>NC_134703.1:176487087-177129716 GCF_043290135.1 Rhipicephalus microplus
CCACTCTTACCACCATCAGAACATATCTTCAAAGCTATCAGCCCAAAGAAAAAAAAGTGCCGCACCACCACCGGGTTGGCTCGAAACTCCAACCTTTCTGTTAACAGCCGATCGCACTAGCCAATTGCGCCATGGAGACAGTCGTGCTCCACTCTCACCATCATCAGAGCATATCTTCAAAGCTATCAGCGCAAAGAAAAAAGCAACACACCACTCCCGGGAGGGCTCGAAACTCCAACCTTTTGGTCAACAGCCGATCGCGCTAGCATATTGCCCCACGGAGACAGTCCTGCTCCACTCTCACCACCATCACAACATATCTTCAAAGCTATCAGCCCAAAGAAAAAAACAACACACCACTCCCGGGAGGGCTCAAAACCCCAACCTTTCGGTTAACAGCCGATCGCGCTAGCCAATTGCGCCACGGAGACAGTCCTGCCCCACTCTCACCACCATCAGAACATATCTTCAAAGCTATTAGCGCGAAGAAAAAAAAGTGCCGCACAACCACCGTGTGGGCTCGAACCTCCAACCTTTCGGTTAACAGCCCATCGCGCTAGCCAACTGCGCAACGGAGACAGTCCTGCTCCACTCTCACCACCCTCAGAACATATCTTCATAGCTATCAGCCCAAAGAAAAAAAAATCCCCGCACCACCACCGGTTGGGCTCGAAACTCCAACCTTTCTGCAAACAGCCGATCGCGCTATCCAATTGCGCCATGGAGACAGTCGTGCTCCACTCTCACCACCATCAAAGCATATCTTCAAAGCTATCAGCGCAAAGAAAAAAGCAACACACCACTCCCGGGAGGGCTCGAAACTCCAAACTTTCGGTCAACAGCCGATTGCGCTAGCCTATTGCGCCACGGAAACAGTCCTGCTCCACTCTCACCACCATCAGAACATATCTGCAAAGCTATCAGCCCAAAGAAAAAAAAGCGCCGCACCACCACCGGGTGGGCTCGAAACTCCAACCTTTCGGTTAAGAGCCGATCGCGCTAGCCAATTGCGCCACGGAGACAGTCCTGCTCCACTCTCACCACCATCAGAACATATCTTCAAAGCTATGAGCGCGAAGAAAAAAAAGTGCCGCACAACCACCGGGTGGGCTCGAACCTCCAACCTTTCGGTTAACAGCCCATCGCGCTAGCCAACTGCGCAACGGAGACAGTCCTGCTCCACTCTCACCACCCTCAGAACATATCTTCATAGCTATCAGCCCAAAGAAAAAAAAAGCGCCGCACCACCACCGGGTGGGCTCGAAACTCCAACCTTTCGGTTAACAGCCGATCACGCTAGCCAATTGCGCCATGGAGACAGTCCTGCTCCACTCTCACCACCATCAGAACATATCTTCAAAGCTATTAGCGCGAAGAAAAAAAAGTGCCGCACAACCACCGGGTGGGCTCGAACCTCCAACCTTTCGGTTAACAGCCCATCGCGCTAGCCAACTGCGCAACGGAGACAGTCCTGCTCCACTCTCACCACCCTCAGAACATATCTTCAAAGCTATCAGCCCAAAAGAAAAAAAAGCGCCGCACCACCACCGGGTGGGCTCGAAACTCCAACCTTTCGGTTAACAGCCCATCACGCTAGCCAATTGCGCCACAGAGACAGTCCTGCTTCACACTCACCACCATCAAAACATATCTTCAAAGCTATTAGCCCAAAGAAAAAAAAAGCGCCGCACCACCACCGGGTGGGCTTGAACCTCCAATTTTTTGGTCAACAGCCGATCGCGCTAGCCCATTGCACCACGGAGACAGTCCTGCTCCACTCTCACCACCATCAGAACATATCTTCAAAGCTATCAGCCCAAAGAAAAAAAAGCGCCGCACCACCACCGGGTGGGCTCGAAACTCCAACTTTTCGGTTAACAGCCGATCGCGCTAGCCAATTGCGCTAAGGAGGCAGTCGTGCTCCACTCTCACAACCATCAGAACATATCTTCAAAGCTATCAGCGCAAAGAAAAAAGCAACACACCACTCCCGGGAGGGCTCGAAACTCCAAACTATCGGTTAACAGCCGATCGCGCTAGCCAATTGCGCCACGGAGACAGTTCTGCTCCACTCTCACCACCATCAGAACATATCTTCAAAGCTATCAGCCCAAAAGAAAAAAACGCGCCGCACCACAACCGGGTGGGCTCGAAACTCCAACCTTTCGGTTAACAGCCGATCACGCTACCCAATTGCGCCACGGAGACAGTCCTGCTTCACACTCACCACCATCAAAACATATCTTCAAAGCTATCAGCCCAAAAGAAAAAAAGCGCCGCACCACCACCGGGTGGGCTCGAACCTCCAATTTTTCGGCTAACAGCCGATCGCGCTGGCCAATTGCGCCACGGAGACAGTCCTGCTCCACTCTCACCGCCATCAGAACATATCTTCAAAGCTATCAGCCCAAAGAAAAAAAAGCGCCGCACCACCACCGGATGGGCTCAAAACTCCAACCTTTCTGTAAACAGCCGATCGCGCTATCCAATTGCGCCATGGAGACAGTCGTGCTCCACTCTCACCACCATCAGAGCATATCTTCAAAGCTATCAGCGCAAAAAAAAGCAACACACCACTCCCGGGAGGGCTCGAAACTCCAAACTTTCGGTCAACAGCCGATTGCGCTAGCCTATTGCGCCACGGAAACAGTCCTGCTCCACTCTCACCACCATCAGAACATAACTTCAGAGCTATCAGCCCAAAGAAAAAAAAGCCCCGCACCACCACCGGGTGGGCTCGAAACTCCAACCTTTCGGTTAACAGCCGATCGCGCTAGCCAATTGCGCCACGGAGACAGTTCTGCTCCACTCTCATCACCCTCAGAACATATCTTCAAAGCTATCAGCCCAAAAGAAAAAAAAGCGCCGAACCACCACCGGGTGGGCTCGAACCTCCAACTTTTCGGTTAACAGCTGATCGCGCTGGCAAATTGCGCCACGGAGACAGTCCTGCTCCACTCTTACCACCATCAGAACATATCTTCAAAGCTATCAGCCCAAAGAAAAAAAAGTGCCGCACCACCACCGGGTGGGCTCGAAACTCCAACCTTTCTGTTAACAGCCGATCGCGCTAGCCAATTGCGCCATGGAGACAGTCGTGCTCCACTCTCACCATCATCAGAGCATATCTTCAAAGCTATCAGCGCAAAGAAAAACGCAACACACCACTCCCGGGAGGGCTCGAAACTCCAACCTTTTGGTCAACAGCCGATCGCGCTAGCATATTGCCCCACGGAGACAGTCCTGCTCCACTCTCACCACCATCACAACATATCTTCAAAGCTATCAGCCCAAAGAAAAAAACAACACACCACTCCCGGGAGGGCTCAAAACCCCAACCTTTCGGTTAACAGCCGATCGCGCTAGCCAATTGCGCCACGGAGACAGTCCTGCTCCACTCTCACCACCATCAGAACATATCTTCAAAGCTATTAGCGCGAAGAAAAAAAAGTGCCGCACAACCACCGTGTGGGCTCGAACCTCCAACCTTTCGGTTAACAGCCCATCGCGCTAGCCAACTGCGCAACGGAGACAGTCCTGCTCCACTCTCACCACCCTCAGAACATATCTTCATAGCTATCAGCCCAAAGAAAAAAAAATCCCCGCACCACCACCGGGTGGGCTCGAAACTCCAACCTTTCGGTTAACAGCCGTTCGCGCTAGCCATTTGCGCCACGGAGACAGTCCTGCTCCACTCTCACCACCATCAGAACATATCTGCAAAGCTATCAGCCCAAAGAAAAAAAAGCGCCGCACCACCACCGGGTGGGCTCGAAACTCCAACTTTTCGGTTAACAGCCGATCGCGCTAGCCAATTGCGCCAAGGAGGCAGTCGTGCTCCACTCTCACCACCATCAGAACATATCTTCAAAGCTATCAGCGCAAAGAAAAAAACAACACACCACTCCCGGGAGGGCTCAATACCCCAACCTTTCGGTTAAGAGCCGATCGCGCTAGCCAATTGCGCCACGGAGACAGTCCTGCTCCACTCTCACCACCATCAGAACATATCTTCAAAGCTATCAGCCCAAAAGAAAAAAACGCGCCGCACCACAACCGGGTGGGCTCGAAACTCCAACCTTTCGGTTAACAGCCGATCACGCTAGCCTATTGCGCCACGGAAACAGTCCTGCTCCACTCTCACCACCATCAGAACATATCTTCAAAGCTATCAGCCCAAAGAAAAAAAAGCGCCGCACCACCACCGGGTGGGCTCGAAACTCCAACTTTTCGGTTAACAGCCGATCGCGCTAGCCAATTGCGCTAAGGAGGCAGTCGTGCTCCACTCTCACAACCATCAGAACATATCTTCAAAGCTATCAGCGCAAAGAAAAAAGCAACACACCACTCCCGGGAGGGCTCGAAACTCCAAACTATCGGTTAACAGCCGATCGCGCTAGCCAATTGCGCCACGGAGACAGTTCTGCTCCACTCTCACCACCATCAGAACATATCTTCAAAGCTATCAGCCCAAAAGAAAAAAACGCGCCGCACCACAATCGGGTGGGCTCGAAACTCCAACCTTTCGGTTAACAGCCGATCACGCTACCCAATTGCGCCACGGAGACAGTCCTGCTTCACACTCACCACCATCAAAACATATCTTCAAAGCTATCAGCCCAAAAGAAAAAAAGCGCCGCACCACCACCGGGTGGGCTCGAACCTCCAATTTTTCGGTTAACAGCCGATCGCGCTGGCCAATTGCGCCACGGAGACAGTCCTGCTCCACTCTCACCGCCATCAGAACATATCTTCAAAGCTATCAGCCCAAAGAAAAAAAAGCGCCGCACCACCACCGGATGGGCTCAAAACTCCAACCTTTCTGTAAACAGCCGATCGCGCTATCCAATTGCGCCATGGAGACAGTCGTGCTCCACTCTCACCACCATCAGAGCATATCTTCAAAGCTATCAGCGCAAAAAAAAGCAACACACCACTCCCGGGAGGGCTCGAAACTCCAAACTTTCGGTCAACAGCCGATTGCGCTAGCCTATTGCGCCACGGAAACAGTCCTGCTCCACTGTCACCACCATCAGAACATAACTTCAGAGCTATCAGCCCAAAGAAAAAAAAGCCCCGCACCACCACCGGGTGGGCTCGAAACTCCAACCTTTCGGTTAACAGCCGATCGCGCTAGCCAATTGCGCCACGGAGACAGTTCTGCTCCACTCTCATCACCCTCAGAACATATCTTCAAAGCTATCAGCCCAAAAGAAAAAAAAGCGCCGAACCACCACCCGGTGGGCTCGAACCTCCAACTTTTCGGTTAACAGCTGATCGCGCTGGCAAATTGCGCCACGGAGACAGTCCTGCTCCACTCTTACCACCATCAGAACATATCTTCAAAGCTATCAGCCCAAAGAAAAAAAAGTGCCGCACCACCACCGGGTGGGCTCGAAACTCCAACCTTTCTGTTAACAGCCGATCGCGCTAGCCAATTGCGCCATGGAGACAGTCGTGCTCCACTCTCACCATCATCAGAGCATATCTTCAAAGCTATCAGCGCAAAGAAAAACGCAACACACCACTCCCGGGAGGGCTCGAAACTCCAACCTTTTGGTCAACAGCCGATCGCGCTAGCATATTGCCCCACGGAGACAGTCCTGCTCCACTCTCACCACCATCACAACATATCTTCAAAGCTATCAGCCCAAAGAAAAAAACAACACACCACTCCCGGGAGGGCTCAAAACCCCAACCTTTCGGTTAACAGCCGATCGCGCTAGCCAATTGCGCCACGGAGACAGTCCTGCTCCACTCTCACCACCATCAGAACATATCTTCAAAGCTATTAGCGCGAAGAAAAAAAAGTGCCGCACAACCACCGTGTGGGCTCGAACCTCCAACCTTTCGGTTAACAGCCCATCGCGCTAGCCAACTGCGCAACGGAGACAGTCCTGCTCCACTCTCACCACCCTCAGAACATATCTTCATAGCTATCAGCCCAAAGAAAAAAAAATCCCCGCACCACCACCGGGTGGGCTCGAAACTCCAACCTTTCGGTTAACAGCCGTTCGCGCTAGCCATTTGCGCCACGGAGACAGTCCTGCTCCACTCTCACCACCATCAGAACATATCTGCAAAGCTATCAGCCCAAAGAAAAAAAAGCGCCGCACCACCACCGGGTGGGCTCGAAACTCCAACTTTTCGGTTAACAGCCGATCGCGCTAGCCAATTGCGCCAAGGAGGCAGTCGTGCTCCACTCTCACCACCATCAGAACATATCTTCAAAGCTATCAGCGCAAAGAAAAAAACAACACACCACTCCCGGGAGGGCTCAATACCCCAACCTTTCGGTTAAGAGCCGATCGCGCTAGCCAATTGCGCCACGGAGACAGTCCTGCTCCACTCTCACCACCATCAGAACATATCTTCAAAGCTATCAGCCCAAAAGAAAAAAACGCGCCGCACCACAACCGGGTGGGCTCGAAACTCCAACCTTTCGGTTAACAGCCGATCACGCTAGCCAATTGCGCCACGGAGACAGTCCTGCTTCACACTCACCACCATCAAAACATATCTTCAAAGCTATCAGCCCAAAAGAAAAAAAGCGCCGCACCACCACCGGGTGGGCTCGAACCTCCAATTTTTCGGTTAACAGCCGATCGCGCTGGCCAATTGCGCCACGGAGACAGTCCTGCTCCACTCTCACCGCCATCAGAACATATCTTCAAAGCTATCAGCCCAAAGAAAAAAAAGCGCCGCACCACCACCGGATGGGCTCAAAACTCCAACCTTTCTGTAAACAGCCGATCGCGCTATCCAATTGCGCCATGGAGACAGTCGTGCTCCACTCTCACCACCATCAGAGCATATCTTCAAAGCTATCAGCGCAAAAAAAAGCAACACACCACTCCCGGGAGGGCTCGAAACTCCAAACTTTCGGTCAACAGCCGATTGCGCTAGCCTATTGCGCCACGGAAACAGTCCTGCTCCACTCCCACCACCATCAGAACATAACTTCAGAGCTATCAGCCCAAAGAAAAAAAAGCCCCGCACCACCACCGGGTGGGCTCGAAACTCCAACCTTTCGGTTAACAGCCGATCGCGCTAGCCAATTGCGCCACGGAGACAGTTCTGCTCCACTCTCATCACCCTCAGAACATATCTTCAAAGCTATCAGCCCAAAAGAAAAAAAAGCGCCGAACCACCACCGGGTGGGCTCGAACCTCCAACTTTTCGGTTAACAGCTGATCGCGCTGGCAAATTGCGCCACGGAGACAGTCCTGCTCCACTCTTACCACCATCAGAACATATCTTCAAAGCTATCAGCCCAAAGAAAAAAAAGTGCCGCACCACCACCGGGTGGGCTCGAAACTCCAACCTTTCTGTTAACAGCCGATCGCGCTAGCCAATTGCGCCATGGAGACAGTCGTGCTCCACTCTCACCATCATCAGAGCATATCTTCAAAGCTATCAGCGCAAAGAAAAAAGCAACACACCACTCCCGGGAGGGCTCGAAACTCCAACCTTTTGGTCAACAGCCGATCGCGCTAGCATATTGCCCCACGGAGACAGTCCTGCTCCACTCTCACCACCATCACAACATATCTTCAAAGCTATCAGCCCAAAGAAAAAAACAACACACCACTCCCGGGAGGGCTCAAAACCCCAACCTTTCGGTTAACAGCCGATCGCGCTAGCCAATTGCGCCACGGAGACAGTCCTGCTCCACTCTCACCACCATCAGAACATATCTTCAAAGCTATTAGCGCGAAGAAAAAAAAGTGCCGCACAACCACCGTGTGGGCTCGAACCTCCAACCTTTCGGTTAACAGCCCATCGCGCTAGCCAACTGCGCAACGGAGACAGTCCTGCTCCACTCTCACCACCCTCAGAACATATCTTCATAGCTATCAGCCCAAAGAAAAAAAAATCCCCGCACCACCACCGGGTGGGCTCGAAACTCCAACCTTTCGGTTAACAGCCGTTCGCGCTAGCCATTTGCGCCACGGAGACAGTCCTGCTCCACTCTCACCACCATCAGAACATATCTGCAAAGCTATCAGCCCAAAGAAAAAAAAGCGCCGCACCACCACCGGGTGGGCTCGAAACTCCAACTTTTCGGTTAACAGCCGATCGCGCTAGCCAATTGCGCCAAGGAGGCAGTCGTGCTCCACTCTCACCACCATCAGAACATATCTTCAAAGCTATCAGCGCAAAGAAAAAAACAACACACCACTCCCGGGAGGGCTCAATACCCCAACCTTTCGGTTAAGAGCCGATCGCGCTAGCCAATTGCGCCACGGAGACAGTCCTGCTCCACTCTCACCACCATCAGAACATATCTTCAAAGCTATGAGCGCGAAGAAAAAAAAGTGCCGCACAACCACCGGGTGGGCTCGAACCTCCAACCTTTCGGTTAACAGCCCATCGCGCTAGCCAACTGCGCAACGGAGACAGTCCTGCTCCACTCTCACCACCCTCAGAACATATCTTCATAGCTATCAGCCCAAAGAAAAAAAAAGCGCCGCACCACCACCGGGTGGGCTCGAAACTCCAACCTTTCGGTTAACAGCCGATCACGCTAGCCAATTGCGCCATGGAGACAGTCCTGCTCCACTCTCACCACCATCAGAACATATCTTCAAAGCTATTAGCGCGAAGAAAAAAAAGTGCCGCACAACCACCGGGTGGGCTCGAACCTCCAACCTTTCGGTTAACAGCCCATCGCGCTAGCCAACTGCGCAACGGAGACAGTCCTGCTCCACTCTCACCACCCTCAGAACATATCTTCAAAGCTATCAGCCCAAAAGAAAAAAAAGCGCCGCACCACCACCGGGTGGGCTCGAAACTCCAACCTTTCGGTTAACAGCCCATCACGCTAGCCAATTGCGCCACAGAGACAGTCCTGCTTCACACTCACCACCATCAAAACATATCTTCAAAGCTATTAGCCCAAAGAAAAAAAGCGCCGCACCACCACCGGGTGGGCTCGAACCTCCAACCTTTCGGTTAACAGCCCATCGCGCTAGCCATTTGCGCAACGGAGACAGTCGTGCTCCACTCTCACCACCGTCAGAACATTTTTTCAGAGCTATCAGCCCCCCCAAAAAAAGCTCCGCACCACCACCGGGTGGGCTCGAACCTCCAGCCTTTCGGTTAACAGCCGATCGCGCTAGCCAATTGCGCCACGGAGACCGTTCTGCTCCACTCTCACCACCATCAGAACATATCTGCAAAGCTATCAGCCCAAAAGAAAAAAACGCGCCGCACCACCACCGGGTGGGCTCGAAACTCCAACCTTTCGGTTAACAGCCGATCACGCTAGCCAATTGCGCCACGGAGACAGTCCTGCTTCACACTCACGACCATCAAAACATATCTTCAAAGCTATCAGCCCAAAAGAAAAAAAAGCGCCGCACCACCACCGGGTGGGCTCGAACCTCCAATTTTTCGGTTAACAGCCGATCGCGCTGGCCAATTGCGCCACGGAGACAGTCCTGCTCCACTCTCACCACCATCAGAACATATCTTCAAAGCTATCAGCCCAAAGAAAGAAAAGCGCCGCACCACCACCGGTTGGGCTCGAAACTCCAACCTTTCTGCAAACAGCCGATCGCGCTATCCAATTGCGCCATGGAGACAGTCGTGCTCCACTCTCACCACCATCAGAGCATATCTTCAAAGCTATCAGCGCAAAGAAAAAAGCAACACACCACTCCCGGGAGGGCTCGAAACTCCAAACTTTCGGTCAACAGCCGATTGCGCTAGCCTATTGCGCCACGGAAACAGTCCTGCTCCACTCTCACCACCATCAGAACATATCTGCAAAGCTATCAGCCCAAAGAAAAAAAAGCGCCGCACCACCACCGGGTGGGCTCGAAACTCCAACTTTTCGGTTAACAGCCGATCGCGCTAGCCAATTGCGCCAAGGAGGCAGTCGTGCTCCACTCTCACCACCATCAGAACATATCTTCAAAGCTATCAGCGCAAAGAAAAAAACAACACACCACTCCCGGGAGGGCTCAATACCCCAACCTTTCGGTTAAGAGCCGATCGCGCTAGCCAATTGCGCCACGGAGACAGTCCTGCTCCACTCTCACCACCATCAGAACATATCTTCAAAGCTATGAGCGCGAAGAAAAAAAAGTGCCGCACAACCACCGGGTGGGCTCGAACCTCCAACCTTTCGGTTAACAGCCCATCGCGCTAGCCAACTGCGCAACGGAGACAGTCCTGCTCCACTCTCACCACCCTCAGAACATATCTTCATAGCTATCAGCCCAAAGAAAAAAAAAGCGCCGCACCACCACCGGGTGGGCTCGAAACTCCAACCTTTCGGTTAACAGCCGATCACGCTAGCCAATTGCGCCATGGAGACAGTCCTGCTCCACTCTCACCACCATCAGAACATATCTTCAAAGCTATTAGCGCGAAGAAAAAAAAGTGCCGCACAACCACCGGGTGGGCTCGAACCTCCAACCTTTCGGTTAACAGCCCATCGCGCTAGCCAACTGCGCAACGGAGACAGTCCTGCTCCACTCTCACCACCCTCAGAACATATCTTCAAAGCTATCAGCCCAAAAGAAAAAAAGCGCCGCACCACCACCGGGTGGGCTCGAAACTCCAACCTTTCGGTTAACAGCCCATCACGCTAGCCAATTGCGCCACAGAGACAGTCCTGCTTCACACTCACCACCATCAAAACATATCTTCAAAGCTATTAGCCCAAAGAAAAAAAAGCGCCGCACCACCACCGGGTGGGCTTGAACCTCCAATTTTTTGGTCAACAGCCGATCGCGCTAGCCCATTGCACCACGGAGACAGTCCTGCTCCACTCTCACCACCATCAGAACATATCTTCAAAGCTATCAGCCCAAAGAAAAAAAAGCGCCGCACCACCACCGGGTGGGCTCGAAACTCCAACTTTTCGGTTAACAGCCGATCGCGCTAGCCAATTGCGCTAAGGAGGCAGTCGTGCTCCACTCTCACAACCATCAGAACATATCTTCAAAGCTATCAGCGCAAAAAAAAAGCAACACACCACTCCCGGGAGGGCTCGAAACTCCAACCTATCGGTTAACAGCCGATCGTGCTAGCCAATTGCGCCACGGAGACAGTTCTGCTCCACTCTCACCCCCATCAGAACATATCTTCAAAGCTATCAGCCCAAAGAAAAAAAAGCGCCGCACCACCACCGGGTGGGCTCGAACCTCCAACCTTTCGGTTAACAGCCAATCGCGCTAGCCATTTGCGCCACGGAGACAGTCGTGCTCCACTCTCACCACCGTCAGAACATTTTTTCAGAGCTATCAGCCCCCCCAAAAAAAGCTCCGCACCACCACCGGATGGGCTCGAACCTCCAGCCTTTCGGTTAACAGCCGATCGCGCTAGCCAATTGCGCCACGGAGACCGTTCTGCTCCACTCTCACCACCATCAGAACATATCTTCAAAGCTATCAGCCCAAAAGAAAAAAACGCGCCGCACCACCACCGGGTGGGCTCGAAACTCCAACCTTTCGGTTAACAGCCGGTCACGCTAGCCAATTGCGCCACGGAGACAGTCCTGCTTCACACTCACGACCATCAAAACATATCTTCAAAGCTATCAGCCCAAAAGAAAAAAAAGCGCCGCACCACCACCGGGTGGGCTCGAAACTCCAACCTTTCGGTTAACAGCCGATTGCGCTAGCCTATTGCGCCACGGAAACAGTCCTGCTCCACTCTCACCACCATCAGAACATAACTTCAGAGCTATCAGCCCAAAGAAAAAAAAGCCCCGCACCACCACCGGGTGGGCTCGAAACTCCAACCTTTCGGTTAACAGCCGATCGCGCTAGCCAATTGCGCCACGGAGACAGTCCTGCTTCACACTCACCACCATCAAAACATATCTTCAAAGCTATCAGCCCAAAAGAAAAAAAGCGCCGCACCACCACCGGGTGGGCTCGAAACTCCAATTTTTCGGTTAACAGCCGATCGCGCTGGCCAATTGCGCCACGGAGACAGTCCTGCTCCACTCTCACCGCCATCAGAACATATCTTCAAAGCTATCAGCCCAAAGAAAAAAAAGCGCCGCACCACCACCGGATGGGCTCAAAACTCCAACCTTTCTGTAAACAGCCGATCGCGCTATCCAATTGCGCCATGGAGACAGTCGTGCTCCACTCTCACCACCATCAGAGCATATCTTCAAAGCTATCAGCGCAAAAAAAAGCAACACACCACTCCCGGGAGGGCTCGAAACTCCAAACTTTCGGTCAACAGCCGATTGCGCTAGCCTATTGCGCCACGGAAACAGTCCTGCTCCACTCTCACCACCATCAGAACATAACTTCAGAGCTATCAGCCCAAAGAAAAAAAAGCCCCGCACCACCACCGGGTGGGCTCGAAACTCCAACCTTTCGGTTAACAGCCGATCGCGCTAGCCAATTGCGCCACGGAGACAGTTCTGCTCCACTCTCATCACCCTCAGAACATATCTTCAAAGCTATCAGCCCAAAAGAAAAAAAAGCGCCGAACCACCACCGGGTGGGCTCGAACCTCCAACTTTTCGGTTAACAGCTGATCGCGCTGGCAAATTGCGCCACGGAGACAGTCCTGCTCCACTCTTACCACCATCAGAACATATCTTCAAAGCTATCAGCCCAAAGAAAAAAAAGTGCCGCACCACCACCGGGTGGGCTCGAAACTCCAACCTTTCTGTTAACAGCCGATCGCGCTAGCCAATTGCGCCATGGAGACAGTCGTGCTCCACTCTCACCATCATCAGAGCATATCTTCAAAGCTATCAGCGCAAAGAAAAACGCAACACACCACTCCCGGGAGGGCTCGAAACTCCAACCTTTTGGTCAACAGCCGATCGCGCTAGCATATTGCCCCACGGAGACAGTCCTGCTCCACTCTCACCACCATCACAACATATCTTCAAAGCTATCAGCCCAAAGAAAAAAACAACACACCACTCCCGGGAGGGCTCAAAACCCCAACCTTTCGGTTAACAGCCGATCGCGCTAGCCAATTGCGCCACGGAGACAGTCCTGCTCCACTCTCACCACCATCAGAACATATCTTCAAAGCTATTAGCGCGAAGAAAAAAAAGTGCCGCACAACCACCGTGTGGGCTCGAACCTCCAACCTTTCGGTTAACAGCCCATCGCGCTAGCCAACTGCGCAACGGAGACAGTCCTGCTCCACTCTCACCACCCTCAGAACATATCTTCATAGCTATCAGCCCAAAGAAAAAAAAATCCCCGCACCACCACCGGGTGGGCTCGAAACTCCAACCTTTCGGTTAACAGCCGTTCGCGCTAGCCATTTGCGCCACGGAGACAGTCCTGCTCCACTCTCACCACCATCAGAACATATCTGCAAAGCTATCAGCCCAAAGAAAAAAAAGCGCCGCACCACCACCGGGTGGGCTCGAAACTCCAACTTTTCGGTTAACAGCCGATCGCGCTAGCCAATTGCGCCAAGGAGGCAGTCGTGCTCCACTCTCACCACCATCAGAACATATCTTCAAAGCTATCAGCGCAAAGAAAAAAACAACACACCACTCCTGGGAGGGCTCAATACCCCAACCTTTCGGTTAAGAGCCGATCGCGCTAGCCAATTGCGCCACGGAGACAGTCCTGCTCCACTCTCACCACCATCAGAACATATCTTCAAAGCTATCAGCCCAAAAGAAAAAAACGCGCCGCACCACAACCGGGTGGGCTCGAAACTCCAACCTTTCGGTTAACAGCCGATCACGCTAGCCTATTGCGCCACGGAAACAGTCCTGCTCCACTCTCACCACCATCAGAACATATCTTCAAAGCTATCAGCCCAAAGAAAAAAAAGCGCCGCACCACCACCGGGTGGGCTCGAAACTCCAACTTTTCGGTTAACAGCCGATCGCGCTAGCCAATTGCGCTAAGGAGGCAGTCGTGCTCCACTCTCACAACCATCAGAACATATCTTCAAAGCTATCAGCGCAAAGAAAAAAGCAACACACCACTCCCGGGAGGGCTCGAAACTCCAAACTATCGGTTAACAGCCGATCGCGCTAGCCAATTGCGCCACGGAGACAGTTCTGCTCCACTCTCACCACCATCAGAACATATCTTCAAAGCTATCAGCCCAAAAGAAAAAAACGCGCCGCACCACAACCGGGTGGGCTCGAAACTCCAACCTTTCGGTTAACAGCCGATCACGCTACCCAATTGCGCCACGGAGACAGTCCTGCTTCACACTCACCACCATCAAAACATATCTTCAAAGCTATCAGCCCAAAAGAAAAAAAGCGCCGCACCACCACCGGGTGGGCTCGAACCTCCAATTTTTCGGTTAACAGCCGATCGCGCTGGCCAATTGCGCCACGGAGACAGTCCTGCTCCACTCTCACCGCCATCAGAACATATCTTCAAAGCTATCAGCCCAAAGAAAAAAAAGCGCCGCACCACCACCGGATGGGCTCAAAACTCCAACCTTTCTGTAAACAGCCGATCGCGCTATCCAATTGCGCCATGGAGACAGTCGTGCTCCACTCTCACCACCATCAGAGCATATCTTCAAAGCTATCAGCGCAAAAAAAAGCAACACACCACTCCCGGGAAGGCTCGAAACTCCAAACTTTCGGTCAACAGCCGATTGCGCTAGCCTATTGCGCCACGGAAACAGTCCTGCTCCACTCTCACCACCATCAGAACATAACTTCAGAGCTATCAGCCCAAAGAAAAAAAAGCCCCGCACCACCACCGGGTGGGCTCGAAACTCCAACCTTTCGGTTAACAGCCGATCGCGCTAGCCAATTGCGCCACGGAGACAGTTCTGCTCCACTCTCATCACCCTCAGAACATATCTTCAAAGCTATCAGCCCAAAAGAAAAAAAAGCGCCGAACCACCACCGGGTGGGCTCGAACCTCCAACTTTTCGGTTAACAGCTGATCGCGCTGGCAAATTGCGCCACGGAGACAGTCCTGCTCCACTCTTACCACCATCAGAACATAACTTCAAAGCTATCAGCCCAAAGAAAAAAAAGTGCCGCACCACCACCGGGTGGGCTCGAAACTCCAACCTTTCTGTTAACAGCCGATCGCGCTAGCCAATTGCGCCATGGAGACAGTCGTGCTCCACTCTCACCATCATCAGAGCATATCTTCAAAGCTATCAGCGCAAAGAAAAACGCAACACACCACTCCCGGGAGGGCTCGAAACTCCAACCTTTTGGTCAACAGCCGATCGCGCTAGCATATTGCCCCACGGAGACAGTCCTGCTCCACTCTCACCACCATCACAACATATCTTCAAAGCTATCAGCCCAAAGAAAAAAACAACACACCACTCCCGGGAGGGCTCAAAACCCCAACCTTTCGGTTAACAGCCGATCGCGCTAGCCAATTGCGCCACGGAGACAGTCCTGCTCCACTCTCACCACCATCAGAACATATCTTCAAAGCTATTAGCGCGAAGAAAAAAAAGTGCCGCACAACCACCGTGTGGGCTCGAACCTCCAACCTTTCGGTTAACAGCCCATCGCGCTAGCCAACTGCGCAACGGAGACAGTCCTGCTCCACTCTCACCACCCTCAGAACATATCTTCATAGCTATCAGCCCAAAGAAAAAAAAATCCCCGCACCACCACCGGGTGGGCTCGAAACTCCAACCTTTCGGTTAACAGCCGTTCGCGCTAGCCATTTGCGCCACGGAGACAGTCCTGCTCCACTCTCACCACCATCAGAACATATCTGCAAAGCTATCAGCCCAAAGAAAAAAAAGCGCCGCACCACCACCGGGTGGGCTCGAAACTCCAACTTTTCGGTTAACAGCCGATCGCGCTAGCCAATTGCGCCAAGGAGGCAGTCGTGCTCCACTCTCACCACCATCAGAACATATCTTCAAAGCTATCAGCGCAAAGAAAAAAACAACACACCACTCCCGGGAGGGCTCAATACCCCAACCTTTCGGTTAAGAGCCGATCGCGCTAGCCAATTGCGCCACGGAGACAGTCCTGCTCCACTCTCACCACCATCAGAACATATCTTCAAAGCTATCAGCCCAAAAGAAAAAAACGCGCCGCACCACAACCGGGTGGGCTCGAAACTCCAACCTTTCGGTTAACAGCCGATCACGCTAGCCAATTGCGCCACGGAGACAGTCCTGCTTCACACTCACCACCATCAAAACATATCTTCAAAGCTATCAGCCCAAAAGAAAAAAAGCGCCGCACCACCACCGGGTGGGCTCGAACCTCCAATTTTTCGGTTAACAGCCGATCGCGCTGGCCAATTGCGCCACGGAGACAGTCCTGCTCCACTCTCACCGCCATCAGAACATATCTTCAAAGCTATCAGCCCAAAGAAAAAAAAGCGCCGCACCACCACCGGATGGGCTCAAAACTCCAACCTTTCTGTAAACAGCCGATCGCGCTATCCAATTGCGCCATGGAGACAGTCGTGCTCCACTCTCACCACCATCAGAGCATATCTTCAAAGCTATCAGCGCAAAAAAAAGCAACACACCACTCCCGGGAGGGCTCGAAACTCCAAACTTTCGGTCAACAGCCGATTGCGCTAGCCTATTGCGCCACGGAAACAGTCCTGCTCCACTCTCACCACCATCAGAACATAACTTCAGAGCTATCAGCCCAAAGAAAAAAAAGCCCCGCACCACCACCGGGTGGGCTCGAAACTCCAACCTTTCGGTTAACAGCCGATCGCGCTAGCCAATTGCGCCACGGAGACAGTTCTGCTCCACTCTCATCACCCTCAGAACATATCTTCAAAGCTATCAGCCCAAAAGAAAAAAAAGCGCCGAACCACCACCGGGTGGGCTCGAACCTCCAACTTTTCGGTTAACAGCTGATCGCGCTGGCAAATTGCGCCACGGAGACAGTCCTGCTCCACTCTTACCACCATCAGAACATATCTTCAAAGCTATCAGCCCAAAGAAAAAAAAGTGCCGCACCACCACCGGGTGGGCTCGAAACTCCAACCTTTCTGTTAACAGCCGATCGCGCTAGCCAATTGCGCCATGGAGACAGTCGTGCTCCACTCTCACCATCATCAGAGCATATCTTCAAAGCTATCAGCGCAAAGAAAAAAGCAACACACCACTCCCGGGAGGGCTCGAAACTCCAACCTTTTGGTCAACAGCCGATCGCGCTAGCATATTGCCCCACGGAGACAGTCCTGCTCCACTCTCACCACCATCACAACATATCTTCAAAGCTATCAGCCCAAAGAAAAAAACAACACACCACTCCCGGGAGGGCTCAAAACCCCAACCTTTCGGTTAACAGCCGATCGCGCTAGCCAATTGCGCCACGGAGACAGTCCTGCTCCACTCTCACCACCATCAGAACATATCTTCAAAGCTATTAGCGCGAAGAAAAAAAAGTGCCGCACAACCACCGTGTGGGCTCGAACCTCCAACCTTTCGGTTAACAGCCCATCGCGCTAGCCAACTGCGCAACGGAGACAGTCCTGCTCCACTCTCACCACCCTCAGAACATATCTTCATAGCTATCAGCCCAAAGAAAAAAAAATCCCCGCACCACCACCGGGTGGGCTCGAAACTCCAACCTTTCGGTTAACAGCCGTTCGCGCTAGCCATTTGCGCCACGGAGACAGTCCTGCTCCACTCTCACCACCATCAGAACATATCTGCAAAGCTATCAGCCCAAAGAAAAAAAAGCGCCGCACCACCACCGGGTGGGCTCGAAACTCCAACTTTTCGGTTAACAGCCGATCGCGCTAGCCAATTGCGCCAAGGAGGCAGTCGTGCTCCACTCTCACCACCATCAGAACATATCTTCAAAGCTATCAGCGCAAAGAAAAAAACAACACACCACTCCCGGGAGGGCTCAATACCCCAACCTTTCGGTTAAGAGCCGATCGCGCTAGCCAATTGCGCCACGGAGACAGTCCTGCTCCACTCTCACCACCATCAGAACATATCTTCAAAGCTATGAGCGCGAAGAAAAAAAAGTGCCGCACAACCACCGGGTGGGCTCGAACCTCCAACCTTTCGGTTAACAGCCCATCGCGCTAGCCAACTGCGCAACGGAGACAGTCCTGCTCCACTCTCACCACCCTCAGAACATATCTTCATAGCTATCAGCCCAAAGAAAAAAAAAGCGCCGCACCACCACCGGGTGGGCTCGAAACTCCAACCTTTCGGTTAACAGCCGATCACGCTAGCCAATTGCGCCATGGAGACAGTCCTGCTCCACTCTCACCACCATCAGAACATATCTTCAAAGCTATTAGCGCGAAGAAAAAAAAGTGCCGCACAACCACCGGGTGGGCTCGAACCTCCAACCTTTCGGTTAACAGCCCATCGCGCTAGCCAACTGCGCAACGGAGACAGTCCTGCTCCACTCTCACCACCCTCAGAACATATCTTCAAAGCTATCAGCCCAAAAGAAAAAAAAGCGCCGCACCACCACCGGGTGGGCTCGAAACTCCAACCTTTCGGTTAACAGCCCATCACGCTAGCCAATTGCGCCACAGAGACAGTCCTGCTTCACACTCACCACCATCAAAACATATCTTCAAAGCTATTAGCCCAAAGAAAAAAAAGCGCCGCACCACCACCGGGTGGGCTTGAACCTCCAATTTTTTGGTCAACAGCCGATCGCGCTAGCCCATTGCACCACGGAGACAGTCCTGCTCCACTCTCACCACCATCAGAACATATCTTCAAAGCTATCAGCCCAAAGAAAAAAAAGCGCCGCACCACCACCGGGTGGGCTCGAAACTCCAACTTTTCGGTTAACAGCCGATCGCGCTAGCCAATTGCGCTAAGGAGGCAGTCGTGCTCCACTCTCACAACCATCAGAACATATCTTCAAAGCTATCAGCGCAAAAAAAAAGCAACACACCACTCCCGGGAGGGCTCGAAACTCCAACCTATCGGTTAACAGCCGATCGTGCTAGCCAATTGCGCCACGGAGACAGTTCTGCTCCACTCTCACCCCCATCAGAACATATCTTCAAAGCTATCAGCCCAAAGAAAAAAAAGCGCCGCACCACCACCGGGTGGGCTCGAACCTCCAACCTTTCGGTTAACAGCCAATCGCGCTAGCCATTTGCGCCACGGAGACAGTCGTGCTCCACTCTCACCACCGTCAGAACATTTTTTCAGAGCTATCAGCCCCCCCAAAAAAAGCTCCGCACCACCACCGGGTGGGCTCGAACCTCCAGCCTTTCGGTTAACAGCCGATCGCGCTAGCCAATTGCGCCACGGAGACCGTTCTGCTCCACTCTCACCACCATCAGAACATATCTTCAAAGCTATCAGCCCAAAAGAAAAAAACGCGCCGCACCACCACCGGGTGGGCTCGAAACTCCAACCTTTCGGTTAACAGCCGGTCACGCTAGCCAATTGCGCCACGGAGACAGTCCTGCTTCACACTCACGACCATCAAAACATATCTTCAAAGCTATCAGCCCAAAAGAAAAAAAAGCGCCGCACCACCACCGGGTGGGCTCGAACCTCCAATTTTTCGGTTAACAACCGATCGCGCTGGCCAATTGCGCCACGGAGACAGTCCTGCTCCACTCTCACCACCATCAGAACATATCTTCAAAGCTATCAGCCCAAAGAAAGAAAAGCGCCGCACCACCACCGGTTGGGCTCGAAACTCCAACCTTTCTGTAAACAGCCGATCGCGCTATCCAATTGCGCCATGGAGACAGTCGTGCTCCACTCTCACCACCATCAGAGCATATCTTCAAAGCTATCAGCGCAAAGAAAAAAGCAACACACCACTCCCGGGAGGGCTCGAAACTCCAAACTTTCGGTCAACAGCCGATTGCGCTAGCCTATTGCGCCACGGAAACAGTCCTGCTCCACTCTCACCACCATCAGAACATATCTTCAAAGCTATCAGCCCAAAGAAAAAAAAGCGCCGCACCACCACCGGGTGGGCTCGAAACTCCAACTTTTCGGTTAACAGCCGATCGCGCTAGCCAATTGCGCTAAGGAGGCAGTCGTGCTCCACTCTCACAACCATCAGAACATATCTTCAAAGCTATCAGCGCAAAGAAAAAAGCAACACACCACTCCCGGGAGGGCTCGAAACTCCAACCTATCGGTTAACAGCCGATCGCGCTAGCCAATTGCGCCACGGAGACAGTTCTGCTCCACTCTCACCACCATCAGAACATATCTTCAAAGCTATCAGCCCAAAAGAAAAAAACGCGCCGCACCACAACCGGGTGGGCTCGAAACTCCAACCTTTCGGTTAACAGCCGATCACGCTAGCCAATTGCGCCACGGAGACAGTCCTGCTTCACACTCACCACCATCAAAACATATCTTCAAAGCTATCAGCCCAAAAGAAAAAAAGCGCCGCACCACCACCGGGTGGACTCGAACCTCCAATTTTTCGGTTAACAGCCGATCGCGCTGGCCAATTGTGCCACGGAGACAGTCCTGCTCCACTCTCACCGCCATCAGAACATATCTTCAAAGCTATCAGCCCAAAGAAAAAAAAGCGCCGCACCACCACCGGATGGGCTCAAAACTCCAACCTTTCTGTAAACAGCCGATCGCGCTATCCAATTGCGCCATGGAGACAGTCGTGCTCCACTCTCACCCCCATCAGAGCATAGCTTCAAAGCTATCAGCGCAAAAAAAAGCAACACACCACACCCGGGAGGGCTCGAAACTCCAAACTTTCGGTCAACAGCCGATTGCGCTAGCCTATTGCGCCACGGAAACAGTCCTGCTCCACTCTCACCACCATCAGAACATAACTTCAGAGCTATCAGCCCAAAGAAAAAAAAGCCCCGCACCACCACCGGGTGGGCTCGAAACTCCAACCTTTCGGTTAACAGCCGATCGCGCTAGCCAATTGCGCCACGGAGACAGTTCTGCTCCACTCACATCACCCTCAGAACATATATTCAAAGCTATCAGCCCAAAAGAAAAAAAAGCGCCGAACCACCACCGGGTGGGCTCGAACCTCCAACTTTTCGGTTAACAGCTGATCGCGCTGGCAAATTGCGCCACGGAGACAGTCCTGCTCCACTCTCACCACCCTCAGAACATATCTTCAAAGCTATCAGCCCAAAAGAAAAAAAAGCGCCGCACCACCACCGGGTGGGCTCGAACCTCCAATTTTTCGGTTAACAGCCGATCGCGCTGGCCAATTGCGCCACGGAGACAGTCCTGCTCCACTCTCACCACCATCAGAACATATCTTCAAAGCTATCAGCCCAAAGAAAGAAAAGCGCCGCACCACCACCGGTTGGGCTCGAAACTCCAACCTTTCTGCAAACAGCCGATCGCGCTATCCAATTGCGCCATGGAGACAGTCGTGCTCCACTCTCACCACCATCAGAGCATATCTTCAAAGCTATCAGCGCAAAGAAAAAAGCAACACACCACTCCCGGGAGGGCTCGAAACTCCAAACTTTCGGTCAACAGCCGATTGCGCTAGCCTATTGCGCCACGGAAACAGTCCTGCTCCACTCTCACCACCATCAGAACATATCTGCAAAGCTATCAGCCCAAAGAAAAAAGAGCGCCGCACCACCACCGGGTGGGCTCGAAACTCCAACTTTTCGGTTAACAGCCGATCGCGCTAGCCAATTGCGCCAAGGAGGCAGTCGTGCTCCACTCTCACCACCATCAGAACATATCTTCAAAGCTATCAGCGCAAAGAAAAAAACAACACACCACTCCCGGGAGGGCTCAATACCCCAACCTTTCGGTTAAGAGCCGATCGCGCTAGCCAATTGCGCCACGGAGACAGTCATGCTCCACTCTCACCACCATCAGAACATATCTTCAAAGCTATGAGCGCGAAGAAAAAAAAGTGCCGCACAACCACCGGGTGGGCTCGAACCTCCAACCTTTCGGTTAACAGCCCATCGCGCTAGCCAACTGCGCAACGGAGACAGTCCTGCTCCACTCTCACCACCCTCAGAACATATCTTCATAGCTATCAGCCCAAAGAAAAAAAAAGCGCCGCACCACCACCGGGTGGGCTCGAAACTCCAACCTTTCGGTTAACAGCCGATCACGCTAGCCAATTGCGCCATGGAGACAGTCCTGCTCCACTCTCACCACCATCAGAACATATCTTCAAAGCTATTAGCGCGAAGAAAAAAAAGTGCCGCACAACCACCGGGTGGGCTCGAACCTCCAACCTTTCGGTTAACAGCCCATCGCGCTAGCCAACTGCGCAACGGAGACAGTCCTGCTCCACTCTCACCACCCTCAGAACATATCTTCAAAGCTATCAGCCCAAAAGAAAAAAAAGCGCCGCACCACCACCGGGTGGGCTCGAAACTCCAACCTTTCGGTTAACAGCCCATCACGCTAGCCAATTGCGCCACAGAGACAGTCCTGCTTCACACTCACCACCATCAAAACATATCTTCAAAGCTATTAACCCAAAGAAAAAAAAGCGCCGCACCACCACCGGGTGGGCTTGAACCTCCAATTTTTTGGTCAACAGCCGATCGCGCTAGCCCATTGCACCACGGAGACAGTCCTGCTCCACTCTCACCACCATCAGAACATATCTTCAAAGCTATCAGCCCAAAGAAAAAAAAGCGCCGCACCACCACCGGGTGGGCTCGAAACTCCAACTTTTCGGTTAACAGCCGATCGCGCTAGCCAATTGCGCTAAGGAGGCAGTCGTGCTCCACTCTCACAACCATCAGAACATATCTTCAAAGCTATCAGCGCAAAAAAAAAGCAACACACCACTCCCGGGAGGGCTCGAAACTCCAACCTATCGGTTAACAGCCGATCGTGCTAGCCAATTGCGCCACGGAGACAGTTCTGCTCCACTCTCACCCCCATCAGAACATATCTTCAAAGCTATCAGCCCAAAGAAAAAAAAGCGCCGCACCACCACCGGGTGGGCTCGAACCTCCAACCTTTCGGTTAACAGCCAATCGCGCTAGCCATTTGCGCCACGGAGACAGTCGTGCTCCACTCTCACCACCGTCAGAACATTTTTTCAGAGCTATCAGCCCCCCCAAAAAAAGCTCCGCACCACCACCGGGTGGGCTCGAACCTCCAGCCTTTCGGTTAACAGCCGATCGCGCTAGCCAATTGCGCCACGGAGACCGTTCTGCTCCACTCTCACCACCATCAGAACATATCTTCAAAGCTATCAGCCCAAAAGAAAAAAACGCGCCGCACCACCACCGGGTGGGCTCGAAACTCCAACCTTTCGGTTAACAGCCGATCACGCTAGCCAATTGCGCCACGGAGACAGTCCTGCTTCACACTCACGACCATCAAAACATATCTTCAAAGCTATCAGCCCAAAAGAAAAAAAAGCGCCGCACCACCACCGGGTGGGCTCGAACCTCCAATTTTTCGGTTAACAGCCGATCGCGCTGGCCAATTGCGCCACGGAGACAGTCCTGCTCCACTCTCACCACATCCAGAACATATCTTCAAAGCTATCAGCCCAAAGAAAGAAAAGCGCCGCACCACCACCGGTTGGGCTCGAAACTCCAACCTTTCTGTAAACAGCCGATCGCGCTATCCAATTGCGCCATGGAGACAGTCGTGCTCCACTCTCACCACCATCAGAGCATATCTTCAAAGCTATCAGCGCAAAGAAAAAAGCAACACACCACTCCCGGGAGGGCTCTAAACTCCAAACTTTCGGTCAACAGCCGATTGCGCTAGCCTATTGCGCCACGGAAACAGTCCTGCTCCACTCTCACCACCATCAGAACATATCTTCAAAGCTATCAGCCCAAAGAAAAAAAAGCGCCGCACCACCACCGGGTGGGCTCGAAACTCCAACTTTTCGGTTAACAGCCGATCGCGCTAGCCAATTGCGCTAAGGAGGCAGTCGTGCTCCACTCTCACAACCATCAGAACATATCTTCAAAGCTATCAGCGCAAAGAAAAAAGCAACACACCACTCCCGGGAGGGCTCGAAACTCCAACCTATCGGTTAACAGCCGATCGCGCTAGCCAATTGCGCCACGGAGACAGTTCTGCTCCACTCTCACCACCATCAGAACATATCTTCAAAGCTATCAGCTTAAAAGAAAAAAACGCGCCGCACCACAACCGGGTGGGCTCGAAACTCCAACCTTTCGGTTAACAGCCGATCACGCTAGCCAATTGCGCCACGGAGACAGTCCTGCTTCACACTAACCACCATCAAAACATATCTTCAAAGCTATCAGCCCAAAAGAAAAAAAGCGCCGCACCACCACCGGGTGGGCTCGAACCTCCAATTTTTCGGTTAACAGCCGATCGCGCTGGCCAATTGCGCCACGGAGACAGTCCTGCTCCACTCTCACCGCCATCAGAACATATCTTCAAAGCTATCAGCCCAAAGAAAAAAAAGCGCCGCACCACCACCGGATGGGCTCAAAACTCCAACCTTTCTGTAAACAGCCGATCGCGCTATCCAATTGCGCCATGGAGACAGTCGTGCTCCACTCTCACCACCATCAGAGCATATCTTCAAAGCTATCAGCGCAAAAAAAAGCAACACACCACTCCCGGGAGGGCTTGAAACTCCAAACGTTCGGTCAACAGCCGATTGCGCTAGCCTATTGCGCCACGGAAACAGTCCTGCTCCACTCTCACCACCATCAGAACATAACTTCAGAGCTATCAGCCCAAAGAAAAAAAAGCCCCGCACCACCACCGGGTGGGCTCGAAACTCCAACCTTTCGGTTAACAGCCGATCGCGCTAGCCAATTGCGCCACGGAGACAGTTCTGCTCCACTCTCATCACCCTCAGAACATATCTTCAAAGCTATCAGCCCAAAAGAAAAAAAAGCGCCGAACCACCACCGGGTGGGCTCGAACCTCCAACTTTTCGGTTAACAGCTGATCGCGCTGGCAAATTGCGCCACGGAGACAGTCCTGCTCCACTCTTACCACCATCAGAACATATCTTCAAAGCTATCAGCCCAAAGAAAAAAAAGTGCCGCACCACCACCGGGTGGGCTCGAAACTCCAACCTTTCTGTTAACAGCCGATCGCGCTAGCCAATTGCGCCATGGAGACAGTCGTGCTCCACTCTCACCATCATCAGAGCATATCTTCAAAGCTATCAGCGCAAAGAAAAAAGCAACACACCACTCCCGGGAGGGCTCGAAACTCCAACCTTTTGGTCAACAGCCGATCGCGCTAGCATATTGCCCCACGGAGACAGTCCTGCTCCACTCTCACCACCATCACAACATATCTTCAAAGCTATCAGCCCAAAGAAAAAAACAACACACCACTCCCGGGAGGGCTCAAAACCCCAACCTTTCGGTTAACAGCCGATCGCGCTAGCCAATTGCGCCACGGAGACAGTCCTGCTCCACTCTCACCACCATCAGAACATATCTTCAAAGCTATTAGCGCGAAGAAAAAAAAGTGCCGCACAACCACCGTGTGGGCTCGAACCTCCAACCTTTCGGTTAACAGCCCATCGCGCTAGCCAACTGCGCAACGGAGACAGTCCTGCTCCACTCTCACCACCCTCAGAACATATCTTCATAGCTATCAGCCCAAAGAAAAAAAAATCCCCGCACCACCACCGGGTGGGCTCGAAACTCCAACCTTTCGGTTAACAGCCGTTCGCGCTAGCCATTTGCGCCACGGAGACAGTCCTGCTCCACTCTCACCACCATCAGAACATATCTGCAAAGCTATCAGCCCAAAGAAAAAAAAGCGCCGCACCACCACCGGGTGGGCTCGAAACTCCAACTTTTCGGTTAACAGCCGATCGCGCTAGCCAATTGCGCCAAGGAGGCAGTCGTGCTCCACTCTCACCACCATCAGAACATATCTTCAAAGCTATCAGCGCAAAGAAAAAAACAACACACCACTCCCGGGAGGGCTCAATACCCCAACCTTTCGGTTAAGAGCCGATCGCGCTAGCCAATTGCGCCACGGAGACAGTCCTGCTCCACTCTCACCACCATCAGAACATATCTTCAAAGCTATGAGCGCGAAGAAAAAAAAGTGCCGCACAACCACCGGGTGGGCTCGAACCTCCAACCTTTCGGTTAACAGCCCATCGCGCTAGCCAACTGCGCAACGGAGACAGTCCTGCTCCACTCTCACCACCCTCAGAACATATCTTCATAGCTATCAGCCCAAAGAAAAAAAAACGCCGCACCACCACCGGGTGGGCTCGAAACTCCAACCTTTCGGTTAACAGCCGATCACGCTAGCCAATTGCGCCATGGAGACAGTCCTGCTCCACTCTCACCACCATCAGAACATATCTTCAAAGCTATTAGCGCGAAGAAAAAAAAGTGCCGCACAACCACCGGGTGGGCTCGAACCTCCAACCTTTCGGTTAACAGCCCATCGCGCTAGCCAACTGCGCAACGGAGACAGTCCTGCTCCACTCTTACCACCCTCAGAACATATCTTCAAAGCTATCAGCCCAAAAGAAAAAAAAGCGCCGCACCACCACCGGGTGGGCTCGAAACTCCAACCTTTCGGTTAACAGCCCATCACGCTAGCCAATTGCGCCACAGAGACAATCCTGCTTCACACTCACCACCATCAAAACATA
Source organism: Rhipicephalus microplus (assembly GCF_043290135.1). Classification (NCBI taxonomy): domain Eukaryota; kingdom Metazoa; phylum Arthropoda; class Arachnida; order Ixodida; family Ixodidae; genus Rhipicephalus; species Rhipicephalus microplus. The sequence continues at coordinate 176,513,534 of NC_134703.1, forward strand.
TCTTCAAAGCTATTAGCCCAAAGAAAAAAAAGCGCCGCACCACCACCGGGTGGGCTTGAACCTCCAATTTTTTGGTCAACAGCCGATCGCGCTAGCCCATTGCACCACGGAGACCGTTCTGCTCCACTCTCACCACCATCAGAACATATCTTCAAAGCTATCAGCCCAAAAGAAAAAAACGCGCCGCACCACCACCGGGTGGGCTCGAAACTCCAACCTTTCGGTTAACAGCCGATCACGCTAGCCAATTGCGCCACGGAGACAGTCCTGCTTCACACTCACGACCATCAAAACATATCTTCAAAGCTATCAGCCCAAAAGAAAAAAAAGCGCCGCACCACCACCGGGTGGGCTCGAACCTCCAATTTTTCGGTTAACAGCCGATCGCGCTGGCCAATTGCGCCACGGAGACAGTCCTGCTCCACTCTCACCACCATCAGAACATATCTTCAAAGCTATCAGCCCAAAGAAAGAAAAGCGCCGCACCACCACCGGTTGGGCTCGAAACTCCAACCTTTCTGCAAACAGCCGATCGCGCTATCCAATTGCGCCATGGAGACAGTCGTGCTCCACTCTCACCACCATCAGAGCATATCTTCAAAGCTATCAGCGCAAAGAAAAAAGCAACACACCACACCCGGGAGGGCTCGAAACTCCAAACTTTCGGTCAACAGCCGATTGTGCTAGCCTATTGCGCCACGGAAACAGTCCTGCTCCACTCTCACCACCATCAGAACATATCTGCAAAGCTATCAGCCCAAAGAAAAAAAAGCGCCGCACCACCACCGGGTGGGCTCGAAACTCCAACTTTTCGGTTAACAGCCGATCGCGCTAGCCAATTGCGCCAAGGAGGCAGTCGTGCTCCACTCTCACCACCATCAGAACATATCTTCAAAGCTATCAGCGCAAAGAAAAAAACAACACACCACTCCCGGGAGGGCTCAATACCCCAACCTTTCGGTTAAGAGCCGATCGCGCTAGCCAATTGCGCCACGGAGACAGTCCTGCTCCACTCTCACCACCATCAGAACATATCTTCAAAGCTATGAGCGCGAAGAAAAAAAGTGCCGCACAACCACCGGGTGGGCTCGAACCTCCAACCTTTCGGTTAACAGCCCATCGCGCTAGCCAACTGCGCAACGGAGACAGTCCTGCTCCACTCTCACCACCCTCAGAACATATCTTCATAGCTATCAGCCCAAAGAAAAAAAAAGCGCCGCACCACCACCGGGTGGGCTCGAAACTCCAACCTTTCGGTTAACAGCCGATCACGCTAGCCAATTGCGCCATGGAGACAGTCCTGCTCCACTCTCACCACCATCAGAACATATCTTCAAAGCTATTAGCGCGAAGAAAAAAAAGTGCCGCACAACCACCGGGTGGGCTCGAACCTCCAACCTTTCGGTTAACAGCCCATCGCGCTAGCCAACTGCGCAACGGAGACAGTCCTGCTCCACTCTCACCACCCTCAGAACATATCTTCAAAGCTATCAGCCCAAAAGAAAAAAAAGCGCCGCACCACCACCGGGTGGGCTCGAAACTCCAACCTTTCGGTTAACAGCCCATCACGCTAGCCAATTGCGCCACAGAGACAGTCCTGCTTCACACTCACCACCATCAAAACATATCTTCAAAGCTATTAGCCCAAAGAAAAAAAAGCGCCGCACCACCACCGGGTGGGCTTGAACCTCCAATTTTTTGGTCAACAGCCGATCGCGCTAGCCCATTGCACCACGGAGACAGTCCTGCTCCACTCTCACCACCATCAGAACATATCTTCAAAGCTATCAGCCCAAAGAAAAAAAAGCGCCGCACCACCACCGGGTGGGCTCGAAACTCCAACTTTTCGGTTAACAGCCGATCGCGCTAGCCAATTGCGCCACGGAGACAGTTCTGCTCCACTCTCACCCCCATCAGAACATATCTTCAAAGCTATCAGCCCAAAGAAAAAAAAGCGCCGCACCACCACCGGGTGGGCTCGAACCTCCAACCTTTCGGTTAACAGCCAATCGCGCTAGCCATTTGCGCCACGGAGACAGTCGTGCTCCACTCTCACCACCGTCAGAACATTTTTTCAGAGCTATCAGCCCCCCCAAAAAAAGCTCCGCACCACCACCGGGTGGGCTCGAACCTCCAGCCTTTCGGTTAACAGCCGATCGCGCTAGCCAATTGCGCCACGGAGACCGTTCTGCTCCACTCTCACCACCATCAGAACATATCTTCAAAGCTATCAGCCCAAAAGAAAAAAACGCGCCGCACCACCACCGGGTGCGCTCGAAACTCCAACCTTTCGGTTAACAGCCGATCACGCTAGCCAATTGCGCCACGGAGACAGTCCTGCATCACATTCACGACCATCAAAACATATCTTCAAAGCTATCAGCCCAAAAGAAAAAAAAGCGCCGCACCACCACCGGGTGGGCTCGAACCTCCAATTTTTCGGTTAACAGCCGATCGCGCTGGCCAATTGCGCCACGGAGACAGTCCTGCTCCACTCTCACCACCATCAGAACATATCTTCAAAGCTATCAGCCCAAAGAAAGAAAAGCGCCGCACCACCACCGGTTGGGCTCGAAACTCCAACCTTTCTGTAAACAGCCGATCGCGCTATCCAATTGCGCCATGGAGACAGTCGTGCTCCACTCTCACCACCATCAGAGCATATCTTCAAAGCTATCAGCGCAAAGAAAAAAGCAACACACCACTCCCGGGAGGGCTCGAAACTCCAAACTTTCGGTCAACAGCCGATTGCGCTAGCCTATTGCGCCACGGAAACAGTCCTGCTCCCCTCTCACCACCATCAGAACATATCTTCAAAGCTATCAGCCCAAAGAAAAAAAAGCGCCGCACCACCACCGGGTGGGCTCGAAACTCCAACTTTTCGGTTAACAGCCGATCGCGCTAGCCAATTGCGCTAAGGAGGCAGTCGTGCTCCACTCTCACAACCATCAGAACATATCTTCAAAGCTATCAGCGCAAAGAAAAAAGCAACACACCACTCCCGGGAGGGCTCGAAACTCCAACCTATCGGTTAACAGCCGATCGTGCTAGCCAATTGCGCCACGGAGACAGTTCTGCTCCACTCTCACCCCCATCAGAACATATCTTCAAAGCTATCAGCCCAAAGAAAAAAAAGCGCCGCACCACCACCGGGTGGGCTCGAACCTCCAATCTTTCGGTTAACAGCCAATCGCGCTAGCCATTTGCGCCACGGAGACAGTCGTGCTCCACTCTCACCACCGTCAGAACATTTTTTCAGAGCTATCAGCCCCCCCCAAAAAAGCTCCGCACCACCACCGGGTGGGCTCGAACCTCCAGCCTTTCGGTTAACAGCCGATCGCGCTAGCCAATTGCGCCACGGAGACCGTTCTGCTCCACTCTCACCACCATCAGAACATATCTTCAAAGCTATCAGCCCAAAAGAAAAAAACGCGCCGCACCACCACCGGGTGGGCTCGAAACTCCAACCTTTCGGTTAACAGCCGATCACGCTAGCCAATTGCGCCACGGAGACAGTCCTGCTTCACACTCACGACCATCAAAACATATCTTCAAAGCTATCAGCCCAAAAGAAAAAAAAGCGCCGCACCACCACCGGGTGGGCTCGAACCTCCAATTTTTCGGTTAACAGCCGATCGCGCTGGCCAATTGCGCCACGGAGACAGTCCTGCTCCACTCTCACCACCATCAGAACATATCTTCAAAGCTATCAGCCCAAAGAAAGAAAAGCGCCGCACCACCACCGGTTGGGCTCGAAACTCCAACCTTTCTGCAAACAGCCGATCGCGCTATCCAATTGCGCCATGGAGACAGTCGTGCTCCATTCTCACCACCATCAGAGCATATCTTCAAAGCTATCAGCGCAAAGAAAAAAGCAACACACCACTCCCGGGAGGGCTCGAAACTCCAAACTTTCGGTCAACAGCCGATTGCGCTAGCCTATTGCGCCACGGAAACAGTCCTGCTCCACTCTCACCACCATCAGAACATATCTTCAAAGCTATTAGCGCGAAGAAAAAAAAGTGCCGCACAACCACCGGGTGGGCTCGAACCTCCAACCTTTCGGGTAACAGCCCATCGCGCTAGCCAACTGCGCAACGGAGACAGTCCTGCTCCACTCTCACCACCCTCAGAACATATCTTCATAGCTATCAGCCCAAAGAAAAAAAAAGCGCCACACCACCACCGGGTGGGCTCGAAACTCCAACCTTTCTGTTAACAGCGGATCGCGCTAGCCAATTGCGCCATGGAGACAGTCGTGCTCCACTCTCACCATCATCAGAGCATATCTTCAAAGCTATCAGCGCAAAGAAAAAAGCAACACACCACTCCCGGGAGGGCTCGAAACTCCAACCTTTTGGTCAACAGCCGATCGCGCTAGCATATTGCGCCACGGAGACAGTCCTGCTCCACTCTCACCACCATCAGAACATATCTTCAAAGCTATCAGCCCAAAGAAAAAAACAACACACCACTCCCGGGAGGGCTCAAAACCCCAACCTTTCGGTTAACAGCCGATCGCGCTAGCCAATTGCGCCACGGAGACAGTCCAGCTCCACTCTCACCACCATCAGAACATATCCCCAAAGCTAGTAGCGCGAAGAAAAAAAAGTGCCGCACAACCACCGGGTGGGCTCGAACCTCCAACCTTTCGGTTAACAGCCCATCGCGCTAGCCAACTGCGCAACGGAGACAGTCCTGCTCCACTCTCGCCACCCTCAGAACATATCTTCATAGCTATCAGCCCAAAGAAAAAAAGCCCCGCACCACCACCGGGTGGGCTCGATACTCCAACCTTTCGGTTAACAGCCGATCGCGCTAGCCATTTGCGCCACGGAGACACTCTTGCTCCACTCTCACCACCATCAGAACATATCTGCAAAGCTATCAGCCCAAAGAAAAAAAAGCGCCGCACCAGCACCGGGTGGGCTCGAAACTCCAACTTTTCAGTTAACAGCCGATCGCGCTAGCCAATTGCGCCAAGGAGGTAGTCGTGCTCCACTCTCACCACCATCAGAACATATCTTCAAAGCTATCAGCGCAAAGAAAAAAACAACACACCACTCCCGGGAGGGCTCAAAACCCCAACCTTTCGGTTAACAGCCGATCGCGCTAGCCAATTGCGCCACGGAGACAGTCCTTCTCCACTCTCACCACCATCAGAACATATCTTCAAAGCTATTAGCGCGAAGAAAAAAAAGTGCCGCACAACCACCGGGTGGGCTCAAACCTCCAACCTTTCGGTTAACAGCCCATCGCGCTAGCCAACTGCGCAACGGAGACAGTCCTGCTCCACTCTCACCACCCTCAGAACATATCTTCATAGCTATCAGCCCAAAGAAAAAAAAGCGCCGCACCACCACCGGGTGGGCTCGAAACTCCAACCTTTCGGTTAACAGCCGATCACGCTAGCCAATTGCGCCACGGAGACAGTCCTGCTCCACTCTCACCACCCTCAGAACATATCTTCATAGCTATCAGCCCAAAGAAAAAAAAAGCGCCACACCACTCCCGGGAGGGCTCAAAACTCCAACCTTTTGGTTAACAGCCGATTGCGCTAGCCAATTGCGCCACGGAGACAGTCGTGCTCCATACTCACCACCATCAGAACATATCTTCAAAGCTATCAGCGCAAAGAAAAAAGCAACACACCACTCCCGGGAGGGCTCCGAACTCCAACCTTTCGGTTAACAGCCAATTCAGCTAGTCGATTGCGCCACGGAGACAGTCTCCCTCCACTCTCACCACCATCAAAACATATCTTCAAAGCTATCAGCCCAAAGAAAAAAAAGCGCCGCACCACCACCGGGTGGGCTCGAACCTCCAACCTTTCGGTTAACAGCCAATCGCGCTAGGATTTGCGCCACGAAGACAGTCGTGCTCCACTCTCACCACCGTCAGAACATTTCTTCAGAGCTATCAGCCCCCCAAAAAAAAGCGCCGCACCACCACCGGGTGGGCTCGAACCTCCAGCCTTTTGGTTAACAGCCGATCGCGCTAGCCAATTCCGCCACGGAGACAGTCGTGTTCCACTTTCACCACCATCAGAACATATCTTCAAAGCTATCAGCGCAACGAAAAAACAACACACCACTCTCGGGAGGGCTCGAAACTCCAACCTTTCGGTTAACAGCCGATCGCGCTAGCCAATTGTGCCACGGAGACAGTCCTGCTCCACTCTCACCACCATCAGAACATATCTTCAAAGCTATCAGCCCAAAGAAAAAAAAGCGCCGCACCACCACCGGGTGGGCTCGAAACTCCAACCTTTCGGTGAACAGCCGATCACGCTAGCCAATTGCGCCACGGAGACAGTGCTGCTTCACAATCACCACCATCAGTACATATCTTCAAAGCTATCAGCGCAAAGAAAAAAACAACACACCACTCTCGGGAGGGCCCGAAACTCCAACCTTTCGGTTAACAGCCGATCGCGCTAGCCAATTGTGCCACGGAGACAGTCCTGCTCCACACTCACCACCATCAGAACATATCTTCAAAGCTATCAGCCCAAAGAAAAAAAGCGCCGCACCACCACTGGGTGGGCTCGAAACTCCAACTTTTCGGTTAACAGCCGATCGCGCTAGCCAATTGCGCCAAGGAGGCAGTCGTGCTCCACTCTCACCACCATCAGAACATATCTTCAAAGCCATCAGCGAAAAGAAAAAAGCAACACACCACTCCCGGGAGGGCTCGAAACTCCAACCCATCGGTTAACAGCCCATCGTGCTAGCCGATTGCGCCAGGGAGACAGTCCTGCTCCACTCTCACCACCATCAGAATATATCTTCAAAGGTATCAGCCCAAAGAAAAAAAAGCGCCGCAACTCCACCAGGTGGGCTCGAACCTCCAACTTTTTGGTTAACAGCCGATCGTGCTAGCCAATTGCGCCACGGAGACAGTCATGCTCCACACTCACCACCATCAGAACATATCTTCAAAGCTATCAGCGCAAAGAAAAAAGCAACACACCACTCCCGGGAGGGCTCCGAACTCCAACCTTTCGGTTAACAGCCAATTCAGCTAGTAAATTTTGCCACGAAGACAGTCTCGCTCCACTCTCACCACCATCAAAACATATTTTCAAAGCTATCAGCCCAAAGAAAAAAAAGCGCCGCACCACCACCGGGTGGGCTCGAACCTCCATCCTTTCGGTTGACAGCCGATAGCGCTAGCCAAATGCGCCACGGAGACAGTCGTGCTCCAGTCTCACCACCATCAGAACATATCTTCAAGCTATCAGCGCAAAGAAAAAAGCAACACACCACTCCCTGGAGGGCTCGAAACTCCAACCTATCGGTTAACAGCCGATCGTGCTAGCCAATTGCGCCACGGAGACAGTCCTGCTCCACTCTCACCACCATCAGAACATTACTTCAAAGCTATCAGCCCAAAGAAAAAAAAGCGCCGCACCACCACCGGGTGGGCTCGAAACTCCAACCTTTCGGTTAACAGCCGATCGCGCTAGCCATTTGCGCCACGGAGGCAGTCCTGCTCCACTCTCACCACCATCAGAACATATCTTCAAAGCTATCAGCCCAAAGAAAAAAAAGCGCCGCACCACCACCGGGTGGGCTCGAACCTCCAATCTTTCGGTTAACAGCCAATCGCGCTAGCCATTTGCGCCACGGAGACAGTCGTGCTCCACTCTCACCACCGTCAGAACATTTTTTCAGAGCTATCAGCCCCCCCCCAAAAAAGCTCCGCACCACCACCGGGTGGGCTCGAACCTCCAGCCTTTCGGTTAACAGCCGATCGCGCTAGCCAATTGCGCCACGGAGACCGTTCTGCTCCACTCTCACCACCATCAGAACATATCTTCAAAGCTATCAGCCCAAAAGAAAAAAACGCGCCGCACCACCACCGGGTGGGCTCGAAACTCCAACCTTTCGGTTAACAGCCGATCACGCTAGCCAATTGCGCCACGGAGACAGTCCTGCTTCACACTCACGACCATCAAAACATATCTTCAAAGCTATCAGCCCAAAAGAAAAAAAAGCGCCGCACCACCACCGGGTGGGCTCGAACCTCCAATTTTTCGGTTAACAGCCGATCGCGCTGGCCAATTGCGCCACGGAGACAGTCCTGCTCCACTCTCACCACCATCAGAACATATCTTCAAAGCTATCAGCCCAAAGAAAGAAAAGCGCCGCACCACCACCGGTTGGGCTCGAAACTCCAACATTTCTGCAAACAGCCGATCGCGCTATCCAATTGCGCCATGGAGACAGTCGTGCTCCATTCTCACCACCATCAGAGCATATCTTCAAAGCTATCAGCGCAAAGAAAAAAGCAACACACCACTCCCGGGAGGGCTCGAAACTCCAAACTTTCGGTCAACAGCCGATTGCGCTAGCCTATTGCGCCACGGAAACAGTCCTGCTCCACTCTCACCACCATCAGAACATATCTTCAAAGCTATTAGCGCGAAGAAAAAAAAGTGCCGCACAACCACCGGGTGGGCTCGAACCTCCAACCTTTCGGGTAACAGCCCATCGCGCTAGCCAACTGCGCAACGGAGACAGTCCTGCTCCACTCTCACCACCCTCAGAACATATCTTCATAGCTATCAGCCCAAAGAAAAAAAAAGCGCCACACCACCACCGGGTGGGCTCGAAACTCCAACCTTTCTGTTAACAGCGGATCGCGCTAGCCAATTGCGCCATGGAGACAGTCGTGCTCCACTCTCACCATCATCAGAGCATATCTTCAAAGCTATCAGCGCAAAGAAAAAAGCAACACACCACTCCCGGGAGGGCTCGAAACTCCAACCTTTTGGTCAACAGCCGATCGCGCTAGCATATTGCGCCACGGAGACAGTCCTGCTCCACTCTCACCACCATCAGAACATATCTTCAAAGCTATCAGCCCAAAGAAAAAAACAACACACCACTCCCGGGAGGGCTCAAAACCCCAACCTTTCGGTTAACAGCCGATCGCGCTAGCCAATTGCGCCACGGAGACAGTCCAGCTCCACTCTCACCACCATCAGAACATATCCCCAAAGCTAGTAGCGCGAAGAAAAAAAAGTGCCGCACAACCACCGGGTGGGCTCGAACCTCCAACCTTTCGGTTAACAGCCCATCGCGCTAGCCAACTGCGCAACGGAGACAGTCCTGCTCCACTCTCACCACCCTCAGAACATATCTTCATAGCTATCAGCCCAAAGAAAAAAAGCCCCGCACCACCACCGGGTGGGCTCGATACTCCAACCTTTCGGTTAACAGCCGATCGCGCTAGCCATTTGCGCCACGGAGACACTCTTGCTCCACTCTCACCACCATCAGAACATATCTGCAAAGCTATCAGCCCAAAGAAAAAAAAGCGCCGCACCAGCACCGGGTGGGCTCGAAACTCCAACTTTTCAGTTAACAGCCGATCGCGCTAGCCAATTGCGCCAAGGAGGCAGTCGTGCTCCACTCTCACCACCATCAGAACATATCTTCAAAGCTATCAGCGCAAAGAAAAAAACAACACACCACTCCCGGGAGGGCTCAAAACCCCAACCTTTCGGTTAACAGCCGATCGCGCTAGCCAATTGCGCCACGGAGACAGTCCTTCTCCACTCTCACCACCATCAGAACATATCTTCAAAGCTATTAGCGCGAAGAAAAAAAAGTGCCGCACAACCACCGGGTGGGCTCAAACCTCCAACCTTTCGGTTAACAGCCCATCGCGCTAGCCAACTGCGCAACGGAGACAGTCCTGCTCCACTCTCACCACCCTCAGAACATATCTTCATAGCTATCAGCCCAAAGAAAAAAAAGCGCCGCACCACCACCGGGTGGGCTCGAAACTCCAACCTTTCGGTTAACAGCCGATCACGCTAGCCAATTGCGCCACGGAGACAGTCCTGCTCCACTCTCACCACCCTCAGAACATATCTTCATAGCTATCAGCCCAAAGAAAAAAAAAGCGCCACACCACTCCCGGGAGGGCTCAAAACTCCAACCTTTTGGTTAACAGCCGATTGCGCTAGCCAATTGCGCCACGGAGACAGTCGTGCTCCATACTCACCACCATCAGAACATATCTTCAAAGCTATCAGCGCAAAGAAAAAAGCAACACACCACTCCCGGGAGGGCTCCGAACTCCAACCTTTCGGTTAACAGCCAATTCAGCTAGTCGATTGCGCCACGGAGACAGTCTCCCTCCACTCTCACCACCATCAAAACATATCTTCAAAGCTATCAGCCCAAAGAAAAAAAAGCGCCGCACCACCACCGGGTGGGCTCGAACCTCCAACCTTTCGGTTAACAGCCAATCGCGCTAGGATTTGCGCCACGAAGACAGTCGTGCTCCACTCTCACCACCGTCAGAACATTTCTTCAGAGCTATCAGCCCCCCAAAAAAAAGCGCCGCACCACCACCGGGTGGGCTCGAACCTCCAGCCTTTTGGTTAACAGCCGATCGCGCTAGCCAATTCCGCCACGGAGACAGTCGTGTTCCACTTTCACCACCATCAGAACATATCTTCAAAGCTATCAGCGCAACGAAAAAACAACACACCACTCTCGGGAGGGCTCGAAACTCCAACCTTTCGGTTAACAGCCGATCGCGCTAGCCAATTGTGCCACGGAGACAGTCCTGCTCCACTCTCACCACCATCAGAACATATCTTCAAAGCTATCAGCCCAAAGAAAAAAAAGCGCCGCACCACCACCGGGTGGGCTCGAAACTCCAACCTTTCGGTGAACAGCCGATCACGCTAGCCAATTGCGCCACGGAGACAGTGCTGCTTCACAATCACCACCATCAGTACATATCTTCAAAGCTATCAGCGCAAAGAAAAAAACAACACACCACTCTCGGGAGGGCCCGAAACTCCAACCTTTCGGTTAACAGCCGATCGCGCTAGCCAATTGTGCCACGGAGACAGTCCTGCTCCACACTCACCACCATCAGAACATATCTTCAAAGCTATCAGCCCAAAGAAAAAAAGCGCCGCACCACCACTGGGTGGGCTCGAAACTCCAACTTTTCGGTTAACAGCCGATCGCGCTAGCCAATTGCGCCAAGGAGGCAGTCGTGCTCCACTCTCACCACCATCAGAACATATCTTCAAAGCCATCAGCGAAAAGAAAAAAGCAACACACCACTCCCGGGAGGGCTCGAAACTCCAACCCATCGGTTAACAGCCCATCGTGCTAGCCGATTGCGCCAGGGAGACAGTCCTGCTCCACTCTCACCACCATCAGAATATATCTTCAAAGGTATCAGCCCAAAGAAAAAAAAGCGCCGCAACTCCACCAGGTGGGCTCGAACCTCCAACTTTTTGGTTAACAGCCGATCGTGCTAGCCAATTGCGCCACGGAGACAGTCATGCTCCACACTCACCACCATCAGAACATATCTTCAAAGCTATCAGCGCAAAGAAAAAAGCAACACACCACTCCCGGGAGGGCTCCGAACTCCAACCTTTCGGTTAACAGCCAATTCAGCTAGTAAATTTTGCCACGAAGACAGTCTCGCTCCACTCTCACCACCATCAAAACATATTTTCAAAGCTATCAGCCCAAAGAAAAAAAAGCGCCGCACCACCACCGGGTGGGCTCGAACCTCCATCCTTTCGGTTGACAGCCGATAGCGCTAGCCAAATGCGCCACGGAGACAGTCGTGCTCCAGTCTCACCACCATCAGAACATATCTTCAAGCTATCAGCGCAAAGAAAAAAGCAACACACCACTCCCTGGAGGGCTCGAAACTCCAACCTATCGGTTAACAGCCGATCGTGCTAGCCAATTGCGCCACGGAGACAGTCCTGCTCCACTCTCACCACCATCAGAACATTACTTCAAAGCTATCAGCCCAAAGAAAAAAAAGCGCCGCACCACCACCGGGTGGGCTCGAAACTCCAACCTTTCGGTTAACAGCCGATCGCGCTAGCCATTTGCGCCACGGAGACAGTCCTGCTCCACTCTCACCACCATCAGAACATATCTTCAAAGCTATCAGCCTAAAGAAAAAAACAGCCGCACCACCAACGGGTGGGCTCCAAACTCCAACCTTTCGGTTAACAGCCGATCGCGCTAGCCAATTGCGCCATGGAGACAGTCGTGCTCCACTCTCACCACCATCAGAACATATCTTCAAAGCTATCCGCGCAAAGAAAAAAACAACACACCACTCTCGGGAGGGCTCGAAACTCCAACCTTTCGATTAACAGCCGATCGCACTAGCCAATTGTGCCACGGAGACAGTCCTGCTCCACTCTCACCACCATCAGAACATATCTTCAAAGCTATCAGCCCAAAGAAAAAAAAGCGCCGCACCACCACCGGGTGGGCTCGAACCTCCAACCTTTCGGTTAACAGCCCATCGCGCTAGCCATTTGCGCCACGGAGACAGTCGTGCTCCACTCTCACCACCGTCAGAACATTTCTTCAGAGCTATCAGCCCCCCAAAAAAAGCGCCGCACCTCCACTGGGTGGGCTCGAACCTCCAGCCTTTCGGTTAACAGCCGATCGCGCTAGCCAATTGCGCCACGGAGACAGTTCTGCTCCACTCTCACCACCATCAGAACATATCTTCAAAGCTATCAGCCCAAAAGAAAAAAAAGCGCAGCACCACCACCGGGTGGGCTCGAAACTCCAACCTTTCGGTTAACAGCCGATCACGCTAGCCAATTGCGCCACGGAGACAGTCATGCTCCACTCTCACCACCATCGGAACATATCTTCAAAGCTATCAGCGCAAAGAAAAAAACAACACACCACTCCCGGGAGGGCTCGAAACTCCAACCTTTCGATTAACAGCCGATCGCACTAGCCAATTGTGCCACGGAGACAGTCCTGCTCCACTCTCACCACCCTCAGAACATATCTTCATAGCTATCAGCCCAAAGAAAAAAAAGCGCCGCACCACCACCGGGTGGGCTCGAACCTCCAACCTTTCGGTTAACAGCCGATCACGCTAGCCAATTGCGCCACGGAGACAGTCGTGCTCCATACTCACCACCATCAGAACATATCTTCAAAGCTATCAGCGCAAAGAAAAAAGCAACACACCACTCCCGGGAGGGCTCCGAACTCCAACCCATCGGTTAACAGCCGATCGTGCTAGCCGATTGCGCCAGGGAGACAGTCCTGCTCCACTCTCACCACCATCAGAATATATCTTCAAAGGTATCAGCCCAAAGAAAAAAAAGCGCCGCAACTCCACCAGGTGGGCTCGAACCTCCAACTTTTTGGTTAACAGCCGATCGCGCTAGCCAATTGCGCCACGGAGACAGTCGTGCTCCACACTCACCACCATCAGAACATATCTTCAAAGCTATCAGCGCAAAGAAAAAAGCAACACACCACTCCCGGGAGGGCTCCGAACTCCAACCTTTCGGTTAACAGCCAATTCAGCTAGTAAATTTTGCCACGAAGACAGTCTCGCTCCACTCTCACCACCATCAAAACATATCTTCAAAGCTATCAGCCCAAAGAAAAAAAAGCGCCGCACCACCACCGGGTGGGCTCGAACCTCCATCCTTTCGGTTGACAGCCGATCGCGCTAGCCAAATGCGCCACGGAGACAGTCGTGCTCCAGTCTCACCACCATCAGAACATATCTTCAAGCTATCAGCGCAAAGAAAAAAGCAACACACCACTCCCTGGAGGGCTCGAAACTCCAACCTATCGGTTAACAGCCGATCGTGCTAGCCAATTGCGCCACGGAGACAGTCCTGCTCCACTCTCACCACCATCAGAACATTACTTCAAAGCTATCAGCCCAAAGAAAAAAAAGCGCCGCACCACCACCGAGTGGGCTCGAAACTCCAACCTTTCGGTTAACAGCCGATCGCGCTAGCCATTTGCGCCACGGAGACAGTCCTGCTCCACTCTCACCACCATCAGAACATATCTTCAAAGCTATCAGCCTAAAGAAAAAAACAGCCGCACCACCAACGGGTGGGCTGGCTCAAAACTCCAACCTTTTGGTCAACAGCCGATCGCGCTAGCATATTGCGCCACGGAGACAGTCCTGCTCCACTCTCACCACCATCAGAACATATCTTCAAAGCTATCAGCCCAAAGAAAAAAACAACACACCACTCCCGGGAGGGCTCAAAACCCCAACCTTTCGGTTAACAGCCGATCGCGCTAGCCAATTGCGCCACGGAGACAGTCCAGCTCCACTCTCACCACCATCAGAACATATCCCCAAAGCTAGTAGCGCGAAGAAAAAAAAGTGCCGCACAACCACCGGGTGGGCTCGAACCTCCAACCTTTCGGTTAACAGCCCATCGCGCTAGCCAACTGCGCAACGGAGACAGTCCTGCTCCACTCTCACCACCCTCAGAACATATCTTCATAGCTATCAGCCCAAAGAAAAAAAGCCCCGCACCACCACCGGGTGGGCTCGATACTCCAACCTTTCGGTTAACAGCCGATCGCGCTAGCCATTTGCGCCACGGAGACACTCTTGCTCCACTCTCACCACCATCAGAACATATCTGCAAAGCTATCAGCCCAAAGAAAAAAAAGCGCCGCACCAGCACCGGGTGGGCTCGAAACTCCAACTTTTCAGTTAACAGCCGATCGCGCTAGCCAATTGCGCCAAGGAGGCAGTCGTGCTCCACTCTCACCACCATCAGAACATATCTTCAAAGCTATCAGCGCAAAGAAAAAAACAACACACCACTCCCGGGAGGGCTCAAAACCCCAACCTTTCGGTTAACAGCCGATCGCGCTAGCCAATTGCGCCACGGAGACAGTCCTTCTCCACTCTCACCACCATCAGAACATATCTTCAAAGCTATTAGCGCGAAGAAAAAAAAGTGCCGCACAACCACCGGGTGGGCTCAAACCTCCAACCTTTCGGTTAACAGCCCATCGCGCTAGCCAACTGCGCAACGGAGACAGTCCTGCTCCACTCTCACCACCCTCAGAACATATCTTCATAGCTATCAGCCCAAAGAAAAAAAAGCGCCGCACCACCACCGGGTGGGCTCGAAACTCCAACCTTTCGGTTAACAGCCGATCACGCTAGCCAATTGCGCCACGGAGACAGTCCTGCTCCACTCTCACCACCCTCAGAACATATCTTCATAGCTATCAGCCCAAAGAAAAAAAAAGCGCCACACCACTCCCGGGAGGGCTCAAAACTCCAACCTTTTGGTTAACAGCCGATTGCGCTAGCCAATTGCGCCACGGAGACAGTCGTGCTCCATACTCACCACCATCAGAACATATCTTCAAAGCTATCAGCGCAAAGAAAAAAGCAACACACCACTCCCGGGAGGGCTCCGAACTCCAACCTTTCGGTTAACAGCCAATTCAGCTAGTCGATTGCGCCACGGAGACAGTCTCCCTCCACTCTCACCACCATCAAAACATATCTTCAAAGCTATCAGCCCAAAGAAAAAAAAGCGCCGCACCACCACCGGGTGGGCTCGAACCTCCAACCTTTCGGTTAACAGCCAATCGCGCTAGGATTTGCGCCACGAAGACAGTCGTGCTCCACTCTCACCACCGTCAGAACATTTCTTCAGAGCTATCAGCCCCCCAAAAAAAAGCGCCGCACCACCACCGGGTGGGCTCGAACCTCCAGCCTTTTGGTTAACAGCCGATCGCGCTAGCCAATTCCGCCACGGAGACAGTCGTGTTCCACTTTCACCACCATCAGAACATATCTTCAAAGCTATCAGCGCAACGAAAAAACAACACACCACTCTCGGGAGGGCTCGAAACTCCAACCTTTCGGTTAACAGCCGATCGCGCTAGCCAATTGTGCCACGGAGACAGTCCTGCTCCACTCTCACCACCATCAGAACATATCTTCAAAGCTATCAGCCCAAAGAAAAAAAAGCGCCGCACCACCACCGGGTGGGCTCGAAACTCCAACCTTTCGGTGAACAGCCGATCACGCTAGCCAATTGCGCCACGGAGACAGTGCTGCTTCACAATCACCACCATCAGTACATATCTTCAAAGCTATCAGCGCAAAGAAAAAAACAACACACCACTCTCGGGAGGGCCCGAAACTCCAACCTTTCGGTTAACAGCCGATCGCGCTAGCCAATTGTGCCACGGAGACAGTCCTGCTCCACACTCACCACCATCAGAACATATCTTCAAAGCTATCAGCCCAAAGAAAAAAAGCGCCGCACCACCACTGGGTGGGCTCGAAACTCCAACTTTTCGGTTAACAGCCGATCGCGCTAGCCAATTGCGCCAAGGAGGCAGTCGTGCTCCACTCTCACCACCATCAGAACATATCTTCAAAGCCATCAGCGAAAAGAAAAAAGCAACACACCACTCCCGGGAGGGCTCGAAACTCCAACCCATCGGTTAACAGCCCATCGTGCTAGCCGATTGCGCCAGGGAGACAGTCCTGCTCCACTCTCACCACCATCAGAATATATCTTCAAAGGTATCAGCCCAAAGAAAAAAAAGCGCCGCAACTCCACCAGGTGGGCTCGAACCTCCAACTTTTTGGTTAACAGCCGATCGTGCTAGCCAATTGCGCCACGGAGACAGTCATGCTCCACACTCACCACCATCAGAACATATCTTCAAAGCTATCAGCGCAAAGAAAAAAGCAACACACCACTCCCGGGAGGGCTCCGAACTCCAACCTTTCGGTTAACAGCCAATTCAGCTAGTAAATTTTGCCACGAAGACAGTCTCGCTCCACTCTCACCACCATCAAAACATATTTTCAAAGCTATCAGCCCAAAGAAAAAAAAGCGCCGCACCACCACCGGGTGGGCTCGAACCTCCATCCTTTCGGTTGACAGCCGATAGCGCTAGCCAAATGCGCCACGGAGACAGTCGTGCTCCAGTCTCACCACCATCAGAACATATCTTCAAGCTATCAGCGCAAAGAAAAAAGCAACACACCACTCCCTGGAGGGCTCGAAACTCCAACCTATCGGTTAACAGCCGATCGTGCTAGCCAATTGCGCCACGGAGACAGTCCTGCTCCACTCTCACCACCATCAGAACATTACTTCAAAGCTATCAGCCCAAAGAAAAAAAAGCGCCGCACCACCACCGGGTGGGCTCGAAACTCCAACCTTTCGGTTAACAGCCGATCGCGCTAGCCATTTGCGCCACGGAGACAGTCCTGCTCCACTCTCACCACCATCAGAACATATCTTCAAAGCTATCAGCCTAAAGAAAAAAACAGCCGCACCACCAACGGGTGGGCTCCAAACTCCAACCTTTCGGTTAACAGCCGATCGCGCTAGCCAATTGCGCCATGGAGACAGTCGTGCTCCACTCTCACCACCATCAGAACATATCTTCAAAGCTATCCGCGCAAAGAAAAAAACAACACACCACTCTCGGGAGGGCTCGAAACTCCAACCTTTCGATTAACAGCCGATCGCACTAGCCAATTGTGCCACGGAGACAGTCCTGCTCCACTCTCACCACCATCAGAACATATCTTCAAAGCTATCAGCCCAAAGAAAAAAAAGCGCCGCACCACCACCGGGTGGGCTCGAACCTCCAACCTTTCGGTTAACAGCCCATCGCGCTAGCCATTTGCGCCACGGAGACAGTCGTGCTCCACTCTCACCACCGTCAGAACATTTCTTCAGAGCTATCAGCCCCCCAAAAAAAGCGCCGCACCTCCACTGGGTGGGCTCGAACCTCCAGCCTTTCGGTTAACAGCCGATCGCGCTAGCCAATTGCGCCACGGAGACAGTTCTGCTCCACTCTCACCACCATCAGAACATATCTTCAAAGCTATCAGCCCAAAAGAAAAAAAAGCGCAGCACCACCACCGGGTGGGCTCGAAACTCCAACCTTTCGGTTAACAGCCGATCACGCTAGCCAATTGCGCCACGGAGACAGTCATGCTCCACTCTCACCACCATCGGAACATATCTTCAAAGCTATCAGCGCAAAGAAAAAAACAACACACCACTCCCGGGAGGGCTCGAAACTCCAACCTTTCGATTAACAGCCGATCGCACTAGCCAATTGTGCCACGGAGACAGTCCTGCTCCACTCTCACCACCCTCAGAACATATCTTCATAGCTATCAGCCCAAAGAAAAAAAAGCGCCGCACCACCACCGGGTGGGCTCGAACCTCCAACCTTTCGGTTAACAGCCGATCACGCTAGCCAATTGCGCCACGGAGACAGTCGTGCTCCATACTCACCACCATCAGAACATATCTTCAAAGCTATCAGCGCAAAGAAAAAAGCAACACACCACTCCCGGGAGGGCTCCGAACTCCAACCCATCGGTTAACAGCCGATCGTGCTAGCCGATTGCGCCAGGGAGACAGTCCTGCTCCACTCTCACCACCATCAGAATATATCTTCAAAGGTATCAGCCCAAAGAAAAAAAAGCGCCGCAACTCCACCAGGTGGGCTCGAACCTCCAACTTTTTGGTTAACAGCCGATCGCGCTAGCCAATTGCGCCACGGAGACAGTCGTGCTCCACACTCACCACCATCAGAACATATCTTCAAAGCTATCAGCGCAAAGAAAAAAGCAACACACCACTCCCGGGAGGGCTCCGAACTCCAACCTTTCGGTTAACAGCCAATTCAGCTAGTAAATTTTGCCACGAAGACAGTCTCGCTCCACTCTCACCACCATCAAAACATATCTTCAAAGCTATCAGCCCAAAGAAAAAAAAGCGCCGCACCACCACCGGGTGGGCTCGAACCTCCATCCTTTCGGTTGACAGCCGATCGCGCTAGCCAAATGCGCCACGGAGACAGTCGTGCTCCAGTCTCACCACCATCAGAACATATCTTCAAGCTATCAGCGCAAAGAAAAAAGCAACACACCACTCCCTGGAGGGCTCGAAACTCCAACCTATCGGTTAACAGCCGATCGTGCTAGCCAATTGCGCCACGGAGACAGTCCTGCTCCACTCTCACCACCATCAGAACATTACTTCAAAGCTATCAGCCCAAAGAAAAAAAAAGCGCCGCACCACCACCGAGTGGGCTCGAAACTCCAACCTTTCGGTTAACAGCCGATCGCGCTAGCCATTTGCGCCACGGAGACAGTCCTGCTCCACTCTCACCACCATCAGAACATATCTTCAAAGCTATCAGCCTAAAGAAAAAAACAGCCGCACCACCAACGGGTGGGCTGGCTCAAAACTCCAAACTTTCGGTTAACAGCCGATCGCGCTAGCCAATTGCGCCATTGAGACAGTCGTGCTCCACTCTCACCACCATCAGAACATATCTTCAAAGCTATCCGCGCAAAGAAAAAAACAACACACCACTCTCGGGAGGGCTCGAAACTCCAACCTTTCGATTAACAGCCGATCGCACTAGCCAATTGTGCCACGGAGACAGTCCTGCTCCACTCTCACCACCATCAGAACATATCTTCAAAGCTATCAGCCCAAAAGAAATAAAGCGCAGCACCACCACCGGGTGGGCTCGAAACTCCAACCTTTCGGTTAACAGCCGATCACGCTAGCCAATTGCGCCACGGAGACAGTCGTGCTCCATACTCACCACCATCAGAACATATCTTCAAAGCTATCAGCGCAAAGAAAAAACAACACACCACTCCCGGGAGGGCTCCGAACTCCAACCTTTCGGTTAACAGCCAATTCAGCTAGTCGATTGCGCCACGGAGACAGTCTCCCTCCACTCTCACCACCATCAAAACATATCTTCAAAGCTATCAGCCCAAAGAAAAAAAAGCGCCGCACCACCACCGGGTGGGCTCGAACCTCCAACCTTTCGGTTAACAGCCGATCGCGCTAGCCAATTGTGCCACGGAGACAGTCCTGCTCCACACTCACCACCATCAGAACATATCTTCAAAGCTATCAGCCCAAAGAAAAAAAGCGCCGCACCACCACCGGGTGGGCTCGAAACTCCAACTTTTCGGTTAACAGCCGATCGCGCTAGCCAATTGCGCCAAGGAGGCAGTCGTGCTCCACTCTCACCACCATCAGAACATATCTTCAAAGCCATCAGCGAAAAGAAAAAAGCAACACACCACTCCCGGGAGGGCTCGAAACTCCAACCCATCGGTTAACAGCCGATCGTGCTAGCCGATTGCGCCAGGGAGACAGTCCTGCTCCACTCTCACCACCATCAGAATATATCTTCAAAGGTATCAGCCCAAAGAAAAAAAGCGCCGCAACTCCACCAGGTGGGCTCGAACCTCCAACTTTTTGGTTAACAGCCGATCGCGCTAGCCAATTGCGCCACGGAGACAGTCGTGCTCCACACTCACCACCATCAGAACAAAGCTTCAAAGCTATCAGCGCAAAGAAAAAAGCAACACACCACTCCCGGGAGGGCTCCGAACTCCAACCTTTCGGTTAACAGCCAATTCAGCTAGTAAATTTTGCCACGAAGACAGTCTCGCTCCACTCTCACCACCATCAAAACATATCTTCAAAGCTATCAGCCCAAAGAAAAAAAAGCGCCGCACCACCACCGGGTGGGCTCGAACCTCCATCCTTTCGGTTGACAGCCGATCGCGCTAGCCAAATGCGCCACGGAGACAGTCGTGCTCCAGTCTCACCACCATCAGAACATATCTTCAAGCTATCAGCGCAAAGAAAAAAGCAACACACCACTCCCTGGAGGGCTCGAAACTCCAACCTATCGGTTAACAGCCGATCGTGCTAGCCAATTGCGCCACGGAGACAGTCCTGCTCCACTCTCACCACCATCAGAACATTACTTCAAAGCTATCAGCCCAAAGAAAAAAAAGCGCCGCACCACCACCGGGTGGGCTCGAAACTCCAACCTTTCGGTTAACAGCCGATCGCGCTAGCCATTTGCGCCACGGAGACAGTCCTGCTCCACTCTCACCACCATCAGAACATATCTTCAAAGCTATCAGCCTAAAGAAAAAAACAGCCGCACCACCAACGGGTGGGCTGGCTCAAAACTCGAACCTTTCGGTTAACAGCCGATCGCGCTAGCCAATTGCGCCATGGAGACAGTCGTGCTCCACTCTCACCACCATCAGAACATATCTTCAAAGCTATCCGCGCAAAGAAAAAAACAACACACCACTCTCGGGAGGGCTCGAAACTCCAACCTTTCGATTAACAGCCGATCGCACTAGCCAATTGTGCCACGGAGACAGTCCTGCTCCACTCTCACCACCATCAGAACATATCTTCAAAGCTATCAGCCCAAAAGAAATAAAGCGCAGCACCACCACCGGGTGGGCTCGAAACTCCAACCTTTCGGTTAACAGCCGATCACGCTAGCCAATTGCGCCACGGAGACAGTCATGCTCCACTCTCACCACCATCGGAACATATCTTCAAAGCTATCAGCGCAAAGAAAAAAAACAACACACCACTCCCGGGAGGGCTCGAAACTCCAACCTTTCGATTAACAGCCGATCGCACTAGCCAATTGTGCCACGGAGACAGTCCTGCTCCACTCTCACCACCCTCAGAACATATCTTCATAGCTATCAGCCCAAAGAAAAAAAAGCGCCGCACCACCACCGGGTGGGCTCGAAACTCCAACCTTTCGGTTAACAGCCGATCACGCTAGCCAATTGCGCCACGGAGACAGTCCTGCTCCACTCTCACCACCCTCAGAACATATCTTCATAGCTATCAGCCCAAAGAAAAAAAAAGCGCCACACCACCACCGGGTGGGCTCGAAACTCCAACCTTTCTGTTAACAGCGGATCGCGCTAGACAATTGCGCCATGGAGACAGTCGTGCTCCACTCTCACCATCATCAGAGCATATCTTCAAAGCTATCAGCGCAAAGAAAAAAGCAACACACCACTCCCGGGAGGGCTCGAAACTCCAACCTTTTGGTCAACAGCCGATCGCGCTAGCATATTGCGCCACGGAGACAGTCCTGCTCCACTCTCACCACCATCAGAACATATCTTCAAAGCTATCAGCCCAAAGAAAAAAACAACACACCACTCCCGGGAGGGCTCAAAACCCCAACCTTTCGGTTAACAGCCGATCGCGCTAGCCAATTGCGCCACGGAGACAGTCCAGCTCCACTCTCACCACCATCAGAACATATCCCCAAAGCTAGTAGCGCGAAGAAAAAAAAGTGCCGAACAACCACCGGGTGGGCTCGAACCTCCAACCTTTCGGTTAACAGCCCATCGCGCTAGCCAACTGCGCAACATAGACAATCCTGCTCCACTCTCACCACCCTCAGAACATATCTTCATAGCTATCAGCCCAAAGAAAAAAAGCCCCGCACCACCACCGGGTGGGCTCGATACTCCAACCTTTCGGTTAACAGCCGATCGCGCTAGCCATTTGCGCCACGGAGACAGTCTTGCTCCACTCTCACCACCATCAGAACATATCTGCAAAGCTATCAGCCCAAAGAAAAAAAAGCGCCGCACCAGCACCGGGTGGGCTCGAAACTCCAACTTTTCAGTTAACAGCCGATCGCGCTAGCCAATTGCGCCAAGGAGGCAGTCGTGCTCCACTCTCACCACCATCAGAACATATCTTCAAAGCTATCAGCGCAAAGAAAAAAACAACACACCACTCCCGGGAGGGCTCAAAACCCCAACCTTTCGGTTAACAGCCGATCGCGCTAGCCAATTGCGCCACGGAGACAGTCCTTCTCCACTCTCACCACCATCAGAACATATCTTCAAAGCTATTAGCGCGAAGAAAAAAAAGTGCCGCACAACCACCGGGTGGGATCAAACCTCCAACCTTTCGGTTAACAGCCCATCGCGCTAGCCAACTGCGCAACGGAGACAGTCCTGCTCCACTCTCACCACCCTCAGAACATATCTTCATAGCTATCAGCCCAAAGAAAAAAAAGCGCCGCACCACCACCGGGTGGGCTCGAAACTCCAACCTTTCGGTTAACAGCCGATCACGCTAGCCAATTGCGCCACGGAGACAGTCCTGCTCCACTCTCACCACCCTCAGAACATATCTTCATAGCTATCAGCCCAAAGAAAAAAAAAGCGCCACACCACTCCCGGGAGGGCTCAAAACTCCAACCTTTTGGTTAACAGCCGATTGCGCTAGCCAATTGCGCCACGGAGACAGTCGTGCTCCATACTCACCACCATCAGAACATATCTTCAAAGCTATCAGCGCAAAGAAAAAAGCAACACACCACTCCCGGGAGGGCTCCGAACTCCAACCTTTCGGTTAACAGCCAATTCAGCTAGTCGATTGCGCCACGGAGACAGTCTCCCTCCACTCTCACCACCATCAAAACATATCTTCAAAGCTATCAGCCCAAAGAAAAAAAAGCGCCGCACCACCACCGGGTGGGCTTGAACCTCCAACCTTTCGGTTAACAGCCAATCGCGCTAGGATTTGCGCCACGAAGACAGTCGTGCTCCACTCTCACCACCGTCAGAACATTTCTTCAGAGCTATCAGCCCCCCAAAAAAAAGCGCCGCACCACCACCGGGTGGGCTCGAACCTCCAGCCTTTCGGTTAACAGCCGATCGCGCTAGCCAATTCCGCCACGGAGACAGTCGTGTTCCACTTTCACCACCATCAGAACATATCTTCAAAGCTATCAGCGCAACGAAAAAACAACACACCACTCTCGGGAGGGCTCGAAACTCCAACCTTTCGGTTAACAGCCGATCGCGCTAGCCAATTGTGCCACGGAGACAGTCCTGCTCCACTCTCACCACCATCAGAACATATCTTCAAAGCTATCAGCCCAAAGAAAAAAAAGCGCCGCACCACCACCGGGTGGGCTCGAAACTCCAACCTTTCGGTGAACAGCCGATCACGCTAGCCAATTGCGCCACGGAGACAGTGCTGCTTCACAATCACCACCATCGGAACATATCTTCAAAGCTATTAGTCCAAAGAAAAAAGCAACACACCACTCCCTGGAGGGCTCGAAACTCCAACCTATCGGTTAACAGCCGATCGTGCTAGCCAATTGCGTCACGGAGACAGTCCTGCTCCACTCTCACCACCATCAGAACATTACTTCAAAGCTATCAGCCCAAAGAAAAAAAAGCGCCGCACCACCACCGGGTGGGCTCGAAACTCCAACCTTTCGGTTAACAGCCGATCGCGCTAGCCATTTGCGCCACGGAGACAGTCCTGCTCCACTCTCACCACCATCAGTACATATCTTGAAAGCTATCAGCGCAAAGAAAAAAACAACACACCACTCTCGGGAGGGCTCGAAACTCCAACCTTTCGGTTAACAGCCGATCGCGCTAGCCAATTGTGCCACGGAGACAGTCCTGCTCCACACTCACCACCATCAGAACATATCTTCAAAGCTATCAGCCCAAAGAAAAAAAGCGCCGCACCACCACTGGGTGGGCTCGAAACTCCAACTTTTCGGTTAACAGCCGATCGCGCTAGCCAATTGCGCCAAGGAGGCAGTCGTGCTCCACTCTCACCACCATCAGAACATATCTTCAAAGCCATCAGCGAAAAGAAAAAAGCAACACACCACTCCCGGGAGGGCTCGAAACTCAACCCATCGGTTAACAGCCCATCGTGCTAGCCGATTGCGCCAGGGAGACAGTCCTGCTCCACTCTCACCACCATCAGAATATATCTTCAAAGGTATCAGCCCAAAGAAAAAAAAGCGCCGCAACTCCACCAGGTGGGCTCGAACCTCCAACTTTTTGGTTAACAGCCGATCGTGCTAGCCAATTGCGCCACGGAGACAGTCATGCTCCACACTCACCACCATCAGAACATATCTTCAAAGCTATCAGCGCAAAGAAAAAAGCAACACACCACTCCCGGGAGGGCTCCGAACTCCAACCTTTCGGTTAACAGCCAATTCAGCTAGTAAATTTTGCCACGAAGACAGTCTCGCTCCACTCTCACCACCATCAAAACATATTTTCAAAGCTATCAGCCCAAAGAAAAAAAAGCGCCGCACCACCACCGGGTGGGCTCGAACCTCCATCCTTTCGGTTGACAGCCGATAGCGCTAGCCAAATGCGCCACGGAGACAGTCGTGCTCCAGTCTCACCACCATCAGAACATATCTTCAAGCTATCAGCGCAAAGAAAAAAGCAACACACCACTCCCTGGAGGGCTCGAAACTCCAACCTATCGGTTAACAGCCGATCGTGCTAGCCAATTGCGCCACGGAGACAGTCCTGCTCCACTCTCACCACCATCAGAACATTACTTCAAAGCTATCAGCCCAAAGAAAAAAAAGCGCCGCACCACCACCGGGTGGGCTCGAAACTCCAACCTTTCGGTTAACAGCCGATCGCGCTAGCCATTTGCGCCACGGAGACAGTCCTGCTCCACTCTCACCACCATCAGAACATATCTTCAAAGCTATCAGCCTAAAGAAAAAAACAGCCGCACCACCAACGGGTGGGCTCCAAACTCCAACCTTTCGGTTAACAGCCGATCGCGCTAGCCAATTGCGCCATGGAGACAGTCGTGCTCCACTCTCACCACCATCAGAACATATCTTCAAAGCTATCCGCGCAAAGAAAAAAACAACACACCTCTCTCGGGAGGGCTCGAAACTCCAACCTTTCGATTAACAGCCGATCGCACTAGCCAATTGTGCCACGGAGACAGTCCTGCTCCACTCTCACCACCATCAGAACATATCTTCAAAGCTATCAGCCCAAAGAAAAAAAAGCGCCGCACCACCACCGGGTGGGCTCGAACCTCCAACCTTTCGGTTAACAGCCCATCGCGCTAGCCATTTGCGCCACGGAGACAGTCGTGCTCCACTCTCACCACCGTCAGAACATTTCTTCAGAGCTATCAGCCCCCCAAAAAAAGCGCCGCACCTCCACTGGGTGGGCTCGAACCTCCAGCCTTTCGGTTAACAGCCGATCGCGCTAGCCAATTGCGCCACGGAGACAGTTCTGCTCCACTCTCACCACCATCAGAACATATCTTCAAAGCTATCAGCCCAAAAGAAAAAAAGCGCAGCACCACCACCGGGTGGGCTCGAAACTCCAACCTTTCGGTTAACAGCCGATCACGCTAGCCAATTGCGCCACGGAGACAGTCATGCTCCACTCTCACCACCATCGGAACATATCTTCAAAGCTATCAGCGCAAAGAAAAAAACAACACACCACTCCCGGGAGGGCTCGAAACTCCAACCTTTCGATTAACAGCCGATCGCACTAGCCAATTGTGCCACGGAGACAGTCCTGCTCCACTCTCACCACCCTCAGAACATATCTTCATAGCTATCAGCCCAAAGAAAAAAAAGCGCCGCACCACCACCGGGTGGGCTCGAAACTCCAACCTTTCGGTTAACAGCCGATCACGCTAGCCAATTGCGCCACGGAGACAGTCGTGCTCCATACTCACCACCATCAGAACATATCTTCAAAGCTATCAGCGCAAAGAAAAAAGCAACACACCACTCCCGGGAGGGCTCCGAACTCCAACCTTTCGGTTAACAGCCAATTCAGCTAGTCGATTGCGCCACGGAGACAGTCTCCCTCCACTCTCACCACCATCAAAACATATCTTCAAAGCTATCAGCCCAAAGAAAAAAAAGCGCCGCACCACCACCGGGTGGGCTCGAACCTCCAACCTTTCGGTTAACAGCCGATCGCGCTAGCCAATTGTGCCACGGAGACAGTCCTGCTCCACACTCACCACCATCAGAACATATCTTCAAAGCTATCAGCCCAAAGAAAAAAAGCAACACACCACTCCCTGGAGGGCTCGAAACTCCAACCTATCGGTTAACAGCCGATCGTGCTAGCCAATTGCGCCACGGAGACAGTCCTGCTCCACTCTCACCACCATCAGAACATTACTTCAAAGCTATCAGCCCAAAGAAAAAAAAGCGCCGCACCACCACCGGGTGGGCTCGAAACTCCAACCTTTCGGTTAACAGCCGATCGCGCTAGCCATTTGCGCCACGGAGACAGTCGTGCTCCACTCTCACCACCATCAGAACATATCTTCAAAGCCATCAGCGAAAAGAAAAAAGCAACACACCACTCCCGGGAGGGCTCGAAACTCCAACCCATCGGTTAACAGCCGATCGTGCTAGCCGATTGCGCCAGGGAGACAGTCCTGCTCCACTCTCACCACCATCAGAATATATCTTCAAAGGTATCAGCCCAAAGAAAAAAAAGCGCCGCAACTCCACCAGGTGGGCTCGAACCTCCAACTTTTTGGTTAACAGCCGATCGCGCTAGCCAATTGCGCCACGGAGACAGTCGTGCTCCACACTCACCACCATCAGAACATATCTTCAAAGCTATCAGCGCAAAGAAAAAAGCAACACACCACTCCCGGGAGGGCTCCGAACTCCAACCTTTCGGTTAACAGCCAATTCAGCTAGTAAATTTTGCCACGAAGACAGTCTCGCTCCACTCTCACCACCATCAAAACATATCTTCAAAGCTATCAGCCCAAAGAAAAAAAAGCGCCGCACCACCACCGGGTGGGCTCGAACCTCCATCCTTTCGGTTGACAGCCGATCGCGCTAGCCAAATGCGCCACGGAGACAGTCGTGCTCCAGTCTCACCACCATCAGAACATATCTTCAAGCTATCAGCGCAAAGAAAAAAGCAACACACCACTCCCTGGAGGGCTCGAAACTCCAACCTATCGGTTAACAGCCGATCGTGCTAGCCAATTGCGCCACGGAGACAGTCCTGCTGAACTCTCACCACCATCAGAACATTACTTCAAAGCTATCAGCCCAAAGAAAAAAAAGCGCCGCACCACCACCGGGTGGGCTCGAAACTCCAACCTTTCGGTTAACAGCCGATCGCGCTAGCCATTTGCGCCACGGAGACAGTCCTGCTCCACTCTCACCACCATCAGAACATATCTTCAAAGCTATCAGCCTAAAGAAAAAAACAGCCGCACCACCAACGGGTGGGCTGGCTCAAAACTCCAACCTTTCGGTTAACAGCCGATCGCGCTAGCCAATTGCGCCATGGAGACAGTCGTGCTCCACTCTCACCACCATCAGAACATATCTTCAAAGCTATCCGCGCAAAGAAAAAAACAACACACCACTCTCGGGAGGGCTCGAAACTCCAACCTTTCGATTAACAGCCGATCGCACTAGCCAATTGTGCCACGGAGACAGTCCTGCTCCACTCTCACCACCATCAGAACATATCTTCAAAGCTATCAGCCCAAAAGAAATAAAGCGCAGCACCACCACCGGGTGGGGTCGAAACTCCAATCTTTCGGTTAACAGCCGATCACGCTAGCCAATTGCGCCACGGAGACAGTCATGCTCCACTCTCACCACCATCGGAACATATCTTCAAAGCTATCAGCGCAAAGAAAAAAAACAACACACCACTCCCGGGAGGGCTCGAAACTCCAACCTTTCGATTAACAGCCGATCGCACTAGCCAATTGTGCCACGGAGACAGTCCTGCTCCACTCTCACCACCCTCAGAACATATCTTCATAGCTATCAGCCCAAAGAAAAAAAAGCGCCGCACCACCACCGGGTGGGCTCGAAACTCCAACCTTTCGGTTAACAGCCGATCACGCTAGCCAATTGCGCCACGGAGACAGTCCTGCTCCACTCTCACCACCATCAGAACATATCTTCAAAGCTATCAGCGCAAAGAAAAAAGCAACACACCACTCCCGGGAGGGCTCCGAACTCCAACCTTTCGGTTAACAGCCAATTCAGCTAGTCGATTGCGCCGTGGAGACAGTCTCCCTCCACTCTCACCACCATCAAAACATATCTTCAAAGCTATCAGCCCAAAGAAAAAAAAAGCGCCGCACCACCACCGGGTGGGCTCGAACCTCCAACCTTTCGGTTAACAGCCGATCGCGCTAGCCAATTGTGCCACGGAGACAGTCCTGCTCCACACTCACCACCATCAGAACATATCTTCAAAGCTATCAGCCCAAAGAAAAAAAGCGCCGCACCACCACCGGGTGGGCTCGAAACTCCAACTTTTCGGTTAACAGCCGATCGCGCTAGCCAATTGCGCCAAGGAGGCAGTCGTGCTCCACTCTCACCACCATCAGAACATATCTTCAAAGCCATCAGCGAAAAGAAAAAAGCAACACACCACTCCCGGGAGGGCTCGAAACTCCAACCCATCGGTTAACAGCCGATCGTGCTAGCCGATTGCGCCAGGGAGACAGTCCTGCTCCACTCTCACCACCATCAGAACATTACTTCAAAGCTATCAGCCCAAAGCAAAAAAAGCGCCGCACCACCACCGGGTGGGCTCGAAACTCCAACCTTTCGGTTAACAGCCGATCGCGCTAGCCATTTGCGCCACGGAGACAGTCCTGCTCCACTCTCACCACCATCAGAACATATCTTCAAAGCTATCAGCCTAAAGAAAAAAACAGCCGCACCACCAACGGGTGGGCTCGAAACTCCAACCTTTCGATTAACAGCCGATCGCGCTAGCCAATTGCGCCATGGAGACAGTCGTGCTCCACTCTCACCACCATCAGAACATATCTTCAAAGCTATCCGCGCAAAGAAAAAAACAACACACCACTCTCGGGAGGGCTCGAAACTCCAACCTTTCGATTAACAGCCGATCGCACTAGCCAATTGTGCCACGGAGACAGTCCTGCTCCACTCTCACCACCATCAGAACATATCTTCAAAGCTATCAGCCCAAAGAAAAAAAAGCGCCGCACCACCACCGGGTGGGCTCGAACCTTTGACCTTTCGGTTAACAGCCCATCGCGCTAGCCATTTGCGCCACGGAGACAGTCGTGCTCCACTCTCACTACCGTCAGAACATTTCTTCAGAGCTATCAGCCCCCGAAAAAAAGCGCCGCGCCACCACTGGGTGGGCTCGAACCTCCAGCCTTTCGGTTAACAGCCGATCGCGCTAGCCAATTGCGCCACGGAGACAGTTCTGCTCCACTCTCACCACCATCAGAACATATCTTCAAAGCTATCAGCCCAAAAGAAAAAAAAGCGCAGCACCACCACCGGGTGGGCTCGAAACTCCAACCTTTCGGTTAACAGCCGATCACGCTAGCCAATTGCGCCACGGAGACAGTCATGCTCCACTCTCACCACCATCGGAACATATCTTCAAAGCTATCAGCGCAAAGAAAAAAACAACACACCACTCCCGGGAGGGCTCGAAACTCCAACCTTTCGATTAACAGCCGATCGCACTAGCCAATTGTGCCACGGAGGCAGTCCTGCTCCACTCTCACCACCCTCAGAACATATCTTCATAGCTATCAGCCCAAAGAAAAAAAAGCGCCGCACCACCACCGGGTGGGCTCGAAACTCCAACCTTTCGGTTAACAGCCGATCACGCTAGCCAATTGCGCCACGGAGACAGTCGTGCTCCATACTCACCACCATCAGAACATATCTTCAAAGCTATCAGCGCAAAGAAAAAAGCAACACACCACTCCCGGGAGGGCTCCGAACTCCAACCTTTCGGTTAACAGCCAATTCAGCTAGTCGATTGCGCCACGGAGACAGTCTCCCTCCACTCTCACCACCATCAAAACATATCTTCAAAGCTATCAGCCCAAAGAAAAAAAAGCGCCGCACCACCACCGGGTGGGCTCGAACCTCCAACCTTTCGGTTAACAGCCGATCGCGCTAGCCAATTGTGCCACGGAGACAGTCCTGCTCCACACTCACCACCATCAGAACATATCTTCAAAGCTATCAGCCCAAAGAAAAAAAGCGCCGCACCACCACCGGGTGGGCTCGAAACTCCAACTTTTCGGTTAACAGCCGATCGCGCTAGCCAATTGCGCCAAGGAGGCAGTCGTGCTCCACTCTCACCACCATCAGAACATATCTTCAAAGCCATCAGCGAAAAGAAAAAAGCAACACACCACTCCCGGGAGGGCTCGAAACTCCAACCCATCGGTTAACAGCCGATCGTGCTAGCCGATTGCGCCAGGGAGACAGTCCTGCTCCACTCTCACCACCATCAGAATATATCTTCAAAGGTATCAGCCCAAAGAAAAAAAAGCGCCGCAACTCCACCAGGTGGGCTCGAACCTCCAACTTTTTGGTTAACAGCCGATCGCGCTAGCCAATTGCGCCACGGAGACAGTCGTGCTCCACACTCACCACCATCAGAACATATCTTCAAAGCTATCAGCGCAAAGAAAAAAGCAACACACCACTCCCGGGAGGGCTCCGAACTCCAACCTTTCGGTTAACAGCCAATTCAGCTAGTAAATTTTGCCACGAAGACAGTCTCGCTCCACTCTCACCACCATCAAAACATATCTTCAAAGCTATCAGCCCAAAGAAAAAAAAGCGCCGCACCACCACCGGGTGGGCTCGAACCTCCATCCTTTCGGTTGACAGCCGATCGCGCTAGCCAAATGCGCCACGGAGACAGTCGTGCTCCAGTCTCACCACCATCAGAACATATCTTCAAGCTATCAGCGCAAAGAAAAAAGCAACACACCACTCCCTGGAGGGCTCGAAACTCCAACCTATCGGTTAACAGCCGATCGTGCTAGCCAATTGCGCCACGGAGACAGTCCTGCTGAACTCTCACCACCATCAGAACATTACTTCAAAGCTATCAGCCCAAAGAAAAAAAAGCGCCGCACCACCACCGGGTGGGCTCGAAACTCCAACCTTTCGGTTAACAGCCGATCGCGCTAGCCATTTGCGCCACGGAGACAGTCCTGCTCCACTCTCACCACCATCAGAACATATCTTCAAAGCTATCAGCCTAAAGAAAAAAACAGCCGCACCACCAACGGGTGGGCTGGCTCAAAACTCCAACCTTTCGGTTAACAGCCGATCGCGCTAGCCAATTGCGCCATGGAGACAGTCGTGCTCCACTCTCACCACCATCAGAACATATCTTCAAAGCTATCCGCGCAAAGAAAAAAACAACACACCACTCTCGGGAGGGCTCGAAACTCCAACCTTTCGATTAACAGCCGATCGCACTAGCCAATTGTGCCACGGAGACAGTCCTGCTCCACTCTCACCACCATCAGAACA
The DNA here is from genome assembly GCF_043290135.1 of Rhipicephalus microplus. NCBI lineage: Eukaryota > Metazoa > Arthropoda > Arachnida > Ixodida > Ixodidae > Rhipicephalus > Rhipicephalus microplus. The sequence continues at coordinate 176,545,336 of NC_134703.1, forward strand.
TATCTTCAAAGCTATCAGCCCAAAAGAAATAAAGCGCAGCACCACCACCGGGTGGGGTCGAAACTCCAATCTTTCGGTTAACAGCCGATCACGCTAGCCAATTGCGCCACGGAGACAGTCATGCTCCACTCTCACCACCATCGGAACATATCTTCAAAGCTATCAGCGCAAAGAAAAAAAACAACACACCACTCCCGGGAGGGCTCGAAACTCCAACCTTTCGATTAACAGCCGATCGCACTAGCCAATTGTGCCACGGAGACAGTCCTGCTCCACTCTCACCACCCTCAGAACATATCTTCATAGCTATCAGCCCAAAGAAAAAAAAGCGCCGCACCACCACCGGGTGGGCTCGAAACTCCAACCTTTCGGTTAACAGCCGATCACGCTAGCCAATTGCGCCACGGAGACAGTCCTGCTCCACTCTCACCACCATCAGAACATATCTTCAAAGCTATCAGCGCAAAGAAAAATGCAACACACCACTCCCGGGAGGGCTCCGAACTCCAACCTTTCGGTTAACAGCCAATTCAGCTAGTCGATTGCGCCACGGAGACAGTCTCCCTCCACTCTCACCACCATCAAAACATATCTTCAAAGCTATCAGCCCAAAGAAAAAAAAAGCGCCGCACCACCACCGGGTGGGCTCGAACCTCCAACCTTTCGGTTAACAGCCGATCGCGCTAGCCAATTGTGCCACGGAGACAGTCCTGCTCCACACTCACCACCATCAGAACATATCTTCAAAGCTATCAGCCCAAAGAAAAAAAGCGCCGCACCACCACCGGGTGGGCTCGAAACTCCAACTTTTCGGTTAACAGCCGATCGCGCTAGCCAATTGCGCCAAGGAGGCAGTCGTGCTCCACTCTCACCACCATCAGAACATATCTTCAAAGCCATCAGCGAAAAGAAAAAAGCAACACACCACTCCCGGGAGGGCTCGAAACTCCAACCCATCGGTTAACAGCCGATCGTGCTAGCCGATTGCGCCAGGGAGACAGTCCTGCTCCACTCTCACCACCATCAGAACATTACTTCAAAGCTATCAGCCCAAAGAAAAAAAAGCGCCGCACCACCACCGGGTGGGCTCGAAACTCCAACCTTTCGGTTAACAGCCGATCGCGCTAGCCATTTGCGCCACGGAGACAGTCCTGCTCCACTCTCACCACCATCAGAACATATCTTCAAAGCTATCAGCCTAAAGAAAAAAACAGCCGCACCACCAACGGGTGGGCTCGAAACTCCAACCTTTCGATTAACAGCCGATCGCGCTAGCCAATTGCGCCATGGAGACAGTCGTGCTCCACTCTCACCACCATCAGAACATATCTTCAAAGCTATCCGCGCAAAGAAAAAAACAACACACCACTCTCGGGAGGGCTCGAAACTCCAACCTTTCGATTAACAGCCGATCGCACTAGCCAATTGTGCCACGGAGACAGTCCTGCTCCACTCTCACCACCATCAGAACATATCTTCAAAGCTATCAGCCCAAAGAAAAAAAAGCGCCGCACCACCACCGGGTGGGCTCGAACCTTTGACCTTTCGGTTAACAGCCCATCGCGCTAGCCATTTGCGCCACGGAGACAGTCGTGCTCCACTCTCACTACCGTCAGAACATTTCTTCAGAGCTATCAGCCCCCGAAAAAAAGCGCCGCGCCACCACTGGGTGGGCTCGAACCTCCAGCCTTTCGGTTAACAGCCGATCGCGCTAGCCAATTGCGCCACGGAGACAGTTCTGCTCCACTCTCACCACCATCAGAACATATCTTCAAAGCTATCAGCCCAAAAGAAAAAAAAGCGCAGCACCACCACCGGGTGGGCTCGAAACTCCAACCTTTCGGTTAACAGCCGATCACGCTAGCCAATTGCGCCACGGAGACAGTCATGCTCCACTCTCACCACCATCGGAACATATCTTCAAAGCTATCAGCGCAAAGAAAAAAACAACACACCACTCCCGGGAGGGCTCGAAACTCCAACCTTTCGATTAACAGCCGATCGCACTAGCCAATTGTGCCACGGAGGCAGTCCTGCTCCACTGTCACCACCCTCAGAACATATCTTCATAGCTATCAGCCCAAAGAAAAAAAAGCGCCGCACCACCACCGGGTGGGCTCGAAACTCCAACCTTTCGGTTAACAGCCGATCACGCTAGCCAATTGCGCCACGGAGACAGTCCTGCTCCACTCTCACCACCCTCAGAACATATCTTCATAGCTATCAGCCCAAAGAAAAAAAAAGCGCCACACCACTCCCGGGAGGGCTCAAAACTCCAACCTTTTGGTTAACGGCCGATTGCGCTAGCCAATTGCGCCACGGAGACAGTCGTGCTCCATACTCACCACCATCAGAACATATCTTCAAAGCTATCAGCGCAAAGAAAAAAGCAACACACCACTCCCGGGAGGGCTCCGAACTCCAACCTTTCGGTTAACAGCCAATTCAGCTAGTCGATTGCGCCACGGAGACAGTCTCCCTCCACTCTCACCACCATCAAAACATATCTTCAAAGCTATCAGCCCAAAGAAAAAAAAGCGCCGCACCACCACCGGGTGGGCTCGAACCTCCAACCTTTCGGTTAACAGCCAATCGCGCTAGGATTTGCGCCACGGAGACAGTCGTGCTCCACTCTCACCACCGTCAGAACATTTCTTCAGAGCTATCAGCCCCCCAAAAAAAGCGCCGCACCACCACCGGGTGGGCTCGAACCTCCAGCCTTTCGGTTAACAGCCGATCGCGCTAGCCAATTCCGCCACGGAGACAGTCGTGTTCGACTTTCACCACCATCAGAACATATCTTCAAAGCTATCAGCGCAAAGAAAAAAACAACACACCACTCTCGGGAGGGCTCGAAACTCCAACCTTTCGGTTAACAGCCGATCGCGCTAGCCAATTGTGCCACGGAGACAGTCCTGCTCCACTCTCACCACCATCAGAACATATCTTCAAAGCTATCAGCCCAAAGAAAAAAAAGCGCCGCACCACCACCGGGTGGGCTCGAAACTCCAAACTTTCGTTGAACAGCCGATCACGCTAGCCAATTGCGCCACGGAGACAGTCCTGCTTCACACTCACCACCATCGGAACATATCTTCAAAGCTATTAGCCCAAAGAAAAAAGCAACACACCACTCCCTGGAGGGCTCGAAACTCCAACCTATCGGTTAACAGCCGATCGTGCTAGCCAATTGCGTCACGGAGACAGTCCTGCTCCACTCTCACCACCATCAGAACATTACTTCAAAGCTATCAGCCCAAAGAAAAAAAAGCGCCGCACCACCACCGGGTGGGCTCGAAACTCCAACCTTTCGGTTAACAGCCGATCGCGCTAGCCATTTGCGCCACGGAGACAGTCCTGCTCCACTCTCACCACCATCAGAACATATCTTCAAAGCTATCAGCCTAAAGAAAAAAAAGAGCCGCACCACCAACGGGTGGGCTCGAAACTCCAACCTTTCGGTTAACAGCCGATCGCGCTAGCCAATTGCGCCATGGAGACAGTCGTGCTCCACTCTCACCACCATCAGAACATATCTTCAAAGCTATCAGCGCAAAGAAAAAAACAACACACCACTCTCGGGAGGGCTCGAAACTCCAACCTTTCGGTTAACAGCCGATCGCGCTAGACAATTGTGCCACGGAGACAGTCCTGCTCCACACTCACCACCATCAGAACATATCTTCAAAGCTATCAGCCCAAAGAAAAAAAGCGCCGCACCACCACCGGGTGGGCTCGAAACTCCAACTTTTCGGTTAACAGCCGATCGCGCTAGCCAATTGCGCCAAGGAGGCAGTCGTGCTCCACTCTCACCACCATCAGAACATATCTTCAAAGCTATCAGCCCAAAGAAAAAAAAGCGCCGCAACTCCACCAGGTGGGCTCGAACCTCCAACCTTTTGGTTAACAGCCGATCGCGCTAGCCAATTGCGACACGGAGACAGTCCTGCTCCACTCTCACCACCATCAGAACATATCTTCAAAGCTATCAGCCCAAAGAAAAAAAAGCGCCGCACCACCACCGGGTGGGCTCGAAACTCCAACTTTTCGGTTAACAGCCGATCGCGCTAGCCAATTGGGCCAAGGAGGCAGTCGTGCTCCACTCTCACCACCATCAGAACATATCTTCAAAGCTATCAGCGCTAAGAAAAAAGCAACACGCCACTCCCGGGACGGCTCGAAACTCCAACCCATCGGTTAACAGCCGATCGTGCTAGCCAATTGCGCCACGGAGACAGTCCTGCTCCATTCTCACCACCATCAGAACATTACTTCAAAGCTATCAGCCAAAGAAAAAAAAAGCCCCGCACTACCACCGGGTGGGCTCGAAACTCCAACCTTTCGGTTAACAGCCGATCGCGCTAGCCATTTGCGCCACGGAGACAGTCCTGCTCCACTCTCACCACCATGAGAACATATCTTCAAAGCTATCAGCCCAAAGAAAAAAAGCACCGCACCGCCACCGGGTGGGCTCGAAACTCCAACTCTTCGGTTAACAGCCGGTCGCGCTAGCCAATTGCGCCAAGGAGGCAGTCGTGCTCCACACTCACCACCATCAGAACATATCTTCAAAGCTATCAGCCCAAAGAAAAAAAAGCGCCGCACCACCACCGGGTGGGCTCGAACCTCCATCCTTTCGGTTGACAGCCGATCGCGCTAGCCAATTGCGCCACGCAGACAGTCGTCATCAACTTCACCACCATCAGAACATATCTTCAAAGCTATCAGCGCAAAGAAAAAAGCAACACACCACTCCCGGGAGGGCTCGAAACTCTAACCTTTCGGTTAACAGCCGATCGCGCTAGCCAATTGCGCCACGGAGACAGTTCTGCTCCACTCTCACCACCATCAGAACATATCTTCAAAGCTATCAGCCCAAAGAAAAAAAAAGCGCCGCACCACCACCGGGTGGGCTCGAACCTCGAACCTTTCGGTTAACAGCCAATCGCGCTAGCCATTTGCGCCACGGAGACAGTCGTGCTCCACTCTCACCACCGTCAGAACATTTCTTCAGAGCTATCAGCCCCCTAAAAAAAGCGCCGCACCACCACCGGGTGGGCTCGAACCTCCAGCCTTTCGGTTAACAGCCGATCGCGCTAGCCAATTGCGCCACGGAGACAGTTCTGCTCCACTCTCACCACCATCAGAACATATCTTCAAAGCTATCAGCCCAAAAGAAAAAAAAGCGCCGCACCACCACCGGGTGGGCTCGAAACTCCAACCTTTCGGTTAACAGCCGATCACGCTAGCCAATTGCGCCACAGAGACAGTCCTGCTTCACACTCACCACCATCAAAACATATCTTCAAAGCTATTAGCCCAAAGAAAAAAAAGCGCCGCACCACCACCGGGTGGGCTTGAACCTCCACTTTTTTGGTCAACAGCCGATCGCGCTAGCCAATTGCACCACGGAGACAGTACTGCTCCACTCTCACCACCATCAGAACATATCTTCAAAGCTATCAGCCCAAAGAAAAAAAAGCGCCGCACCACCACCGGGTGGGCTCGAAACTCCAACTTTTCGGTTAACAGCCGATCGCGCTAGCCAATTGCGCCAAGGAGGCAGTCGTGCTCCACTCTCACCAACATCAGAACATATCTTCAAAGCTATCAGCGCAAAGAAAAAAGCAACACAACACTCCCGCAAGGGCTCGAAACTCCAACCTATCGGTTAACAGCCGATCGTGCTAGCCAAATGCGCCACGGAGACAGTCCTGCTCCACTTCACCACTATCAGAACATATCTTCAAAGCTATCAGCGCAAAGAAAAAAGCAACACACCACTCTCGGGAGGGCTCGAAACTCTAACCTTTCGGTTAACAGCCGATCGCGCTAGCCAATTGCGCCACGGAGACAGTTCTGCTCCACTCTCACCACCATCAGAACATATCTTCAAAGCTATCAGCCCAAAGAAAAAAAAGCGCCGCACCACCACCGGGTGGGCTCGAACCTCCAACCTTTCGGTTAACAGCCAATCGCGCTAGCCATTTGCGCCACGGAGACAGTCGTGCTCCACTCTCACCACCGTCAGAACATTTCTTCAGAGCTATCAGCCCCCCCCAAAAAAGCGCCGCACCACCACCGGGTGGGCTCGAACCTCCAGCCTTTCGGCTAACAGCCGATCGCGCTAGCCAATTGCGCCACGGAGACAGTTCTGCTCCACTCTCACCACCATCAGAACATATCTTCAAAGCTATCAGCCCAAAAGAAAAAAACGGGCCGCACCACCACCGGGTGGGCTCGAAACTCCAACCTTTCGGTTAACAGCCGATCACGCTAGCCAATTGCGCCACGGAGACAGTCCTGCTTCACACTCACCACCATCAAAACATATCTTCAAAGCTATTAGCTCAAAGAAAAAAAAGCGCCGCACCACCACCGGGTGGGCTTGAACCTCCAATTTTTTGGTTAACAGCCGATCGCGCTAGCCAATTGCACCACGGAGACAGTCCTGCTCCACTCTCACCACCATCAGAACATATCTTCAAAGCTATCAGCCCAAAGAAAAAAAAGCGCCGCACCACCACCGGGTGGGCTCGAAACTCCAACTTTTCGGTTAACAGCCGATCGCGCTAGCCAATTGCGCCAAGGAGGCAGTCGTGCTCCACTCTCACCACCATCAGAACATATCTTCAAAGCTATCAGCGCAAAGAAAAAAGCAACACACCACTCCCGGGAGGGCTCGAAACTCCAACCTATCGGTTAACAGCCGATCGTGCTAGCCAATTGCGCCACGGAGACAGTCCTGCTCCACTCTCACCACCATCAGAACATTACTTCAAAGCTATCAGCCCAAAGAAAAAAAAGCGCCGCACCACCACCGGGTGGGCTCGAAACTCCAACCTTTCGGTTAATAGCCGATCGCGCTAGCCAATTGCGCCATGGAGACAGTCGTGCTCCACTCTCACCACCATCAGAACTTATCTTCAAAGCTATCAGCGCAAAGAAAAAAACAACACACCATTCCCGGGAGGGCTCGAAACTCCAACCTTTCGGTTAACAGCCGATCGCGCTAGCCAATTGTGCCACGGAGACAGTCCTGCTCCACTCTCACCACCATGAGAACATATCTTCAAAGCTATCAGCCCAAAGAAAAAAAAGCGCCGCACCACCACCGGGTGGGCTCGAAACTCCAACTTTTCGGTTAACAGCCGATAACGCTAGCCAATTGCGCCAAGAAGGCAGTCGTGCTCCACTCTCACCACCATCAGAACATATCGTCAAAGCTATCAGCGCAAAGAAAAAAGCAACACACCACTCCCGGGAGGGCTCGAAACTCCAACCTATCGGTTAACAGCCGATCGTGCTAGCCAATTGCGCCACGGAGACAGTCCTGCTCCACTCTCACCACCATCAGAACATTACTTCAAAGCTATCAGCCCAAAGAAAAAAAAGCGCCGCAGCACCACTGGGTGGGCTCGAAACTCCAACCTTTCGGTTAACAGCCGATTGCTCTAGCCATTTGCACCACGGAGACAGTCCTGCTCCACTCTCACCACCATCAGAACATAACTTCAAAGCTAACAGCCCAAAGAAAAAAAGAGCCGCACCACCACCGGGTGGGCTTGAAACTCCAACCTTTCGGTTAACAGCCGATCGCGCTAGCCAATTGCGCCATGGAGACAGTCGTGCTCCACTCTCACCACCATCAGAACATATCTTCAAAGCTATCAGCCCAAAGAAAAAAAAGCGCCGCACCACCACCGGGTGGGCTCGAAACTCCAACTTTTCGGTTAACAGCCGATCGCGCTAGCCAATTGCGCCAAGGATGCAGTCGTGCTCCACTCTCACCACCATCAGAACATATCTTCAAAGCTATCAGCGCAAAGAAAAAAGCAACACACCACTCCCGGGAGGGCTCGAAACTCCAACCTATCGGTTAACAGCCGATCGTGCTAGCCGATTGCGCCACGGAGACAGTCCTGCTCCACTCTCACCACCATCAGAACATTACTTCAAAGCTATCAGCCCAAAGAAAAAAAAAGCCCCGCACCACCACCGGGTTGCCTCGAAACTCCAACCTATCGGTTAACAGCCGATTGCGCTAGCCATTTGCGCCACGGAGACAGTCCTGCTTCACTCTCACCACCATCAGAACATATCTTCAAAGCTATCAGCCCAAAGAAAAAAAAGAGCCACACCACCACCTTGTGGGCTCGAAACTCCAACCTTTCGGTTAACAGCCGATCGCGCTAGCCAATTGCGCCATGGAGACAGTCGTGCTCCACTCTCACCACCATCAGAACATACCTTCAAAGCTATCAGCGCAAAGAAAAAAACAACACACCACTCCCGGGAGGGCTCAAAACTCCAACCTTTCGGTTAACAGCCGATCGCGCTAGCCAATTGCGCCACGGAGACAGTCCTGCTCCACTCTCCCCACCATCAGAACATATCTTCAAAGCTATTAGCGCGAAGAAAAAAAAGTGCCGCACAACCACCGGGTGGGCTCGAACCTCCAACCTTTCGGTTAACAGCCCATCGCGCTAGCCAACTGCGCAACGGAGACAGTCCTGCTCCACTCTCACCACCCTCAGAACATATTTTCATAGCTATCAGCCCAAAGAAAAAAAAAGCGCCGCACCACCACCGGGTGGGCTCGAACCTCCAATTTTTCGGTTAACAGCCGATTGCGCAGGCCAATTGCGCCCCGGAGACAGTCCTGCTCCACTCTCACCACCATCAGAACATATCTTCAAAGCTATCAGCCCTAAGAAAAAAAAGCGCCGCACCACCACAGGATGGGCTCGAAATTCCAACCTTTCTGTAAACAGCCGATCGCGCTAGCCAATTGCGCCATGGAGACAGTCGTGCTCCACTCTCACCACCATCAGAGCATATCTTCAAAGCTATCAGCGCAAAGAAAAAAGCAACACACCACTCCCGGGAGGGCTCGAAACTCCAAACTTTCGGTCAACAGCCGATCGCGCTAGCCTACTGCGCCACGGAGACAGTCCTGCTCTACTCTCACCACCATCAGAACATAACTTCAAAGCTATCAGCCCAAAGAAAAAAAAGCGCCGCAACACCACCGGGCAGGCTCGAAACTCCAACCTTTCGGTTAACAGCCCATCACGCTAGTCAAATGCGCCACGGAGACAGTCCTGCTCTACTCTCACCACCATCAGAACATATGTTCAAAGCTATCAGCCCAAAGAAAAAAAAGCGCCGCACCACCACCAGGTGGGCTCGAACCTCCAACCTTTCGGTTAACAGCCGATCACGCTAGTCAATTGCGCCTCGGAGACAGTCCTGCTCCACTCTCACCACCATCTGAACATATCTTCAAAGCTATCAGCCCAAAGAAAAAAATGCACCGCACCACCACCAGGTGGGCTCGAACCTCCAACCTTTCGGTTAACATCCGATCGCGCTAGCCATTGGGTCACGGAGACAGTCGTGCTCCACACTCACCACCATCAGAACATATCTTCAAAGCTATCAGCGCAAAGAAAAAAGCAACACACCACTCCCGAGAGGGCTCGAAACTCCAACCTTTTGGTTAACAGCCGATTCAGCTAGTCAATTGCGCCACGGAGACAGTCTTGCTCCACTCTCACCACCATCAGAACATATCTTCAAAGCTATCAGCCCAAAGAAAAAAAAGCGCCGCACTACCACCGGGTGGGCTCGAACCTCCAACCTTTCGGTAAACAGCCGATCGCGCTAGCCAAATGCGCCACGGAGACAGTCGTGCTCCACTCTCACCACCATCAGAACATATCTTCGAAGCTATCAGCGCAAAGAAAAAAGCAACACACCACTCCCGGGAGGGCTCGAACCTCCAACCTTTCGGTTAACAGCCAATCGCGCTAGCTAATTGCGCCACGGAGACAGTCCTGCTCCACTCTCACAAACATCAGAACATATCTACAAAGCTATCAGCCCAAAGAAAAAAACGCGCCGCACCACCACCGGGTGGGCTCGAAACTCGAAGCTTTCGGTTAACAGCCGATCGCGCTAGCCAATTGCGCCATGGAGACAGTCCTGCTCCACTCTCACCGCCATCAGAACATATCTTAATTTTATCAGCCCAAATAAAAAATGCGCCTTACACCACCGGGTGGGCTCGAACTTCCAACCTTTTGGTTAAATGCCGATCGTGCTAGCCAATTGCGCCAAGGAGACAGTCCTGCTCCACTCTCACCACCATCAGAACATATCTTCAAAGCTATTAGCTCAAAGAAAAAAAAGTGGCGCACCACCACCGGGTGGGCTCGAACCTCCAACCTTTCGGTTAACAGCCCATCGCGCTAGACAATTGCGCCACGGAGAAGTCCTGCTCCACTCTCACCACCATCAGAACATATCTTCAAAGCTATCAGCGCAAAGAAAAAAGCAACACACCACTCCCGGGAGGGCTCGAAACCCCAACCCATCGGTTAACAGCCGATCATGCTAGCCAATTGCGCCACGGAGACAGTCCTGCTCCACTCTCACCACCATCAGAACATATCTTCAAAGCTATTAGCTTAAAGAAAAAAAAGTGCCGCACCACCACCGCATGGGCTCGAACCTCCAACCTTTCGGTTAACAACCCATCGCGCTAGACAATTGCGCCACGGAGAAGTTCTGCTCCACTCTCACGACCCTCAGAACATATCTTCAAAGCTATCAGCCCAAAGAAACAAAAGCGCCGCACCACCACCGGTTGGGCTCGAAACTCCAAATTTTCGGTTAACAGCCGATTGCGCTAGCCATTTGGGCCAAGGAGGCAGTTGTGCTCCACTCTCACCACCATCAGAACATATCTTCAAAGCTATCAGCGCAAAGAAAAAAGCAACACACCACTCCCGGGAGGGCTCGAAACTCCTACCCATCGGTTAACAGCCGATCGTGCTAGCCAATTGCGCCACGGAGACAGTCCTGCTCCATTCTCACCACCATCAGAACATTACTTCAAAGCTATCAGCCCAAAGAAAAAAAAAGCCCCGCACCACCACCGGGTGGGCTCGAAACTCAAACCTTTCGGTTAACAGCCGATCGCGCTAGCCATTTGCGCCACGGAGACAGTCCTGCTCCACTCTCACCACCATCAGAACATATCTTCAAAGCTATCAGCCCAAAGAAAAAAAGCACCGCACCACCACCGGGTGGGCTCGAAACTCCAACTCTTTGGTTAACAGCCGATCGCGCTAGCCTATTGCGCCAAGGAGCCAGTCGTGCTCCACTCTCACCACCATCAAAACGTATCTTCAAAGCTATCAGTCCAAAGAAAAAAAAGCGCCGCACCACCACCGGGTGGCTCGAACCTCCATCCTTTCGGTTAACAGGCGATCGCGCTAACCAAATGCGCCACGGAGACAGTCGTGCTCCACTCTCACCACCATCAGAACATTATTTCAAAGCTATCAGCCCAAAGAAAAAAAAGCGCCGCACCACCACCGGGTGGGCTCGAAACTCCAACCTTTCGGTTAACAGCCGATCGCGCTAGCCATTTGCGCCACGGAGACAGTCGTCCTCCACTTCACCACCATCAGAACATATCTTCAAAGCTATCAGCGCAAAGAAAAAAGCAACACACCACTCCCGGGAGGGCTCGAAACTCCAAACTATCGGTTAACAGCCGATCGTGCTAGCCAATTGCGCCACGGAGACAGTCGTGCTCCACTCTCACCACCATCAGAACTTATCTTCAAAGCTATCAGCGCAAAGAAAAAAACAACACACTACTCCCGGGAGGGCTCGAAACTCCAACCTTTCGGTTAACAGCAGATCGCGCTAGCCAATTGTGCCACGGAGACAGTCCTGCTCCACTCTCACCACCATCAGAACATATCTTCAAAGCTATCAGCCCAAAGAAAAAAAAGCGCCGCACCACCACCAGGTGGGCTCGAAACTCCAAATTTTCGGTTAACAGCCGATCGCACTAGCCAATTGCGCCAAGGAGGCAGTCGTGCTGCACTCTCACCACCATCAGAACATTACTTCAAAGCTATCATCCCAAAGAAAAAAAAAGCCGCGCACCACCACCGGGTGGGCTCGAAACTCCAACCTTTCGGTTAACAGCCGATCGCGCTAGCCATTTGCGCCACGGAGACAGTCCTGCTCCACTCTCACCACCATCAGAACATATCTTCAAAGCTGTCAGCCCAAAGAAAAAAAAGCGCCGCACCACCACCGGGTGGGCTCGAAACTCCAACTTTTCGGTTAACAGCCGATCGCGCTAGCCAATTGCGCCAAGGAGGCAGTCGTGCTCCACTCTCACCACCATCAGAACATATCTTCAAAGCTATCAGCGCAAAGAAAAAAACAACACACCACTCCCGGGAGGGCTCGAAACTCCAACCTATCGGTTAACAGCCGATCGTGCTAGCCAAATGCCCCACGGAGACAGTCCTGCTCCACTCTCACCACCATCAGAACATTACTTCAAAGCTATCAGCCCAAAGAAAAAAAAGCGCCGCACCACCACTGGGTGGGCTCGAAACTCCAACCTTTCGGTTGACAGCCGATTGCGCTAGCCATTTGCACCACGGAGACAGTCCTGCTCCACTCTCACCACCATCAGAACATAACTTCAAAGCTAACAGCCCAAAGAAAAAAAGAGCCGCACCACCACCGGGTGGGCTCGAAACTCCAACCTTTCGGTTAACAGCCGATCGCGCTAGCCAATTGCGCCATGGAGACAGTCGTGCTCCACTCTCACAATCATCAGAACATATCTTCAAAGCTATCAGCGCAAAGAAAAAAACAACACACCACTCCCGGGAGGGCTCGAAACTCCAACCTTTCGGTTAACAGCCGATCGCGCTAGCCAATTGTGCCACGGAGACAGTCCTGCTCCACTCTCACCACCATCAGAACATGACTTCAAAGCTATCAGCCCAAAGAAAAAAAAGCGCCGCACCACCACCGGGTGGGCTCGAAACACCAACTTTTCGGTTAACAGCCGATAGCGCTAGCCAATTGCGCCAAGGATGCAGTCGTGCTCCACTCTCACCACCATCAGAACATATCTTCAAAGCTATCAGCGCATAGAAAAAAGCAACACACCACTCCCGGGAGGGCTCGAAACTCCAACCCATCGGTTAACAGCTGATCGCGCTAGCCATATGCGCTACGGAGACAGTCCTGCTCCACTCTCACCACCATCTGAACATATCTTCAAAGCTGTCAGCCCAAAGAAAAAAAAGCGCCGCACTACCACCGGGTGGGCTCGAACCTCCATCCTTTCGGTTAACAGCCGATCGCGCTAACCAAATGCGCCACGGAGACAGTCGTGCTCCACTCTCACCACCATCAGAACATATCTTCAAAGCTATCAGCGCAAAGAAAAAAGCAGCACACCACTCCCGGGAGGGCTCGAACCTGCAACTTTTCGGTTAAAAGCCGATCGCGCAGGCCAAATGCGCCAAGGAGACAGTCGTGCTCCACTCTCACCACCATCAGAACATATCTTCGAAGCTATCAGCGCAAACAAAAAAGCAACACACCACTCCCGGGAGGGCTCGAACCTCCACCTTTCGGTTAACAGCAGATCGCGCTAGCTAATTGCGCCACGGAGACAGTCCTGCTCCACTCTCACAAACATCAGAACATATCTACAAAGCTATCAGCCCAAAGAAAACAACGCGCCGCACCACCACCGGGTGGGCTCGAAACTCGAACCTTTCGGTTAACAGCCGATCACGCTAGCCAATTGCGCCACGGAGACAGTCCTGCTCCACTCTCACCGCCATCAGAACATATCTTAATTCTATCAGCCCAAATAAAAAAAGCGCCTTACACCACCGAGTAGGCTCGAACTTCCAACCTTTTGGTTAACAGCCGATCGCGCTAGCCAATTGCGCCACGGAGACAGTCCTGCTCCACTCTCACCACCATCAGAACATATCTTCAAAGCTATTAGCTCAAAGAAAAAAAAGTGCCGCACCACCACCGGGTGGGCTCGAACCTCCAACCTTTCGGTTAACAGCCCATCGCGCTAGACAATTGCGCCACGGAGAAGTCCTGCTCCACTCTCACGACCCTCAGAACATATCTTGATAGCTATCAGCCCAAAGAAAAAAAAGCGCCGCACCACCACCGGGTTGGCTCGAACCTCCAATGTTTCGGTTAACAGCCGATCGCGCTAGCCAATTGCGCCACGGAGACAGTCCTGCTCCACTCTCACCACCATCAGAACATATCTTCAAAGCTATCAGCGCAAAGAAAAAAGCAACACACCACTCCCGGCAGGGCTCGAAACTCCAACCTTTCGGTTAACAGCAGATCGCGCTAGCCAATTGTGCCACGGAGACAGTCCTGCTCCACTCTCACCACCATCAGAACATATCTTCAAAGCTATCAGCCCAAAGAAAAAAAAGCGCCGCACCACCACCAGGTGGGCTCGAAACTCCAAATTTTCGGTTAACAGCCGATCGCACTAGCCAATTGCGCCAAGGAGGCAGTCGTGCTGCACTCTCACCACCATCAGAACATTACTTCAAAGCTATCAGCCCAAAGAAAAAAAAAGCCGCGCACCACCACCGGGTGGGCTCGAAACTCCAACCTTTCGGTTAACAGCCGATCGCGCTAGCCATTTGCGCCACGGAGACAGTCCTGCTCCACTCTCACCACCATCAGAACATATCTTCAAAGCTGTCAGCCCAAAGAAAAAAAAGCGCCGCACTACCACCGGGTGGGCTCGAAACTCCAACTTTTCGGTTAACAGCCGATCGCGCTAGCCAATTGCGCCAAGGAGGCAGTCGTGCTCCACTCTCACCACCATCAGAACATATCTTCAAAGCTATCAGCGCAAAGAAAAAAACAACACACCACTCCCGGGAGGGCTCGAAACTCCAACCTATCGGTTAACAGCCGATCGTGCTAGCCAAATGCCCCACGGAGACAGTCCTGCTCCACTCTCACCACCATCAGAACATTACTTCAAAGCTATCAGCCCAAAGAAAAAAAAGCGCCGCACCACCACTGGGTGGGCTCGAAACTCCAACCTTTCGGTTGACAGCCGATTGCGCTAGCCATTTGCACCACGGAGACAGTCCTGCTCCACTCTCACCACCATCAGAACATAACTTCAAAGCTAACAGCCCAAAGAAAAAAAGAGCCGCACCACCACCGGGTGGGCTCGAAACTCCAACCTTTCGGTTAACAGCCGATCGCGCTAGCCAATTGCGCCATGGAGACAGTCGTGCTCCACTCTCACAATCATCAGAACATATCTTCAAAGCTATCAGCGCAAAGAAAAAAACAACACACCACTCCCGGGAGGGCTCGAAACTCCAACCTTTCGGTTAACAGCCGATCGCGCTAGCCAATTGTGCCACGGAGACAGTCCTGCTCCACTCTCACCACCATCAGAACATGACTTCAAAGCTATCAGCCCAAAGAAAAAAAAGCGCCGCACCACCACCGGGTGGGCTCGAAACACCAACTTTTCGGTTAACAGCCGATAGCGCTAGCCAATTGCGCCAAGGATGCAGTCGTGCTCCACTCTCACCACCATCAGAACATATCTTCAAAGCTATCAGCGCATAGAAAAAAGCAACACACCACTCCCGGGAGGGCTCGAAACTCCAACCCATCGGTTAACAGCTGATCGCGCTAGCCATATGCACTACGGAGACAGTCCTGCTCCACTCTCACCACCATCAGAACATATCTTCAAAGCTATCAGCCCAAAGAAAAAAAGAGCCACACCACCACCGGGTGGGCTCGAAACTCCAACCTTTCGGTTAACAGCCGATCGCGCTAGCCAATTGCGCCATGGAGACAGTCGTGCTCCACTCTCACCACCATCAGAACATACCTTCAAAGCTATCAGCGCAAAGAAAAAAACAACACACCACTCCCGGGAGCGCTCAAAACTCCAACCTTTCGGTTAACAGCCGATCGCGCTAGCCAATTGCGCCACGGAGACAGTCCTGCTCCACTCTCACCACCATCTGAACATATCTTCAAAGCTGTCAGCCCAAAGAAAAAAAAGCGCCGCACTACCACCGGGTGGGCTCGAACCTCCATCCTTTCGGTTAACAGCCGATCGCGCTAACCAAATGCGCCACGGAGACAGTCGTGCTCCACTCTCACCACCATCAGAACATATCTTCAAAGCTATCAGCGCAAAGAAAAAAGCAGCACACCACTCCCGGGAGGGCTCGAACCTGCAACTTTTCGGTTAAAAGCCGATCGCGCAGGCCAAATGCGCCAAGGAGACAGTCGTGCTCCACTCTCACCACCATCAGAACATATCTTCGAAGCTATCAGCGCAAACAAAAAAGCAACACACCACTCCCGGGAGGGCTCGAACCTCCACCTTTCGGTTAACAGCAGATCGCGCTAGCTAATTGCGCCACGGAGACAGTCCTGCTCCACTCTCACAAACATCAGAACATATCTACAAAGCTATCAGCCCAAAGAAAACAACGCGCCGCACCACCACCGGGTGGGCTCGAAACTCGAACCTTTCGGTTAACAGCCGATCACGCTAGCCAATTGCGCCACGGAGACAGTCCTGCTCCACTCTCACCGCCATCAGAACATATCTTAATTCTATCAGCCCAAATAAAAAAAGCGCCTTACACCACCGAGTAGGCTCGAACTTCCAACCTTTTGGTTAACAGCCGATCGCGCTAGCCAATTGCGCCACGGAGACAGTCCTGCTCCACTCTCACCACCATCAGAACATATCTTCAAAGCTATTAGCTCAAAGAAAAAAAAGTGCCGCACCACCACTGGGTGGGCTCGAACCTCCAACCTTTCGGTTAACAGCCCATCGCGCTAGACAATTGCGCCACGGAGAAGTCCTGCTCCACTCTCACGACCCTCAGAACATATCTTGATAGCTATCAGCCCAAAGAAAAAAAAGCGCCGCACCACCACCGGGTTGGCTCGAACCTCCAATGTTTCGGTTAACAGCCGATCGCGCTAGCCAATTGCGCCACGGAGACAGTCCTGCTCCACTCTCACCACCATCAGAACATATCTTCAAAGCTATCAGCGCAAAGAAAAAAGCAACACACCACTCCCGGCAGGGCTCGAAACTCCAACCTTTCGGTTAACAGCAGATCGCGCTAGCCAATTGTGCCACGGAGACAGTCCTGCTCCACTCTCACCACCATCAGAACATATCTTCAAAGCTATCAGCCCAAAGAAAAAAAAGCGCCGCACCACCACCAGGTGGGCTCGAAACTCCAAATTTTCGGTTAACAGCCGATCGCACTAGCCAACTGCGCCAAGGAGGCAGTCGTGCTGCACTCTCACCACCATCAGAACATTACTTCAAAGCTATCAGCCCAAAGAAAAAAAAAGCCGCGCACCACCACCGGGTGGGCTCGAAACTCCAACCTTTCGGTTAACAGCCGATCGCGCTAGCCATTTGCGCCACGGAGACAGTCCTGCTCCACTCTCACCACCATCAGAACATATCTTCAAAGCTGTCAGCCCAAAGAAAAAAAAGCGCCGCACTACCACCGGGTGGGCTCGAAACTCCAACTTTTCGGTTAACAGCCGATCGCGCTAGCCAATTGCGCCAAGGAGGCAGTCGTGCTCCACTCTCACCACCATCAGAACATATCTTCAAAGCTATCAGCGCAAAGAAAAAAACAACACACCACTCCCGGGAGGGCTCGAAACTCCAACCTATCGGTTAACAGCCGATCGTGCTAGCCAAATGCGCCACGGAGACAGTCCTGCTCCACTCTCACCACCATCAGAACATTACTTCAAAGCTATCAGCCCAAAGAAAAAAAAGCGCCGCACCACCACTGGGTGGGCTCGAAACTCCAACCTTTCGGTGTACAGCCGATTGCGCTAGCCATTTGCACCACGGAGACAGTCCTGCTCCACTCTCACCACCATCAGAACATAACTTCAAAGCTAACAGCCCAAAGAAAAAAAGAGCCGCACCACCACCGGGTGGGCTCGAAACTCCAACCTTTCGGTTAACAGCCGATCGCGCTAGCCAATTGCGCCATGGAGACAGTCGTGCTCCACTCTCACCATCATCAGAACATATCTTCAAAGCTATCAGTGCAAAGAAAAAAACAACACACCACTCCCGGGAGGGCTCGAAACTCCAACCTTTCGGTTAACAGCCGATCGCGCTAGCCAATTGTGCCACGGAGACAGTCCTGCTCCACTCTCACCACCATCAGAACATGACTTCAAAGCTATCAGCCCAAAGAAAAAAAAGCGCCGCACCACCACCGGGTGGGCTCGAAACACCAACTTTTCGGTTAACAGCCGATCGCGCTAGCCAATTGCGCCAAGGATGCAGTCGTGCTCCACTCTCACCACCATCAGAACATATCTTCAAAGCTCTCAGCGCATAGAAAAAAGCAACACACCACTCCCGGGAGGGCTCGAAACTCCAACCCATCGGTTAACAGCTGATCGCGCTAGCCATATGCGCTACGGAGACAGTCCTGCTCCACTCTCACCACCATCAGAACATATCTTCAAAGCTATCAGCCCAAAGAAAAAAAGAGCCACACCACCACCGGGTGGGCTCGAAACTCCAACCTTTCGGTTAACAGCCGATCGCGCTAGCCAATTGCGCCATGGAGACAGTCGTGCTCCACTCTCACCACCATCAGAATATACCTTCAAAGCTATCAGCGCAAAGAAAAAAACAACACACCACTCCCGGGAGCGCTCAAAACTCCAACCTTTCGGTTAACAGCCGATCGCGCTAGCCAATTGCGCAACGGAGACAGTCCTGCTCCACTCTCACCACCATCTGAACATATCTTCAAAGCTATTAGCGCGAAGAAAAAAAAGTGCCGCACAACCACCGGGTGGGCTCGAACCTCCAACCTTTCGGTTAACAGCCCATCGCGCTAGCCAACTGCGCAACGGAGACAGTCCTGCTCTACTCTCACCACCCTCAGAACATATCTTCATAGCTATCAGCCCAAAGAAAAAAAAAGCGCCGCACCACCACCGGGTGGGCTCGAACCTCCAATTTTTCGGTTAACAGCCGATCGCGCTGGCCAATTGCGCCACGGAGACAGTCCAGCTCCACTCTCACCACCATCAGAACATAACTTCAAAGCTATCAGCCCAAAGAAAAAAAAGCGCCGCACCACCACCGGGCAGGCTCGAAACTCCAACCTTTCGGTTAACAGCCCATCACTCTAGTCAAATGCGCCACGGAGACAGTCCTGCTCTACTCTAACTACCATCAGAACTTATCTTCAAAGCTATCAGCCCAAAGAAAAAAAAGCGCCGCACCACAACCAGGTGGGCCCGAACTTCCAACCTTTCGGTTAACAGCCAATCGCGCTAGCCAATTGCGCCACGGAGACAGTCGTGCTCTACACTCACCACCTTCAGAACATATCTTCAAAGCTCTCAGCGCAAAGAAAAAAGCAACACACCAATCCCGGGAGGGCTCGGAACTCCAACCTTTCGGTTAGCAGCCAATTCAGCTAGTCAATTGCGCCACGGAGACAGTCTTGCTCCACTCTCACCACCATCAAAACATATCTTCAAAGCTATCAGCCCAAAGAAAACAAAGCGCCGCACCACCACCGGGTGGCTCGAACCTCCATCCTTTCGGTTAACAGCCGATCGCGCTAACCAAATGCGCCACGGAGACAGTCGTGCTCCACTCTCACCACCATCAGAACATATCTTCAAAGCTATCAGCGCAAAGAAAAAAGCAGCACACCACTCCCGGGAGGGCTCGAACCTGCAACTTTTCGGTTAAAAGCCGATCGCGCAGGCCAAATGCGCCAAGGAGACAGTCGTGCTCCACTCTCACCACCATCAGAACATATCTTCGAAGCTATCAGCGCAAACAAAAAAGCAACACACCACTCCCGGGAGGGCTCGAACCTCCACCTTTCGGTTAACAGCAGATCGCGCTAGCTAAGTGCGCCACGGAGACAGTCCTGCTCCACTCTCACAAACATCAGAACATATCTACAAAGCTATCAGCCCAAAGAAAAAAAAAGCCGCGCACCACCACCGGGTGGGCTCGAAACTCCAACCTTTCGGTTAACAGCCGATCGCGCTAGCCATTTGCGCCACGGAGACAGTCCTGCTCCACTCTCACCACCATCAGAACATATCTTCAAAGCTGTCAGCCCAAAGAAAAAAAAGCGCCGCACTACCACCGGGTGGGCTCGAAACTCCAACTTTTCGGTTAACAGCCGATCGCGCTAGCCAATTGCGCCAAGGAGGCAGTCGTGCTCCACTCTCACCACCATCAGAACATATCTTCAAAGCTATCAGCGCAAAGAAAAAAACAACACACCACTCCCGGGAGGGCTCGAAACTCCAACCTATCGGTTAACAGCCGATCGTGCTAGCCAAATGCGCCACGGAGACAGTCCTGCTCCACTCTCACCACCATCAGAACATTACTTCAAAGCTATCAGCCCAAAGAAAAAAAAGCGCCGCACCACCACTGGGTGGGCTCGAAACTCCAACCTTTCGGTGTACAGCCGATTGCGCTAGCCATTTGCACCACGGAGACAGTCCTGCTCCACTCTCACCACCATCAGAACATAACTTCAAAGCTAACAGCCCAAAGAAAAAAAGAGCCGCACCACCACCGGGTGGGCTCGAAACTCCAACCTTTCGGTTAACAGCCGATCGCGCTAGCCAATTGCGCCATGGAGACAGTCGTGCTCCACTCTCACCATCATCAGAACATATCTTCAAAGCTATCAGTGCAAAGAAAAAAACAACACACCACTCCCGGGAGGGCTCGAAACTCCAACCTTTCGGTTAACAGCCGATCGCGCTAGCCAATTGTGCCACGGAGACAGTCCTGCTCCACTCTCACCACCATCAGAACATGACTTCAAAGCTATCAGCCCAAAGAAAAAAAAGCGCCGCACCACCACCGGGTGGGCTCGAAACACCAACTTTTCGGTTAACAGCCGATCGCGCTAGCCAATTGCGCCAAGGATGCAGTCGTGCTCCACTCTCACCACCATCAGAACATATCTTCAAAGCTCTCAGCGCATAGAAAAAAGCAACACACCACTCCCGGGAGGGCTCGAAACTCCAACCCATCGGTTAACAGCTGATCGCGCTAGCCATATGCGCTACGGAGACAGTCCTGCTCCACTCTCACCACCATCAGAACATATCTTCAAAGCTATCAGCCCAAAGAAAAAAAGAGCCACACCACCACCGGGTGGGCTCGAAACTCCAACCTTTCGGTTAACAGCCGATCGCGCTAGCCAATTGCGCCATGGAGACAGTCGTGCTCCACTCTCACCACCATCAGAATATACCTTCAAAGCTATCAGCGCAAAGAAAAAAACAACACACCACTCCCGGGAGCGCTCAAAACTCCAACCTTTCGGTTAACAGCCGATCGCGCTAGCCAATTGCGCAACGGAGACAGTCCTGCTCCACTCTCACCACCATCTGAACATATCTTCAAAGCTATTAGCGCGAAGAAAAAAAAGTGCCGCACAACCACCGGGTGGGCTCGAACCTCCAACCTTTCGGTTAACAGCCCATCGCGCTAGCCAACTGCGCAACGGAGACAGTCCTGCTCTACTCTCACCACCCTCAGAACATATCTTCATAGCTATCAGCCCAAAGAAAAAAAAAGCGCCGCACCACCACCGGGTGGGCTCGAACCTCCAATTTTTCGGTTAACAGCCGATCGCGCTGGCCAATTGCGCCACGGAGACAGTCCAGCTCCACTCTCACCACCATCAGAACATAACTTCAAAGCTATCAGCCCAAAGAAAAAAAAGCGCCGCACCACCACCGGGCAGGCTCGAAACTCCAACCTTTCGGTTAACAGCCCATCACTCTAGTCAAATGCGCCACGGAGACAGTCCTGCTCTACTCTAACTACCATCAGAACTTATCTTCAAAGCTATCAGCCCAAAGAAAAAAAAGCGCCGCACCACAACCAGGTGGGCCCGAACTTCCAACCTTTCGGTTAACAGCCAATCGCGCTAGCCAATTGCGCCACGGAGACAGTCGTGCTCTACACTCACCACCTTCAGAACATATCTTCAAAGCTCTCAGCGCAAAGAAAAAAGCAACACACCAATCCCGGGAGGGCTCGGAACTCCAACCTTTCGGTTAGCAGCCAATTCAGCTAGTCAATTGCGCCACGGAGACAGTCTTGCTCCACTCTCACCACCATCAAAACATATCTTCAAAGCTATCAGCCCAAAGAAAACAAAGCGCCGCACCACCACCGGGTGGCTCGAACCTCCATCCTTTCGGTTAACAGCCGATCGCGCTAACCAAATGCGCCACGGAGACAGTCGTGCTCCACTCTCACCACCATCAGAACATATCTTCAAAGCTATCAGCGCAAAGAAAAAAGCAGCACACCACTCCCGGGAGGGCTCGAACCTGCAACTTTTCGGTTAAAAGCCGATCGCGCAGGCCAAATGCGCCAAGGAGACAGTCGTGCTCCACTCTCACCACCATCAGAACATATCTTCGAAGCTATCAGCGCAAACAAAAAAGCAACACACCACTCCCGGGAGGGCTCGAACCTCCACCTTTCGGTTAACAGCAGATCGCGCTAGCTAAGTGCGCCACGGAGACAGTCCTGCTCCACTCTCACAAACATCAGAACATATCTACAAAGCTATCAGCCCAAAGAAAACAACGCGCCGCACCACCACCGGGTGGGCTCGAAACTCGAACCTTTCGGTTAACAGCCGATCACGCTAGCCAATTGCGCCACGTAGACAGTCCTGCTCCACTCTCACCGCCATCAGAACATATCTTAATTCTATCAGCCCAAATAAAAAAAGCGCATTACACCACCGAGTAGGCTCGAACTTCCAACCTTTTGGTTAACAGCCGATCGCGCTAGCCAATTGCGCCAAGGAGGCAGTCGTGCTCCACTCTCACCACCATCAGAACATAACTTCAAAGCTATCAGCGCAAAGAAAAAAACAACACACCACTCTCGGGAGGGCTCAAAACCCCAACCTTTCGGTTAACAGCCGATCGCGCTAGCCAATTGTGCCACGGAGAAAGTCCTGCTCCACTCTCACCACCATCAGAACATATCTTCAAAGCTATCAGCCCAAAGAAAAAAAGCGCCGCACCACCATCGGGTGGGCTCGAAACTCCAACCTTTCGGTTAACAGCCGATCGCGCTAGCCATTTGCGCCACGGAGACAGTCGTCCTCCACTTCACCACCATCAGAACATATCTTCAAGGCTATCAGCGCAAAGAAAAAAGCAACACACCACTCCCGGGAGGGCTCGAAACTCTAACCTTTCGGTTAACAGCCGATCGCGCTAGCCAATTGCGCCACGAAGACAGTTCTGCTCCACTCTCACCACCATCAGAACATATCTTCAAAGCTATCAGCCCAAAGAAAAAAAAGCGCCGCACCACCACCGGGTGGGCTCGAACCTCCAACCTTTCGGTTAACAGCCAATCGCGCTAGCCATTTGCGCCACGGAGACAGTCGTGCTCCACTCTCACCACCGTCAGAACATTTCTTCAGAGCTATCAGCCCCTAAAAAAAAGCGCAGCACCACCACCGGGTGGGCTTGAACCTCCAATTTTTTGGTTAACAGCCGATCGTCGCTAGCCAATTGCACCACGCAGACAGTCCTACTCCACTCTCACCACCATCAGAACATATCTTCAAAGCTATCAGCCCAAAGAAAAAAACAACCCACCACTCCCTGGAGGGCTCGAAACTCCAACCTATCAGTTAACAGCCGATCGTGCTAGCCCATTGCGCCACAGAGACAGTCCTGCTCCACTCTCACCAACATCAGAACATTACTTCAAAGCTATCAGCCCAAAGAAAAAAAAGCGCCGCACCACCACCGGGTGGCTCGAAACTCCAACTCTTCGGTTAACAGGCGATCGCGCTAGCCAATTGCGCCAAGGAGGCAGTCGTGCTCCACTCTCACCACCATCAAAACATATCTTCAAAGCTATCAGCCTAAAGAAAAAAAAGAGCCGCACCACCACCGGGTGGGCTCGAAACTCCAATCTTTCGGTTAACAGCCGATCGCGCTAGCCAATTGCGCCATGGAGATAGTCGTGCTTTACTCTCACCACCATCAGAACTTATCTTCAAAGCTATCAGCGCAAAGAAAAAAAACAACACACCACTCCCGGGAGGGCTCGAAACTCCAACCTTTCGGTTAACAGCCGATCGCGCTAGCCAATTGTGCCACGGAGACAGTCCTGCTCCACTCTCACCACCATCAGAACATATCTTCAAAGCTATCAGCCCAAAGAAAAAAAAGCGCCGCACCACCACCGGGTGGGCTCAAAACTGCAAATTTTCGGTTAACAGCCGATCGCACTAGCCAATTGCGCCAAGGAGGCAGTCGTGCTCCACTCTCACCACCATTGGAACATATCTTCAAGGCTATCAGCGCAAAGAAAAAAGCAACACACCACTCCCGGGAAGGCTCCAAACTCCAACCCATCGGTTAACAGCCGATCGTGCTAGCCAATTGCGCCACGGAGACAGTCCTGCTCCACTCTCACCACCATCAGAACATTACTTCAAAGCTATCAGCCCAAAGAAAAAAAAAGCCCCGCACCACCACCGGGTGGGCTCGAAACTCCAACCTTTCGGTTAACAGCCGATCGCGCTAGCCATTTGCGCCACGGAGACAGTCCTGCTCCACTCTCACCACCATCAGAACATATCTTCAAAGCTATCAGCCCAAAGAAAAAAAAGCGCCGCACCACCACCGGGTGGGCTCGAAACTCCAAATTTTCGGTTAACAGCCGATCGCACTAGCCAATTGCGCCAAGGAGGCAGTCGTGCTCCACTCTCATCACCATCGGAACATATCTTCAAAGCTATCAGCGCAAAGAAAAAAGCAACACACCACTCCCGGGAAGGCTCGAAACTCCAACTCATCGGTTAACAGCCGATCGTGCTAGCCAATTGCGCCACGGAGACAGTCCTGCTCCACTCTCACCAACATCAAAACATTACTTCAAAGCTATCAGCCCAAAGAAAAAAAAAGCCCCGCACCACCACCGGGTGGGCTCGAAACTCCAACCTTTCGGTTAACAGCCGATCGCGCTAGCCATTTGCGCCACGGAGACAGTCCTGCTCCACTCTCACCACCATCAGAACATATCTTCAAAGCTATCAGCCCAAAGAAAAAAAAGCGCCGCACCACCACTGGGTGGGCTCGAAACTCCAACTTTTCGGTTAACAGCCGATCGCGCTAGCCAATTGCGCCAAGGAGGCAGTCCTGCTCCACTCTCACCACCATCAGAACATATCTTCAAAGCTATCAGCCCAAAGAAAAAAAAGTGCCGCACCACCACCGGGTGGGCTCGAAACTCCAACTTTTCGGTTAACAGCCGATTACGGTAGCCAATTGCGCCAAGAAGGCAGTCGTGCTCCACTCTCACCACCATCAGAACATATCTTCAAAGCTCTCAGCGCAAAGAAAAAAGCAACACACCACTCCCGGGAGGGCTCGAAACTCCAACCTATCGGTTAACAGCCGATCACGCTAGCCATTTGCTCCACGGAGACAGTCCTGCTCCACTCTCACCACCATCAGAACATATCTTCAAAGCTATCAGCGCAAAGAAAAAAGCAACACACCACTCCCGGGAGGGCTCGAATTTCTAACTTTTCGGTTAACAGCCGATCGCGCTAGCCAATTGCGCCAAGGAGGCAGTCGTGCTCCACTCTCACCACCATCAGAACATATCTTCAAAGCTATCAGCGCAAAGAAAAAAGCAACACACCACTCCCGGGAGGGCTCGAAACTCCAACCTATCGGCTAACAGCCGATCGTGCTAGCCAATTGCGCCACGGAGACAGTCCTGCTCCACTCTGACCACCATCAGAACATTACTTCAAAGCTATCAGCCCAAAGAAAGAAAAGCCCCGCACCACCACCGGGTGGGCTCGAAACTCCAACCTTTCGGGTAACAGCTGATCGCGCTAGCCATTTGCGCCACGGAGACAGTCCTGCTCTACTCTCACCACCATCAGAACATATCTTCAAAGCTATCAGCCCAAAGAAAAAAAAGCGCCGCACCACCACGGGTGGGCTCGAAACTCCAACTTTTCGGTTAACAGCCGATCGCGCTAGCCAATCGCGCCATGGAGACAGTCGTGCTCCACTCTCACCACCATCAGAACTTATCTTCAAAACTATCAGCGCAAAGAAAAAAACAACACACCACTACCGGGAGGGCTCGAAACTCCAAACTTTCGGTTAACAGCCGATCGCGCTAGCCAATTGTGCCACGGAGATAGTCCTGCTCCACTCTCACCACCATCAGAACATATCTTCAAAGCTATCAGCCCAAAGAAAAAAAAGCGCCGCACCACCACCGGGTGGGCTCGAAACTCCAAACTTTCGGTTAACAGCCGATCGCACTAGCCAATTGCGCCAAGGAGGCAGTCGTGCTCCACTCTCACCACCATCAGAACATATCTTCAAAGCTATCAGCGCAAAGAAAAAAGCAACACACCACTCCCGGGAAGGCTCGAAACTCCAACCCATCGGTTAACAGCCGATCGTGCTAGCCAATTGCGCCACGGAGACAGTCCTCCTCCACTCTCACCACCATCAGAACATTACTTCAAAGCTATCAGCCCAAAGAAAGAAAAGCCCCGCACCACCACCGGGTGGGCTCGAAACTCCAACCTTTCGGGTAACAGCTGATCGCGCTAGCCATTTGCGCCACGGAGACAGTCCTGCTCTACTCTCACCACCATCAGAACATATCTTCAAAGCTATCAGCCCAAAGAAAAAAAAGCGCCGCACCACCACGGGTGGGCTCGAAACTCCAACTTTTCGGTTAACAGCCGATCGCGCTAGCCAGTTGCGCCAAGGAGGCAGTCGTGCTCCACTTTCACCACCATCAGAACATATCTTCAAAGCTATTAGCGCGAAGAAAAAAAAGTGCCGCACAACCACCGGGTGGGCTCGAACCTCCAACCTTTCGGTTAACAGCCCATCGCGCTAACCAACTGCGCAACGGAGACAGTCCTGCTCCACTCTCACCACCCTCAGAACATATCTTCATAGCTATCAGCCCAAAGAAAAAAAAGCGCCGCACCACCACCGGGTGGGCTCGAAACTCCAACCTTTCGGCTAACAGCCGATCACGCTAGCCAATTGCGCCACGGAGACAGTCCTGCTTCACACTCACCACCATCAAAACATATCTTCAAAGCTATCAGCCCAAAGAAAAAAAAGCGCCGCACCACCACCGGGTGGGCTCGAACCTCCAATTTTTTGGTTAACAGCCGATCGCGCTAGCCAATTGCACCACGGAGACAGTCCTGCTCCACTCTCACCACCATCAGAACATATCTTCAAAGCTATCAGCCCAAAGAAAAAAAAGTGCCGCACCACCACCGGGTGGGCTCGAAACTCCAACTTTTCGGTTAACAGCCGATAACGCTAGCCAATTGCGCCAAGAAGGCAGTCGTGCTCTACTCTCACCACCATCAGAATATATCTTCAAAGCTATCAGCGCAAAGAAAAAAGCAACACACCACTCCCGGGTGGGCTCGAAACTCCAACCTTTCGGTTAACAGCCGATCGCGCTAGCCAATTGCGCCATGGAGACAGTCGTGCTCCACTCTCACCACCATCAGAACATTACTTCAAAGCTATCAGCCCAAAGAAAAAAAAAGCCCCGCACCACCACCGGGTGGGCTCGAAACTCCAACCTTTCGGTTAAAAGCCGATCGCGCTAGCCATTTGCGCCACGGACACAGTCCTGCTCTACTCTCACCACCATCAGAACATATCTTCAAAGCTAACAGCCCAAAGAAAAAAAGAGCCGCACCACCACCGGGTGGGCTCGAAACTCCAACCTTTCGGTTAACAGCCGATCGCGCTAGCCAACTACGCAACGGAGACAGTCCTGCTCCACTCTCACCACCCTCAGAACATATCTTCATAGCTATCAGCCCAAAGAAAAAAAAGCGCCGCACCACCACCGGGTGGGCTCGAAACTCCAACCTTTCGGTTAACAGCCGATCAGGCTAGCCAATTGCGCCACGGAGACAGTCCTGCTTCACACTCACCACCATCAAAACATCTTCAAAGCTATCAGCCCAAAGAAAAAAAAGAGCCGCACCAACACCGGGCGGGCTCGAACCTCCAATTTTTTGGTTAACGGCCGATCGCGCTAGCCAATTGCTCCACGGAGACAGTCCTGCTCCACTCTCACCACCATCAGAACATATCTTCAAAGCTATCAGCCCAAAGAAAAAAAAGTGCCGCACCACCACCGGGTGGGCTTGAAACTCCAACCTTTCGGTTAACAGCCGATTGCGCTAACCATTTGCGCCACGGAGACAGTCCTCCACTCTCACCACCATCAGAACATATCTTCAAAGCTAACAGCCCAAAGAAAAAAAGAGCCGCACCACTCCCGGGAGAGCTCGAAACTCCAACCTTTCGGTTAACAGCCGATCGCGCTAGCCAATTGTGCCACGGAGACCGTCCTGCTCCACTCTCACCACCATCAGAACATATCTTCAAAGCTATCAGCCTAAAGAAAAAAAAGCGCCGCACCACCACCGGGTGGGCTCGAAACTCCAACTTTTCGCTTAACAGCCGATTGCGCTAGCCAATTGCGCCAAGGAGGCAGTTGTGCTCCACTCTCACCACCATCAGAACATATCTTCAAAGCTATCAGCGCATAGAAAAAAGCAACACACCACTCCCGGGAGGGCTAGAAACTCCAACCCATCAGTTAACAGCCGATCGTGCTAGCCGATTGCGCAACGGAGACAGTCCTGCTCCACTCTCACCACCATCAGAACATATCTTCAAAGCTATCAGCCCAAAGAAAAAAAAAGCGCCGCACCACCACCGGATGGGCTCGAAACTCCAACCTTTCTGTTAACAGCCGATCGCGCTAGCCAATTGCGCCATGGAGACAGTCATGCTCCACTCTCACCACCATCAGAGCATATCTTCAAAGCTATCAGCGCAAAGAAAAAAGCAACACACCACTCCCGGGAGGGCTCGAAACTCCAACCTTTCTGTTAACAGCCGATCGCACTAGCCAATTGCGCCATGGAGACAGTCATGCTCCACTCTCACCACCATCAGAGCATATCTTCAAAGCTATCAGCGCAAAAAAAAAGCAACACACCACTCCCGGGAGGGCTCGAAACTCCAACCCATCAGTTAACAGCCGATCGTGCTAGCCGATTGCGCCACGGAGACAGTCCTGCTCCACTCTCACCACCATCAGAACATTACTTCAAAGCTATCAGCCCAAAGAACAAAAAGCCCCGCACCACCACCGGGTGGGCTCGAAACTCCAACCTTTCGGTTAACAGCCGATCGCGCTAGCCATTTGCGCCACGGAGACAGTCCTGCTCCACTCTCACCACCATCAGAACATATCTTCAAAGCTAACAGCCCAAAGAAAAAAAGAGCAGCACCACCACCGGGTGGGCTCGAAACTCCAACCTTTCGGTTAACAGCCGATCGCGCTAGCCAATTGCGCCATGGAGACAGTCTTGCTTCACACTCACCACCATCAAAACATATCTTCAAAGCTATCAGCCCAAAGAAAAAAATGCCGCACCACCACCGGGTGGGCTCGAAACTCCAACTTTTCGGTTAACAGCCGATAACGCTAGCCAATTGCGCCAAGAAGGCAGTCGTGCTCCACTCTCACCACCATCAGAACATATCTTCAAAGCTATCAGTGCAAAGAAAAAAACGCCGCACCACCGGTGGGCTCGAAACTCCAAACTTTCGGTTAACAGCCGATCGCACTAGCCAATTGCGCCAAGGAGGCAGTCGTGCTCCACTCTCACCACCATCAGAACATATCTTCAAAGCTATCAGCGCAAAGAAAAAAGCAACACACCACTCCCGGGAAGGCTCGAAACTCCAACCCATCGGTTAACAGCCGATCGTGCTAGCCAATTGCGCCACGGAGACAGTCCTCCTCCACTCTCACCACCATCAGAACATTACTTCAAAGCTATCAGCCCAAAAAAAAAAGCCCTGCACCACCACCGGGTGGGCTCGAAACTCCAACCTTTCGGGTAACAGCTGATCGCGCTAGCCATTTGCGCCACGGAGACAGTCCTGCTCTACTCTCACCACCATCAGAACATATCTTCAAAGCTATCAGCCCAAAGAAAAAAAAGCGCCGCACCACCACGGGTGGGCTCGAAACTCCAACTTTTCGGTTAACAGCCGATCGCGCTAGCCAATTGCGCCAAGGAGGCAGTCGTGCTCCACTTTCACCACCATCAGAACATATCTTCAAAGCTATTAGCGCGAAGAAAAAAAAGTGCCGCACAACCACTGGGTGGGCTCGAACCTCCAACCTTTCGGTTAACAGCCGATAACGCTAGCCAATTGCGCCAAGAAGGCAGTCGTGCTCCACTCTCATCACCATCAGAACATATCTTCAAAGCTATCAGCGCAAAGAAAAAAACAACACACCACTCCCGGGACGGCTCAAAACCCCAATCTTTCGGTTAACAGCCGATCGCGCTAGCCAATTGCGCCACGGAGACAGTCCAGCTCCAATCTCACCACCATCAGAACATATCTTCAAAGCTATTAGCGCGAAGAAAAAAAAGTGCCGCACAACCACCGGGTGGGCTTGAACCTCCAACCTTTCGGTTAACAGCCCATCGCGCTAGCCAACTGCGCAACGGAGACAGTCCTGCTCCACTCTCACAAACATCAAAACATATCTACAAAGCTATCAGCCCAAAGAAAAAAACGCGCCGCACCACCACCGGGTGGGCTCAAAACTCCAACCTTTCGGTTAACAGCCGATCGCGCCAGCCAATTGTGCCACGGAGACAGTCCTGCTCCACTCTCACCACCATCAGAACATATCTTCAAAGCTATCAGCCCAAAGAAAAAAAAGCGCCGCACCACCACCGGGTGGGCTCGAAACTCCAAATTTTCGGTTAACAGCCGATCGCACTAGCCAATTGCGCCAAGGAGGCAGTCGTGCTCCACTCTCATCACCATCGGAACATATCTTCAAAGCTATCAGCGCAAAGAAAAAAGCAACACACCACTCCCGGGAAGGCTCGAAACTCCAACCCATCGGTTAACAGCCGATCGTGCTAGCCAATTGCGCCACGGAGACAGTCCTGCTCCACTCTCACCAACATCAAAACATTACTTCAAAGCTATCAGCCCAAAGAAAAAAAAAAGCCCCGCACCACCACCGGGTGGGCTCGAAACTCCAACCTTTCGGTTAACAGCCGATCGCGCTAGCCATTTGCGCCACGGAGACAGTCCTGCTCCACTCTCACCACCATCAGAACATATCTTCAAAGCTATCAGCCCAAAGAAAAAAAAGCGCCGCACCACCACTGGGTGGGCTCGAAACTCCAACTTTTCGGTTAACAGCCGATCGCGCTAGCCAATTGCGCCAAGGAGGCAGTCCTGCTCCACTCTCACCACCATCAGAACATATCTTCAAAGCTATCAGCCCAAAGAAAAAAAAGCGCCGCACCACCACCGGGTGGGCTCGAAACTCCAACCTTTCGGTTAACAGCCGATCGCGCTAGCCATTTGCGCCACGGAGACAGTCGTCCTCCACTTCACCACCATCAGAACATATCTTCAAGGCTATCAGCGCAAAGAAAAAAGCAACACACCACTCCCGGGAGGGCTCGAATTCCTAACCTTTCGGTTAACAGCCGATCGCGCTAGCCAATTGCGCCACGGAGACAGTTCTGCTCCACTCTCACCACCATCAGAACATATCTTCAAAGCTATCAGCCCAAAGAAAAAAAAGCGCCGCACCACCACCGGGTGGGCTCGAACCTCCAACCTTTCGGTTAACAGCCAATCGCGCTAGCCATTTGCGCCACGGAGACAGTCGTGCTCCACTCTCACCACCGTCAGAACATTTCTTCAGAGCTATCAGCCCCTAAAAAAAGCGCCGTACCACCACCGGGTGGGCTCGAACCTCCAGCCTTTCGGTTAACAGCCGATCGCGCTAGCCAATTGCGCCACGGAGACAGTTCTGCTGCACTCTCACCACCATCAGAACTTATCTTCAAAGCTATCAGCCCAAAAGAAAAAAAAGCGCCGCACCACCACCGGGTGGGCTCGAAACTTCAACCTTTTGGTTAACAGCCGATCACGCTAGCCAAATGCGCCACGGAGACAGTCCTGCTTCACACTCACCACCATCAAAACATATCTTCAAAGCTATTAGCCCGAAGAAAAAAAAGCGCCGCACCACCACCGGGTGGGCTTGAACCTCCAATTTTTTGGTTAACAGCCGATCGCGCTAGCCAATTGCACCACGGAGACAGTCCTACTCCACTCTCACCACCATCAGAACATATCTTCAAAGCTATCAGCCCAAAGAAAAAAAAGCGCCGCACCACCGCCGGGTGGGCTCGAAACTCCAACCTTTCGGTTAACAGCCGATCGCGCTAGCCGTTTGCGCCACGGAGACAGTCCTGCTCCACTCTCACCACCATCAGAACATTACTTCAAAGCTATCAGCCCAAAGAAAAAAAAGCGCCGCACCACCACCGGGTGGGCTCGAAACTCCAACCTTTCGGTTAACAGCCGATCGCGCTAGCCATTTGCGCCACGGAGACAGTTGTCCTCCACTTCACCACCATCAGAACATATCTTCAAGGCTATCAGCGCAAAGAAAAAAGCAACACACCACTCCCGGGAGGGCTCGAATTTCTAACTTTTCGGTTAACAGCCGATCGCGCTAGCCAATTGCGCCAAGGAGGCAGTCGTGCTCCACTCTCACCACCATCAGAACATATCTTCAAAGCTATCAGCGCAAAGAAAAAAGCAACACACCACTCCCGGGAGGGCTCGAAACTCCAACCTATCGGCTAACAGCCGATCGTGCTAGCCAATTGCGCCACGGAGACAGTCCTGCTCCACTCTGACCACCATCAGAACATTACTTCAAAGCTATCAGCCCAAAGAAAGAAAAGCCCCGCACCACCACCGGGTGGGCTCGAAACTCCAACCTTTCGGGTAACAGCTGATCGCGCTAGCCATTTGCGCCACGGAGACAGTCCTGCTCTACTCTCACCACCATCAGAACATATCTTCAAAGCTATCAGCCCAAAGAAAAAAAAGCGCCGCACCACCACGGGTGGGCTCGAAACTCCAACTTTTCGGTTAACAGCCGATCGCGCTAGCCAATCGCGCCATGGAGACAGTCGTGCTCCACTCTCACCACCATCAGAACTTATCTTCAAAACTATCAGCGCAAAGAAAAAAACAACACACCACTACCGGGAGGGCTCGAAACTCCAAACTTTCGGTTAACAGCCGATCGCGCTAGCCAATTGTGCCACGGAGATAGTCCTGCTCCACTCTCACCACCATCAGAACATATCTTCAAAGCTATCAGCCCAAAGAAAAAAAAGCGCCGCACCACCACCGGGTGGGCTCGAAACTCCAAACTTTCGGTTAACAGCCGATCGCACTAGCCAATTGCGCCAAGGAGGCAGTCGTGCTCCACTCTCACCACCATCAGAACATATCTTCAAAGCTATCAGCGCAAAGAAAAAAGCAACACACCACTCCCGGGAAGGCTCGAAACTCCAACCCATCGGTTAACAGCCGATCGTGCTAGTCAATTGCGTCACGGAGACAGTCCTCCTCCACTCTCACCACCATCAGAACATTACTTCAAAGCTATCAGCCCAAAGAAAGAAAAGCCCCGCACCACCACCGGGTGGGCTCGAAACTCCAACCTTTCGGTTAACAGCCGATCACGCTAGCCAATTGCGCCACGGAGACAGTCCTGCTTCACACTCACCACCATCAAAACATCTTCAAAGCTATCAGCCCAAAGAAAAAAAAGAGCCGCACCAACACCGGGCGGGCTCGAACCTCCAATTTTTTGGTTAACGGCCGATCGCGCTAGCCAATTGCTCCACGGAGACAGTCCTGCTCCACTCTCACCACCATCAGAACATATCTTCAAAGCTATCAGCCCAAAGAAAAAAAAGTGCCGCACCACCACCGGGTGGGCATGAAACTCCAACCTTTCGGTTAACAGCCGATTGCGCTAACCATTTGCGCCACGGAGACAGTCCTCCACTCTCACCACCATCAGAACATATCTTCAAAGCTAACAGCCCAAAGAAAAAAAGAGCCGCACCACTCCCGGGAGAGCTCGAAACTCCAACCTTTCGGTTAACAGCCGATCGCGCTAGCCAATTGTGCCACGGAGACCGTCCTGCTCCACTCTCACCACCATCAGAACATATCTTCAAAGCTATCAGCCTAAAGAAAAAAAAGCGCCGCACCACCACCGGGTGGGCTCGAAACTCCAACTTTTCGCTTAACAGCCGATCGCGCTAGCCAATTGCGCCAAGGAGGCAGTCGTGCTCCACCCTCACCACCATCAGAACATATGTTCAAAGCTATCAGCGCAAAGAAAAAAGCAACACACCACTCCCGGGAGGGCTCGAAACTCCAACCTATCGGTTAACAGCCGATCGTGCTAGCCAATTGCGCCAAGGAGACAGTCCTCCTCCACTCTCACCACCATCAGAACATTACTTCAAAGCTATCAGCCCAAAGAAAGAAAAGCCCCGCACCACCACCGGGTGGGCTCGAAACTCCAACCTTTCGGGTAACAGCTGATCGCGCTAGCCATTTGTGCCACGGAGACAGTCCTGCTCTACTCTCACCACCATCAGAACATATCTTCAAAGCTATCAGCCCAAAGAAAAAAAAGCCCCGCACCACCACCGGGTGGGCTCGAAACTCCAACCTTTCGGTTAAAAGCCGATCGCGCTAGCCATTTGCGCCACGGAGACAGTCCTGCTCTACTCTCACCACCATCAGAACATATCTTCAAAGCTAACAGCCCAAAGAAAAAAAGAGCCGCACCACCACCGGGTGGGCTCGAAACTCCAACCTTTCGGTTAACAGCCGATCGCGCTAGCCAACTACGCAACGGAGACAGTCCTGCTCCACTCTCACCACCCTCAGAACATATCTTCATAGCTATCAGCCCAAAGAAAAAAAAGCGCCGCACCACCACCGGGTGGGCTCGAAACTCCAACCTTTCGGTTAACAGCCGATCACGCTAGCCAATTGCGCCACGGAGACAGTCCTGCTTCACACTCACCACCATCAAAACATCTTCAAAGCTATCAGCCCAAAGAAAAAAAAGAGCCGCACCAACACCGGGCGGGCTCGAACCTCCAATTTTTTGGTTAACGGCCGATCGCGCTAGCCAATTGCTCCACGGAGACAGTCCTGCTCCACTCTCACCACCATCAGAACATATCTTCAAAGCTATCAGCCCAAAGAAAAAAAAGTGCCGCACCACCACCGGGTGGGCTTGAAACTCCAACCTTTCGGTTAACAGCCGATTGCGCTAACCATTTGCGCCACGGAGACAGTCCTCCACTCTCACCACCATCAGAACATATCTTCAAAGCTAACAGCCCAAAGAAAAAAAGAGCCGCACCACTCCCGGGAGAGCTCGAAACTCCAACCTTTCGGTTAACAGCCGATCGCGCTAGCCAATTGTGCCACGGAGACCGTCCTGCTCCACTCTCACCACCATCAGAACATATCTTCAAAGCTATCAGCCTAAAGAAAAAAAAGCGCCGCACCACCACCGGGTGGGCTCGAAACTCCAACTTTTCGCTTAACAGCCGATTGCGCTAGCCAATTGCGCCAAGGAGGCAGTTGTGCTCCACTCTCACCACCATCAGAACATATCTTCAAAGCTATCAGCGCATAGAAAAAAGCAACACACCACTCCCGGGAGGGCTAGAAACTCCAACCCATCAGTTAACAGCCGATCGTGCTAGCCGATTGCGCAACGGAGACAGTCCTGCTCCACTCTCACCACCATCAGAACATATCTTCAAAGCTATCAGCCCAAAGAAAAAAAAAGCGCCGCACAACCACCGGGTGGGCTCGAACCTCCAACCTTTCGGTTAACAGCCCATCGCGCTAACCAACTGCGCAACGGAGACAGTCCTGCTCCACTCTCACCACCCTCAGAACATATCTTCATAGCTATCAGCCCAAAGAAAAAAAAGCGCCGCACCACCACCGGGTGGGCTCGAAACTCCAACCTTTCGGCTAACAGCCGATCACGCTAGCCAATTGCGCCACGGAGACAGTCCTGCTTCACACTCACCACCATCAAAACATATCTTCAAAGCTATCAGCCCAAAGAAAAAAAAGCGCCGCACCACCACCGGGTGGGCTCGAACCTCCAATTTTTTGGTTAACAGCCGATCGCGCTAGCCAATCGCACCACGGAGACAGTCCTGCTCCACTCTCACCACCATCAGAACATATCTTCAAAGCTATCAGCCCAAAGAAAAAAAAGTGCCGCACCACCACCGGGTGGGCTCGAAACTCCAACTTTTCGGTTAACAGCCGATAACGCTAGCCAATTGCGCCAAGAAGGCAGTCGTGCTCTACTCTCACCACCATCAGAATATATCTTCAAAGCTATCAGCGCAAAGAAAAAAGCAACACACCACTCCCGGGTGGGCTCGAAACTCCAACCTTTCGGTTAACAGCCGATCGCGCTAGCCAATTGCGCCATGGAGACAGTCGTGCTCCACTCTCACCACCATCAGAACATTACTTCAAAGCTATCAGCCCAAAGAAAAAAAAAGCCCCGCACCACCACCGGGTGGGCTCGAAACTCCAACCTTTCGGTTAAAAGCCGATCGCGCTAGCCATTTGCGCCACGGAGACAGTCCTGCTCTACTCTCACCACCATCAGAACATATCTTCAAAGCTAACAGCCCAAAGAAAAAAAGAGCCGCACCACCACCGGGTGGGCTCGAAACTCCAACCTTTCGGTTAACAGCCGATCGCGCTAGCCAACTACGCAACGGAGACAGTCCTGCTCCACTCTCACCACCCTCAGAACATATCTTCATAGCTATCAGCCCAAAGAAAAAAAAGCGCCGCACCACCACCGGGTGGGCTCGAAACTCCAACCTTTCGGTTAACAGCCGATCACGCTAGCCAATTGCGCCACGGAGACAGTCCTGCTTCACACTCACCACCATCAAAACATCTTCAAAGCTATCAGCCCAAAGAAAAAAAAGAGCCGCACCAACACCGGGCGGGCTCGAACCTCCAATTTTTTGGTTAACGGCCGATCGCGCTAGCCAATTGCTCCACGGAGACAGTCCTGCTCCACTCTCACCACCATCAGAACATATCTTCAAAGCTATCAGCCCAAAGAAAAAAAAGTGCCGCACCACCACCGGGTGGGCTTGAAACTCCAACCTTTCGGTTAACAGCCGATTGCGCTAACCATTTGCGCCACGGAGACAGTCCTCCACTCTCACCACCATCAGAACATATCTTCAAAGCTAACAGCCCAAAGAAAAAAAGAGCCGCACCACTCCCGGGAGAGCTCGAAACTCCAACCTTTCGGTTAACAGCCGATCGCGCTAGCCAATTGTGCCACGGAGACCGTCCTGCTCCACTCTCACCACCATCAGAACATATCTTCAAAGCTATCAGCCTAAAGAAAAAAAAGCGCCGCACCACCACCGGGTGGGCTCGAAACTCCAACTTTTCGCTTAACAGCCGATTGCGCTAGCCAATTGCGCCAAGGAGGCAGTTGTGCTCCACTCTCACCACCATCAGAACATATCTTCAAAGCTATCAGCGCATAGAAAAAAGCAACACACCACTCCCGGGAGGGCTAGAAACTCCAACCCATCAGTTAACAGCCGATCGTGCTAGCCGATTGCGCAACGGAGACAGTCCTGCTCCACTCTCACCACCATCAGAACATATCTTCAAAGCTATCAGTCCAAAGAAAAAAAAAGCGCCGCACCACCACCGGATGGGCTCGAAACTCCAACCTTTCTGTTAACAGCCGATCGCGCTAGCCAATTGCGCCATGGAGACAGTCATGCTCCACTCTCACCACCATCAGAGCATATCTTCAAAGCTATCAGCCCAAAGAAAAAAAAGCGCCGCACCACCACGGGTGGGCTCGAAACTCCAACTTTTCGGTTAACAGCCGATCGCGCTAGCCAATCGCGCCATGGAGACAGTCGTGCTCCACTCTCACCACCATCAGAACTTATCTTCAAAACTATCAGCGCAAAGAAAAAAACAACACACCACTACCGGGAGGGCTCGAAACTCCAAACTTTCGGTTAACAGCCGATCGCGCTAGCCAATTGTGCCACGGAGATAGTCCTGCTCAACTCTCACCACCATCAGAACATATCTTCAAAGCTATCAGCCCAAAGAAAAAAAAGCGCCGCACCACCACCGGGTGGGCTCGAAACTCCAAACTTTCGGTTAACAGCCGATCGCACTAGCCAATTGCGCCAAGGAGGCAGTCGTGCTCCACTCTCACCACCATCAGAACATATCTTCAAAGCTAACAGCCCAAAGAAAAAAAGAGCCGCACCACCACCGGGTGGGCTCGAAACTCCAAACTTTCGGTTAACAGCCGATCGCACTAGCCAATTGCGCCAAGGAGGCAGTCGTGCTCCACTCTCACCACCATCAGAACATATCTTCAAAGCTATCAGCGCAAAGAAAAAAGCAACACACCACTCCCGGGAAGGCTCGAAACTCCAACCCATCGGTTAACAGCCGATCGTGCTAGCCAATTGCGCCACGGAGACAGTCCTCCTCCACTCTCACCACCATCAGAACATTATTTCAAAGCTATCAGCCCAAAAAAAAAGCCCTGCACCACCACCGGGTGGGCTCGAAACTCCAACCTTTCGGGTAACAGCTGATCGCGCTAGCCATTTGCGCCACGGAGACAGTCCTGCTCTACTCTCACCACCATCAGAACATATCTTCAAAGCTATCAGCCCAAAGAAAAAAAAGCGCCGCACCACCACGGGTGGGCTCGAAACTCCAACTTTTCGGTTAACAGCCGATCGCGCTAGCCAATTGCGCCAAGGAGGCAGTCGTGCTCCACTTTCACCACCATCAGAACATATCTTCAAAGCTATTAGCGCGAAGAAAAAAAAGTGCCGCACAACCACTGGGTGGGCTCGAACCTCCAACCTTTCGGTTAACAGCCGATAACGCTAGCCAATTGCGCCAAGAAGGCAGTCGTGCTCCACTCTCACCACCATCAGAATATATCTTCAAAGCTATCAGCGCAAAGAAAAAAGCAACACACCAGTCCCGGGTGGGCTCGAAATTCCAACCTTTCGGTTAACAGCCGATCGCGCTAGCCAATTGCGCCATGGAGACAGTCGTGCTACACTCTCACCACCATCAGAACATCACTTCAAAGCTATCAGCCCAAAGAAAAAAAAAGCCCCGCACCACCACCGGGTGGGCTCGAAACTCCAACCTTTCGGTTAAAAGCCGATCGCGCTAGCCATTTGCGCCACGGAGACAGTCCTGCTCCACTCTCACCACCATCAGAACATATCTTCAAAGCTAACAGCCCAAAGAAAAAAAGAGCCGCACCACCACCGGGTGGGCTCGAAACTCCAACCTTTCGGTTAACAGCCGATCGCGCTAGCCAACTACGCAACGGAGACAGTCCTGCTCCACTCTCTCCACCCTCAGAACATATCTTCATAGCTATCAGCCCAAAGAAAAAAAAGCGCCGCACCACCACAGGGTGGGCTCGAAACTCCAACCTTTCGGTTAACAGCCGATCACGCTAGCCAATTGCGCCACGGAGACAGTCCTGCTTCACACTCACCACCATCAAAACATCTTCAAAGCTATCAGCCCAAAGAAAAAAAAAAGCGCCGCACCACCACCGGGCGGGCTCGAACCTCCAATTTTTTGGTTAACGGCCAATCGCGCTAGCCAATTGCTCCACGGAGACAGTCCTGCTCCACTCTCACCACCATCAGAACATATCTTCAAAGCTATCAGCCCAAAGAAAAAAAGTGCCGCACCACCACCGGGTGGGCTCGAAACTCCAACGTTTCGGTTAACAGCCGATTGCGCTAGCCATTTGCGCCACGGAGACAGTCCTCCACTCTCACCACCATCAGAACATATCTTCAAAGCTAACAGCCCAAAGAAAAAAAGAGCCGCACCACTCCCGGGAGGGCTCGAAACTCCAACCTTTCGGTTAACAGCCGATCGCGCTAGCCAATTGTGCCACGGAGACAGTCCTGCTCCACTCTCACCACCATCAGAACATATCTTCAAAGCTATCAGCCTAAAGAAAAAAAAGCGCCGCACCACCACCGGGTGGGCTCGAAACTCCAACTTTTCGGTTAACAGCCGATCGCGCTAGCCAATTGCGCCAAGGAGGCAGTCGTGCTCCACCCTCACCACCATCAGAACATATGTTCAAAGCTATCAGCGCAAAGAAAAAAGCAACACACCACTCCCGGGAGGGCTCGAAAGTCCAACCTATCGGTTAACAGCCGATCGTGCTAGCCAATTGCGCCAAGGAGACAGTCCTCCTCCACTCTCACCACCATCAGAACATTACTTCAAAGCTATCAGCCCAAAGAAAGAAAAGCCCCGCACCACCACCGGGTGGGCTCGAAACTCCAACCTTTCGGGTAACAGCTGATCGCGCTAGCCATTTGTGCCACGGAGACAGTCCTGCTCTACTCTCACCACCATCAGAACATATCTTCAAAGCTATCAGCCCAAAGAAAAAAAAGCGCCGCACCACCACGGGTGGGCTCGAAACTCCAACTTTTCGGTTAACAGCCGATCGCGCTAGCCAATTGCGCCAAGGAGGCAGTCGTGCTCCACTTTCACCACCATCAGAACATATCTTCAAAGCTATTAGCGCGAAGAAAAAAAAGTGCCGCACAACCACCGGGTGGGCTCGAACCTCCAACCTTTCGGTTAACAGCCCATCGCGCTAACCAACTGCGCAACGGAGACAGTCCTGCTCCACTCTCACCACCCTCAGAACATATCTTCATAGCTATCAGCCCAAAGAAAAAAAAGCGCCGCACCACCACCGGGTGGGCTCGAAACTCCAACCTTTCGGCTAACAGCCGATCACGCTAGCCAATTGCGCCACGGAGACAGTCCTGCTTCACACTCACCACCATCAAAACATATCTTCAAAGCTATCAGCCCAAAGAAAAAAAAGCGCCGCACCACCACCGGGTGGGCTCGAACCTCCAATTTTTTGGTTAACAGCCGATCGCGCTAGCCAATTGCACCACGGAGACAGTCCTGCTCCACTCTCACCACCATCAGAACATATCTTCAAAGCTATCAGCCCAAAGAAAAAAAAGTGCCGCACCACCACCGGGTGGGCTCGAAACTCCAACTTTTCGGTTAACAGCCGATAACGCTAGCCAATTGCGCCAAGAAGGCAGTCGTGCTCCACTCTCACCACCATCAGAATATATCTTCAAAGCTATCAGCGCAAAGAAAAAAGCAACACACCACTCCCGGGTGGGCTCGAAACTCCAACCTTTCGGTTAACAGCCGATCGCGCTAGCCAATTGCGCCATGGAGACAGTCGTGCTCCACTCTCACCACCATCAGAACATTACTTCAAAGCTATCAGCCCAAAGAAAAAAAAAGCCCCGCACCACCACCGGGTGGGCTCCAAACTCCAACTTTTCGGTTAAAAGCCGATCGCGCTAGCCATTTGCGCCACGGAGACAGTCCTGCTCTACTCTCACCACCATCAGAACATATCTTCAAAGCTAACAGCCCAAAGAAAAAAAGAGCCGCACCACCACCGGGTGGGCTCGAAACTCCAACCTTTCGGTTAACAGCCGATCGCGCTAGCCAACTACGCAACGGAGACAGTCCTGCTCCACTCTCACCACCCTCAGAACATATCTTCATAGCTATCAGCCCAAAGAAAAAAAAGCGCCGCACCACCACCGGGTGGGCTCGAAACTCCAACCTTTCGGTTAACAGCCGATCACGCTAGCCAATTGCGCCACGGAGACAGTCCTGCTTCACACTCACCACCATCAAAACATCTTCAAAGCTATCAGCCCAAAGAAAAAAAAGAGCCGCACCAACACCGGGCGGGCTCGAACCTCCAATTTTTTGGTTAACGGCCGATCGCGCTAGCCAATCGCTCCACGGAGACAGTCCTGCTCCACTCTCACCACCATCAGAACATATCTTCAAAGCTATCAGCCCAAAGAAAAAAAAGTGCCGCACCACCACCGGGTGGGCTTGAAACTCCAACCTTTCGGTTAACAGCCGATTGCGCTAACCATTTGCGCCACGGAGACAGTCCTCCACTCTCACCACCATCAGAACATATCTTCAAAGCTAACAGCCCAAAGAAAAAAAGAGCCGCACCACTCCCGGGAGAGCTCGAAACTCCAACCTTTCGGTTAACAGCCGATCGCGCTAGCCAATTGTGCCACGGATACCGTCCTGCTCCACTCTCACCACCATCAGAACATATCTTCAAAGCTATCAGCCTAAAGAAAAAAAAGCGCCGCACCACCACCGGGTGGGCTCGAAACTCCAACTTTTCGCTTAACAGCCGATTGCGCTAGCCAATTGCGCCAAGGAGGCAGTTGTGCTCCACTCTCACCACCATCAGAACATATCTTCAAAGCTATCAGCGCATAGAAAAAAGCAACACACCACTCCCGGGAGGGCTAGAAACTCCAACCCATCAGTTAACAGCCGATCGTGCTAGCCGATTGCGCAACGGAGACAGTCCTGCTCCACTCTCACCACCATCAGAACATATCTTCAAAGCTATCAGCCCAAAGAAAAAAAAAGCGCCGCACCACCACCGGATGGGCTCGAAACTCCAACCTTTCTGTTAACAGCCGATCGCGCTAGCCAATTGCGCCATGGAGACAGTCATGCTCCACTCTCACCACCATCAGAGCATATCTTCAAAGCTATCAGCGCAAAGAAAAAAGCAACACACCACTCCCGGGAGGGCTCGAAACTCCAACCTTTCTGTTAACAGCCGATCGCACTAGCCAATTGCGCCATGGAGACAGTCATGCTCCACTCTCACCACCATCAGAGCATATCTTCAAAGCTATCAGCGCAAAGAAAAAAGCAACACACCACTCCCGGGAGGGCTCGAAACTCCAAACCATCAGTTAACAGCCGATCGTGCTAGCCGATTGCGCCACGGACACAGTCCTGCTCCACTCTCACCACCATCATAACATTACTTCAAAGCTATCAGCCCAAAGAACAAAAAGCCCCGCACCACCACCGGGTGGGCTCGAAACTCCAACCTTTCGGTTAACAGCCGATCGCGCTAGCCATTTGCGCCACGGAGACAGTCCTGCTCCACTCTCACCACCATCAGAACATATCTTCAAAGCTAACAGCCCAAAGAAAAAAAGAGCCGCACC
Organism: Rhipicephalus microplus; assembly: GCF_043290135.1. Classification (NCBI taxonomy): domain Eukaryota; kingdom Metazoa; phylum Arthropoda; class Arachnida; order Ixodida; family Ixodidae; genus Rhipicephalus; species Rhipicephalus microplus. The sequence goes on from NC_134703.1 coordinate 176,588,478, forward strand.
ACCACCGGGTGGGCTCGAAACTCCAACCTTTCGGTTAACAGCCGATCGCGCTAGCCAATTGCGCCATGGAGACAGTCTTGCTTCACACTCACCACCATCAAAACATATCTTCAAAGCTATCAGCCCAAAGAAAAAAATGCCGCACCACCACCGGGTGGGCTCGAAACTCCAACTTTTCGGTTAACAGCCGATAACGCTAGCCAATTGCGCCAAGAAGGCAGTCGTGCTCCACTCTCACCACCATCAGAACATATCTTCAAAGCTATCAGCGCAAAGAAAAAAGCGCCGCACCACCGGTGGGCTCGAAACTCCAAACTTTCGGTTAACAGCCGATCGCACTAGCCAATTGCGCCAAGGAGGCAGTCGTGCTCCACTCTCACCACCATCAGAACATATCTTCAAAGCTATCAGCGCAAAGAAAAAAGCAACACACCACTCCCGGGACGGCTCGAAACTCCAACCCATCGGTTAACAGCCGATCGTGCTAGTAAATTGCGCCACGGAGACAGTCCTCCTCCACTCTCACCACCATCAGAACATTACTTCAAAGCTATCAGCCCAAAAAAAAAGCCCCGCACCACCACCGGGTGGGCTCGAAACTCCAACCTTTCGGGTAACAGCTGATCGCGCTAGCCATTTGCGCCACGGAGACAGTCCTGCTCTACTCTCACCACCATCAGAACATATCTTCAAAGCTATCAGTCCAAAGAAAAAAAAGCGCCGCACCACCACGGGTGGGCTCGAAACTCCAACTTTTCGGTTAACAGCCGATCGCGCTAGCCAATTGTGCCAAGGAGGCAGTCGTGCTCCACTTTCACCACCATCAGAACATATCTTCAAAGCTATTAGCGCGAAGAAAAAAAAGTGCCGCACAACCACTGGGTGGGCTCGAACCTCCAACCTTTCGGTTAACAGCCCATCGCGCTAACCAACTGCGCAACGGAGACAGTCCTGCTCCACTCTCACCACCATCAAAACATATCTTCAAAGCTATCAGCCCAAAGAAAAAAAAGCGCCGCACCACCACCGGGTGGGCTCGAACCTCCACTTTTTTGGTTAACAGCCGATCGCGCTAGCCAATTGCACCACGGAGACAGTCCTGCTCCACTCTCACCACCATTTGAACATATCTTCAAAGCTATCAGCCCAAAGAAAAAAAAGTGCCGCACCACCACCGGGTGGGCTCGAAACTCCAACTTTTCGGTTAACAGCCGATAACGCTAGCCAATTGCGCCAAGAAGGCAGTCGTGCTCCACTCTCACCACCATCAGAATATATCTTCAAAGCTATCAGCGCAAAGAAAAAAGCAACACACCACTCCCGGGTGGGCTCGAAATTCCAACCTTTCGGTTAACAGCCGATCGCGCTAGCCAATTGCACCATGGAGACAGTCGTGCTACACTCTCACCACCATCAGAACATTACTTCAAAGCTATCAGCCCAAAGAAAAAAAAAGCCCCGCACCACCACCGGGTGGGCTCGAAACTCCAACCTTTCGGTTAAAAGCCGATCGCGCTAGCCATTTGCGCCACGGAGACAGTCCTGCTCCACTCTCACCACCATCAGAACATATCGTCAAAGCTAACAGCCCAAAGAAAAAAAGAGCCGCACCACCACCGGGTGGGCTCGAAACTCCAACCTTTCGGTTAACAGCCGATCGCGCTAGCCAACTACGCAACGGAGACAGTCCTGCTCCACTCTCACCACCCTCAGAACATATCTTCATAGCTATCAGCCCAAAGAAAAAAAAGCGCCGCACCACCACAGGGTGGGCTCGAAACACCAACCTTTCGGTTAACAGCCGATCACGCTAGCCAATTGCGCCACGGAGACAGTCCTGCTTCACACTCACCACCATCAAAACATCTTCAAAGCTATCAGCCCAAAGAAAAAAAAAGCGCCGCACCACCACCGGGCGGGCTCGAACCTCCAATTTTTTGGTTAACGGCCAATCGCGCTAGCCAATTGCTCCACGGAGACAGTCCTGCTCCACTCTCACCACCATCAGAACATATCTTCAAAGCTATCAGCCCAAAGAAAAAAAAGTGCCGCACCACCACCGGGTGGGCTCGAAACTCCAACGTTTCGGTTAACAGCCGATTGCGCTAGCCATTTGCGCCACGGAGACAGTCCTCCACTCTCACCACCATCAGAACATATCTTCAAAGCTAACAGCCCAAAGAAAAAAAGAGCCGCACCACTCCCGGGAGGGCTCGAAACTCCAACCTTTCGGTTAACAGCCGATCGCGCTAGCCAATTGTGCCACGGAGACAGTCCTGCTCCACTCTCACCACCATCAGAACATATCTTCAAAGCTATCAGCCTAAAGAAAAAAAAGCGCCGCACCACCACCGGGTGGGCTCGAAACTCCAACTTTTCGCTTAACAGCCGATTGCGCTAGCCAATTGCGCCAAGGAGGCAGTTGTGCTCCACTCTCACCACCATCAGAACATATCTTCAAAGCTATCAGCGCATAGAAAAAAGCAACACACCACTCCCGGGAGGGCTAGAAACTCCAACCCATCAGTTAACAGCCGATCGTGCTAGCCGATTGCGCAACGGAGACAGTCCTGCTCCACTCTCACCACCATCAGAACATATCTTCAAAGCTATCAGCCCAAAGAAAAAAAAGCGCCGCACCACCACCGGATGGGCTCGAAACTCCAACCTTTCTGTTAACAGCCGATCGCGCTAGCCAATTGCGCCATGGAGACAGTCATGCTCCACTCTCACCACCATCAGAGCATATCTTCAAAGCTATCAGCGCAAAGAAAAAAGCAACACACCACTCCCGGGAGGGCTCGAAACTCCAACCTTTCTGTTAACAGCCGATCGCGCTAGCCAATTGCGCCATGGAGACAGTCATGCTCCACTCTCACCACCATCAGAGCATATCTTCAAAGCTATCAGCGCAAAGAAAAAAGCAACACACCACTCCCGGGAGGGCTCGAAACTCCAACCCATCAGTTAATAGCCGATCGTGCTAGCCGATTGCGCCACGGAGGCAGTCCTGCTCCACTCTCACCACCATCAGAACATTACTTCAAAGCTATCAGCCCAAAGAACAAAAAGCCCCGCACCACCACCGGGTGGGCTCGAAACTCCAACCTTTCGGTTAACAGCCGATCGCGCTAGCCATTTGCGCCACGGAGACAGTCCTGCTCCACTCTCACCACCATCAGAACATATCTTCAAAGCTAACAGCCCAAAGAAAAAAAGAGCCGCACCACCACCGGGTGGGCTCGAAACTCCAACTTTTCGGTTAACAGCCGATAACGCTAGCCAATTGCGCCAAGAAGGCAGTCGTGCTCCACTCTCACCACCATCAGAACATATCTTCAAAGCTATCAGCGCAAAGAAAAAAGCAACACACCACTCCCGGGTGGGCTCGAAACTCCAACCTTTCGGTTAACAGCCGATCGCGCTAGCCAATTGGCCATGGAGACAGTCGTGCTCCACTCTCACCACCATCAGAACATTACTTCAAAGCTATCAGCCCAAAGAAAAAAAAAGCCCCGCACCACCACCGGGTGGGCTCGAAACTCCAACCTTTCGGTTAAAAGCCGATCGCGCTAGCCATTTGCGCCAGGGAGACAGTCCTGCTCCACTCTCACCACCATCAGAACATATCTTCAAAGCTAACAGCCCAAAGAAAAAAAGAGCCGCACCACCACCGGGTGGGCTCGAAACTCCAACCTTTCGGTTAACAGCCGATCGCGCTAGCCAATTGCGCCATGGAGACAGTCCTGCTTCACACTCACCACCATCAAAACATATCTTCAAAGCTATCAGCCCAAAGAAAAAAAAAGCGCCGCACCACCACCGGGTGGGCTCGAACCTCCAATTTTTTGGTTAACAGCCGATCGCGCTAGCTAATTGCACCACGGAGACAGTCCTGCTCCACTCTAACCACCATCAGAACATATCTTCAAAGCTATTAGCGCGAAGAAAAAAAAGTGCCGCACAACCACCGGGTGGGCTCGAACCTCCAACCTTTCGGTTAACAGCCCATCGCACTAGCCAACTACGCAACGGAGACAGTCCTGCTCCACTATCACCACCCTCAGAACATATCTTCATAGCTAACAGCCCAAAGAAAAAAAGAGCCGCACCACCACCGGGTGGGCTCGAAACTCCAACCTTTCGGTTAACAGCCGACCGCGCTAGCCAATTGCGCCATGGAGACAGTCCTGCTTCACACTCACCACCATCAAAACATATCTTCAAAGCTATCAGCCCAAAGAAAAAAAAGCGCCGCACCACCACCGGGCGGGCTCGAACCTCCAATTTTTTGGTTAACAGCCGATCGCGCTAGCCAATTGCACCACGGAGACAGTCCTGCTCCACCCTCACCACCATCAGAACATATCTTCAAAGCTATCAGCGCATAGAAAAAAGCAACACACCACTCCCGGGAGGGCAAGAAACTCCAACCCATCAGTTAACAGCCGATCGTGCTAGCCGATTGCGCCACGGAGACAGTCCTGCTCCACTCTCACCACCATCAGAACATAACTTCAAAGCTATCAGCGCATAGAAAAAAGCAACACACCACTCCCGGGAGGGCTAGAAACTCCAACCCATCAGTTAACAGCCGATCGCGCTAGCCAATTGCGCCATGGAGACAGTCATGCTCCACTCTCACCACCATCAGAACATAACTTCAAAGCTATCAGCCCAAAGAAAAAAAAGCGCCGCACCACCACCGGGCAGGCTCGAAACTCCAACCTTTCGGTTAACAGCCGATCGCGCTAGCCAAATGCGCCACGGAGACAGTCGTGCTCCACTCTCACCACCATCAGAACATATCTTCGAAGCTATCAGCGCAAAGAAAAAAGCAACACACCACTCCCGGGAGGGCTCGAACCTCCAACCTTTCGGTTAACAGCCGATCGCGCTAGCTAATTGCGCCACGGAGACAGTCCTGTTCCACTCTCACAAACATCAGAACATATCTACAAAGCTATCAGCCCAAAGAAAAAAACGCGCCGCTCCACCACTGGGTGGGCTCGAAACTCGAACCTTTCGGTTAATAGCCGATCGCGCTAGCCAATTGCGCCACGGAGACAGTCCTGCTCCACTCTCACCACCATCAGAACATATCTTAATTCTATCAGCCCAAATAAAAAAAGCGCCTTACACCACCGGGTAGGCTCGAACTTCCAACTTTTGGTTAACAGCCGATCGCGCTAGCCAATTGCGCCACGGAGACAGTCCTGCTCCACTCTCACCACCATCAGAACATATCTTCAAAGCTATTAGCTCAAAGAAAAAAAAAGTGCCGCACCACCACCGGGTGGGCTCGAACCTCCAACCTTTCGGTTAACAAGCCCATCGCGCTAAACAATTGCGCCACGGAGACAGTCGTGCTCCACTTTCACCACCATAAGAACATATCTTCAAAGCTATCAGCCCAAAGAAAAAAAAGCGCTAACCATCACCGGACGGGCTCGAAACTCCAAACTTTCGGTTAACAGCCGATCACGCTAGTCAATTGCGCCACGGAGACAGTGCTGTTCCACTCTCACCACCATCAGAACGTATCTTCAAAGCTATCAGCCCAAAGAAAAAAAAGCGCCGCACCACCACCACGTGGGCTCGAACCTCCAACATTTCGGTTAACAGCCGATCGCGCTAGCCAACTGCGCCACGGAGACAGTCGTGCTCCACACTCACAACCATCAGAACATATCTTCAAAGCTATCAGCGCAAAAAAAAAGCAACACACCACTCCCTGGAAGGCTCGAAATTCCAACCTTTCGGTTAACAGCCCATCGCGCTAGCCAACTGCGCAACGGAGACAGTCCTGCTCCACTCTCACCACCCTCAGAACATATCTTCATAGCTATCAGCCCAAAGAAAAAAAAGCGCCGCACCACCACCGGGTGGGCTCGAAACTCCAACCTTTCGGTTAACAGCCGATCGCGCTAGCCAATTGCACCACGGAGACAGTCCTGCTCCACTCTAGCCACCATCAGAACATATCTTCAAAGCTATTAGCGCGAAGAAAAAAAGTGCTGCACAACCACCGGGTGCGCTCGAACCTCCAACCTTTCGGTTAACAGCCCATCGCGCTAGCCAACTGCGCAACGGAGACAGTCCTGCTCCACTCTCACCACCCTCAGAACATATCTTCATAGCTATCAGCCCAAAGAAAAAAAAGCGCCACACCACCACCGGGTGGGCTCGAAACTCCAACCTTTCGGTTAACAGCCGATCACGCTAGCCAATTGCGCCACGGAGACAGTCCTGCTTCACACTCACCACCATCAAAACATATCTTCAAAGCTATCAGCCCAAAGAAAAAAAGTGCCGCACCACCACCGGGTGGGCTCGAAACTCCAACTTTTCGGTTAACAGCCGATAACGCTAGCCAATTGCGCCAAGAAGGCAGTCGTGCTCCACTCTCACCACCATCAGAACATATCTTCAAAGCTATCAGCGCAAAGAAAAAAGCAACACACCACTCCCGGGTGGGCTCGAAACTCCAACCTTTCGGTTAACAGCCGATCGCGCTAGCCAATTGGCCATGGAGACAGTCGTGCTCCACTCTCACCACCATCAGAACATTACTTCAAAGCTATCAGCCCAAAGAAAAAAAAAGCCCCGCACCACCACCGGGTGGGCTCGAAACTCCAACCTTTCGGTTAAAAGCCGATCGCGCTAGCCATTTGCGCCAGGGAGACAGTCCTGCTCCACTCTCACCACCATCAGAACATATCTTCAAAGCTAACAGCCCAAAGAAAAAAAGAGCCGCACCACCACCGTGTGGGCTCGAAACTCCAACCTTTCGGTTAACAGCCGATCGCGCTAGCCAATTGCGCCATGGAGACAGTCCTGCTTCACACTCACCACCATCAAAACATATCTTCAAAGCTATCAGCCCAAAGAAAAAAAAAGCGCCGCACCACCACCGGGTGGGCTCGAACCTCCAATTTTTTGGTTAACAGCCGATCGCGCTAGCTAATTGCACCACGGAGACAGTCCTGCTCCACTCTAACCACCATCAGAACATATCTTCAAAGCTATTAGCGCGAAGAAAAAAAAGTGCCGCACAACCACCGGGTGGGCTCGAACCTCCAACCTTTCGGTTAACAGCCCATCGCACTAGCCAACTACGCAACGGAGACAGTCCTGCTCCACTATCACCACCCTCAGAACATATCTTCATAGCTAACAGCCCAAAGAAAAAAAGAGCCGCACCACCACCGGGTGGGCTCGAAACTCCAACCTTTCGGTTAACAGCCGACCGCGCTAGCCAATTGCGCCATGGAGACAGTCCTGCTTCACACTCACCACCATCAAAACATATCTTCAAAGCTATCAGCCCAAAGAAAAAAAAGCGCCGCACCACCACCGGGCGGGCTCGAACCTCCAATTTTTTGGTTAACAGCCGATCGCGCTAGCCAATTGCACCACGGAGACAGTCCTGCTCCACCCTCACCACCATCAGAACATATCTTCAAAGCTATCAGCGCATAGAAAAAAGCAACACACCACTCCCGGGAGGGCAAGAAACTCCAACCCATCAGTTAACAGCCGATCGCGCTAGCCAATTGCGCCATGGAGACAGTCATGCTCCACTCTCACCACCATCAGAACATAACTTCAAAGCTATCAGCCCAAAGAAAAAAAAGCGCCGCACCACCACCGGGCAGGCTCGAACCTCCAACATTTCGGTTAACAGCCGATCGCGCTAGCCAACTGCGCCACGGAGACAGTCGTGCTCCACACTCACAACCATCAGAACATATCTTCAAAGCTATCAGCGCAAACAAAAGCAACACACCACTCCCTGGAAGGCTCGAAATTCCAACCTTTCGGTTAACAGCCCATCGCGCTAGCCAACTGCGCAACGGAGACAGTCCTGCTCCACTCTCACCACCCTCAGAACATATCTTCATAGCTATCAACCCAAAGAAAAAAAAGCGCCGCACCACCACCGGGTGGGCTCGAAACTCCAACCTTTCGGTTAACAGCCGATCGCGCTAGCCAATTGCACCACGGAGACAGTCCTGCTCCACTCTAACCACCATCAGAACATATCTTCAAAGCTATTAGCGCGAAGAAAAAAAGTGCTGCACAACCACCGGGTGCGCTCGAACCTCCAACCTTTCGGTTAACAGCCCATCGCGCTAGCCAACTGCGCAACGGAGACAGTCCTGCTCCACTCTCACCACCCTCAGAACATATCTTCATAGCTATCAGCCCAAAGAAAAAAAAGCGCCACACCACCACCGGGTGGGCTCGAAACTCCAACCTTTCGGTTAACAGCCGATCACGCTAGCCAATTGCGCCATGGAGACAGTCTTGCTTCACACTCACCACCATCAAAACATATCTTCAAAGCTATCAGCCCAAAGAAAAAAAGTGCCGCACCACCACCGGGTGGGCTCGAAACTCCAACTTTTCGGTTAACAGCCGATAACGCTAGCCAATTGCGCCAAGAAGGCAGTCGTGCTCCACTCTCACCACCATCAGAACATATCTTCAAAGCTATCAGCGCAAAGAAAAAAGCAACACACCACTCCCGGGTGGGCTCGAAACTCCAACCTTTCGGTTAACAGCCGATCGCGCTAGCCAATTGGCCATGGAGACAGTCGTGCTCCACTCTCACCACCATCAGAACATTACTTCAAAGCTATCAGCCCAAAGAAAAAAAAAGCCCCGCACCACCACCGGGTGGGCTCGAAACTCCAACCTTTCGGTTAAAAGCCGATCGCGCTAGCCATTTGCGCCAGGGAGACAGTCCTGCTCCACTCTCACCACCATCAGAACATATCTTCAAAGCTAACAGCCCAAAGAAAAAAAGAGCCGCACCACCACCGGGTGGGCTCGAAACTCCAACCTTTCGGTTAACAGCCGATCGCGCTAGCCAATTGCGCCATGGAGACAGTCCTGCTTCACACTCACCACCATCAAAACATATCTTCAAAGCTATCAGCCCAAAGAAAAAAAAAGCGCCGCACCACCACCGGGTGGGCTCGAACCTCCAATTTTTTGGTTAACAGCCGATCGCGCTAGCTAATTGCACCACGGAGACAGTACTGCTCCACTCTAACCACCATCAGAACATATCTTCAAAGCTATTAGCGCGAAGAAAAAAAAGTGCCGCACAACCACCGGGTGGGCTCGAACCTCCAACCTTTCGGTTAACAGCCCATCGCACTAGCCAACTACGCAACGGAGACAGTCCTGCTCCACTATCACCACCCTCAGAACATATCTTCATAGCTAACAGCCCAAAGAAAAAAAGAGCCGCACCACCACCGGGTGGGCTCGAAACTCCAACCTTTCGGTTAACAGCCGACCGCGCTAGCCAATTGCGCCATGGAGACAGTCCTGCTTCACACTCACCACCATCAAAACATATCTTCAAAGCTATCAGCCCAAAGAAAAAAAAGCGCCGCACCACCACCGGGCGGGCTCGAACCTCCAATTTTTTGGTTAACAGCCGATCGCGCTAGCCAATTGCACCACGGAGACAGTCCTGCTCCACCCTCACCACCATCAGAACATATCTTCAAAGCTATCAGCGCATAGAAAAAAGCAACACACCACTCCCGGGAGGGCTAGAAACTCCAACCCATCAGTTAACAGCCGATCGTGCTAGCCGATTGCGCCACGGAGACAGTCCTGCTCCACTCTCACCACCATCAGAACATAACTTCAAAGCTATCAGCGCATAGAAAAAAGCAACACACCACTCCCGGGAGGGCTAGAAACTCCAACCCATCAGTTAACAGCCGATCGCGCTAGCCAATTCCGCCACGGAGACAGTCATGCTCCAGTCTCACCACCATCAGAACATAACTTCAAAGCTATCAGCCCAAAGAAAAAAAAGCGCCGCACCACCACCGGGCAGGCTCGAAACTCCAACCTTTCGGTTAACAGCCGATCGCGCTAGCCAATTGCGCCACGGAGACAGTCCTGCTCCACTCTCACCACCATCAGAACATATCTTCAAAGCTATTAGCTCAAAGAAAAAAAAAGTGCCGCACCACCACCGGGTGGGCTCGAACCTCCAACCTTTCGGTTAACAAGCCCATCGCGCTAAACAATTGCGCCACGGAGACAGTCGTGCTCCACTTTCACCACCATAAGAACATATCTTCAAAGCTATCAGCCCAAAGAAAAAAAAGCGCTAACCATCACCGGACGGGCTCGAAACTCCAAACTTTCGGTTAACAGCCGATCACGCTAGTCAATTGCGCCACGGAGACAGTGCTGTTCCACTCTCACCACCATCAGAACATATCTTCAAAGCTATCAGCCCAAAGAAAAAAAAGCGCCGCACCACCACCACGTGGGCTCGAACCTCCAACATTTAGGTTAACAGCCGATCGCGCTAGCCAACTGCGCCACGGAGACAGTCGTGCTCCACACTCACAACCATCAGAACATATCTTCAAAGCTATCAGCGCAAAAAAAAAGCAACACACCACTCCCTGGAAGGCTCGAAATTCCAACCTTTCGGTTAACAGCCCATCGCGCTAGCCAACTGCGCAACGGAGACAGTCCTGCTCCACTCTCACCACCCTCAGAACATATCTTCATAGCTATCAGCCCAAAGAAAAAAAAGCGCCGCACCACCACCGGGTGGGCTCGAAACTCCAACCTTTCGGTTAACAGCCGATCGCGCTAGCCAATTGCACCACGGAGACAGTCCTGCTCCACTCTAACCACCATCAGAACATATCTTCAAAGCTATTAGCGCGAAGAAAAAAAGTGCTGCACAACCACCGGGTGCGCTCGAACCTCCAACCTTTCGGTTAACAGCCCATCGCGCTAGCCAACTGCGCAACGGAGACAGTCCTGCTCCACTCTCACCACCCTCAGAACATATCTTCATAGCTATCAGCCCAAAGAAAAAAAAGCGCCACACCACCACCGGGTGGGCTCGAAACTCCAACCTTTCGGTTAACAGCCGATCACGCTAGCCAATTGCGCCACGGAGACAGTCCTGCTTCACACTCACCACCATCAAAACATATCTTCAAAGCTATCAGCCCAAAGAAACAAAAGCGCCGCACCACCACCGGGTGGGCTCGAACCTCCAATTTTTTGGTTAACAGCCGATCGCGCTAGCCAATTGCACCACGGAGACAGTCCTGCTCCACTCTCACCACCATTAGAACATATCTTCAAAGCTATCAGCCCAAAGAAAAAAAAGTGCCGCACCACGACCGGGTGGGCTCGAAACTCCAACTTTTCGGTTAACAGCCGATAACGCTAGCCAATTGCGCCAAGAAGGCAGCCGTGCTCCACTCTCACCACCATCAGAACATATCTTCAAAGCTATCAGCGCAAAGAAAAAAGCAACACACTACTCCCGGTAGGGCTCGAAACTCCAACCTATCGGTAAACAGCCGAATGTGCTAGCCAATTGCGCCACGGAGACAGTCCTGCTCCACTCTCACCACCACCAGAAAATTACTTCAAAGCTATCAGCCCAAAGAAAAAAAAACGCCGCACCACCACTGGGTGGGCTCGAAACTCCAACCTTTCGGTTAACAGCCGATTGCGCTAGCCATTTGCGCCACGGAGACAGTCCTCCACTCTCACCACCATCAGAACATATCTTCAAAGCTAACAGCCCAAAGAAAAAAAGAGCCGCACTACCACCGGGTGGGCTCGAAACTCCAACTTTTCGGCTAACAGCCGATCGCGCTAGCCAATTGCACCATGGAGACAGTCGTGCTCCACTCTCACCACCATCAGAACATATCTTCAAAGCTATCCGCGCAAAGAAAAAAACAACACACCACTCCCGGGACGGCTCGAAACTCCAACCTTTCGGTTAACAGCCGATCGCGCTAGCCAATTGTGCCACGGAGACAGTCCTGCTCCACTCTCACCACCATCAGAACATATCTTCACAGCTATCAGCCCAAAGAAAAAAAAGCGCCGCACCACCACCGGGTGGGCTCGAAACTCCAACTTTTCGTTTACCAGCCGATCGCGCTAGCCAATTGCGCCAAGGAGGCAGTCGTGCTCCACTCTCACCACCATCAGAACATATCTTCAAAGCTATCAGCGCATAAAAAAAAGCAACACACCACTCCCGGGAGGGCTAGAAACTCCAACCCATCGGTTAACAGCCGATCGTGCTAGCCGATTGCGCCACGGAGATAGTCCTGCTCCACTCTCACCACCATCAGAACATTACTTCAAAGCTATCAGCCCAAAGAAAAAAAAAAGCCCCGCACCACCACCGTGTTGGCTCGAAACTCCAACCTATCGGTTAACAGCCAATCGCGGTAGCCATTTGCGCCACGGAGACAGTCCTGCTCCACTCTCACCACCATCAGAACATATCTTCAAAGCTATCAGCCCAAAGAAAAAAAAGAGCCGCACCACCACCGGGTGGGCTCGAAACTCCAATTTTTTGGTTAACAGCCGATCGCGCTAGCCAATTGCACCACGGAGACAGTCCTGCTCCACACTCACCTTCATCAGAACATATCTTCAAAGCTATCAGCCCAAAGAAAAAAAAGTGCCGCACCACCACCGGGTGGGCTCGAAACTCCAACTTTTCGGTTAACAGCCGATAACGCTAGCCAATTGCGCCAAGAAGGCAGTCGTGCTCCACTCTCACCACCATCAGAACATATCTTCAAAGCTATCAGCGCAAAGAAAAAAGCAACACACTACTCCCGGGAGGGCTCGAAACTCCAACCTATCGGTTAACAGCCGATCGTGCTAGCCGATTGCGCCACGGAGACAGTCCTGCTCCACTTTCACCACCATCAGAACATTACTTCAAAGCTATCAGCCGAAAGAAAAAAAAACGCCGCACCACCACTGGGTGGGCTAAAAACTCCAACCTTTTGGTTAACAGCCGATTGCGCTAGCCATTTGCGCCACGGAGACAGTCCTCCACTCTCACCACCATCAGAACATATCTTCAAAGCTAACAGCCCAAAGAACAAAAGAGCCACACCACCACCGGGTGGGCTCGAAACTCCAACCTTTAGGTTAACAGCCAATTGCGCTAGCCAATTGCGCCATGGAGACAGTCGTGCTCCACTCTCACCACCATCAGAACATATCTTCAAAGCTATCAGCGCATAGAAAAAAGCAACACACCACTCCCGGGAGGGCTAGAAACTCCAACCCATCGGTTAACAGCCGATCATGCTAGCCGATTGCGCCACGGAGACAGTCCTGCTCCACTCTCACCACCATCAGAACATTACTTCAAAGCTATCAGCGCAAAGAAAAAAGCAACACACTACTCCCGGGAGGGCTCGAAACTCCAACCTTTTGGTTAACAGCCCATCGCGCTAGCCAACTGCGCAACGGAGACAGTCCTGCTCCACTCTCACCACCCTCAGAACATATCTTCATAGCTATCAGCCCAAAGAAAAAAAAGCGCCACACCACCACCGGGTGGGCTCGAAACTCCAACCTTTCGGTTAACAGCCGATCACGCTAGCCAATTGCGCCACGGAGACAGTCCTGCTTCACTCTCACCACCATCAGAACATTACTTCAAAGCTATCAGCCCAAAGAAAAAAAAAGCCCCGCACCACCACCGGGTGGGCTCGAAACTCCAACCTTTCGGTTAAAAGCCGATCGCGCTAGCCATTTGCGCCAGGGAGACAGTCCTGCTCCACTCTCACCACCATCAGAACATATCTTCAAAGCTAACAGCCCAAAGAAAAAAGAGCCGCACCACCACCGGGTGGGCTCGAAACTCCAACCTTTCGGTTAACAGCCGATCGCGCTAGCCAATTGCGCCATGGAGACAGTCCTGCTTCACACTCACCACCATCAAAACATATCTTCAAAGCTATCAGCCCAAAGAAAAAAAAAGCGCCGCACCACCACCGGGTGGGCTCGAACCTCCAATTTTTTGGTTAACAGCCGATCGCGCTAGCTAATTGCACCACGGAGACAGTACTGCTCCACTCTAACCACCATCAGAACATATCTTCAAAGCTATTAGCGCGAAGAAAAAAAAGTGCCGCACAACCACCGGGTGGGCTCGAACCTCCAACCTTTCGGTTAACAGCCCATCGCGCTAGCCAACTGCGCAACGGAGACAGTCCTGCTCCACTCTCACCACCATCAAAACATATCTTCATAGCTATCAGCCCAAAGAAAAAAAAGCGCCACACCACCACCGGGTGGGCTCGAAACTCCAACCTTTCGGTTAACAGCCGATCACGCTAGCCAATTGCGCCACGGAGACAGTCCTGCTTCACTCTCACCACCATCAGAACATTACTTCAAAGCTATCAGCCCAAAGAAAAAAAAAGCCCCGCACCACCACCGGGTGGGCTCGAAACTCCAACCTTTCGGTTAAAAGCCGATCGCGCTAGCCATTTGCGCCAGGGAGACAGTCCTGCTCCACTCTCACCACCATCAGAACATATCTTCAAAGCTAACAGCCCAAAGAAAAAAGAGCCGCACCACCACCGGGTGGGCTCGAAACTCCAACCTTTCGGTTAACAGCCGATCGCGCTAGCCAATTGCGCCATGGAGACAGTCCTGCTTCACACTCACCACCATCAAAACATATCTTCAAAGCTATCAGCCCAAAGAAAAAAAAAGCGCCGCACCACCACCGGGTGGGCTCGAACCTCCAATTTTTTGGTTAACAGCCGATCGCGCTAGCTAATTGCACCACGGAGACAGTACTGCTCCACTCTAACCACCATCAGAACATATCTTCAAAGCTATTAGCGCGAAGAAAAAAAAGTGCCGCACAACCACCGGGTGGGCTCGAACCTCCAACCTTTCGGTTAACAGCCCATCGCGCTAGCCAACTGCGCAACGGAGACAGTCCTGCTCCACTCTCACCACCCTCAGAACATATCTTCATAGCTATCAGCCCAAAGAAAAAAAAGCGCCACACCACCACCGGGTGGGCTCGAAACTCCAACCTTTCGGTTAACAGCCGATCACGCTAGCCAATTGCGCCACGGAGACAGTCCTGCTTCACACTCACCACCATCAAAACATATCTTCAAAGCTATCAGCCCAAAGAAACAAAAGCGCCGCACCACCACCGGGTGGGCTCGAACCTCCAATTTTTTGGTTAACAGCCGATCGCGCTAGCCAATTGCACCACGGAGACAGTCCTGCTCCACTCTCACCACCATTAGAACATATCTTCAAAGCTATCAGCCCAAAGAAAAAAAAGTGCCGCACCACGACCGGGTGGGCTCGAAACTCCAACTTTTCGGTTAACAGCCGATAACGCTAGCCAATTGCGCCAAGAAGGCAGCCGTGCTCCACTCTCACCACCATCAGAACATATCTTCAAAGCTATCAGCGCAAAGAAAAAAGCAACACACTACTCCCGGTAGGGCTCGAAACTCCAACCTATCGGTAAACAGCCGAATGTGCTAGCCAATTGCGCCACGGAGACAGTCCTGCTCCACTCTCACCACCACCAGAAAATTACTTCAAAGCTATCAGCCCAAAGAAAAAAAAACGCCGCACCACCACTGGGTGGGCTCGAAACTCCAACCTTTCGGTTAACAGCCGATTGCGCTAGCCATTTGCGCCACGGAGACAGTCCTCCACTCTCACCACCATCAGAACATATCTTCAAAGCTAACAGCCCAAAGAAAAAAAGAGCCGCACTACCACCGGGTGGGCTCGAAACTCCAACTTTTCGGCTAACAGCCGATCGCGCTAGCCAATTGCACCATGGAGACAGTCGTGCTCCACTCTCACCACCATCAGAACATATCTTCAAAGCTATCCGCGCAAAGAAAAAAACAACACACCACTCCCGGGACGGCTCGAAACTCCAACCTTTCGGTTAACAGCCGATCGCGCTAGCCAATTGTGCCACGGAGACAGTCCTGCTCCACTCTCACCACCATCAGAACATATCTTCACAGCTATCAGCCCAAAGAAAAAAAAGCGCCGCACCACCACCGGGTGGGCTCGAAACTCCAACTTTTCGTTTACCAGCCGATCGCGCTAGCCAATTGCGCCAAGGAGGCAGTCGTGCTCCACTCTCACCACCATCAGAACATATCTTCAAAGCTATCAGCGCATAAAAAAAAGCAACACACCACTCCCGGGAGGGCTAGAAACTCCAACCCATCGGTTAACAGCCGATCGTGCTAGCCGATTGCGCCACGGAGATAGTCCTGCTCCACTCTCACCACCATCAGAACATTACTTCAAAGCTATCAGCCCAAAGAAAAAAAAAAGCCCCGCACCACCACCGTGTTGGCTCGAAACTCCAACCTATCGGTTAACAGCCAATCGCGGTAGCCATTTGCGCCACGGAGACAGTCCTGCTCCACTCTCACCACCATCAGAACATATCTTCAAAGCTATCAGCCCAAAGAAAAAAAAGAGCCGCACCACCACCGGGTGGGCTCGAAACTCCAATTTTTTGGTTAACAGCCGATCGCGCTAGCCAATTGCACCACGGAGACAGTCCTGCTCCACACTCACCTTCATCAGAACATATCTTCAAAGCTATCAGCCCAAAGAAAAAAAAGTGCCGCACCACCACCGGGTGGGCTCGAAACTCCAACTTTTCGGTTAACAGCCGATAACGCTAGCCAATTGCGCCAAGAAGGCAGTCGTGCTCCACTCTCACCACCATCAGAACATATCTTCAAAGCTATCAGCGCAAAGAAAAAAGCAACACACTACTCCCGGGAGGGCTCGAAACTCCAACCTATCGGTTAACAGCCGATCGTGCTAGCCGATTGCGCCACGGAGACAGTCCTGCTCCACTTTCACCACCATCAGAACATTACTTCAAAGCTATCAGCCGAAAGAAAAAAAAACGCCGCACCACCACTGGGTGGGCTAAAAACTCCAACCTTTTGGTTAACAGCCGATTGCGCTAGCCATTTGCGCCACGGAGACAGTCCTCCACTCTCACCACCATCAGAACATATCTTCAAAGCTAACAGCCCAAAGAACAAAAGAGCCACACCACCACCGGGTGGGCTCGAAACTCCAACCTTTAGGTTAACAGCCAATTGCGCTAGCCAATTGCGCCATGGAGACAGTCGTGCTCCACTCTCACCACCATCAGAACATATCTTCAAAGCTATCAGCGCATAGAAAAAAGCAACACACCACTCCCGGGAGGGCTAGAAACTCCAACCCATCGGTTAACAGCCGATCATGCTAGCCGATTGCGCCACGGAGACAGTCCTGCTCCACTCTCACCACCATCAGAACATTACTTCAAAGCTATCAGCGCAAAGAAAAAAGCAACACACTACTCCCGGGAGGGCTCGAAACTCCAACCTTTTGGTTAACAGCCCATCGCGCTAGCCAACTGCGCAACGGAGACAGTCCTGCTCCACTCTCACCACCCTCAGAACATATCTTCATAGCTATCAGCCCAAAGAAAAAAAAGCGCCACACCACCACCGGGTGGGCTCGAAACTCCAACCTTTCGGTTAACAGCCGATCACGCTAGCCAATTGCGCCACGGAGACAGTCCTGCTTCACTCTCACCACCATCAGAACATTACTTCAAAGCTATCAGCCCAAAGAAAAAAAAAGCCCCGCACCACCACCGGGTGGGCTCGAAACTCCAACCTTTCGGTTAAAAGCCGATCGCGCTAGCCATTTGCGCCAGGGAGACAGTCCTGCTCCACTCTCACCACCATCAGAACATATCTTCAAAGCTAACAGCCCAAAGAAAAAAGAGCCGCACCACCACCGGGTGGGCTCGAAACTCCAACCTTTCGGTTAACAGCCGATCGCGCTAGCCAATTGCGCCATGGAGACAGTCCTGCTTCACACTCACCACCATCAAAACATATCTTCAAAGCTATCAGCCCAAAGAAAAAAAAAGCGCCGCACCACCACCGGGTGGGCTCGAACCTCCAATTTTTTGGTTAACAGCCGATCGCGCTAGCTAATTGCACCACGGAGACAGTACTGCTCCACTCTAACCACCATCAGAACATATCTTCAAAGCTATTAGCGCGAAGAAAAAAAAGTGCCGCACAACCACCGGGTGGGCTCGAACCTCCAACCTTTCGGTTAACAGCCCATCGCACTAGCCAACTACGCAACGGAGACAGTCCTGCTCCACTATCACCACCCTCAGAACATATCTTCATAGCTAACAGCCCAAAGAAAAAAAGAGCCGCACCACCACCGGGTGGGCTCGAAACTCCAACCTTTCGGTTAACAGCCGACCGCGCTAGCCAATTGCGCCATGGAGACAGTCCTGCTTCACACTCACCACCATCAAAACATATCTTCAAAGCTATCAGCCCAAAGAAAAAAAAGCGCCGCACCACCACCGGGCGGGCTCGAACCTCCAATTTTTTGGTTAACAGCCGATCGCGCTAGCCAATTGCACCACGGAGACAGTCCTGCTCCACCCTCACCACCATCAGAACATATCTTCAAAGCTATCAGCGCATAGAAAAAAGCAACACACCACTCCCGGGAGGGCTAGAAACTCCAACCCATCAGTTAACAGCCGATCGTGCTAGCCGATTGCGCCACGGAGACAGTCCTGCTCCACTCTCACCACCATCAGAACATAACTTCAAAGCTATCAGCGCATAGAAAAAAGCAACACACCACTCCCGGGAGGGCTAGAAACTCCAACCCATCAGTTAACAGCCGATCGCGCTAGCCAATTCCGCCACGGAGACAGTCATGCTCCAGTCTCACCACCATCAGAACATAACTTCAAAGCTATCAGCCCAAAGAAAAAAAAGCGCCGCACCACCACCGGGCAGGCTCGAAACTCCAACCTTTCGGTTAACAGCCGATCGCGCTAGCCAATTGCGCCACGGAGACAGTCCTGCTCCACTCTCACCACCATCAGAACATATCTTCAAAGCTATTAGCTCAAAGAAAAAAAAAGTGCCGCACCACCACCGGGTGGGCTCGAACCTCCAACCTTTCGGTTAACAAGCCCATCGCGCTAAACAATTGCGCCACGGAGACAGTCGTGCTCCACTTTCACCACCATAAGAACATATCTTCAAAGCTATCAGCCCAAAGAAAAAAAAGCGCTAACCATCACCGGACGGGCTCGAAACTCCAAACTTTCGGTTAACAGCCGATCACGCTAGTCAATTGCGCCACGGAGACAGTGCTGTTCCACTCTCACCACCATCAGAACATATCTTCAAAGCTATCAGCCCAAAGAAAAAAAAGCGCCGCACCACCACCACGTGGGCTCGAACCTCCAACATTTAGGTTAACAGCCGATCGCGCTAGCCAACTGCGCCACGGAGACAGTCGTGCTCCACACTCACAACCATCAGAACATATCTTCAAAGCTATCAGCGCAAAAAAAAAGCAACACACCACTCCCTGGAAGGCTCGAAATTCCAACCTTTCGGTTAACAGCCCATCGCGCTAGCCAACTGCGCAACGGAGACAGTCCTGCTCCACTCTCACCACCCTCAGAACATATCTTCATAGCTATCAGCCCAAAGAAAAAAAAGCGCCGCACCACCACCGGGTGGGCTCGAAACTCCAACCTTTCGGTTAACAGCCGATCGCGCTAGCCAATTGCACCACGGAGACAGTCCTGCTCCACTCTAACCACCATCAGAACATATCTTCAAAGCTATTAGCGCGAAGAAAAAAAGTGCTGCACAACCACCGGGTGCGCTCGAACCTCCAACCTTTCGGTTAACAGCCCATCGCGCTAGCCAACTGCGCAACGGAGACAGTCCTGCTCCACTCTCACCACCCTCAGAACATATCTTCATAGCTATCAGCCCAAAGAAAAAAAAGCGCCACACCACCACCGGGTGGGCTCGAAACTCCAACCTTTCGGTTAACAGCCGATCACGCTAGCCAATTGCGCCACGGAGACAGTCCTGCTTCACACTCACCACCATCAAAACATATCTTCAAAGCTATCAGCCCAAAGAAACAAAAGCGCCGCACCACCACCGGGTGGGCTCGAACCTCCAATTTTTTGGTTAACAGCCGATCGCGCTAGCCAATTGCACCACGGAGACAGTCCTGCTCCACTCTCACCACCATTAGAACATATCTTCAAAGCTATCAGCCCAAAGAAAAAAAAGTGCCGCACCACGACCGGGTGGGCTCGAAACTCCAACTTTTCGGTTAACAGCCGATAACGCTAGCCAATTGCGCCAAGAAGGCAGCCGTGCTCCACTCTCACCACCATCAGAACATATCTTCAAAGCTATCAGCGCAAAGAAAAAAGCAACACACTACTCCCGGTAGGGCTCGAAACTCCAACCTATCGGTAAACAGCCGAAAGTGCTAGCCAATTGCGCCACGGAGACAGTCCTGCTCCACTCTCACCACCACCAGAAAATTACTTCAAAGCTATCAGCCCAAAGAAAAAAAAACGCCGCACCACCACTGGGTGGGCTCGAAACTCCAACCTTTCGGTTAACAGCCGATTGCGCTAGCCATTTGCGCCACGGAGACAGTCCTCCACTCTCACCACCATCAGAACATATCTTCAAAGCTAACAGCCCAAAGAAAAAAAGAGCCGCACTACCACCGGGTGGGCTCGAAACTCCAACTTTTCGGCTAACAGCCGATCGCGCTAGCCAATTGCGCCATGGAGACAGTCGTGCTCCACTCTCACCACCATCAGAACATATCTTCAAAGCTATCCGCGCAAAGAAAAAAACAACACACCACTCCCGGGAGGGCTCGAAACTCCAACCTTTCGGTTAACAGCCGATCGCGCTAGCCAATTGTGCCACGGAGACAGTCCTGCTCCACTCTCACCACCATCAGAACATATCTTCAAAGCTATCAGCCCAAAGAAAAAAAAGCGCCGCACCACCACCGGGTGGGCTCGAAACTCCAACTTTTCGTTTACCAGCCGATCGCGCTAGCCAATTGCGCCAAGGAGGCAGTCGTGCTCCACTCTCACCACCATCAGAACATATCTTCAAAGCTATCAGCGCATAAAAAAAAGCAACACACCACTCCCGGGAGGGCTAGAAACTCCAACCCATCGGTTAACAGCCGATCGTGCTAGCCGATTGCGCCACGGAGATAGTCCTGCTCCACTCTCACCACCATCAGAACATTACTTCAAAGCTATCAGCCCAAAGAAAAAAAAAAGCCCCGCACCACCACCGTGTTGGCTCGAAACTCCAACCTATCGGTTAACAGCCAATCGCGGTAGCCATTTGCGCCACGGAGACAGTCCTGCTCCACTTTCACCACCATCAGAACATATCTTCAAAGCTATCAGCCCAAAGAAAAAAAAGAGCCGCACCACCACCGGGTGGGCTCGAAACTCCAATTTTTTGGTTAACAGCCGATCGCGCTAGCCAATTGCACCACGGAGACAGTCCTGCTCCACACTCACCTTCATCAGAACATATCTTCAAAGCTATCAGCCCAAAGAAAAAAAAGTGCCGCACCACCACCGGGTGGGCTCGAAACTCCAACTTTTCGGTTAACAGCCGATAACGCTAGCCAATTGCGCCAAGAAGGCAGTCGTGCTCCACTCTCACCACCATCAGAACATATCTTCAAAGCTATCAGCGCAAAGAAAAAAGCAACACACTACTCCCGGGAGGGCTCGAAACTCCAACCTATCGGTTAACAGCCGATCGTGCTAGCCGATTGCGCCACGGAGACAGTCCTGCTCCACTTTCACCACCATCAGAACATTACTTCAAAGCTATCAGCCGAAAGAAAAAAAACGCCGCACCACCACTGGGTGGGCTAAAAACTCCAACCTTTTGGTTAACAGCCGATTGCGCTAGCCATTTGCGCCACGTAGACAGTCCTCCACTCTCACCACCATCAGAACATATCTTCAAAGCTAACAGCCCAAAGAACAAAAGAGCCACACCACCACCGGGTGGGCTCGAAACTCCAACCTTTAGGTTAACAGCCAATTGCGCTAGCCAATTGCGCCATGGAGACAGTCGTGCTCCACTCTCACCACCATCAGAACATATCTTCAAAGCTATCAGCGCATAGAAAAAAGCAACACACCACTCCCGGGAGGGCTAGAAACTCCAACCCATCGGTTAACAGCCGATCATGCTAGCCGATTGCGCCACGGAGACAGTCCTGCTCCACTCTCACCACCATCAGAACATTACTTCAAAGCTATCAGCGCAAAGAAAAAAGCAACACACTACTCCCGGGAGGGCTCGAAACTCCAACCTTTTGGTTAACAGCCCATCGCGCTAGCCAACTGCGCAACGGAGACAGTCCTGCTCCACTCTCACCACCCTCAGAACATATCTTCATAGCTATCAGCCCAAAGAAAAAAAAGCGCCACACCACCACCGGGTGGGCTCGAAACTCCAACCTTTCGGTTAACAGCCGATCACGCTAGCCAATTGCGCCACGGAGACAGTCCTGCTTCACACTCACCACCATCAAAACATATCTTCAAAGCTATCAGCCCAAAGAAAAAAAAGCGCCGCACCACCACCGGGTGGGCTCGAACCTCCAATTTTTTGGTTAACAGCCGATCGCGCTAGCCAATTGCACCACGGAGACAGTCCTGCTCCACTCTCACCACCATTAGAACATATCTTCAAAGCTATCAGCCCAAAGAAAAAAAAGTGCCGCACCACGACCGGGTGGGCTCGAAACTCCAACTTTTCGGTTAACAGCCGATAACGCTAGCCAATTGCGCCAAGAAGGCAGCCGTGCTCCACTCTCACCACCATCAGAACATATCTTCAAAGCTATCAGCGCAAAGAAAAAAGCAACACACTACTCCCGGTAGGGCTCGAAACTCCAACCTATCGGTAAACAGCCGATCGTGCTAGCCAATTGCGCCACGGAGACAGTCCTGCTCCACTCTCACCACCACCAGAAAATTACTTCAAAGCTATCAGCCCAAAGAAAAAAAAACGCCGCACCACCACTGGGTGGGCTCGAAACTGCAACCTTTCGGTTAACAGCCGATTGCGCTAGCCATTTGCGCCACGGAGACAGTCGTCCACTCTCACCACCATCAGAACATATCTTCAAAGCTAACAGCCCAAAGAAAAAAAGAGCCGCACTACCACCGGGTGGGCTCGAAACTCCAACCTTTAGGTTAACAGCCAATTGCGCTAGCCAATTGCGCCATGGAGACAGTCGTGCTCCACTCTCACCACCATCAGAACATATCTTCAAAGCTATCAGCGCATAGAAAAAAGCAACACACCACTCCCGGGAGGGCTAGAAACTCCAACCCATCGGTTAACAGCCGATCATGCTAGCCGATTGCGCCACGGAGACAGTCCTGCTCCACTCTCACCACCATCAGAACATTACTTCAAAGCTATCAGCGCAAAGAAAAAAGCAACACACTACTCCCGGGAGGGCTCGAAACTCCAACCTTTTGGTTAACAGCCCATCGCGCTAGCCAACTGCGCAACGGAGACAGTCCTGCTCCACTCTCACCACCCTCAGAACATATCTTCATAGCTATCAGCCCAAAGAAAAAAAAGCGCCACACCACCACCGGGTGGGCTCGAAACTCCAACCTTTCGGTTAACAGCCGATCACGCTAGCCAATTGCGCCACGGAGACAGTCCTGCTTCACACTCACCACCATCAAAACATATCTTCAAAGCTATCAGCCCAAAGAAAAAAAAGCGCCGCACCACCACCGGGTGGGCTCGAACCTCCAATTTTTTGGTTAACAGCCGATCGCGCTAGCCAATTGCACCACGGAGACAGTCCTGCTCCACTCTCACCACCATTAGAACATATCTTCAAAGCTATCAGCCCAAAGAAAAAAAAGTGCCGCACCACGACCGGGTGGGCTCGAAACTCCAACTTTTCGGTTAACAGCCGATAACGCTAGCCAATTGCGGCAAGAAGGCAGCCGTGCTCCACTCTCACCACCATCAGAACATATCTTCAAAGCTATCAGCGCAAAAAAAAAGCAACACACTACTCCCGGTAGGGCTCGAAACTCCAACCTGTCGGTAAACAGCCGATCGTGCTAGCCAATTGCGCCACGGAGACAGTCCTGCTCCACTCTCACCACCACCAGAAAATTACTTCAAAGCTATCAGCCCAAAGAAAAAAAAACGCCGCACCACCACTGGGTGGGCTCGAAACTGCAACCTTTCGGTTAACAGCCGATTGCGCTAGCCATTTGCGCCACGGAGACAGTCGTCCACTCTCACCACCATCAGAACATATCTTCAAAGCTAACAGCCCAAAGAAAAAAAGAGCCGCACTACCACCGGGTGGGCTCGAAACTCCAACTTTTCGGCTAACAGCCGATCGCGCTAGCCAATTGCGCCATGGAGACAGTCGTGCTCCACTCTCACCACCATCAGAACATATCTTCAAAGCTATCAGCGCAAAGAAAAAAACAACACACCACTCCCGGGAGGGCTCGAAACTCCAACCTTTCGGTTAACAGCCGATCGCGCTAGCCAATTTTGCCACGGAGACAGTCCTGCTCCACTCTCACCACCATCAGAACATATCTTCAAAGCTATCAGCCCAAAGAAAAAAAAACAACACACCACTCCCGGGAGGGCTCGAAACTCCAACTTTTCGTTTACCAGCCGATCGTGCTAGCCGATTGCGCCACGGAGACAGTCCTGCTCCACTCTCACCACCATCAGAACATTACTTCAAAGCTATCAGCCCAAAGAAAAAAAAAAGCCCCGCACCACCACCGTGTTGGCTCGAAACTCCAACCTATCGGTTAACAGCCGATCGCGGTAGCCATTTGCGCCACGGAGACAGTCCTGCTCCACTCTCACCACCATCAGAACATATCTTCAAAGCTATCAGCCCAAAGAAAAAAAAGAGCCGCACCACCACCGGGTGGGCTCGAAACTCCAACCTTTCGGTTAACAGCCGATCACGCTAGCCAATTGCGCCACGGAGACAGTCCTGCTTCACACTCACCACCATCAAAACATATCTTCAAAGCTATCAGCCCAAAGAAAAAAAAGCGCCGCACCACAACCGGGTGGGCTCGAACCTCCAATTTTTTGGTTAACAGCCGATCGCGCTAGCCAATTGCACCACGGAGACAGTCCTGCTCCACACTCACCTTCATCAGAACATATCTTCAAAGCTATCAGCCCAAAGAAAAAAAAGTGCCGCACCACCACTGGGTGGGCTCGAAACTCCAACTTTTCGGTTAACAGCCGATAACGCTAGCCAATTGCGCCAAGAAGGCAGTCGTGCTCCACTCTCACCACCATCAGAACATATCTTCAAAGCTATCAGCGCATAGAAAAAAGCAACACACCACTCCCGGGAGGGCTAGAAACTCCAACCCATCGGTTAACAGCCGATCATGCTAGCCGATTGCGCCACGGAGACAGTCCTGCTCCACTCTCACCACCATCAGAACATTACTTCAAAGCTATCAGCGCAAAGAAAAAAGCAACACACTACTCCCGGGAGGGCTCGAAACTCCAACCTATCGGTTAACAGCCGATCGTGCTAGCCAATTGCGCCACGGAGACAGTCCTGCTCCACTTTCACCACCATCAGAACATTACTTCAAAGCTATCAGCCCAAAGAAAAAAAAACGCCGCACCACCACTGGGTGGGCTAAAAACTCCAACCTTTTGGTTAACAGCCGATTGCGCTAGCCATTTGCGCCACGGAGACAGTCCTCCACTCTCACCACCATCAGAACATATCTTCAAAGCTAACAGCCCAAAGAACAAAAGAGCCACACCACCACCGGGTGGGCTCGAAACTCCAACCTTTCGGTTAACAGCCAATTGCGCTAGCCAATTGCGCCATGGAGACAGTCGTGCTCCACTCTCACCACCATCAGAACATATCTTCAAAGCTATCAGCGCATAGAAAAAAGCAACACACCACTCCCGGGAGGGCTCGAAACTCCAACCTATCGGTTAACAGCCGATCGCGGTAGCCATTTGCGCCACGGAGACAGTCCTGCTCCACTCTCACCACCATCAGAACATATCTTCAAAGCTATCAGCCCAAAGAAAAAAAAGAGCCGCAACACCACCGGGTGGGCTCGAAACTCCAACCTTTCGGTTAACAGCCGATCGCGCTAGCCAATTGCGCCATGGAGACAGTCGTGCTCCACTCTCACCACCATCAGAACATACCTTCAAAGCTATCAGCGCAAAGAAAAAAACAACACACCACTCCCGGGAGGGCTCAAAACTCCAACCTTTCGGTTAACAGCCGATCGCGCTAGCCAATTGCGCCACGGAGACAGTCCTGCTCCACTCTCACAACCATCAGAACATATCTTCAAAGCTATTAGCGCGAAGAAAAAAAAGTGCCGCACAACCACCGGGTGGGCTCGAACCTCCAACCTTTCGGTTAAAAGCCCATCGCACTAGCCAACTGCGCCACGGAGACAGTCCTGCTCCACTCTCACCACCATCAGAACATTACTTCAAAGCTATCAGCCCAAAGAAAAAAAAAGCCCCGCACCACCACCGGGTGGGCTCGAAACTCCAACCTTTCGGTTAAAAGCCGATCGCGCTAGCCATTTGCGCCAGGGAGACAGTCCTGCTCCACTCTCACCACCATCAGAACATATCTTCAAAGCTAACAGCCCAAAGAAAAAAAGAGCCGCACCACCACCGGGTGGGCTCGAAACTCCAACCTTTCGGTTAACAGCCGATCGCGCTAGCCAATTGCGCCATGGAGACAGTCCTGCTTCACACTCACCACCATCAAAACATATCTTCAAAGCTATCAGCCCAAAGAAAAAAAAAGCGCCGCACCACCACCGGGTGGGCTCGAACCTCCAATTTTTTGGTTAACAGCCGATCGCGCTAGCTAATTGCACCACGGAGACAGTACTGCTCCACTCTAACCACCATCAGAACATATCTTCAAAGCTATTAGCGCGAAGAAAAAAAAGTGCCGCACAACCACCGGGTGGGCTCGAACCTCCAACCTTTCGGTTAACAGCCCATCGCACTAGCCAACTACGCAACGGAGACAGTCCTGCTCCACTATCACCACCCTCAGAACATATCTTCATAGCTAACAGCCCAAAGAAAAAAAGAGCCGCACCACCACCGGGTGGGCTCGAAACTCCAACCTTTCGGTTAACAGCCGACCGCGCTAGCCAATTGCGCCATGGAGACAGTCCTGCTTCACACTCACCACCATCAAAACATATCTTCAAAGCTATCAGCCCAAAGAAAAAAAAGCGCCGCACCACCACCGGGCGGGCTCGAACCTCCAATTTTTTGGTTAACAGCCGATCGCGCTAGCCAATTGCACCACGGAGACAGTCCTGCTCCACCCTCACCACCATCAGAACATATCTTCAAAGCTATCAGCGCATAGAAAAAAGCAACACACCACTCCCGGGAGGGCTAGAAACTCCAACCCATCAGTTAACAGCCGATCGTGCTAGCCGATTGCGCCACGGAGACAGTCCTGCTCCACTCTCACCACCATCAGAACATAACTTCAAAGCTATCAGCGCATAGAAAAAAGCAACACACCACTCCCGGGAGGGCTAGAAACTCCAACCCATCAGTTAACAGCCGATCGCGCTAGCCAATTCCGCCATGGAGACAGTCATGCTCCACTCTCACCACCATCAGAACATAACTTCAAAGCTATCAGCCCAAAGAAAAAAAAGCGCCGCACCACCACCGGGCAGGCTCGAAACTCCAACCTTTCGGTTAACAGCCGATCGCGCTAGCCAAATGCGCCACGGAGACAGTCGTGCTCCACTCTCACCACCATCAGAACATATCTTCGAAGCTATCAGCGCAAAGAAAAAAGCAACACACCACTCCCGGGAGGGCTCGAACCTCCAACCTTTCGGTTAACAGCCGATCGCGCTAGCTAATTGCGCCACGGAGACAGTCCTGTTCCACTCTCACAAACATCAGAACATATCTACAAAGCTATCAGCCCAAAGAAAAAAACGCGCCGCTCCACCACCGGGTGGGCTCGAAACTCGAACCTTTCGGTTAATAGCCGATCGCGCTAGCCAATTGCGCCACGGAGACAGTCCTGCTCCACTCTCACCACCATCAGAACATATCTTAATTCTATCAGCCCAAATAAAAAAAGCGCCTTACACCACCGGGTAGGCTCGAACTTCCAACTTTTGGTTAACAGCCGATCGCGCTAGCCAATTGCGCCACGGAGACAGTCCTGCTCCACTCTCACCACCATCAGAACATATCTTCAAAGCTATTAGCTCAAAGAAAAAAAAAGTGCCGCACCACCACCGGGTGGGCTCGAACCTCCAACCTTTCGGTTAACAAGCCCATCGCGCTAAACAATTGCGCCACGGAGACAGTCGTGCTCCACTTTCACCACCATAAGAACATATCTTCAAAGCTATCAGCCCAAAGAAAAAAAAGCGCTAACCATCACCGGACGGGCTCGAAACTCCAAACTTTCGGTTAACAGCCGATCACGCTAGTCAATTGCGCCACGGAGACAGTGCTGTTCCACTCTCACCACCATCAGAACATATCTTCAAAGCTATCAGCCCAAAGAAAAAAAAGCGCCGCACCACCACCACGTGGGCTCGAACCTCCAACATTTAGGTTAACAGCCGATCGCGCTAGCCAACTGCGCCACGGAGACAGTCGTGCTCCACACTCACAACCATCAGAACATATCTTCAAAGCTATCAGCGCAAAAAAAAGCAACACACCACTCCCTGGAAGGCTCGAAATTCCAACCTTTCGGTTAACAGCCCATCGCGCTAGCCAACTGCGCAACGGAGACAGTCCTGCTCCACTCTCACCACCCTCAGAACATATCTTCATAGCTATCAGCCCAAAGAAAAAAAAGCGCCGCACCACCACCGGGTGGGCTCGAAACTCCAACCTTTCGGTTAACAGCCGATCGCGCTAGCCAATTGCACCACGGAGACAGTCCTGCTCCACTCTAACCACCATCAGAACATATCTTCAAAGCTATTAGCGCGAAGAAAAAAAGTGCTGCACAACCACCGGGTGCGCTCGAACCTCCAACCTTTCGGTTAACAGCCCATCGCGCTAGCCAACTGCGCAACGGAGACAGTCCTGCTCCACTCTCACCACCCTCAGAACATATCTTCATAGCTATCAGCCCAAAGAAAAAAAAGCGCCACACCACCACCGGGTGGGCTCGAAACTCCAACCTTTCGGTTAACAGCCGATCACGCTAGCCAATTGCGCCAAGGAGACAGTCCTGCTTCACACTCACCACCATCAAAACATATCTTCAAAGCTATCAGCCCAAAGAAACAAAAGCGCCGCACCACCACCGGGTGGGCTCGAACCTCCAATTTTTTGGTTAACAGCCGATCGCGCTAGCCAATTGCACCACGGAGACAGTCCTGCTCCACTCTCACCACCATTAGAACATATCTTCAAAGCTATCAGCCCAAAGAAAAAAAAGTGCCGCACCACGACCGGGTGGGCTCGAAACTCCAACTTTTCGGTTAACAGCCGATAACGCTAGCCAATTGCGCCAAGAAGGCAGCCGTGCTCCACTCTCACCACCATCAGAACATATCTTCAAAGCTATCAGCGCAAAGAAAAAAGCAACACACTACTCCCGGTAGGGCTCGAAACTCCAACCTATCGGTAAACAGCCGAAAGTGCTAGCCAATTGCGCCACGGAGACAGTCCTGCTCCACTCTCACCACCACCAGAAAATTACTTCAAAGCTATCAGCCCAAAGAAAAAAAAAACGCCGCACCACCACTGGGTGGGCTCGAAACTCCAACCTTTCGGTTAACAGCCGATTGCGCTAGCCATTTGCGCCACGGAGACAGTCCTCCACTCTCACCACCATCAGAACATATCTTCAAAGCTAACAGCCCAAAGAAAAAAAGAGCCGCACTACCACCGGGTGGGCTCGAAACTCCAACTTTTCGGCTAACAGCCGATCGCGCTAGCCAATTGCGCCATGGAGACAGTCGTGCTCCACTCTCACCACCATCAGAACATATCTTCAAAGCTATCCGCGCAAAGAAAAAAACAACACACCACTCCCGGGAGGGCTCGAAACTCCAACCTTTCGGTTAACAGCCGATCGCGCTAGCCAATTGTGCCACGGAGACAGTCCTGCTCCACTCTCACCACCATCAGAACATATCTTCAAAGCTATCAGCCCAAAGAAAAAAAAGCGCCGCACCACCACCGGGTGGGCTCGAAACTCCAACTTTTCGTTTACCAGCCGATCGCGCTAGCCAATTGCGCCAAGGAGGCAGTCGTGCTCCACTCTCACCACCATCAGAACATATCTTCAAAGCTATCAGCGCATAAAAAAAGCAACACACCACTCCCGGGAGGGCTAGAAACTCCAACCCATCGGTTAACAGCCGATCGTGCTAGCCGATTGCGCCACGGAGATAGTCCTGCTCCACTCTCACCACCATCAGAACATTACTTCAAAGCTATCAGCCCAAAGAAAAAAAAAAGCCCCGCACCACCACCGTGTTGGCTCGAAACTCCAACCTATCGGTTAACAGCCAATCGCGGTAGCCATTTGCGCCACGGAGACAGTCCTGCTCCACTCTCACCACCATCAGAACATATCTTCAAAGCTATCAGCCCAAAGAAAAAAAAGAGCCGCACCACCACCGGGTGGGCTCGAAACTCCAATTTTTTGGTTAACAGCCGATCGCGCTAGCCAATTGCACCACGGAGACAGTCCTGCTCCACACTCACCTTCATCAGAACATATCTTCAAAGCTATCAGCCCAAAGAAAAAAAAGTGCCGCACCACCACCGGGTGGGCTCGAAACTCCAACTTTTCGGTTAACAGCCGATAACGCTAGCCAATTGCGCCAAGAAGGCAGTCGTGCTCCACTCTCACCACCATCAGAACATATCTTCAAAGCTATCAGCGCAAAGAAAAAAGCAACACACTACTCCCGGGAGGGCTCGAAACTCCAACCTATCGGTTAACAGCCGATCGTGCTAGCTGATTGCGCCACGGAGACAGTCCTGCTCCACTTTCACCACCATCAGAACATTACTTCAAAGCTATCAGCCGAAAGAAAAAAAAACGCCGCACCACCACTGGGTGGGCTAAAAACTCCAACCTTTTGGTTAACAGCCGATTGCGCTAGCCATTTGCGCCACGGAGACAGTCCTCCACTCTCACCACCATCAGAACATATCTTCAAAGCTAACAGCCCAAAGAACAAAAGAGCCACACCACCACCGGGTGGGCTCGAAACTCCAACCTTTAGGTTAACAGCCAATTGCGCTAGCCAATTGCGCCATGGAGACAGTCGTGCTCCACTCTCACCACCATCAGAACATATCTTCAAAGCTATCAGCGCATAGAAAAAAGCAACACACCACTCCCGGGAGGGCTAGAAACTCCAACCCATCGGTTAACAGCCGATCATGCTAGCCGATTGCGCCACGGAGACAGTCCTGCTCCACTCTCACCACCATCAGAACATTACTTCAAAGCTATCAGCGCAAAGAAAAAAGCAACACACTACTCCCGGGAGGGCTCGAAACGCCAACCTTTTGGTTAACAGCCCATCGCGCTAGCCAACTGCGCAACGGAGACAGTCCTGCTCCACTCTCACCACCCTCAGAACATATCTTCATAGCTATCAGCCCAAAGAAAAAAAAGCGCCACACCACCACCGGGTGGGCTCGAAACTCCAACCTTTCGGTTAACAGCCGATCACGCTAGCCAATTGCGCCACGGAGACAGTCCTGCTTCACACTCACCACCATCAAAACATATCTTCAAAGCTATCAGCCCAAAGAAAAAAAAGCGCCGCACCACCACCGGGTGGGCTCGAACCTCCAATTTTTTGGTTAACAGCCGATCGCGCTAGCCAATTGCACCACGGAGACAGTCCTGCTCCACTCTCACCACCATTAGAACATATCTTCAAAGCTATCAGCCCAAAGAAAAAAAAGTGCCGCACCACGACCGGGTGGGCTCGAAACTCCAACTTTTCGGTTAACAGCCGATAACGCTAGCCAATTGCGCCAAGAAGGCAGCCGTGCTCCACTCTCACCACCATCAGAACATATCTTCAAAGCTATCAGCGCAAAGAAAAAAGCAACACACTACTCCCGGTAGGGCTCGAAACTCCAACCTATCGGTAAACAGCCGATCGTGCTAGCCAATTGCGCCACGGAGACAGTCCTGCTCCACTCTCACCACCACCAGAAAATTACTTCAAAGCTATCAGCCCAAAGAAAAAAAAACGCCGCACCACCACTGGGTGGGCTCGAAACTGCAACCTTTCGGTTAACAGCCGATTGCGCTAGCCATTTGCGCCACGGAGACAGTCGTCCACTCTCACCACCATCAGAACATATCTTCAAAGCTAACAGCCCAAAGAAAAAAAGAGCCGCACTACCACCGGGTGGGCTCGAAACTCCAACCTTTAGGTTAACAGCCAATTGCGCTAGCCAATTGCGCCATGGAGACAGTCGTGCTCCACTCTCACCACCATCAGAACATATCTTCAAAGCTATCAGCGCATAGAAAAAAGCAACACACCACTCCCGGGAGGGCTAGAAACTCCAACCCATCGGTTAACAGCCGATCATGCTAGCCGATTGCGCCACGGAGACAGTCCTGCTCCACTCTCACCACCATCAGAACATTACTTCAAAGCTATCAGCGCAAAGAAAAAAGCAACACACTACTCCCGGGAGGGCTCGAAACTCCAACCTTTTGGTTAACAGCCCATCGCGCTAGCCAACTGCGCAACGGAGACAGTCCTGCTCCACTCTCACCACCCTCAGAACATATCTTCATAGCTATCAGCCCAAAGAAAAAAAAGCGCCACACCACCACCGGGTGGGCTCGAAACTCCAACCTTTCGGTTAACAGCCGATCACGCTAGCCAATTGCGCCACGGAGACAGTCCTGCTTCACACTCACCACCATCAAAACATATCTTCAAAGCTATCAGCCCAAAGAAAAAAAAGCGCCGCACCACCACCGGGTGGGCTCGAACCTCCAATTTTTTGGTTAACAGCCTATCGCGCTAGCCAATTGCACCACGGAGACAGTCCTGCTCCACTCTCACCACCATTAGAACATATCTTCAAAGCTATCAGCCCAAAGAAAAAAAAGTGCCGCACCACGACCGGGTGGGCTCGAAACTCCAACTTTTCGGTTAACAGCCGATAACGCTAGCCAATTGCGGCAAGAAGGCAGCCGTGCTCCACTCTCACCACCATCAGAACATATCTTCAAAGCTATCAGCGCAAAGAAAAAAGCAACACACTACTCCCGGTAGGGCTCGAAACTCCAACCTGTCGGTAAACAGCCGATCGTGCTAGCCAATTGCGCCACGGAGACAGTCCTGCTCCACTCTCACCACCACCAGAAAATTACTTCAAAGCTATCAGCCCAAAGAAAAAAAAACGCCGCACCACCACTGGGTGGGCTCGAAACTGCAACCTTTCGGTTAACAGCCGATTGCGCTAGCCATTTGCGCCACGGAGACAGTCGTCCACTCTCACCACCATCAGAACATATCTTCAAAGCTAACAGCCCAAAGAAAAAAAGAGCCGCACTACCACCGGGTGGGCTCGAAACTCCAACTTTTCGGCTAACAGCCGATCGCGCTAGCCAATTGCGCCATGGAGACAGTCGTGCTCCACTCTCACCACCATCAGAACATATCTTCAAAGCTATCAGCGCAAAGAAAAAAACAACACACCACTCCCGGGAGGGCTCGAAACTCCAACCTTTCGGTTAACAGCCGATCGCGCTAGCCAATTTTGCCACGGAGACAGTCCTGCTCCACTCTCACCACCATCAGAACATATCTTCAAAGCTATCAGCCCAAAGAAAAAAAAACAACACACCACTCCCGGGAGGGCTCGAAACTCCAACTTTTCGTTTACCAGCCGATCGTGCTAGCCGATTGCGCCACGGAGACAGTCCTGCTCCACTCTCACCACCATCAGAACATTACTTCAAAGCTATCAGCCCAAAGAAAAAAAAAGCCCCGCACCACCACCGTGTTGGCTCGAAACTCCAACCTATCGGTTAACAGCCGATCGCGGTAGCCATTTGCGCCACGGAGACAGTCCTGCTCCACTCTCACCACCATCAGAACATATCTTCAAAGCTATCAGCCCAAAGAAAAAAAAGAGCCGCACCACCACCGGGTGGGCTCGAAACTCCAACCTTTCGGTTAACAGCCGATCACGCTAGCCAATTGCGCCACGGAGACAGTCCTGCTTCACACTCACCACCATCAAAACATATCTTCAAAGCTATCAGCCCAAAGAAAAAAAAGCGCCGCACCACAACCGGGTGGGCTCGAACCTCCAATTTTTTGGTTAACAGCCGATCGCGCTAGCCAATTGCACCACGGAGACAGTCCTGCTCCACACTCACCTTCATCAGAACATATCTTCAAAGCTATCAGCCCAAAGAAAAAAAAGTGCCGCACCACCACCGGGTGGGCTCGAAACTCCAACTTTTCGGTTAACAGCCGATAACGCTAGCCAATTGCGCCAAGAAGGCAGTCGTGCTCCACTCTCACCACCATCAGAACATATCTTCAAAGCTATCAGCGCAAAGAAAAAAGCAACACACTACTCCCGGGAGGGCTCGAAACTCCAACCTATCGGTTAACAGCCGATCGTGCTAGCCGATTGCGCCACGGAGACAGTCCTGCTCCACTTTCACCACCATCAGAACATTACTTAAAAGCTATCAGACGAAAGAAAAAAAAACGCCGCACCACCACTGGGTGGGCTAAAAACTCCAACCTTTTGGTTAACAGCCGATTGCGCTAGCCATTTGCGCCACGGAGACAGTCCTCCACTCTCACCACCATCAGAACATATCTTCAAAGCTAACAGCCCAAAGAACAAAAGAGCCACACCACCACCGGGTGGGCTCGAAACTCCAACCTTTAGGTTAACAGCCAATTGCGCTAGCCAATTGCGCCATGGAGACAGTCGTGCTCCATTCTCACCACCATCAGAACATATCTTCAAAGCTATCAGCGCATAGAAAAAAGCAACACACCACTCCCGGGAGGGCTAGAAACTCCAACCCATCGGTTAACAGCCGATCATGCTAGCCGATTGCGCCACGGAGACAGTCCTGCTCCACTCTCACCACCATCAGAACATTACTTCAAAGCTATCAGCGCAAAGAAAAAAGCAACACACTACTCCCGGGAGGGCTCGAAACTCCAACCTATCGGTTAACAGCCGATCGTGCTAGCCAATTGCGCCACGGAGACAGTCCTGCTCCACTTTCACCACCATCAGAACATTACTTCAAAGCTATCAGCCCAAAGAAAAAAAAACGCCGCACCACCACTGGGTGGGCTAAAAACTCCAACCTTTTGGTTAACAGCCGATTGCGCTAGCCATTTGCGCCACGGAGACAGTCCTCCACTCTCACCACCATCAGAACATATCTTCAAAGCTAACAGCCCAAAGAACAAAAGAGCCACACCACCACCGGGTGGGCTCGAAACTCCAACCTTTCGGTTAACAGCCAATTGCGCTAGCCAATTGCGCCATGGAGACAGTCGTGCTCCACTCTCACCACCATCAGAACATATCTTCAAAGCTATCAGCGCATAGAAAAAAGCAACACACCACTCCCGGGAGGGCTCGAAACTCCAACCTATCGGTTAACAGCCGATCGCGGTAGCCATTTGCGCCACGGAGACAGTCCTGCTCCACTCTCACCACCATCAGAACATATCTTCAAAGCTATCAGCCCAAAGAAAAAAAAGAGCCGCAACAACACCGGGTGGGCTCGAAACTCCAACCTTTCGGTTAACAGCCGATCGCGCTAGCCAATTGCGCCATGGAGACAGTCGTGCTCCACTCTCACCACCATCAGAACATACCTTCAAAGCTATCAGCGCAAAGAAAAAAACAACACACCACTCCCGGGAGGGCTCAAAACTCCAACCTTTCGGTTAACAGCCGATCGCGCTAGCCAATTGCGCCACGGAGACAGTCCTGCTCCACTCTCACAACCATCAGAACATATCTTCAAAGCTATTAGCGCGAAGAAAAAAAAGTGCCGCACAACCACCGGGTGGGCTCGAACCTCCAACCTTTCGGTTAAAAGCCCATCGCACTAGCCAACTGCGCCACGGAGACAGTCCTGCTCCACTCTCACCACCATCAGAACATTACTTCAAAGCTATCAGCCCAAAGAAAAAAAAACGCCGCACCACGACTGGGTGGGCTCGAAACTCCAACCTTTCGGTTAACAGCCGATTGCGCTAGCCATTTGCGCCACGGAGACAGTCCTCCACTCTCACCACCATCAGAACATATCTTCAAAGCTAACAGCCCAAAGAAAAAAAGAGCCGCACCACCACCGGGTGGGCTCGAAACTCCAACTTTTCGGCTAACAGCCGATCGCGCTAGCCAATTGTGCCACGGAGACAGTCCTGCTCCACTCTCACCACCATCAGAACATATCTTCAAAGCTATCAGCCCAAAGAAAAAAAAGCGCCACACCACCACCGGGTGGGCTCGAAACTCCAAATTTTCGGTTACCAGCCGATCGCGCTAGCCAATTGCGCCAAGGAGGCAGTCGTGTTCCACTCTCACCACCATCAGAACATATCTTCAAAGCTATCAGCGCATAGAAAAAAGCAACACACCACTCCCGGGAGGGCTAGAAACTCCAACCCATCGGTTAACAGCCGATCATGCTAGCCGATTGCGCCACGGAGATAGTCCTGCTCCACTCTCACTACCATCAGAACATTACTTCAAAGCTATCAGCGCAAAGAAAAAAGCAACACACTACTCCCGGGAGGGCTCGAAACTCCAACCTATCGGTTAACAGCCGATCGTGCTAGCCAATTGCGCCACGGAGACAGTCCTGCTCCACTTTCACCACCATCAGAACATTACTTCAAAGCTATCAGCCCAAAGAAAAAAAAACGCCGCACCACCACTGGGTGGGCTAAAAACTCCAACCTTTTGGTTAACAGCCGATTGCGCTAGCCATTTGCGCCACGGAGACAGTCCTCCACTCTCACCACCATCACAACATATCTTCAAAGCTAACAGCCCAAAGAACAAAAGAGCCACACCACCACCGGGTGGGCTCGAAACTCCAACCTTTCGGTTAACAGCCAATTGCGCTAGCCAATTGCGCCATGGAGACAGTCGTGCTCCACTCTCACCAACATCAGAACATATCTTCAAAGCTATCAGCGCATAGAAAAAAGCAACACACCACTCCCGGGAGGGCTCGAAACTCCAACCTATCGGTTAACAGCCGATCGCGGTAGCCATTTGCGCCACGGAGACAGTCCTGCTCCACTCTCACCACCATCAGAACATATCTTCAAAGCTATCAGCCCAAAGAAAAAAAAGAGCCGCACCACCACCGGGTGCGCTCGAAACTCCAACCTTTCGATTAACAGCCGATCGCGCTAGCCAATTGCGCCATGGAGACAGTCGTGCTCCACTCTCACCACCATCAGAACATATCTTCAAAGCTATCAGCCCAAAGAAAAAAATGCGCCGCACCACCACCGGATGGGCTCGAAACTCCAACCTTTCTGTTAACAGCCGATCGCGCTAGCCTATTGCGCCATGGAGACAGTCATGCTCCACTCTCACCACCATCAGAGCATATCTTCAAAGCTATCAGCGCAAAGAAAAAAGCAACACACCACTCCCGGGAGGGCTCGAACCTCCAACCATTCGGTTAACAGCCGATCGCGCTAGCTAATTGCGCCACGGAGACAGTCCTGCTCCACTCTCACAGACATCAGAACATATCTACAAAGCTATCAGCCCAAAGAAAAAAACGCGCCGCACCACCGCCGGGTGGGCACGAAACTCGAACCTTTCGGTTAATAGCCGATCGCGCTAGCCGATTGCGCCACGGAGACAGTCCTGCTCCACTCTCACCACCATCAGAACATATCTTCAAAGCTATTAGCTCAAAGAAAAAAAGTGCCGCACCACCACCGGGTGGGCTCGAACCTCCAACCTTTCGGTTAACACGCCCATAGCGCTAGACAATTGCGCCACGGAGAAGTCCTGCTCCACTCTCACGACCCTCAGAACATATCTTCATAGCTATCAGCCCAAAGAAAAAAAAGCGCCGCACCACCACCGGGTGGGCTCGAACCTCCAATGTTTCGGTTAACAGCCGATCGCGCTAGCCAATTGCGCCACGGAGACAGTCCTGCTCCACTCTCACCACCATCAGAACATATCTTCAAAGGTATCAGCCCAAAGAAAAAAAAGCGCTAACCATCACCGGACAGGCTCGAAACTCCAAACTTTCGGTTAACAGCCGATCACGCTAGTCAATTGCGCCACGGAGACAGTCCTGCTCCACTCTCACAACCATCAGAACATATCTTCAAAGCTATTAGCGCGAAGAAAAAAAAGTGCCGCACAACCACCGGGTGGGCTCGAACCTCCAACCTTTCGGTTAAAAGCCCATCGCACTAGCCAACTGCGCCATGGAGACAGTCGTGTTCCACTCTCACCACCATCAGAACATATCTTCAAAGCTATCAGCGCATAGAAAAAAGCAACACACCACTCCCGGGAGGGCTAGAAACTCCAACCCATCGGTTAACAGCCGATCATGCTAGCCGATTGCGCCACGGAGATAGTCCTGCTCCACTCTCACCACCATCAGAACATTACTTCAAAGCTATCAGCGCAAAGAAAAAAGCAACACACTACTCCCGGGAGGGCTCGAAACTCCAACCTATCGGTTAACAGCCGATCGTGCTAGCCAATTGCGCCACGGAGACAGTCCTGCTCCACTTTCACCACCATCAGAACATTACTTCAAAGCTATCAGCCCAAAGAAAAAAAAACGCCGCACCACCACTGGGTGGGCTAAAAACTCCAACCTTTTGGTTAACAGCCGATTGCACTAGCCATTTGCGCCACGGAGACAGTCCTCCACTCTCACCACCATCACAACATATCTTCAAAGCTAACAGCCCAAAGAACAAAAGAGCCACACCACCACCGGGTGGGCTCGAAACTCCAACCTTTCGGTTAACAGCCAATTGCGCTAGCCAATTGCGCCATGGAGACAGTCGTGCTCCACTCTCACCAACATCAGAACATATCTTCAAAGCTATCAGCGCATAGAAAAAAGCAACACACCACTCCCGGGAGGGCTCGAAACTCCAACCTATCGGTTAACAGCCGATCGCGGTAGCCATTTGCGCCAAGGAGACAGTCCTGCTCCACTCTCACCACCATCAGAACATATCTTCAAAGCTATCAGCCCAAAGAAAAAAAAGAGCCGCACCACCACCGGGTGGGCTCGAAACTCCAACCTTTCGGTTAACAGCCGATCGCGCTAGTCAATTGCGCCATGGAGACAGTCGTGCTCCACTCTCACCACCATCAGAACATACCTTCAAAGCTATCAGCGCAAAGAAAAAAACACACCACTCCCGGGAGGGCTCAAAACTCCAACCTTTCGGTTAACAGCCGATCGCGCTAGCCAATTGCGCCACGGAGACAGT
Source organism: Rhipicephalus microplus (assembly GCF_043290135.1). Classification (NCBI taxonomy): domain Eukaryota; kingdom Metazoa; phylum Arthropoda; class Arachnida; order Ixodida; family Ixodidae; genus Rhipicephalus; species Rhipicephalus microplus. The sequence goes on from NC_134703.1 coordinate 176,627,812, forward strand.
CCTGCTCCACTCTCACAACCATCAGAACATATCTTCAAAGCTATTAGCGCGAAGAAAAAAAAGTGCCGCACAACCACCGGGTGGGCTCGAACCTCCAACCTTTCGGTTAAAAGCCCATCGCACTAGCCAACTGTGCAACGGAGACAGTCCTGCTCCACTCTCACCACCCTAAGAACATAACTTCATAGCTATCAGCCCAAAGGAAAAAAAGCGCCGCACCACCACCGGGTGGGCTCGAACCTCCAGTTTTTCGGTTAACAGCCGATCGCGCTGGCCAATTGCGCCACGGAGACAGTCCTGCTCCACTCTCACCACCATCAGAACATATCTTCAAAGCTATCAGCCCAAAGAAAAAAATGCGCCGCACCACCACCGGATGGGCTCGAAACTCCAACCTTTCTGTTAACAGCCGATCGCGCTAGCCTATTGCGCCATGGAGACAGTCATGCTCCACTCTCACCACCATCAGAGCATATCTTCAAAGCTATCAGTGCAAAGAAAAAAGCAACACACCACTCCCGGGAGGGCTCGAAACTCCAAACTTTCGGTCAACAGCCGATCGCGCTAGCCTATTGCGCCACGGAAACAGTCCTGCTCCACTCTCACCACCATCAGAACATATCTTCAAAGCTATCAGCGCAAAGAAAAAAACAACACACCACTTTCGGGAGGGCTCGAAACTCCATCCTTTCGGTTAACAGCCGATCGCGCTAGCCAATTGTGCCACGGAGACAGTCCTGCTCCACTCTCACCACCATCAGAACATATCTTCAAAGCTATCAGCCCAAAGAAAAAAAAGCGCCGCACCACCACCGGGTGGGCTCGAAACGCCAACTTTTCAGTTAACGGCCGATCGCGCTAGCCAATTGGGCCATTAAGACAGTCGGTCTCCACACTCACCACCATCAGAACATATCTTCAAAGCTATCAGCGCAAAGAAAAAAGCAACACACCACTCCCGGAAGGGTTCGAAACTCCAACCTTTTGGTTAACAGCCGATTCAGCTAGTCAATTGCGACACGGAGACAGTCTTGCTTCACTCTCACCACCATCAGAACATATCTTCAAAGCTATCAGCCCAAAGAAAAAAAAGCGCCGCACCACCACCGGGTGGGCTCGAATCTCAAACCTTTCGGTAAACTGCCGATCGCGCTAGCCACATGCGCCACGGAGACAGTCGTGCTCCCCTCTCACCACCATCAGAACATATCTTCGAAGCTATCAGCGCAAAGAAAAAAGCAACACACCACTCCCGGGAGGGCTCGAACCTCCAACCTTTCGGTTAACAGCCGATCGCGCTAGCTAATTGCGCCACGGAGACAGTCCTGCTCCACTCTCACAAACATCAGAACATATCTACAAAGCTATCAGCCAAAAAGAAAAAAACGCGCCGCACCACCGCCGGGTGGGCTCGAAACTCGAACCTTTCGGTTAATAGCCGATCGCGCTAGCCAATTGCGCCACGGAGACAGTCCTGCTCCACTCTCACCACCATCAGAACATATCTTCAAAGCTATTAGCTCAAAGAAAAAAAGTGCCGCACCACCACCGGGTGGGCTCGAACCTCCAACCTTTCGGTTAACACGCCCATAGCGCTAGACAATTGCGCCACGGAGAAGTCCTGCTCCACTCTCACGACCCTCAGAACATATCTTCATAGCTATCAGCCCAAAGAAAAAAAAGCGTCGCACCACCACCGGGTGGGCTCGAACCTCCAACCTTTCGGTTAACACGCCCATAGCGCTAGACAATTGCGCCACGGAGAAGTCCTGCTCCACTCTCACGACCCTCAGAACATATCTTCATAGCTATCAGCCCAAAGAAAAAAAAGCGCCGCACCACCACCGGGTGGGCTCGAACCTCCAATGTTTCGGTTAACAGCCGATCGCGCTAGCCAATTGCGCCACGGAGACAGTCCTGCTCCACTCTCACCACCATCAGAACATATCTTCAAAGGTATCAGCCCAAAGAAAAAAAAGCGCTAACCATCACCGGACGGGCTCGAACCTCCAACCTTTCGGTAAACAGCCGATCGCGCTAGCCAAATGCGCCACGGAGACAGTCGTGCTCCACTCTCACCACCATCAGAACATATCTTCAAAGCTATCAGCGCAAAGAAAAAAGCAACACACCACTCTCGGGAGGGCTCGAAACTCCAACCTTTCGGTTAACAGCCGATCACACTAGCAGATTGCGCCAAGGAGAAAGTCCTGCTCCACACTCACCACCATCAGAACATATCTTCAAAGCTATTAGCCCAAAGAAAAAAGCAGTACACCACTCCCGGGAGGGCTCGAAAGTCCAACCGTTCGGTTAACAGCCGATCGCGCTAGCCAATTGCGCCACGGAAACAGTTCTGCTCCACTCTCACCACTATCAGAACATATCTTCAAAGCTATCAGCCCAAAGAAAAAAATGCGCCGCACCACCACCGGGTGGGCTCGAAAGTCCAACCTTTCGGTTAACAGCCGATCACGCTAGCCAATTGCGCCACGGAGGCAGTCGTGCTCCACTCTCACCACCATCAGAACATATCTTCAAAGCTATCAGCCCAAAGAAAAAAAAGCGCCGCACCACCACCAGTTGGGCTCGAACCTCCAACCTTTCGGTTAACAGCCGATCGCGCTAGCCGATTGCGCCAAGGAGACAGTCGTGCTCCGAACTCACCCCCATCAGAACATATCTTCAAAGCTATCAGCGCAAAGAAAAAAGCAACACACCACTCCCGGGAGGGCTCGAACCTCCAACCTTTCGGTTAACAGCCGATCGCGCTAGCTAATTGCGCCACGGAGACAGTCCTGCTCCACTCTCACAAACATCAGAACATATCTACAAAGCTATCAGCCAAAAAGAAAAAAACGCGCCGCACCACCGCCGGGTGGGCTCGAAACTCGAACCTTTCGGTTAATAGCCGATCGCGCTAGCCAATTGCGCCACGGAGACAGTCCTGCTCCACTCTCACCACCATCAGAACATATCTTCAAAGCTATTAGCTCAAAAAAAAAAAGTGCCGCACCACCACCGGGTGGGCTCGAACCTCCAACCTTTCGGTTAACACGCCCATAGCGCTAGACAATTGCGCCACGGAGAAGTCCTGCTCCACTCTCACGACCCTCAGAACATATCTTCATAGCTATCAGCCCAAAGAAAAAAAAGCGTCGCACCACCACCGGGTGGGCTCGAACCTCCAACCTTTCGGTTAACACGCCCATAGCGCTAGACAATTGCGCCACGGAGAAGTCCTGCTCCACTCTCACGACCCTCAGAACATATCTTCATAGCTATCAGCCCAAAGAAAAAAAAGCGCCGCACCACCACCGGGTGGGCTCGAACCTCCAATGTTTCGGTTAACAGCCGATCGCGCTAGCCAATTGCGCCACGGAGACAGTCCTGCTCCACTCTCACCACCATCAGAACATATCTTCAAAGGTATCAGCCCAAAGAAAAAAAAGCGCTAACCATCACCGGACGGGCTCGAACCTCCAACCTTTCGGTAAACAGCCGATCGCGCTAGCCAAATGCGCCACGGAGACAGTCGTGCTCCACTCTCACCACCATCAGAACATATCTTCAAAGCTATCAGCGCAAAGAAAAAAGCAACACACCACTCTCGGGAGGGCTCGAAACTCCAACCTTTCGGTTAACAGCCGATCACACTAGCAGATTGCGCCAAGGAGAAAGTCCTGCTCCACACTCACCACCATCAGAACATATCTTCAAAGCTATTAGCCCAAAGAAAAAAGCAGTACACCACTCCCGGGAGGGCTCGAAACTCCAACCGTTCGGTTAACAGCCGATCGCGCTAGCCAATTGCGCCACGGAAACAGTTCTGCTCCACTCTCACCACTATCAGAACATATCTTCAAAGCTATCAGCCCAAAGAAAAAAATGCGCCGCACCACCACCGGGTGGGCTCGAAAGTCCAACCTTTCGGTTAACAGCCGATCACGCTAGCCAATTGCGCCACGGAGGCAGTCGTGCTCCACTCTCACCACCATCAGAACATATCTTCAAAGCTATCAGCCCAAAGAAAAAAAAGCGCCGCACCACCACCAGTTGGGCTCGAACCTCCAACCTTTCGGTTAACAGCCGATCGCGCTAGCCGATTGCGCCAAGGAGAAAGTCGTGCTCCGAACTCACCCCCATCAGAACATATCTTCAAAGCTATCAGCGCAAAGAAAAAAGCAACACACCACTCCCGGGAGGGCTCGAAACTCCAACCTTTCGGTTAACAGCCGATTCCGCTAGTCAATTGCGCCGCGGAGACAGTCTTGCTCCACTCGAGCCACCATCAGAACATATCTTCGAAGCTATCAGCGCAAAGAAAAAGCAACGCACCACTCGCGGGAGGGCTCAAACCTCCAACCTTTCGGTTAACAGCCGATCGCGCTAGCTAATTGCGCCACGGAGACAGTCCTGCTCCACTCTCACCACCATCAGAACATATCTTCAAAGCTATCAGCCCAAAGAAACAAACGCGCCGCACCACCACCGGGTGGGCTCGAAACTCGAACCTTTCGGTTAACAGCCGATCACGCTAGCCAATTGCGCCACAGAGACAGTCCTGTTCCACTCTCACCACCATCAGAACATATCTTCAAATCTATCAGCCCAAATAAAAAAGCGCCTTACACCACCGGTTGGGCTCGAACTTCCAACCTTTCGGTTAACAGCTGATCGCGCTAGCCAATTGCGCCACGGAGACAGTCCTGCTCCCCTCTCACCACCATCAGAACATATCTTCAAAGCTATTAGCGCAAAGAAAAAAAAGTGCCGCACCACCACCGGGTGGGCTCGAACCTCCAACCTTTCGGTTAACAGCCGATCGCGCTAGCCAATTGCGTCATGGAGACAGTCGTGCTCCACTCTCACCACCATCAGGACATATCTTCAAAGCTATCAGCGCAAAAAAAAGCAACACACCACTCCCGGGAGGGCTCGAAACCCCAACCTTTCGTTAACAGCCGGTCGCGCTAGCCAATTGCGCCATGGAGACAGTCGTGCTCCACTCTCACCACCATCAGAACATATCTTCAAAGCTATCAGCGCAAAGAAAAAATTAACACACCACTCCCGGGAGGGCTCGAAACTCCAACCTTTCGGTTAACAGCCGATCGCGCTAGACAATTGTGCCACGGAGACAGTCCTGCTCCACTCTCACCACCATCAGAACATATCTTCAAAGCTATCAGCCCAAAGAAAAAAAAGCGCCGCACCACCACCGGGTGGGCTCGAAACTCCAACTTTTCGGTTAACAGCCGATCGCGCTAGCCAATTGCGCCAAGGAGGCAGTCGTGCTCCACTCTCACCACCATCAGAACATATCTTCAAAGCTATCAGCGCATAGAAAAAAGCAACTTACCACTCACGGGAGGGCTAGAAACTCCAACCCATCGGTTAACAGCCAATCGTGCTAGCCGATTGCGCCACGGAGACAGTCCTGCTCCACTCTCACCACCATCAGAACATTACTTCAAAGCTATAAGCCCAAAGAAAAAAAAAAGCCCCGCACCACCACCGGGTTGGCTCGAAACTCCAACCTATCGGTTAACAGCCGATCGCGGTAGCCATTTGCGCCACGGAGACAGTCCTGCTCCACTCTCACCACCATCAGAACATATCTTCAAAGCTATCAGCCCAAAGAAAAAAAAGAGCCGCACCACCACCGCGTGGGCTCGAAACTCCAACCTTTCTGTTAACAGCCGATCGCGCTAGCCAATTGCGCCATGGAGACAGTCGTGCTCCACTCTCACCACCATCAGAACATACCTTCAAAGCTATCAGCGCAAAGAAAAAAACAACACACCACTCCCGGGAGGGCTCAAAACTCCAACCTTTCGGTTAACAGCCGATCGCGCTAGCCATTTGCGCCACGGAGACAGTCCTGCTCCACTCTCACCACCATCAGAACATATCTTCAAAGCTATTAGCGCGAAGAAAAAAAACTCCGCACAACCACCGGGTGGGCTCGAACCTCCAACCTTTCGGTTAACAGCCCATCGCGCTAGCCAACTGCGCAACGGAGACAGTCCTGCTCCACTCTCACCACCCTAAGAACATATCTTCATAGCTATCAGCCCAAAGAAAAAAAAAGCGCCGCACCACCACCGGGTGGGCTCGAACCTCCAATTTTTCGGTTAACAGCCGATCGCGCTGGCCAATTGCGCCACGGAGACAGTCCTGCTCCACTCTCACCACCATCAGAACATATCTTCAAAGCTATCAGCCCAAAGAAAAAAAAACGCCGCACCACCACCGGATGGGCTCGAAACTCCAACCTTTCTGTTAACAGCCGATCGCGCTAGCCAATTGCGCCATGGAGACAGTCATGCTCCACTCTCACCACCATCAGAGCATATCTTCAAAGCTATCAGTGCAAAGAAAAAAGCAACACACCACTCCCGGGAGGGCTCGAAACTCCAAACTTTCGGTCAACAGCCGATCGCGCTAGCCTATTGCGCCACCGAAACAGTCCTGCTCCACTCTCACCACCATCAGAACATAACTTCAAAGCTATCAGCCCAAAGAAAAAAAAGCGCCACACCACCACCGGGCAGGCTCGAAACTCCAACCTTTCGGTTAACAGCCCATCACGCTAGTCAAATGCGCCACGGAGACAGTCGTGCTCCACTCTCACCACCATCAGAACATATCTTCAAAGCTATCAGCGCAAAGAAAAAAGCAGCACACCACTCCCGGGAGGGCTCGAACCTGCAACTTTTCGGTTAAAAGCCGATCACACTAGCCAATTGCGCCATTGAGACAGTCGTGCTCCACTCTCACCACCATCAGAACATATCTTCAAAGCTATCAGCGCAAAGAAAAAAACAACACACCACTCCCGGGAGGGCTCGAAACTCCAACCTTTCGGTTAACAGCCGATCGCGCTAGCCAATTGTGCCACGGAGACAGTCCTGCTCCACTCTCACCACCATCAGAACATATCTTCAAAGCTATCAGCCCAAAAAAAAAAGCGCTGCACCACCACCGGGTGGGCTCGAAACGCCAACTTTTCGGTTAACGGCCGATCGCGCTAGCCAATTGGGCCATTAAGACAGTCGGTCTCCACACTCACCACCATCAGAACATATCTTCAAAGCTATCAGCGCAAAGAAAAAAGCAACACACCACTCCCGGAAGGGCTCGAAACTCCAACCTTTTGGTTAACAGCCGATTCAGCTAGTCAATTGCGACACGGAGACAGTCCTGCTCCACTCTCACGACCCTCAGAACATATCTTCATAGCTATCAGCCCAAAGAAAAAAAAGCGCCGCACCACCACCGGGTGGGCTCGAACCTCCAATGTTTCGGTTAACAGCCGATCGCGCTAGCCAATTGCGCCACGGAGACAGTCCTGCTCCACTCTCACCACCATCAGAACATATCTTCAAAGGTATCAGCCCAAAGAAAAAAAAGCGCTAACCATCACCGGACGGGCTCGAACCTCCAACCTTTCGGTAAACAGCCGATCGCGCTAGCCAAATGCGCCACGGAGACAGTCGTGCTCCACTCTCACCACCATCAGAACATATCTTCAAAGCTATCAGCGCAAAGAAAAAAGCAACACACCACTCTCGGGAGGGCTCGAAACTCCAACCTTTCGGTTAACAGCCGATCACACTAGCAGATTGCGCCAAGGAGAAAGTCCTGCTCCACACTCACCACCATCAGAACATATCTTCAAAGCTATTAGCCCAAAGAAAAAAGCAGTACACCACTCCCGGGAGGGCTCGAAACTCCAACCGTTCGGTTAACAGCCGATCGCGCTAGCCAATTGCGCCACGGAAACAGTTCTGCTCCACTCTCACCACTATCAGAACATATCTTCAAAGCTATCAGCCCAAAGAAAAAAATGCGCCGCACCACCACCGGGTGGGCTCGAAAGTCCAACCTTTCGGTTAACAGCCGATCACGCTAGCCAATTGCGCCACGGAGGCAGTCGTGCTCCACTCTCACCACCATCAGAACATATCTTCAAAGCTATCAGCCCAAAGAAAAAAAAGCGCCGCACCACCACCAGTTGGGCTCGAACCTCCAACCTTTCGGTTAACAGCCGATCGCGCTAGCCGATTGCGCCAAGGAGAAAGTCGTGCTCCGAACTCACCCCCATCAGAACATATCTTCAAAGCTATCAGCGCAAAGAAAAAAGCAACACACCACTCCCGGGAGGGCTCGAAACTCCAACCTTTCGGTTAACAGCCGATTCCGCTAGTCAATTGCGCCGCGGAGACAGTCTTGCTCCACTCGAGCCACCATCAGAACATATCTTCGAAGCTATCAGCGCAAAGAAAAAGCAACACACCACTCCCGGGAGGGCTCAAACCTCCAACCTTTCGGTTAACAGCCGATCGCGCTAGCTAATTGCGCCACGGAGACAGTCCTGCTCCACTCTCACCACCATCAGAACATATCTTCAAAGCTATCAGCCCAAAGAAACAAACGCGCCGCACCACCACCGGGTGGGCTCGAAACTCGAACCTTTCGGTTAACAGCCGATCACGCTAGCCAATTGCGCCACAGAGACAGTCCTGTTCCACTCTCACCACCATCAGAACATATCTTCAAATCTATCAGCCCAAATAAAAAAGCGCCTTACACCACCGGTTGGGCTCGAACTTCCAACCTTTCGGTTAACAGCTGATCGCGCTAGCCAATTGCGCCACGGAGACAGTCCTGCTCCCCTCTCACCACCATCAGAACATATCTTCAAAGCTATTAGCGCAAAGAAAAAAAAGTGCCGCACCACCACCGGGTGGGCTCGAACCTCCAACCTTTCGGTTAACAGCCGATCGCGCTAGCCAATTGCGTCATGGAGACAGTCGTGCTCCACTCTCACCACCATCAGGACATATCTTCAAAGCTATCAGCGCAAAAAAAAGCAACACACCACTCCCGGGAGGGCTCGAAACCCCAACCTTTCGTTAACAGCCGGTCGCGCTAGCCAATTGCGCCATGGAGACAGTCGTGCTCCACTCTCACCACCATCAGAACATATCTTCAAAGCTATCAGCGCAAAGAAAAAATTAACACACCACTCCCGGGAGGGCTCGAAACTCCAACCATTCGGTTAACAGCCGATCGCGCTAGACAATTGTGCCACGGAGACAGTCCTGCTCCACTCTCACCACCATCAGAACATATCTTCAAAGCTATCAGCCCAAAGAAAAAAAAGCGCCGCACCACCACCGGGTGGGCTCGAAACTCCAACTTTTCGGTTAACAGCCGATCGCGCTAGCCAATTGCGCCAAGGAGGCAGTCGTGCTCCACTCTCACCACCATCAGAACATATCTTCAAAGCTATCAGCGCATAGAAAAAAGCAACTTACCACTCACGGGAGGGCTAGAAACTCCAACCCATCGGTTAACAGCCAATCGTGCTAGCCGATTGCGCCACGGAGACAGTCCTGCTCCACTCTCACCACCATAAGAACATTACTTCAAAGCTATAAGCCCAAAGAAAAAAAAAAGCCCCGCACCACCACCGGGTTGGCTCGAAACTCCAACCTATCGGTTAACAGCCGATCGCGGTAGCCATTTGCGCCACGGAGACAGTCCTGCTCCACTCTCACCACCATCAGAACATATCTTCAAAGCTATCAGCCCAAAGAAAAAAAAGAGCCGCACCACCACCGCGTGGGCTCGAAACTCCAACCTTTCAGTTAACAGCCGATCGCGCTAGCCAATTGCGCCATGGAGACAGTCGTGCTCCACTCTCACCACCATCAGAACATACCTTCAAAGCTATCAGCGCAAAGAAAAAAACAACACACCACTCCCGGGAGGGCTCAAAACTCCAACCTTTCGGTTAACAGCCGATCGCGCTAGCCATTTGCGCCACGGAGACAGTCCTGCTCCACTCTCACCACCATCAGAACATATCTTCAAAGCTATTAGCGCGAAGAAAAAAAACTCCGCACAACCACCGGGTGGGCTCGAACCTCCAACCTTTCGGTTAACAGCCCATCGCGCTAGCCAACTGCGCAACGGAGACAGTCCTGCTCCACTCTCACCACCCTAAGAACATATCTTCATAGCTATCAGCCCAAAGAAAAAAAAAGCGCCGCACCACCACCGGGTGGGCTCGAACCTCCAATTTTTCGGTTAACAGCCGATCGCGCTGGCCAATTGCGCCACGGAGACAGTCCTGCTCCACTCTCACCACCATCAGAACATATCTTCAAAGCTATCAGCCCAAAGAAAAAAAAACGCCGCACCACCACCGGATGGGCTCGAAACTCCAACCTTTCTGTTAACAGCCGATCGCGCTAGCCAATTGCGCCATGGAGACAGTCATGCTCCACTCTCACCACCATCAGAGCATATCTTCAAAGCTATCAGTGCAAAGAAAAAAGCAACACACCACTCCCGGGAGGGCTCGAAACTCCAAACTTTCGGTCAACAGCCGATCGCGCTAGCCTATTGCGCCACCGAAACAGTCCTGCTCCACTCTCACCACCATCAGAACATAACTTCAAAGCTATCAGCCCAAAGAAAAAAAAGCGCCACACCACCACCGGGCAGGCTCGAAACTCCAACCTTTCGGTTAACAGCCCATCACGCTAGTCAAATGCGCCACGGAGACAGTCGTGCTCCACTCTCACCACCATCAGAACATATCTTCAAAGCTATCAGCGCAAAGAAAAAAGCAGCACACCACTCCCGGGAGGGCTCGAACCTGCAACTTTTCGGTTAAAAGCCGATCACACTAGCCAATTGCGCCATTGAGACAGTCGTGCTCCACTCTCACCACCATCAGAACATATCTTCAAAGCTATCAGCGCAAAGAAAAAAACAACACACCACTCCCGGGAGGGCTCGAAACTCCAACCTTTCGGTTAACAGCCGATCGCGCTAGCCTATTGCGCCACGGAAACAGTCCTGCTCCACTCTCACCACCATCAGAACATAACTTCAAAGCTATCAGCCCAAAGAAAAAAAAGCGCCACACCACCACCGGGCAGGCTCGAAACTCCAACCTTTCGGTTAACAGCCCATCACGCTAGTCAAATGCGCCACGGAGACAGTCGTGCTCCACTCTCACCACCATCAGAACATATCTTCAAAGCTATCAGCGCAAAGAAAAAAGCAGCACACCACTCCCGGGAGGGCTCGAACCTGCAACTTTTCGGTTAAAAGCAGATCGCGCTAGCCAATTGCGCCATTGAGACAGTCGTGCTCCACTCTCACCACCATCAGAACATATCTTCAAAGCTATCAGCGCAAAGAAAAAAACAACACACCACTTCCGGGAGGGCTCGAAACTCCAACCTTTCGGTTAACAGCCGATCGCGCTAGCCAATTGTGCCACGGAGACAGTCCTGCTCCACTCTCACCACCATCAGAACATATCTTCAAAGCTATCAGCCCAAAGAAAAAAAAGCGCCGCACCACCACCGGGTGGGCTCGAAACGCCAACTTTTCGGTTAACGGCCGATCGCGCTAGCCAATTGGGCCATTAAGACAGTCGGTCTCCACACTCACTACCATCAGAACATATCTTCAAAGCTATCAGCGCAAAGAAAAAAGCAACACACCACTCCCGGAAGGGCTCGAAACTCCAACCTTTTGGTTAACAGCCGATCGCGCTAGCCAATTGCGCCACGGAGACAGTCCTGCTCCACTCTCACCACCATCAGAACATATCTTCAAAGCTATTAGCTCAAAGAAAAAAAAGTGCCGCACCACCACCGGGTGGGCTCGAACCTCCAACCTTTCGGTTAACACGCCCATAGCGCTAGACAATTGCGCCACGGAGAAGTCCTGCTCCACTCTCACGACCCTCAGAACATATCTTCATAGCTATCAGCCCAAAGAAAAAAAAGCGCCGCACCATCACCGGACGGGCTCGAAACTCCAAACTTTCGGTTAACAGCCGATCACGCTAGTCAATTGCGCCACGGAGACAGTGCTGCTCCACTCTCACCACCATCAGAACATATCTTCAAAGCTATCAGCCCAAAGAAAAAAAGCGCCGCACCACCACCACGTGGGCTCGAACCTCCAACCTTTCGGTAAACAGCCGATCGCGCTAGCCAAATGCGCCACGGAGACAGTCGTGCTCCACTCTCACCACCATCAGAACATATCTTCAAAGCTATCAGCGCAAAGAAAAAAGCAACACACCACTCTCGGGAAGGCTCGAAACTCCAACCTTTCGGTTAACAGCCGATCACGCTAGCAGATTGCGCCAAGGAGAAAGTCCTGCTCCACACTCACCACCATCAGAACATATCTTCAAAGCTATTAGCCCAAAGAAAAAAGCAGTACACCACTCCCGGGAGGGCTCGAAACTCCAACCGTTCGGATAACAGCCGATCGCGCTAGCCAATTGCGCCACGGAAACAGTTCTGCTCCACTCTCACCACTATCAGAACATATCTTCAAAGCTATCAGCCCAAACAAAAAAATGCGCCGCACCACCACCGGGTGGGCTCGAAAGTCCAACCTTTCGGTTAACAGCCGATCACGCTAGCCAATTGCGCCACGGAGGCAGTCGTGCTCCACTCTCACCACCATCAGAACATATCTTCAAAGCTATCAGCCCAAAGAAAAAAAAGCGCCGCACCACCACCAGGTGGGCTCGAACCTCCAACCTTTCGGTTAACAGCCGATCGCGCTAGCCGACTGCGCCACGGAGACAGTCGTGCTCCGAACTCACCCCCATCAGAACATATCTTCAAAGCTATCAGCGCAAAGAAAAAAGCAACACACCACTCCCGGGAGGGCTCGAAACTCCAACCTTTCGGTTAACAGCCGATTCCGCTAGTCACTTGCGCCGCGGAGACAGTCTTGCTCCACTCGAGCCACCATCAGAACATATCTTCGAAGCTATCAGCGCAAAGAAAAAGCAACACACCACTCCCGGGAGGGCTCGAACCTCCAACCTTTCGGTTAACAGCCGATCGCGCTAGCTAATTGCGCCACGGAGACAGTCCTGCTCCACTCTCACCACCATCAGAACATATCTTCAAAGCTATCAGCTCAAAGAAACAAACGCGCTGCACCACCACCGGGTGGGCTCGAAACTCGAACCTTTCGGTTAACAGCCGATCACGCTAGCCAATTGCGCCACAGAGACAGCCCTGCTCCACTCTCACCACCATCAGAACATATCTTCAAATCTATCAGCCCAAATAAAAAAAGCGCCTTACACCACCGGTTGGGCTCTGTCACAAACGACTCCAATTTTCGGAGCATCCGCGGGCCCCATCTTCCAAGGAAGGGCGTTTTTGTGTTGGGAGACGACATCCGGCGACTATAACGACCCAGCGTGGCGCCGGCTCGTCTTCCCTGCCCCTGACCGGAAGGGGAACCGGCGGTCTCCACAAAGAAAATTACTCCCAGATGAGATGGGAGCACGTTGACGCCCCCGAGGAGGTTTGAACTGCATCGGAAGAGCAGTTGACGTACAGACAGCAACAAGTGCGGTCGTCGGTGTCGCGAGTCTCGCGTAGGCGGCGAGCACGGAGTGACCCGCGCAACGTATTGAGACGGCTGCAATTCCGGGCACCCTCGTCGTCTACCAAGCCGGCGAGACCTTCAGCGGCACCCGTCAACTCCCCTACGTGCACCAAGGGCTGGTTTGGTCCGTATGGAACTTTTTATTGTGACTTTGTTGTTACCCCGTAAACTTGTTTTAACCAGCCTTTTTTTTAATATTTGTAGTGTGCGCTGCGTCGCACGTTTAAAATTCTAAAGCGCCACCATGATCATTCTGTAATTAATTTCTAGTGTCTCTCTCCTTTGATTTCCATCTTGTTGTTATTTTATTAATGTTCCGCATATTTGTGTTTAGTCTGTATCTTTTGTAGTGTTTTTTAGCATATTTTGTTATATAGCTGTTCTTTCCTTTGCGTATCAGTGTTACCCCTCTCTGTTATTTTTCTTAACTCCTGCCTTTGCTAGTGTTCCAATTAAATGCTTGTTTATGTGTAATCGAACTCCGTGTCTGCTCTATGAGTGCGTCGGTCAGGCCCACACATCACCACACGTGCAACCCCGCACGGGTCGACCAACCCGCACATAAATTTGAAATGTGCCACTTCGAGGCCTTTCAGGCGTCGCAGGCCGAAGCGTAAAGTGGAAGCCTGCGAGTCTGCCGCACGTCGATGTTGGATCGGCGGGGCCTCACCAGAAGTGCGTGACATTATCTGGCGTCCGCGCGACAGGACTGGCCGACCACGTGGTGATGTCTGGGAGACTGATGTAACTCTGAGCGTTCAGTGTGTAGCTGGTCTGTTATTGCTTTGTTGGTTGACAACTGTGTATAGCAATGGACGACACGGTGTTTGACAGGCTTATTGAACAGGGCAAAGCCTTTGGCTTTGTAGGCAAGGAGTTATATAATTTCGTTGAAAAAGAACGAAATAGCCTTAAAGAGGAGCGCGATGCCGAACGCATTAAGTACAGGCAACATCTGGAATATTCGATGGAACAGGAGCGAGAAAATTCAAGACTTAGAATTCAGAGAGAAAAAGAGCGCTTGGGACTGTGTGCCACACAATCGGGTCCCAGCTTAGCCGCTGGAACGCCCAGTAGCGTGACCTACCGTGGCCTAAACAAGCAGTCTTACCAGGATCATGTTCAGCTACTGCGCCAGAAAATGGAAAGTAGACGGCGCATGTTTGAGACCTGGGATGCAAGGCACAAAAGGGGCAAAGAGCCCGTAGGTGCCAGACCACTGAGAGCCGGCCAAAGTAATAGTACTGTTGGGGAGAACATCAGGTTCACGAGTGAACCTAAAACGTTAGCTGCTGAAAGTCCCGTTGTGGCCACAAAGGCCACTGAAGGCCACAGTGATGGTGACGAGGCGCTGTGCCTGGAGAGTCTTGTTAATACAGAAATGCCATCTGTAATGGACTTGGCACAGCCAGCCTGTTTGTGCGCCGCCATAGCAGCTAACTGTGATGTTCACAGTACGTCCGGTCCGGCAGGCGAGGACCCCTGTACAGACAGCGGGACAGAGTCGTGTGCTGACGCACACTGCGAGCTGGGCAATGTTGGGGCAAGCAGTTCTCCCAGGTGCGAGCGGCGCAGCCCTGAGGAAGGCGCTTGCATTGTTCAGCCATTGGTCAAGTTTCCCGCAAGTCAGGGTGTCCACAAATTAACGGAAAATCCCGACTGTATAGACTTTACAGCCGATAAGACAGGCGAGACAAGTTCCGCTCTGCAAATGTTGCAAGCGGACTTCTCGAAAGTGAGCACTGGGCAACGTGCAAAAAGAAAAAGACGCCGCACAAGCCGAAGGAAAACGAAGGCTGCAAAGCAACCGGGAAAATCGCGGATTGCCAAACGGCAATCAACGCAACGAAAGCATCGTTTGCGTTTTGTGGCATTCACCAGTCGAGTGGGTCACTATGCTTCAAACCGTCCGACAGATAGAGGGGTGAGGCAAGCATTTGTTCGTGGAGCTCGGAAAAGCCAACCTCCTTCGCTCCACTGCCCTGCTCGAGGCGCGGGGTGCATGGCGAAGCAGCGCCTTTCGGCCGAGCGACACGACGTGGCTCGGGGACCCGTTTTCGTAGAACGAGGCGCCGATGAAGACATGCCTCCGGGGTGCAGACTAACGGGAAACAGGTGTCCGTGTAGCGGCCGTACATGCTTTTGTCTGCCCCTGTTGCTTCGAATGGCTGCCCCAAGAGCGCGGCCACCTCGAGCACGGATAAAGGTTACGTACATAGAAACGGAAAGGTAACCTTAAAGGCAAATGACTTGTTGTTTGAAACAATGTTCATTTCTGTTTTTCGATTTAGGAGCATTCCATGAATGGGGGGGACTAATAGCTTAGTTAATCTTTTGGTTTGCCTTTGTCGTCTGTGTGTTTGTAGAGGATGTTCTGTTGTTTCAACCTATTACCAGTTCAGTTAGGGAAGCTTTGTTCTTGAAAGCTTTCCTTTTTTATTATTATTTTGAAATAGAGCGCTTTAGTGGACAATAAGTTCAGGAACTGCGCACAGGCGATCATGCCGAATAACTTTTCATTCATCCTTGTTGGAAGCTGCGTGTAAGTAAGTGATTTTTCAATACCGCTTAAAGCGTGTATTTTTTTTTATATGGGGCATCGAAGAATGCTTACCTGCCTTACTCTTGAAGTGTGCAGTATTTTTGTCATTGTCTTTTCATGTGTGTGGCCATGACGTTGTGCGCGAGTTCTGACTTTCATCGTATGGTGACCGTGAAGCGTAGTGTGTCAGATGTTCTCTGCGATGTCGTCCACATCAGTGAAATGGTGCGCGAAAAAGAAAACGCATTGGTGGACAACCGGAACCCTGCAAGCTCTCGAACATTGAGCGTTCGTGATTTTCTTGAACATTACGAAGTAATATTCTTAAGAAGGGGGCTAAGTCACAAACGACTCCAATTTTCGGAGCATCCGCGGGCCCCATCTTCCAAGGAAGGGCGTTTTTGTGTTGGGAGACGACATCCGGCGACTATAACGACCCAGCGTGGCGCCGGCTCGTCTTCCCTGCCCCTGACCGGAAGGGGAACCGGCGGTCTCCACAAAGAAAATTACTCCCAGATGAGATGGGAGCACGTTGACGCCCCCGAGGAGGTTTGAACTGCATCGGAAGAGCAGTTGACGTACAGACAGCAACAAGTGCGGTCGTCGGTGTCGCGAGTCTCGCGTAGGCGGCGAGCACGGAGTGACCCGCGCAACGTATTGAGACGGCTGCAATTCCGGGCACCCTCGTCGTCTACCAAGCCGGCGAGACCTTCAGCGGCACCCGTCAACTCCCCTACGTGCACCAAGGGCTGGTTTGGTCCGTATGGAACTTTTTATTGTGACTTTTTTGTTACCCCGTAAACTTGTTTTAACCAGCCTTTTTTTTAAATATTTGTAGTGTGCGCTGCGTCGCACGTTTAAAATTCTAAAGCGCCACCATGATCATTCTGTAATTCATTTCTAGTGTCTCTCTCCTTTGATTTCCATCTTGTTGTTATTTTATTAATGTTCCGCATATTTGTCTTTAGTCTGTATCTTTTGTAGTGTTTTTTTAGCATATTTTGTTATAGAGCTGTTCTTTCCTTTGCGTATCAGTGTTACCCCTCTCTGTTATTTTTCTTAACTCCTGCCTTTGCCAGTGTTCCAATTAAATGCTTGTTTATGTGTAATCGAACTCCGTGTCTGCTCTATAAGTGCGTCGGTCAGGCCCACACATCACCACACGTGCAACCCCGCACGGGTCGACCAACCCGCAAATAAATTTGAAATGTGCCACTTCGAGGCCTTTCAGGCGTCGCAGGCCGAAGCGTAAAGTGGAAGCCTGCGAGTCTGCCGCACGTCGATGTTGGATCGGCGGGGCCTCACCAGAAGTGCGTGACAGGCTCGAACTTCCAACCTTTTGGTTAACAGCTGATCGCGCTAGCCAATTGCTCCATGGAGACAGTCCTGCTCCCCTCTCGCCACCATCAGAACATATCTTCAAAGCTATTAGCGCAAAGAAAAAAAAAGTGCCGCACCACCACCGGGTGGGCTCGAACCTCCAACCTTTCGGTTAACAGCCCATCACGCTAGCCAACTGCGCCAGGGAGACAGTCCTGCTCCACTCTCACGACCCTCAGAACATATCTTCATAGCTATCAGCCCAAAGAAAAAAAAGCGCCGTACCACCACCGTTGGGCTCGAACCTCCAATGTTTCGGTTAACAGCCGATCGCGCTAGCCGATTGCGCCACGGAGACAGTCCTGCTCCACGCTCACCACCATCAGAACATATCTTCAAAGCTATCAGCCCAAAGAAAAAAAAAGCGCCGCACTACCACCGAGTGGGCTCGAAACTCCAACCTTTCGGTTAACAGCCGATCGCGCTAGCCAATTGCGTCATGGAGACAGTCGTGCTCCACTCTCACCACCATCAGGACATATTTTCAAAGCTATCAGCGCAAAAAAAAGCAACACACCACTCCCGGGAGGGCTCGAAACCCCAACCTTTCGTTAACAGCCGGTCGCGCTAGCCAATTGCGCCATGGAGACAGTCGTGCTCCACTCTCACCACCATCAGAACATATCTTCAAAGCTATCAGCGCAAAGAAAAAAACAACACACCACTCCCGGGAGGGCTCGAAACTCCAACCTTTCGGTTAACAGCCGATCGCGCTAGACAATTGTGCCACGGAGACAGTCCTGCTCCACTCTCACCACCATCAGAACATATCTTCAAAGCTATCAGCCCAAAGAAAAAAAAGCGCCGCACCACCACCGGGTGGGCTCGAAACTCCAACTTTTCGGTTAACAGCCGATCGCGCTAGCCAATTGCGCCAAGGAGGCAGTCGTGCTCCACTCTCACCACCATCAGAACATATCTTCAAAGCTATCAGCGCATAGAAAAAAGCAACTTACCACTCACGGGAGGGCTAGAAACTCCAACCCATCGGTTAACAGCCGATCGTGCTAGCCGATTGCGCCACGGAGACAGTCCTGCTCCACTCTCACCACCATCAGAACATTACTTCAAAGCTATCAGCCCAAAGAAAAAAAAAGCCCCGCACCACCACCGGGTTGGCTCGAAACTCCAACCTATCGGTTAACAGCCGATCGCGGTAGCCATTTGCGCCACGGAGACAGTCCTGCTCCACTCTCACCACCATCAGGACATATTTTCAAAGCTATCAGCGCAAAAAAAAGCAACACACCACTCCCGGGAGGGCTCGAAACCCCAACCTTTCGTTAACAGCCGGTCGCGCTAGCCAATTGCGCCATGGAGACAGTCGTGCTCCACTCTCACCACCATCAGAACATATCTTCAAAGCTATCAGCGCAAAGAAAAAAACAACACACCACTCCCGGGAGGGCTCGAAACTCCAACCTTTCGGTTAACAGCCGATCGCGCTAGACAATTGTGCCACGGAGACAGTCCTGCTCCACTCTCACCACCATCAGAACATATCTTCAAAGCTATCAGCCCAAAGAAAAAAAAGCGCCGCACCACCACCGGGTGGGCTCGAAACTCCAACTTTTCGGTTAACAGCCGATCGCGCTAGCCAATTGCGCCAAGGAGGCAGTCGTGCTCCACTCTCACCACCATCAGAACATATCTTCAAAGCTATCAGCGCATAGAAAAAAGCAACTTACCACTCACGGGAGGGCTAGAAACTCCAACCCATCGGTTAACAGCCGATCGTGCTAGCCGATTGCGCCACGGAGACAGTCCTGCTCCACTCTCACCACCATCAGAACATTACTTCAAAGCTATCAGCCCAAAGAAAAAAAAAGCCCCGCACCACCACCGGGTTGGCTCGAAACTCCAACCTATCGGTTAACAGCCGATCGCGGTAGCCATTTGCGCCACGGAGACAGTCCTGCTCCACTCTCACCACCATCAGAACATATCTTGAAAGCTATCAGCCCAAAGAAAAAAAAGAGCCGCACCACCACCGCGTGGGCTCGAAACTCCAACCTTTCAGTTAACAGCCGATCGCGCTAGCCAATTGCGCCATGGAGACAGTCGTGCTCCACTCTCACCACCATCAGAACATACCTTCAAAGCTATCAGCGCAAAGAAAAAAACAACACACCACTCCCGGGAGGGCTCAAAACTCCAACCTTTCGGTTAACAGCCGATCGCGCTAGCCATTTGCGCCGCGGAGACAGTCCTGCTCCACTCTCACCACAATCAGAACATATCTTCAAAGCTATTAGCGCGAAGAAAAAAAACTCCGCACAACCACCGGGTGGGCTCGAACCTCCAACCTTTCGGTTAACAGCCCATCGCGCTAGCAAACTGCGCAACGGAGACAGTCCTGCTCCACTCTCACAACCCTAAGAACATATATTCATAGCTATCAGCCCAAAGAAAAAAAAAGCGCCGCACCACCACCGGGTGGGCACGAACCTCTAATTTTTCGGTTAACAGCCGATCGCGCTGGCCAATTGCGCCACGGAGACAGTCCTGCTCCACTCTCACCACCATCAGAACATATCTTCAAAGCTATCAGCCCAAAGAAAAAAAAACGCCGCACCACCACCGGATGGGCTCGAAGTTCCAACCTTTCTGTTAACAGCCGATCGCGCTAGCCAATTGCGCCATGGAGACAGTCGTGCTCCACTCTCACCACCATCAGAGCATATCTTCAAAGCTATCAGCGCAAAAAAAAAGCAACACACCACTCCCGGGAGGGCTCGAAACTCCAAACTTTCGGTCAACAGCCGATCGCGCTTGCCTATTGCGCCACGGAAACAGTCCTTATCCACTCTCATCAACATCAGAACATAACTTCAAAGCTATCAGCCCAAAGAAAAAAAAGCGCCGCACCACCACCGGGCAGGCTCGAAACTCCAACCTTTCGGTTAACAGCCCATCACGCTAGTCAAATGCGCCACGGAGACAGTCGTGCTTCACTCTCACCACCATCAGAACATATCTTCAAAGCTAACAGCGCAAAGAAAAAAGCAGCACACCACTCCCGGGAGGGCTCGAACCTGCAACTTTTCGGTTAAAAGCCGATCGTGCTAGCCAAAGGCGCTACGGAGACAGTCCTCCTGCACTCTCACCAACATCAGAACATATCTTCAAATCTATCAGCCCAAAGAAAAAAAAGCGGCGCACCACCACCGGGTGGGCTCGAAACTCCAAACTTTGGGTTAACAGCCGATCACGCTAGTCAATTGCGCCACGGAGACAGTCCTGCTCCACTCTCACCACCATCTGAACATGTCTTCAAAGCTATCAGCGCAAAGAAAAAAGCAACACACAACTCCCGGGAGGGCTCGAACCTCCAACCTTTCGGTTAACAGCCGATCGCGCTAGCTAATTGCGCCACAGAGACAGTCCTGCTCCACTCTCACAAACATCAGAACATATCTACAAAGCTATCAGCCCAAAGAAAAAAACGCGCCGCACCACCACCGGGTGGGCTCGAAACTCGAACCTTCCGGTTAACAGCCGATCGCGCTAGCCAATTGCGCCACGGAGACAGTCCTTCTCCACTCTCACCACCATCAGAACATATCTTCAAAGCTATTAGCTCAAAGAAAAAAAATGCCGCACCACCACCAGGTGGGCTCGAACCTCCAACCTTTCGGTTAACACGCCCATCGCGCTAGACAATTGCGCCACGGAGAAGTCCTGCTCCACTCTCACGACCCTCAGAACATATCTTCATAGCTATGAGCCCAAAGAAAAAAAAGCGCCGCACCACCACCGGGTGGGCTCGAACCTCCAATGTTTCGTAACAGCCGATCGCGCTAGCCAATTGCGCCACGGAGACAGTCATGCTCCACTCTCACCACCATCAGAACATATCTTCAAAGCTATCAGCCCAAAGAAAAAAAGCGCTAACCATCACCGGACGGGCTCGAAACTCCAAACTTTCGGTTAACAGCCGATCACGATAGTCAATTGCGCCACGGAGACAGTGCTGCTCCACTCTCACCACCATCAGAACATATCTTCAAAGCTATCAGCCCAAAGAAAAAAAAGCGCCGCACCACCACCACGTGGGCTCGAACCTCCAACATTTCGGTTAACAGCCAATCACGCTAGCCAATTGCGCCACGGAGACAGTCGTGCTCCACACTCACAACCATCAGGACATATCTTCAAAGCTATCAGCGCAAAAAAAAGCAACACACCACTCCCAGGAGGACTCAAAACTCCAACCTTTCGGTTAAGAGCCGACTCAGCTAGTCAATTGCGCCACGGAGACAGTCTTGCTCCACTCTCACCACCATCAGAACATATCTTCAAAGCTATCAGCCCAAAGAAAAAAAAGCGCCGCCCCACCACCAGGTGGGCTCGAACCTCCAGCCTTTCGGTAAACAGCCGATCGCGCTAGCCAAATGTGCCACAGAGACAGTCTTGCTCCACTCTCACCACCATCAGAACATATCTTCAAAGCTATCAGCCCAAAGAAAAAAAAGCGCCGCACCACCACCGGGTGGGCTCGAACCTCCAACCTTTCGGTAAACAGCCGATCGCGCTAGCCAAATGCGCCACGGAGACAGTCGTGCTCCACTCTCACCACCATCAGAACATATCTTCGAAGCTATCAGCGCAAAGAAAAAAGCAACACACCACTCTCGGGAGAGCTCGAAACTCCAACCTTTCGGTTAACAGCCGATCACGCTAGCAGATTGCGCCACGGAGAAAATCCTGCTCCACACTCACCACCATCAGAACATATCTTCAAAGTTATTAGCCCAAAGAAAAAAGCAGTACACCACTCCCGGGAGGGCTCGAAACTCCAACCGTTCGGTTAACAGCCGATCGCGCTAGCCAATTGCGCCACGGAAACAGGTCTGCTCCACTCTCACCACCGTCAAAAGATATCTTCAAAGCTATCAGCCTAAAGAAAAAAAGCGCCGCACCACCACCGGGTGGGCTCGAAAGTCCAACCTTTCGGTTAACAGCCGATCACGCTAGCCAATTGCGCCACGGAGGCAGTCGTGCTCCACTCTCACCACCATCAGAACATATCTTCAAAGCTATCAGCCCAAAGAAAAAAAAGCGCCGCACCACCACCAGGTGGGCTCGAACCTCCAACCTTTCGGTTAACAGCCGATCGCGCTAGCCGATTGCGCCACGGAGACAGTCGTGCTCCGAACTCACCCCTATCAGAACATATCTTCAAAGCTAACAGCGCAAAAAAAAGCAACACACCACTCCCGGGAGGGCTCGAAACTCCAACCTTTCGGTTAACAGCCGATTCCGCTCGTCAATTGCGCCGCGGAGACAGTCTTGCTCCACTCTCACCACCATCAGAACATATCTTCAAAGCTATCAGCCCAAAGAAAAAAACGCGCCAC
Organism: Rhipicephalus microplus; assembly: GCF_043290135.1. Taxonomy (NCBI): domain Eukaryota; kingdom Metazoa; phylum Arthropoda; class Arachnida; order Ixodida; family Ixodidae; genus Rhipicephalus; species Rhipicephalus microplus. Next base: position 176,650,555 of record NC_134703.1, read on the forward strand.
ACTACCACCGGGTGGGCCGGAAACTCGAACCTTTCGGTTAACAGCCGATCGCGCTAGCCAATTGCGCCACAGAGACAGTCCTGCTCCACTCTCACCACTATCAGAACATATCTTCAAATCTATCAGCTCAAATGGAAAAAGCGCCTTACACCACCGGTTGGGCTCGAACTTCCAACCTTTCGGGTAACAGCCGATCGCGCTAGCCAATTGCGCCACGGAGACAGTCCTGCTCCCCTCTCACCACCATCAGAACATATCTTCAAAGCTATTAGCGCAAAGAAAAAAAAGTGCCGCACCACCACCGGGTGGGCTCGAACCTCCAACCATTCGGTTAACAGCCCATCGCGCTAGCCAACTGCGCCAGGGAGAAGTCCTGCTCCACTCTCACGACCCTCAGAACATATCTTCATAGCTATCAGCCCAAAGAAAAAAAAGCGCCGCACCACCACCGGTGGGCTCGAACTTCCAACCTTTCGGTTAACAGCCGATCGCGCTAGCCAATTGCGCCACGGAGACAGTCCTGCTCCCCTCTCACCACCATCAGAACATATCTTCAAAGCTATTAGCGCAACGAAAAAAAACTGCCGCACCACCACCGGGTGGGCTCGAACCTCCAACCTTTCGGTTAACAGCCCATCGCGCTAGCCAATTGCGCCACGGAGACAGTCCTGCTCCACTCTCACCACCATCAGAACATATCTTCAAAGCTATTAGCGCGAAGAAAAAAAGTGCCGCACCACCACCGGGTGGGCTCGAAACTCCAACTTTTCGGTTAACAGCCGATCGCGCTAGCCAATTGTGCCAAGGAGGCAGTCGTGCTCCACTCTCACCACCATCAGAACATATCTTCAAAGCTATCAGCGCATAGAAAAAAGCAACTTACCACTCCAGGGAGGGCTAGAAACTCCAACCCATCGGTTAACAGCCGATCGTGCTAGCCGATTGCGCCACGGAGACAGTCCTGCTCCACTCTCACCACCATCAGAACATTACTTCAAAGCTATCAGCCCAAAGAAAAAAAAAGCCCCGCACCACCACCGGGTTGGCTCGAAACTCCAACCTATCGGTTAACACGCCCATAGCGCTAGACAATTGCGCCACGGAGAAGTCCTGCTCCACTCTCACGACCCTCAGAACATATCTTCATAGCTATCAGCCCAAAGAAAAAAAAGCGCCACACCACCACCGGGTGGGCTCGACCCTCCAATGTTTCGGTTAACAGCCGATCGCGCTAGCCAATTGCGCCACGGAGACAGTCCTGCTCCACTCTCACCACCATCAGAACATATCTTCAAAGCTATCAGCCCAAAAAAAAAAAGCGCTAACCATCACCGGACGGGCTCGAAACTCCAAACTTTCGGTTAACAGCCGATCACGCTAGTCAATTGCGCCACGGAGACAGTGCTGCTCCACTCTCACCACCATCAGAACATATCTTCAAAGCTATCAGCCCAAAGAAAAAAAAGCGCCGCACCACCACCACGTGGGCTCGAACCTCCAACCTTTCGGTAAACAGCCGATCGCGCTAGCCAAATGCGCCACGGAGACAGTCGTGCTCCACTCTCACCACCATCAGAACATATCTTCAAAGCTATCAGCGCAAAGAAAAAGGCAACACACCACTCTCGGGAGGGCTCGAAACTCCAACCTTTCGGTTAACAGCCGATCACGCTAGCAGATTGCGCCAAGGAGAAAGTCCTGCTCCACACTCACCACCATCAGAACATATCTTCAAAGCTATTAGCCCAAAGAAAAAAGCAGTACACCACTCCCGGGAGGGCTCGAAACTCCAACCGTTCGGTTAACAGCCGATCGCGCTTGCCAATTGCGCCACGGAAACAGTTCTGCTCCACTCTCACCACTATCAGAACATATCTTCAAAGCTATCAGCCCAAAGCAAAAATGCGCCGCACCACCACCGGGTGGGCTCGAACTTCCAACCTTTCGGTTAACAGCTGATCGCGCTAGCCAATCGCGCCACGGAGACAGTCCTGCTCCCCTCTCACCACCATCAGAACATATCTTCAAAGCTATTAGCGCAAAGAAAAAAAAGTGCCGCACCACCACCGGGTGGGCTCGAACCTCCAACCTTTCGGTTAACAGCCCATCGCGCTAGCCAATTGCGCCAGGGAGACAGTCCTGCTCCACTCTCACGACCCTCAGAACATATCTTCATAGCTATCAGCCCAAAGAAAAAAAAGCGCCGTACCACCACCGTTGGGCTCGAACCTCCAATGTTTCGGTTAACAGCCGATTGCGCTAGCCGATTGCGCCACGGAGACAGTCCTGCTCCACGCTCACCACCATCAGAACATATCTTCAAAGCTATCATTCCAAAGAAAAAAAAAGCGCCGCACGACCACCGAGTGGGCTCGAAACTCCAACCTTTCGGTTAACAGCCGATCGCGCTAGCCAATTGCGTCATGGAGACAGTCGTGCTCCACTCTCACCACCATCAGGACATATCTTCAAAGCTATCAGCGCAAAAAAAAGCAACACACCACTCCCGGGAGGGCTCGAAACCCCAACCTTTCGTTAACAGCCGGTCGCGCTAGCAAATTGCGCCATGGAGACAGTCGTGCTCAACTCTCACCACCATCAGAACATATCTTCAAAGCTATCAGCGCAAAGAAAAAAACAACACACTACTCCCGGGAGGGCTCGAAACTCCAACCTTTCGGTTAACAGCCGATCACGCTAGACAATTGTGCCACGGAGACAGTCCTGCTCCACTCTCACCACCATCAGAACATATCTTCAAAGCTATCAGCCCAAAGAAAAAAAAGCGCCGCACCACCACCGGGTGGGCTCGAAACTCCAACTTTTCGGTTAACAGCCGATCGCGCTAGCCAATTGCGCCAAGGAGGCAGTCGTGCTCCACTCTCACCACCATCAGAACATATCTTCAAAGCTATCAGCGCATAGAAAAAAGCAACTTACCACTCACGGGAGGGCTAGAAACTCCAACCCATCGGTTAACAGCCGATCGTGCTAGCCGATTGCGCCACGGAGACAGTCCTGCTCCACTCTCACCACCATCAGAACATTACTTCAAAGCTATCAGCCCAAAGAAAAAAAAGCCCCGCACCACCACCGGGTTGGCTCGAAACTCCAACCTATCGGTTAACAGCCGATCGCGGTAGCCATTTGCGCCACGGAGACAGTCCTGCTCCACTCTCACCACCATCAGAACATATCTTCAAAGCTATCAGCCCAAAGAAAAAAAAGAGCCGCACCACCACCGCGTGGGCTCGAAACTCCAACCTTTCAGTTAACAGCCGATCGCGCTAGCCAATTGCTCCATGGAGACAGTCCTGCTCCCCTCTCACCACCATCAGAACATATCTTCAAAGCTATTAGCGCAAAGAAAAAAAAAGTGCCGCACCACCACCGGGTGGGCTCGAACCTCCAACCTTTCGGTTAACAGCCCATCACGCTAGCCAACTGCGCCAGGGAGACAGTCCTGCTCCACTCTCACGACCCTCAGAACATATCTTCATAGCTATCAGCCCAAAGAAAAAAAAGCGCCGTACCACCACCGTTGGGCTCGAACCTCCAATGTTTCGGTTAACAGCCGATCGCGCTAGCCGATTGCGCCACGGAGACAGTCCTGCTCCACGCTCACCACCATCAGAACATATCTTCAAAGCTATCAGCCCAAAGAAAAAAAAAGCGCCGCACTACCACCGAGTGGGCTCGAAACTCCAACCTTTCGGTTAACAGCCGATCGCGCTAGCCAATTGCGTCATGGAGACAGTCGTGCTCCACTCTCACCACCATCAGGACATATTTTCAAAGCTATCAGCGCAAAAAAAAGCAACACACCACTCCCGGGAGGGCTCGAAACCCCAACCTTTCGTTAACAGCCGGTCGCGCTAGCCAATTGCGCCATGGAGACAGTCGTGCTCCACTCTCACCACCATCAGAACATATCTTCAAAGCTATCAGCGCAAAGAAAAAAACAACACACCACTCCCGGGAGGGCTCGAAACTCCAACCTTTCGGTTAACAGCCGATCGCGCTAGACAATTGTGCCACGGAGACAGTCCTGCTCCACTCTCACCACCATCAGAACATATCTTCAAAGCTATCAGCCCAAAGAAAAAAAAGCGCCGCACCACCACCGGGTGGGCTCGAAACTCCAACTTTTCGGTTAACAGCCGATCGCGCTAGCCAATTGCGCCAAGGAGGCAGTCGTGCTCCACTCTCACCACCATCAGAACATATCTTCAAAGCTATCAGCGCATAGAAAAAAGCAACTTACCACTCACGGGAGGGCTAGAAACTCCAACCCATTGGTTAACAGCCGATCGTGCTAGCCGATTGCGCCACGGAGACAGTCCTGCTCCACTCTCACCACCATCAGAACATTACTTCAAAGCTATCAGCCCAAAGAAAAAAAAAGCCCCGCACCACCACCGGGTTGGCTCGAAACTCCAACCTATCGGTTAACAGCCGATCGCGGTAGCCATTTGCGCCACGGAGACAGTCCTGCTCCACTCTCACCACCATCAGAACATATCTTGAAAGCTATCAGCCCAAAGAAAAAAAAGAGCCGCACCACCACCGCGTGGGCTCGAAACTCCAACCTTTCAGTTAACAGCCGATCGCGCTAGCCAATTGCGCCATGGAGACAGTCGTGCTCCACTCTCACCACCATCAGAACATACCTTCAAAGCTATCAGCGCAAAGAAAAAAACAACACACCACTCCCGGGAGGGCTCAAAACTCCAACCTTTCGGTTAACAGCCGATCGCGCTAGCCATTTGCGCCGCGGAGACAGTCCTGCTCCACTCTCACCACAATCAGAACATATCTTCAAAGCTATTAGCGCGAAGAAAAAAAACTCCGCACAACCACCGGGTGGGCTCGAACCTCCAACCTTTCGGTTAACAGCCCATCGCGCTAGCAAACTGCGCAACGGAGACAGTCCTGCTCCACTCTCACAACCCTAAGAACATATCTTCATAGCTATCAGCCCAAAGAAAAAAAAAGCGCCGCACCACCACCGGGTGGGCACGAACCTCTAATTTTTCGGTTAACAGCCGATCGCGCTGGCCAATTGCGCCACGGAGACAGTCCTGCTCCACTCTCACCACCATCAGAACATATCTTCAAAGCTATCAGCCCAAAGAAAAAAAAAACGCCGCACCACCACCGGATGGGCTCGAAGTTCCAACCTTTCTGTTAACAGCCGATCGCGCTAGCCAATTGCGCCATGGAGACAGTCGTGCTCCACTCTCACCACCATCAGAGCATATCTTCAAAGCTATCAGCGCAAAAAAAAGCAACACACCACTCCCGGGAGGGCTCGAAACTCCAAACTTTCGGTCAACAGCCGATCGCGCTTGCCTATTGCGCCACGGAAACAGTCCTTATCCACTCTCATCAACATCAGAACATAACTTCAAAGCTATCAGCCCAAAGAAAAAAAAGCGCCGCACCACCACCGGGCAGGCTCGAAACTCCAACCTTTCGGTTAACAGCCCATCACGCTAGTCAAATGCGCCACGGAGACAGTCGTGCTTCACTCTCACCACCATCAGAACATATCTTCAAAGCTAACAGCGCAAAGAAAAAAGCAGCACACCACTCCCGGGAGGGCTCGAACCTGCAACTTTTCGGTTAAAAGCCGATCGTGCTAGCCAAAGGCGCTACGGAGACAGTCCTCCTGCACTCTCACCAACATCAGAACATATCTTCAAATCTATCAGCCCAAAGAAAAAAAAGCGGCGCACCACCACCGGGTGGGCTCGAAACTCCAAACTTTGGGTTAACAGCCGATCACGCTAGTCAATTGCGCCACGGAGACAGTCCTGCTCCACTCTCACCACCATCTGAACATGTCTTCAAAGCTATCAGCGCAAAGAAAAAAGCAACACACAACTCCCGGGAGGGCTCGAACCTCCAACCTTTCGGTTAACAGCCGATCGCGCTAGCTAATTGCGCCACAGAGACAGTCCTGCTCCACTCTCACAAACATCAGAACATATCTACAAAGCTATCAGCCCAAAGAAAAAAACGCGCCGCACCACCACCGGGTGGGCTCGAAACTCGAACCTTCCGGTTAACAGCCGATCGCGCTAGCCAATTGCGCCACGGAGACAGTCCTTCTCCACTCTCACCACCATCAGAACATATCTTCAAAGCTATTAGCTCAAAGAAAAAAAATGCCGCACCACCACCAGGTGGGCTCGAACCTCCAACCTTTCGGTTAACACGCCCATCGCGCTAGACAATTGCGCCACGGAGAAGTCCTGCTCCACTCTCACGACCCTCAGAACATATCTTCATAGCTATGAGCCCAAAGAAAAAAAAGCGCCGCACCACCACCGGGTGGGCTCGAACCTCCAATGTTTCGTAACAGCCGATCGCGCTAGCCAATTGCGCCACGGAGACAGTCATGCTCCACTCTCACCACCATCAGAACATATCTTCAAAGCTATCAGCCCAAAGAAAAAAAGCGCTAACCATCACCGGACGGGCTCGAAACTCCAAACTTTCGGTTAACAGCCGATCACGATAGTCAATTGCGCCACGGAGACAGTGCTGCTCCACTCTCACCACCATCAGAACATATCTTCAAAGCTATCAGCCCAAAGAAAAAAAAGCGCCGCACCACCACCACGTGGGCTCGAACCTCCAACATTTCGGTTAACAGCCAATCACGCTAGCCAATTGCGCCACGGAGACAGTCGTGCTCCACACTCACAACCATCAGGACATATCTTCAAAGCTATCAGCGCAAAAAAAAGCAACACACCACTCCCAGGAGGACTCAAAACTCCAACCTTTCGGTTAAGAGCCGACTCAGCTAGTCAATTGCGCCACGGAGACAGTCTTGCTCCACTCTCACCACCATCAGAACATATCTTCAAAGCTATCAGCCCAAAGAAAAAAAAGCGCCGCCCCACCACCAGGTGGGCTCGAACCTCCAGCCTTTCGGTAAACAGCCGATCGCGCTAGCCAAATGTGCCACAGAGACAGTCTTGCTCCACTCTCACCACCATCAGAACATATCTTCAAAGCTATCAGCCCAAAGAAAAAAAAGCGCCGCACCACCACCGGGTGGGCTCGAACCTCCAACCTTTCGGTAAACAGCCGATCGCGCTAGCCAAATGCGCCACGGAGACAGTCGTGCTCCACTCTCACCACCATCAGAACATATCTTCGAAGCTATCAGCGCAAAGAAAAAAGCAACACACCACTCTCGGGAGAGCTCGAAACTCCAACCTTTCGGTTAACAGCCGATCACGCTAGCAGATTGCGCCACGGAGAAAATCCTGCTCCACACTCACCACCATCAGAACATATCTTCAAAGTTATTAGCCCAAAGAAAAAAGCAGTACACCACTCCCGGGAGGGCTCGAAACTCCAACCGTTCGGTTAACAGCCGATCGCGCTAGCCAATTGCGCCACGGAAACAGGTCTGCTCCACTCTCACCACCGTCAAAAGATATCTTCAAAGCTATCAGCCTAAAGAAAAAAAGCGCCGCACCACCACCGGGTGGGCTCGAAAGTCCAACCTTTCGGTTAACAGCCGATCACGCTAGCCAATTGCGCCACGGAGGCAGTCGTGCTCCACTCTCACCACCATCAGAACATATCTTCAAAGCTATCAGCCCAAAGAAAAAAAAGCGCCGCACCACCACCAGGTGGGCTCGAACCTCCAACCTTTCGGTTAACAGCCGATCGCGCTAGCCGATTGCGCCACGGAGACAGTCGTGCTCCGAACTCACCCCTATCAGAACATATCTTCAAAGCTAACAGCGCAAAAAAAAGCAACACACCACTCCCGGGAGGGCTCGAAACTCCAACCTTTCGGTTAACAGCCGATTCCGCTCGTCAATTGCGCCGCGGAGACAGTCTTGCTCCACTCTCACCACCATCAGAACATATCTTCAAAGCTATCAGCCCAAAGAAAAAAACGCGCCACACTACCACCGGGTGGGCCGGAAACTCGAACCTTTCGGTTAACAGCCGATCGCGCTAGCCAATTGCGCCACAGAGACAGTCCTGCTCCACTCTCACCACTATCAGAACATATCTTCAAATCTATCAGCTCAAATGGAAAAAGCGCCTTACACCACCGGTTGGGCTCGAACTTCCAACCTTTCGGGTAACAGCCGATCGCGCTAGCCAATTGCGCCACGGAGACAGTCCTGCTCCCCTCTCACCACCATCAGAACATATCTTCAAAGCTATTAGCGCAAAGAAAAAAAAGTGCCGCACCACCACCGGGTGGGCTCGAACCTCCAACCATTCGGTTAACAGCCCATCGCGCTAGCCAACTGCGCCAGGGAGAGGTCCTGCTCCACTCTCACGACCCTCAGAACATATCTTCATAGCTATCAGCCCAAAGAAAAAAAAGCGCCGCACCACCACCGGTGGGCTCGAACTTCCAACCTTTCGGTTAACAGCCGATCGCGCTAGCCAATTGCGCCACGGAGACAGTCCTGCTCCCCTCTCACCACCATCAGAACATATCTTCAAAGCTATTAGCGCAAAGAAAAAAAACTGCCGCACCACCACCGGGTGGGCTCGAACCTCCAACCTTTCGGTTAACAGCCCATCGCGCTAGCCAATTGCGCCACGGAGACAGTCCTGCTCCACTCTCACCACCATCAGAACATATCTTCAAAGCTATTAGCGCGAAGAAAAAAAGTGCCGCACCACCACCGGGTGGGCTCGAAACTCCAACTTTTCGGTTAACAGCCGATCGCGCTAGCCAATTGCGCCAAGGAGGCAGTCGTGCTCCACTCTCACCACCATCAGAACATATCTTCAAAGCTATCAGCGCATAGAAAAAAGCAACTTACCACTCCAGGGAGGGCTAGAAACTCCAACCCATCGGTTAACAGCCGATCGTGCTAGCCGATTGCGCCACGGAGACAGTCCTGCTCCACTCTCACCACCATCAGAACATTACTTCAAAGCTATCAGCCCAAAGAAAAAAAAAGCCCCGCACCACCACCGGGTTGGCTCGAAACTCCAACCTATCGGTTAACACTCCCATAGCGCTAGACAATTGCGCCACGGAGAAGTCCTGCTCCACTCTCACGACCCTCAGAACATATCTTCATAGCTATCAGCCCAAAGAAAAAAAAGCGCCACACCACCACCGGGTGGGCTCGACCCTCCAATGTTTCGGTTAACAGCCGATCGCGCTAGCCAATTGCGCCACGGAGACAGTCCTGCTCCACTCTCACCACCATCAGAACATATCTTCAAAGCTATCAGCCCAAAGAAAAAAAAGCGCTAACCATCACCGGACGGGCTCGAAACTCCAAACTTTCGGTTAACAGCCGATCACGCTAGTCAATTGCGCCACGGAGACAGTGCTGCTCCACTCTCACCACCATCAGAACATATCTTCAAAGCTATCAGCCCAAAGAAAAAAAAGCGCCGCACCACCACCACGTGGGCTCGAACCTCCAACCTTTCGGTAAACAGCCGATCGCGCTAGCCAAATGCGCCACGGAGACAGTCGTGCTCCACTCTCACCACCATCAGAACATATCTTCAAAGCTATCAGCGCAAAGAAAAAGGCAACACACCACTCTCGGGAGGGCTCGAAACTCCAACCTTTCGGTTAACAGCCGATCACGCTAGCAGATTGCGCCAAGGAGAAAGTCCTGCTCCACACTCACCACCATCAGAACATATCTTCAAAGCTATTAGCCCAAAGAAAAAAGCAGTACACCACTCCCGGGAGGGCTCGAAACTCCAACCGTTCGGTTAACAGCCGATCGCGCTTGCCAATTGCGCCACGGAAACAGTTCTGCTCCACTCTCACCACTATCAGAACATATCTTCAAAGCTATCAGCCCAAAGCAAAAATGCGCCGCACCACCACCGGGTGGGCTCGAACTTCCAACCTTTCGGTTAACAGCTGATCGCGCTAGCCAATCGCGCCACGGAGACAGTCCTGCTCCCCTCTCACCACCATCAGAACATATCTTCAAAGCTATTAGCGCAAAGAAAAAAAAGTGCCGCACCACCACCGGGTGGGCTCGAACCTCCAACCTTTCGGTTAACAGCCCATCGCGCTAGCCAATTGCGCCAGGGAGACAGTCCTGCTCCACTCTCACGACCCTCAGAACATATCTTCATAGCTATCAGCCCAAAGAAAAAAAAGCGCCGTACCACCACCGTTGGGCTCGAACCTCCAATGTTTCGGTTAACAGCCGATTGCGCTAGCCGATTGCGCCACGGAGACAGTCCTGCTCCACGCTCACCACCATCAGAACATATCTTCAAAGCTATCAGTCCAAAGAAAAAAAAAGCGCCGCACGACCACCGAGTGGGCTCGAAACTCCAACCTTTCGGTTAACAGCCGATCGCGCTAGCCAATTGCGTCATGGAGACAGTCGTGCTCCACTCTCACCACCATCAGGACATATCTTCAAAGCTATCAGCGCAAAAAAAAGCAACACACCACTCCCGGGAGGGCTCGAAACCCCAACCTTTCGTTAACAGCCGGTCGCGCAAGCAAATTGCGCCATGGAGACAGTCGTGCTCCACTCTCACCACCATCAGAACATATCTTCAAAGCTATCAGCGCAAAGAAAAAAACAACACACTACTCCCGGGAGGGCTCGAAACTCCAACCTTTCGGTTAACAGCCGATCACGCTAGACAATTGTGCCACGGAGACAGTCCTGCTCCACTCTCACCACCATCAGAACATATCTTCAAAGCTATCAGCCCAAAGAAAAAAAAGCGCCGCACCACCACCGGGTGGGCTCGAAACTCCAACTTTTCGGTTAACAGCCGATCGCGCTAGCCAATTGCGCCAAGGAGGCAGTCGTGCTCCACTCTCACCACCATCAGAACATATCTTCAAAGCTATCAGCGCATAGAAAAAAGCAACTTACCACTCACGGGAGGGCTAGAAACTCCAACCCATCGGTTAACAGCCGATCGTGCTAGCCGATTGCGCCACGGAGACAGTCCTGCTCCACTCTCACCACCATCAGAACATTACTTCAAAGCTATCAGCCCAAAGAAAAAAAAGCCCCGCACCACCACCGGGTTGGCTCGAAACTCCAACCTATCGGTTAACAGCCGATCGCGGTAGCCATTTGCGCCACGGAGACAGTCCTGCTCCACTCTCACCACCATCAGAACATATCTTCAAAGCTATCAGCCCAAAGAAAAAAAAGAGCCGCACCACCACCGCGTGGGCTCGAAACTCCAACCTTTCAGTTAACAGCCGATCGCGCTAGCCAATTGCGCCATGGAGACAGTCGTGCTCCACTCTCACCACCATCAGAACATACCTTCAAAGCTATCAGCGCAAAGAAAAAAACAACACACCACTCCCGGGAGGGCTCAAAACTCCAACCTTTCGGTTAACAGCCGATCGCGCTAGCCATTTGCGCCACGGAGGCAGTCGTGCTCCACTCTCACCACCATCAGAACATATCTTCAAAGCTATTAGCGCGAAGAAAAAAACTCCGCACAACCACCAGGTGGGCTCGAACTTCCAACCTTTCGGTTAACAGCCGATCGCGCTAGCCGATTGCGCCACGGAGACAGTCGTGCTCCGAACTCACCCCCATCAGATCATATCTTCAAAGCTATCAGCGCAAAGAAAAAAGCAACACACCACTCCCGGGAGGGCTCGAAACTCCAACCTTTCGGTTAACAGCCGATTCCGCTAGTCAATTGCGCCGCGGAGACAGTCTTGCTCCACTCGAGCCACCATCAGAACATATCTTCGAAGCTATCAGCGCAAAAAAAAAGCAACACACCACTCCCGGGAGGGCTCGAACCTCGACCTTTCGGTTAACAGTCAATCCCGCTAGCTAATTGCGCCACGGAGACAGTCCTGCTCCACTTTCACCACCATCAGAACATATCTTCAAAGCTATCAGCCCAAAGAAACAAACGCGCCGCACCACCACCGGGTGGGCTCGAAACTCGAACCTTTCGGTTAACAGCCGATCGCGCTAGCCAATTGCGCCACAGAGACAGTCCTGCTCCACTCTCACCACCATCAGAACATATCTTCAAATCTATCAGCCCAAATAAAAAAAGCGCCTTACACCACCGGTTGGGCTCGAACTTCCAACCTTTCGGTTAACAGCTGATCGCGCTAGCCAATCGCGCCACGGAGACAGTCCTGCTCCCCTCTCACCACCATCAGAACATATCTTCAAAGCTATTAGCGCAAAGAAAAAAAAGTGCCGCACCACCACCGGGTGGGCTCGAACCTCAAGCCTTTCGGTTAACAGCCCATCGCGCTAGCCAATTGCGCCAGGGAGACAGTCCTGCTCCACTCTCACGACCCTCAGAACATATCTTCATAGCTATCAGCCCAAAGAAAAAAAAGCGCCGTACCACCACCGTTGGGGTCGAACCTCCAATGTTTCGGTTAACAGCCGATCGCGCTAGCCGATTGCGCCACGGAGACAGTCCTGCTCCACGCTCACCACCATCAGAACATATCTTCAAAGCTATCAGCGCAAAAAAAAGCAACACACCACTCCCGGGAGGGCTCGAAAGCCCAACCTTTCGTTAACAGCCGGTCGCGCTAGCCAATTGCGCCATGGAGACAGTCGTGCTCCACTCTCACCACCATCAGAACATATCTTCAAAGCTATCAGCGCAAAGAAAAAACAACACACCACTCCCGGGAGGGCTCGAAACTCCAACCTTTCGGTTAACAGCCGATCGCGCTAGACAATTGTGCCACGGAGACAGTCCTGCTCCACTCTCACCACCATCAGAACATATCTTCAAAGCTATCAGCCCAAAGAAAAAAAAGCGCCGCACCACCACCGGGTGGGCTCGAAACTCCAACTTTTCGGTTAACAGCCGATCGCGCTAGCCAATTGCGCCAAGGAGGCAGTCGTGCTCCACTCTCACCACCATCAGAACATATCTTCAAAGCTATCAGCGCATAGAAAAAAGCAACTTACCACTCACGGGAGGGCTAGAAACTCCAACCCATCGGTTAACAGCCGATCGTGCTAGCCGATTGCGCCACGGAGACAGTCCTGCTCCACTCTCACCACCATCAGAACATTACTTCAAAGCTATCAGCCCAAAGAAAAAAAAGCCCCGCACCACCACCGGGTTGGCTCGAAACTCCAACCTATCGGTTAACAGCCGATCGCGGTAGCCATTTGCGCCACGGAGACAGTCCTGCTCCACTCTCACCACCATGAGAACATATCTTCAAAGCTATCAGCCCAAAGAAAAAAAAGAGCCGCACCACCACCGCGTGGGCTCGAAACTCCAACCTTTCAGTTAACAGCCGATCGCGCTAGCCAATTGCGCCATGGAGACAGTCGTGCTCCACTCTCACCAACATCAGAACATACCTTCAAAGCTATCAGCGCAAAAAAAAAACAACACACCACTCCCGGGAGGGCTCAAAACTCCAACCTTTCGGTTAACAGCCGATCGCGCTAGCCATTTGCGCCACGGAGACAGTCCTGCTCCACTCTCACCACCATCAGAACATATCTTCAAAGCTATTAGCGCGAAGAAAAAAAACTCCGCACAACCACCGGGTGGGCTCGAACCTCCAACCTTTCGGTTAACAGCCCATCGCGCTAGCCAACTGCGCAACGGAGACAGTCCTGCTCCACTCTCACCACCATCAGAGCATATCTTCAAAGCTATCAGTGCAAAGAAAAAAGCAACACACCACTCCCGGGAGGGCTCGAAACTCCAAACTTTCGGTCAACAGCCGATCGCGCTAGCCTATTGCGCCACGGAAACAGTCCTGCTCCACTCTCACCGCCATCAGAACATAACTTCAAAGCTATCAGCCCAAAGAAAAAAAAGCGCCACACCACCACCGGGCAGGCTCGAAACTCCAACCTTTCGGTTAACAGCCCATCACGCTAGTCAAATGCGCCACGGAGACAGTCGTGCTCCACTCTCACCACCATCAGAACATATCTTCAAAGCTATCAGCGCAAAGAAAAAAGCAGCACACCACTCCCGGGAGGGCTCGAACCTGCAACTTTTCGGTTAAAAGCCGATCGCGCTAGCCAATTGCGCCATTGAGACAGTCGTGCTCCACTCTCACCACCATCAGAACATATCTTCAAAGCTATCAGCGCAAAGAAAAAAACAACACACCACTCCCGGGAGGGCTCGAAACTCCAACCTTTCGGTTAACAGCCGATCGCGCTAGCCAATTGTGCCACGGAGACAGTCCTGCTCCACTCTCACCACCATCAGAACATATCTTCAAAGCTATCAGCCCAAAGAAAAAAAAGCGCCGCACCACCACCGGGTGGGCTCGAAACGCCAACTTTTCGGTTAACGGCCGATCGCGCTAGCCAATTGGGCCATTAAGACAGTCGGTCTCCACACTCACCACCATCAGAACATATCTTCAAAGCTATCAGCGCAAAGAAAAAAGCAACACACCACTCCCGGAAGGGCTCGAAACTCCAACCTTTTGGTTAACAGCCGATTCAGCTAGTCAATTGCGACACGGAGACAGTCTTGCTTCACTTTCACCACCATCAGAACATATCTTCAAAGCTATCAGCCCAAAGAAAAAAAAGCGCCGCACCACCACCGGGTGGGCTCGAATCTCCAACCTTTCGGTAAACAGCCGATCGCGCTAGCCACATGCGCCACGGAGACAGTCGTGCTCCGCTCTCACCACCATCAGAACATATCTTCGAAGCTATCAGCGCAAAGAAAAAAGCAACACACCACTCCCGGGAGGGCTCGAACCTCCAACCTTTCGGTTAACAGCCGATCGCGCTAGCTAATTGCGCCACGGAGACAGTCCTGCTCCACTCTCACAAACATCAGAACATATCTACAAAGCTATCAACCCAAAGAAAAAAACGCGCCGCACCACCGCCGGGTGGGCTCGAAACTCGAACCTTTCGGTTAATAGCCAATCGCGCTAGCCAATTGCGCCACGGAGACAGTCCTGCTCCACTCTCACCACCATCAGAACATATCTTCAAAGCCATTAGCTCAAAGAAAAAAAAGTGCCGCTCCACCACCGGGTGGGCTCGAACCTCCAACCTTTCGGTTAACACGCCCATAGCGCTAGACAATTGCGCCACGGAGAAGTCCTGCTCCACTCTCACGACCCTCAGAACATATCTTCATAGCTATCAGCCCAAAGAAAAAAAAGCGCCGCACCACCACCGGGTGGGCTCGTACCTCCAATGTTTCGGTTAACAGCCGATCGCGCTAGCCAATTGCGCCACGGAGACAGTCCTGCTCCACTCTCACCACCATCAGAACATATCTTCAAAGCTATCAGCCCAAAGAAAAAAAAGCGCTAACCATCACCGGACGGGCTCGAAACTCCAAACTTTCGGTTAACAGCCGATCACGCTAGTCAATTGCGCCACGGAGACAGTGCTGCTCCACTCTCACCACCATCAGAACATATCTTCAAAGCTATCAGCCCAAAGAAAAAAAAGCGCCGCACCACCACCACGTGGGCTCGAACCTCCAACCTTTCGGTAAACAGCCGATCGCGCTAGCCAAATGCGCCACGGAGACAGTCGTGCTCCACACTCACCACCATCAGAACATATCTTCAAAGCTATCAGCCCAAAAAAAAAAGCGCCGCACCACCACCAGGTGGGCTCGAACCTCCAACCTTTCGGTTAACAGCCGATCGCGCTAGCCGATTGCGCCACGGAGACAGTCGTGCTCCGAACTCACCCCCATCAGAACATATCTTCAAAGCTATCAGCGCAAAGAAAAAAGCAACACACCACTCCCGGGAGGGCTCGAAACTCCAACTTTCGGTCAACAGCCGATTCCGCTAGTCAATTGCGCCGAGGAGACAGTCTTGCTCCACTCGAGCCACCATCAGAACATATCTTCGAAGCTATCAGCGCAAAGAAAAAGCAACACACCACTCCCGGGAGGGCTCGAACCTCCAACCTTTCGGTTAACAGCCGATCGCGCTAGCTAATTGCGCCACGGAGACAGTCCTGCTCCACTCTCACCACCATCAGAACATATCTTCAAAGCTATCAGCCCAAAGAAACAAACGCGCCGCACCACCACCGGGTGGGCTCGAAACTCGAACCTTTCGGTTAACAGCCGATCGCGCTAGCCAATTGCGCCACAGAGACAGTCCTGCTCCACTCTCACCACCATCAGAACATATCTTCAAATCTATCAGCCCAAATAAAAAAAGCGCCTTACACCACCGGTTGGGCTCGAACTTCCAACCTTTCGGTTAACAGCTGATCGCGCTAGCCAATTGCGCCACGGAGACAGTCCTGCTCCCCTCTCACCACCATCAGAACATATCTTCAAAGCTATTAGCGCAAAGAAAAAAAAGTGCCGCACCACCACCGGGTGGGCTCGAACCTCCAACCTTTCTGTTAACAGCCCATCGCGCTAGCCAATTGCGCCAGGGAGACAGTCCTGCTCCACTATCACGACCCTCAGAACATATCTTCATAGCTATCAGCCCAAAGAAAAAAAAGCGCCGTACCACCACCGTTGGGCTCGAACCTCCAATGTTTCGGTTAACAGCCGATCGCGCTAGCCGATTGCGCCACGGAGACAGTCCTGCTCCACGCTCACGACCATCACAACATATCTTCAAAGCTATCAGCCCAAAGAAAAAAAAGCGCCGCACTACCACCGAGTGGGCTCGAAACTCCAACCTCTCGGTTAACAGCCGATCGCGCTAGCCAATTGCGTCATGGACACAGTCGTGCTCCACTCTCACCACCATCAGGACATATCTTCAAAGCTATCAGCGCAAAAAAAAAGCAACACACCACTCCCGGGAGGGCTCGAAACCCCAACCTTTCGTTAACAGCCGGTCGCGCTAGCCAATTGCGCCATGGAGACAGTCGTGCTCCACTCTCACCACCATCAGAACATATCTTCAAAGCTATCAGCGCAAAGAAAAAAACAACACACCACTCCCGGGAGGGCTCGAAACTCCAACCTTTCGGTTAACAGCCGATCGCGCTAGACAATTGTGCCACGGAGACAGTCCTGCTCCACTCTCACCACCATCAGAACATATCTTCAAAGCTATCAGCCCAAAGAAAAAAAAGCGCCGCACCACCACCGGGTGGGCTCGAAACTCCAACTTTTCGGTTAACAGCCGATCGCGCTAGCCAATTGCGCCAAGGAGGCAGTCGTGCTCCACTCTCACCACCATCAGAACATATCTTCAAAGCTATCAGCGCATAGAAAAAAGCAACTTACCACTCACGGGAGGGCTAGAAACTCCAACCCATCGGTTAACAGCCGATCGTGCTAGCCGATTGCGCCACGGAGACAGTCCTGCTCCACTCTCACCACCATCAGAACATTACTTCAAAGCTATCAGCCCAAAGAAAAAAAAAGCCCCGCACCACCACCGGGTTGGCTCGAAACTCCAACCTATCGGTTAACAGCCGATCGCGGTAGCCATTTGCGCCACGGAGACAGTCCTGCTCCACTCTCACCACCATCAGAACATATCTTCAAAGCTATCAGCCGAAAGAAAAAAAAGAGCCGCACCACCACCGCGTGGGCTCGAAACTCCAACCTTTCAGTTAACAGCCGATCGCGCTAGCCAATTGCGCCATGGAGACAGTCGTGCTCCACTCTCACCACCATCAGAGCATATCTTCAAAGCTATCAGCGCAAAAAAAAAGCAACACACCACTCCCGGGAGGGCTCGAAACTCCAAACTTTCGGTCAACAGCCGATCGCGCTTGCCTATTGCGCCACGGAAACAGTCCTTATCCACTCTCATCAACATCAGAACTTAACTTCAAAGCTATCAGCCCAAAGAAAAAAAAAGCCCCGCACCACCACCGGGTTGGCTCGAAACTCCAACCTATCGGTTAACAGCCGATCGCGGTAGCCATTTGCGCCACGGAGACAGTCCTGCTCCACTCTCACCACCATCAGAACATATCTTCAAAGCTATCAGCCGAAAGAAAAAAAAGAGCCGCACCACCACCGGGCAGGCTCGAAACTCCAACCTTTCGGTTAACAGCCCATCACGCTTGTCAAATGCGCCACGGAGACAGTCGTGCTTCACTCTCACCACCATCAGAACATATCTTCAAAGCTAACAGCGCAAAGAAAAAAGCAGCACACCACTCCCGGGAGGGCTCGAACCTGCAACTTTTCGGTTAAAAGCCGATCGTGCTAGCCAAAGGCGCTACGGAGACAGTCCTCCTGCACTCTCACCAACATCAGAACATATCTTCAAATCTATCAGCCCAAAGAAAAAAAAGCGCCGCACCACCACCGGGTGGGCTCGAAACTCCAAACTTTGGGTTAACAGCCGATCACGCTAGTCAATTGCGCCACGGAGACAGTCCTGCTCCACTCTCACCACCATCTGAACATGTCTTCAAAGCTATCAGCGCAAAGAAAAAAGCAACACACCACTCCCGGGAGGGCTCGAACCTCCAACCTTTCGGTTAACAGCCGATCGCGCTAGCTAATTGCGCCACAGAGACAGTCCTGCTCCACTCTCACAAACATCAGAACATATCTACAAAGCTATCAGCCCAAAGAAAAAAACGCGCCGCACCACCACCGGGTGGGCTCGAAACTCGAACCTTCCGGTTAACAGCCGATCGCGCTAGCCAATTGCGCCACGGAGACAGTCCTTCTCCACTCTCACCACCATCAGAACATATCTTCAAAGCTATTAGCTCAAAGAAAAAAAGTGCCGCACCACCACCGGGTGGGCTCGAACCTCCAACCTTTCAGCTAACACGCCCATCGCGCTAGACAATTGCGCCACGGAGAAGTCCTGCTCCACTCTCACGACCCTCAGAACATATCTTCATAGCTATCAGCCCAAAGAAAAAAAAGCGCCGCACCACCACCGGGTGGGCTCGAACCTCCAATGTTTCGTAACAGCCGATCGCGGTAGCCAATTGCGCCACGGAGACAGTCCTGCTCCACTCTCACCACCATCAGAACATATCTTCAAAGCTATCAGCCCAAAGAAAAAAAAAGCGCAAACCATCACCGGACGGGCTCGAAACTCCAAACTTTCGGTTAACAGCCGATCACGCTAGTCAATTGCGCCACGGAGACAGTGCTGCTCCACTCTCACCACCATCAGAACATATCTTCAAAGCTATCAGCCCAAAGAAAAAAAAGCGCCGCACCACCACCACGTGGGCTCGAACCTCCAACATTTCGGTTAACAGCCAATCGCGCTAGCCAATTGCGCCACGGAGACAGTCGTGCTCCACACTCACAACCATCAGGACATATCTTCAAAGCTATCAGCGCAAAAAAAAAGCAACACACCACTCCCTGGAGGACTCAAAACTCCAACCTTTCGGTTAAAAGCCGACTCAGCTAGTCAATTGCGCCACGGAGACAGTCTTGCTCCACTCTCACCACCATCAGAACATATCTTCAAAGCTATCAGCCCAAAGAAAAAAAAGCGCCGCACCACCACCGGGTGGGCTCGAACCTCCAGCCTTTCGGTTAACAGCCGATCGCGCTAGCCAAATGTGCCACAGAGACAGTCTTGCTCCACTCTCACCACCATGAGAACATATCTTCAAAGCTATCAGCCCAAAGAAAAAAAAGCGCCGCACCACCACCGGGTGGGCTCGAACCTCCAAACTTTCGGTAAACAGCCGATCGCGCTAGCCAAGTGCGCCACGGAGACAGTCGTGCTCCACTCTCACCACCATCAGAACATATCTTCAAAGTTATTAGACCAAAGAAAAAAGCAGTACACCACTCCCGGGAGGGCTCGAAACTCCAACCGTTCGGTTAACAGCCGATCGCGCTAGCCAATTGCGCCACGGAAACAGGTCTGCTCCACTCTCACCACCGTCAAAAGATATCTTCAAAGCTATCAGCCTAAAGAAAAAAAGCGCCGCACCACCACCGGGTGGGCTCGAAAGTCCAACCTTTCGGTTAACAGCCGCTCACGCTAGCCAATAGCGCCACGGAGGCAGTCGTGCTCCACTCTCACCACCATCAGAACATATCTTCAAAGCTATCAGCCCAAAGAAAAAAAAGCGCCGCACCACCACCAGGTGGGCTCGAACTTCCAACCTTTCGGTTAACAGCCGATCGCGCTAGCCGATTGCGCCACGGAGACAGTCGTGCTCCGAACTCACCCCTATCAGAACATATCTTCAAAGCTAACAGCGCAAAAAAAAGCAACACACCACTCCCGGGAGGGCCCGAAACTCCAACCTTTCGGTTAACAGCCGATTCCGCTAGTCAATTGCGCCGCGGAGACAGTCTTGCTCCACTCTCACCACCATCAGAACATATCTTCAAAGCTATCAGCCCAAAGAAAAAAACGCGCCACACTACCACCGGGTGGGCCGGAAACTCGAACCTTTCGGTTAACAGCCGATCGCGCTAGCCAATTGCACCACAGAGAACGTCCTGCTCCACTCTCACCACCATCAGAACATATCTTCAAATCTATCAGCCCAAATAGAAAAAGCGCCTTACACCACCGGTTGGGCTCGAACTTCCAACCTTTCGGGTAACAGCCGATCGCGGTAGCCAATTGCGCCACGGAGACAGTCCTGCTCCCCTCCACCACCATCAGAACATATCTTCAAAGCTATTAGCGCAAAGAAAAAAAAGTGCCGCACCACCACCGGGTGGGCTCGAACCTCCAACCTTTCGGTTAACAGCCCATCGCGCTAGCCAATTGCGCCAGGGAGAAGTCCTGCTCCACTCTCACGACCCTCAGAACATATCTTCATAGCTATCAGCCCAAAGAAAAAAAAGCGCCGCACCACCACCGGTGGGCTCGAACTTCCAACCTTTCGGTTAATAGCCGATCGCGCTAGCCAATTGCGCCACGGAGACAGTCCTGCTCCCCTCTCACCACCATCAGAACATATCTTCAAAGCTATTAGCGCAAAGAAAAAAAACTGCCGCACCACCACCGGGTGGGCTCGAACCTCCAACCTTTCGGTTAACAGCCCATCGCGCTAGCCAATTGCGCCACGGAGACAGTCCTGCTCCACTCTCACCACCATCAGAACATATCTTCAAAGCTATTAGCGCGAAGAAAAAAAGTGCCGCACCACCACCGGGTGGGCTCGAAACTCCAACTTTTCGGTTAACAGCCGATCGCGCTAGCCAATTGCGCCAAGGAGGCAGTCGTGCTCCACTCTCACCACCATCAGAACATATCTTCAAAGCTATCAGCGCATAGAAAAAAGCAACTTACCACTCCCGGGAGGGTTAGAAACTCCAACCCATCGGTTAACAGCCGATCGTGCTAGCCGATTGCGCCACGGAGACAGTCCTGCTCCACTCTCACCACCATCAGAACATTACTTCAAAGCTATCAGCCCAAAGAAAAAAAAAAGCCCCGCACCACCACCGGGTTGGCTCGAAACTCCAACCTATCGGTTAACAGCCGATCGCGGTAGCCATTTGCGCCACGGAGACAGTCCTGCTCCACTCTCACCACCATCAGAACATATCTTCAAAGCTATTAGCGCGAAGAAAAAAAACTCCGCACAACCACCGGGTGGGCTCGAACCTCCAACCTTTCGGTTAACAGCCCATCGCGCTAGCCAACTGCGCAACGGAGACAGTCCTGCTCCACTCTCACCACCCTAAGAACATATCTTCATAGCTATCAGCCCAAAGAAAAAAAAAGCGCCGCACCACCACCGGGTGGGCTCGAACCTCCAATTTTGCGGTTAACAGCCGATCGCGCTGGCCAATTGCGCAACGGAGACAGTCCTGCTGCACTCTCACCACCATCAGAACATATCTTCAAAGCTATCAGGCTCAAGAAAAAAGAAAAACGCCGCACCACCACCGGATGGGCTCGAAGTTCCAACCTTTCTGTTAACAGCCGATCGCGCTAGCCAATTGCGCCATGGAGACAGTCGTGCTCCAATCTCACCACCATCAGAGCATATCTTCAGAGCTATCAGCGCAAAAAAAAGCAACACACCACTCCCGGGAGGGCTCGAAACTCCAAACTTTCGGTCAACAGCCGATCGCGCTTGCCTATTGCGCCACGGAAACAGTCCTCCTGCACTCTCACCAACATCAGAACATATCTTCAAATCTATCAGCCCAAAGAAAAAAAGCGCCGCACCACCACCGGGTGGGCTCGAAACTCCAAACTTTGGGTTAACAGCCGATCACGCTAGTCAATTGCGCCACGGAGAAGTCCTGCTCCACTCTCACGACCCTCAGAACATATCTTCAAAGCTATCAGCGCAAAGAAAAAAGCAACACACCACTCCCGGGAGGGCTCGAACCTCCAACCTTTCGGTTAACAGCCGATCGCGCTAGCTAATTGCGCCACAGAGACAGTCCTGCTCCACTCTCACAAACATCAGAACATATCAACAAAGCTATCAGCCCAAAGAAAAAAACGCGCCGCACCACCACCGGGTGGGCTCGAAACTCGAAACTTCCGGTTAACAGCCGATCGCGCTAGCCAATTGCGCCACGGAGACAGTCCTTCTCCACTCTCACCACCATCAGAACATATCTTCAAAGCTATTAGCTCAAAGAAAAAAAGTGCCGCACCACCACCGGGTGGGCTCGAACCTCCAACCTTTCGGTTAACACGCCCATCGCGCTAGACAATTGCGCCACGGAAAAGTCCTGCTCCACTCTCACGACCCTCAGAACATGACTTCAAAGCTATCAGCCCAAAGAAAAAAAAGCGCCGCACCACCACCGGGTGGGCTCGAACCTCCAATGTTTCGTAACAGCCGATCGCGGTAGCCAATTGCGCCACGGAGACAGTCCTACTCCACTCTCACCACCATCAGAACATATCTTCAAAGCTATCAGCCCAAAGAAAAAAAAGCGCTAACCATCACCGGACGGGCTCGAAACTCCAAACTTTCGGTTAACAGCCGATCACGCTAGTCAATTGCGCCACGGAGACAGTGCTGCTCCACTCTCACCACCATCAGAACATATCTTCAAAGCTATCAGCCCAAAGAAAAAAAAGCGCCGCACCACCACCACGTGGGCTCGAACCTCCAACATTTCGGTTAACAGCCAATCGCGCTAGCCAATTGCGCCACGGAGACAGTCGTGCTCCACACTCACAACCATCAGGACATATCTTCAAAGCTATCAGCGCAAAAAAAAGCAACACACCACTCCCTGGAGGACTCAAAACTCCAACCTTTCGGTTAAGAGCCGACTCAGCTAGTCAATTGCGCCACGGAGACAGTCTTGCTCCACTCTCACCACCATCAGAACATATCTTCAAAGCTATCAGCCCAAAGAAAAAAAAGCGCCGCACCACCACCGGGTGGGCTCGAACCTCCAGCCTTTCGGTTAAACGCCGATCGCGCTAGCCAAATGTGCCACAGAGACAGTCTTGCTCCACTCTCACCACCATGAGAACATATCTTCAAAGCTATCAGCCCAAAGAAAAAAAAGCGCCGCACCACCACCGGGTGGGCTCGAACCTCCAACCTTTCGGTAAACAGCCAATCGCGCTAGCCAAATGCGCCACGGAGACAGTCGTGCTCCACTCTCACCACCATCAGAACATATCTTCAAAGCTATTAGCGCGAAGAAAAAAAGTGCCGCACCACCACCGGGTGGGCTCGAAACTCCAACTTTTCGGTTAACAGCCGATCGCGCTAGCCAATTGCGCCAAGGAGGCAGTCGTGCTCCACTCTCACCACCATCAGAACATATCTTCAAAGCTATCAGCGCATAGAAAAAAGCAACTTACCACTCCCGGGAGGGCTAGAAACTCCAACCCATCGGTTAACAGCCGATCGTGCTAGCCGATTGCGCCACGGAGACAGTCCTGCTCCACTCTCACCACCATCAGAACATTACTTCAAAGCTATCAGCCCAAAGAAAAAAAAAGCCCCGCACCACCACCGGGTTGGCTCGAAACTCCAACCTATCGGTTAACAGCCGATCGCGGTAGCCATTTGCGCCACGGAGACAGTCCTGCTCCACTCTCACCACCATCAGAACATATCTTCAAAGCTATTAGCGCGAAGAAAAAAAACTCCGCACAACCACCGGGTGGGCTCGAACCTCCAACCTTTCGGTTAACAGCCCATCGCGCTAGCCAACTGCGCAACGGAGACAGTCCTGCTCCACTCTCACCACCCTAAGAACATATCTTCATAGCTATCAGCCCAAAGAAAAAAAAAGCGCCGCACCACCACCGGGTGGGCTCGAACCTCCAATTTTGCGGTTAACAGCCGATCGCGCTGGCCAATTGCGCAACGGAGACAGTCCTGCTGCACTCTAACCACCATCAGAACATATCTTCAAAGCTTTCAGGCTAAAGAAAAAAAAACGCCGCACCACCACCGGATGGGCTCGAAGTTCCAACCTTTCTGTTAACAGCCGATCGCGCTAGCCAATTGCGCCATGGAGACAGTCGTGCTCCAATCTCACCACCATCAGAGCATATCTTCAAAGCTATCAGCGCAAAAAAAAAAGCAACACACCACTCCCGGGAGGGCTCGAAACTCCAAACTTTCGGTCAACAGCCGATCGCGCTTGCCTATTGCGCCACGGAAACAGTCCTCCTGCACTCTCACCAACATCAGAACATATCTTCAAATCTATCAGCCCAAAGAAAAAAAGCGCCGCACCACCACCGGGTGGGCTCGAAACTCCAAACTTTGGGTTAACAGCCGATCACGCTAGTCAATTGCGCCACGGTGAAGTCCTGCTCCACTCTCACGACCCTCAGAACATATCTTCAAAGCTATCAGCGCAAAGAAAAAAGCAACACACCACTCCCGGGAGGGCTCGAACCTCCAACCTTTCGGTTAACAGCCGATCGCGCTAGCTAATTGCGCCACAGAGACAGTCCTGCTCCACTCTCACAAACATCAGATCATATCTACAAAGCTATCAGCCCAAAGAAAAAAACGCGCCGCACCACCACCGGGTGGGCTCGAAACTCGAACCTTCCGGTTAACAGCCGATCGCGCTAGCCAATTGCGCCACGGAGACAGTCCTTCTGCACTCTCACCACCATCAGAACATATCTTCAAAGCTATTAGCTCAAAGAAAAAAAGTGCCGCACCACCACCGGGTGGGCTCGAACCTCCAACCTTTCGGTTAACACGCCCATCGCGCTAGACAATTGCGCCACGGAGAAGTCCTGCTCCACTCTCACGACCCTCAGAACATATCTTCATAGCTATCAGCCCAAAGAAAAAAAAGCGCCGCACCACCACCGGGTGGGCTCGAACCTCCAATGTTTCGTAACAGCCGATCGCGGTAGCCAATTGCGCCACAGAGACAGTCCTGCTCCACTCTCACCACCATCAGAACATATCTTCAAAGCTATCAGCCAAAAGAAAAAAAAGCGCTAACCATCACCGGACGGGCTCGAAACTCCAAACTTTCGGTTAACAGCCGATCACGCTAGTCAATTGCGCCACGGAGACAGTGCTGCTCCACTCTCACCACCATCAGAACATATCTTCAAAGCTATCAGCCCAAAGAAAAAAAAGCGCCGCACCACCACCACGTGGGCTCGAACCTCCAACATTTCGGTTAACAGCCAATCGCGCTAGCCAATTGCGCCACGGAGACAGTCGTGCTCCACACTCACAACCATCAGGACATATCTTCAAAGCTATCAGCGCAAAGAAAAAAGCAACACACCACTCTCGGGAGAGCTCGAAACTCCAACCTTTCAGTTAACAGCCGATCACGCTAGCAGATTGCGCCACGGAGAAAGTCCTGCTTCACACTCACCACCATCAGAACATATCTTCAAAGTTATTAGCCCAAAGAAAAAAGCAGTACACCACTCCCGGGAGGGCTCGAAACTCCAACCGTTCGGTTAACAGCCGATCGCGCTAGCCAATTGCGCCACGGAAACAGGTCTGCTCCACTCTCACCACCGTCAAAAGATATCTTCAAAGCTATCAGCCTAAAGAAAAAAAGCGCTGCACCACCACCGGGTGGGCTCGAAAGTCCAACCTTTCGGTTAACAGCCGCTCACGCTAGCCAATTGCGCCACGGAGGCAGTCGTGCTCCACTCTCACCACCATCAGAACATATCTTCAAAGCTATCAGCCCAAAGAAAAAAAAAGCGCCGCACCACCACCAGGTGGGCTCGAACCTCCAACCTTTCGGTTAACAGCCGATCGCGCTAGCCGATTGCGCCACGGAGACAGTCGTGCTCCGAACTCACCACTATCAGAACATATCTTCAAAGCTAACAGCGCAAAAAAAAAGCAACACACCACTCCCGGGAGGGCTCGAAACTCCAACCTTTCGGTTAACAGCCGATTCCGCTAGTCAATTGCGCCGCGGAGACAGTCTTGCTCCACTCTCACCACCATCAGAACATATCTTCAAAGCTATCAGCCCAAAGAAAAAAACGCGCCACACTACCACCGGGTGGGCCGGAAACTCGAACCTTTCGGTTAACAGCCGATCGCGCTAGCCAATTGCGCCACAGAGACAGTCCTGCTCCACTCTCACCACCATCAGAACATATCTTCAAATCTATCAGCCCAAATAGAAAAAGCGCCTTACACCACCGGTTGGGCTCGAACTTCCAACCTTTCGGGTAACAGCCGATCGCGGTAGCCAATTGCGCCACGGAGACAGTCCTGCTCCCCTCTCACCACCATCAGAACATATCTTCAAAGCTATTAGCGCAAAGAAAAAAAGTGCCGCACCACCACCGGGTGGGCTCGAACCTCCAACCTTTCGGTTAACAGCCCATCGCGCTAGCCAATTGCGCCACGGAGACAGTCCTGCTCCCCTCTCACCACCATCAGAACATATCTTCAAAGCTATTAGCGCAAAGAAAAAAAACTGCCAAACCACCACCGGGTGGGCTCGAACCTCAAACCTTTCGGTTAACAGCCCATCGCGCTAGCCAATTGCGCCACGGAGACAGTCCTGCTCCACTCTCACCACCATCAGAACATATCTTCAAAGCTATTAGCGCGAAGAAAAAAAGTGCCGCACCACCACCGGGTGGGCTCGAAACTCCAACTTTTCGGTTAACAGCCGAACGCGCTAGCCAATTGCGCCAAGGAGGCAGTCGTGCTCCACTCTCACCACCATCAGAACATATCTTCAAAGCTATCAGCGCATAGAAAAAAGCAACTTACCACTCCCGGGAGGGCTAGAAACTCCAACCCATCGGTTAACAGCCGATCGTGCTAGCCGATTGCGCCACGGAGACAGTCCTGCTCCACTCTCACCACCATCAGAACATTACTTCAAAGCTATCAGCCCAAAGAAAAAAAAAAGCCCCGCACCACCACCGGGTTGGCTCGAAACTCCAACCTATCGGTTAACAGCCGATCGCGGTAGCCATTTGGGCCACGGAGACAGTCCTGCTCCACTCTCACCACCATCAGAACATATCTTCAAAGCTATCAGCCCAAAGAAAAAAAAGAGCCGCACCACCACCGCGTGGGCTCGAAACTCCAACCTTTCAGTTAACAGCCGATCGCGCTAGCCAATTGCGCCATGGAGACAGTCGTGCTCCACTCTCACCACCATCAGAACATACCTTCAAAGCTATCAGCGCAAAGAAAAAAACAACACACCACTCCCGGGAGGGCTCAAAACTCCAACCTTTCGGTTAACAGCCGATCGCGCTAGCCATTTGCGCCACGGAGACAGTCCTGCTCCACTCTCACCACCATCAGAACATATCTTCAAAGCTATTAGCGCGAAGAAAAAAAACTCCGCACAACCACCGGGTGGGTTCGAACCTCCAACCTTTCGGTTAACAGCCCATCGCGCTAGCCAACTGCGCAACGGAGACAGTCCTGCTCCACTCTCACCACCCTAAGAACATATCTTCATAGCTATCAGCCCAAAGAAAAAAAAAGCGCCGCACCACCACCGCGTGGGCTCGAACCTCCAATTTTGCGGTTAACAGCCGATCGCGCTGGCCAATTGCGCCACGGAGACAGTCCTGCTGCACTCTCACCACCATCAGAACATATCTTCAAAGCTATCAGGCTAAAGAAAAAAAAACGCCGCACCACCACCGGATGGGCTCGAAGTTCCAACCTTTCTGTTAACAGCCGATCGCGCTAGCCAATTGCGCCATGGAGACAGTCGTGCTCCACTCTCACCACCATCAGAGCATATCTTCAAAGCTATCAGCGCAAAAAAAAAGCAACACACCACTCCCGGGAGGGCTCGAAACTCCAAACTTTCGGTCAACAGCCGATCGCGCTTGCCTATTGCGCCACGGAAACAGTCCTGCTCCACTCTCACCACCATCAGAACATAACTTCAAAGCAATCAGCCCAAAGAAAAAAAAGCGCCGCACCACCACCGGGCAGGCTCGAAACTCCAACCTTTCGGTTAACAGCCCATCACGCTAGTCAAATGCGCCACGGAGACAGTCGTGCTTCACTCTCACCACCATCAGAACATATCTTCAAAGCTAACAGCGCAAAGAAAAAAGCAGCACACCACTCCCGGGAGGGCTCGAACCTGCAACTTTACGGTTAAAAGCCGATCGTGCTAGCCAAAGGCGCTACGGAGACAGTCCTCCTGCACTCTCACCAAAGTAAGAACATATCTTCAAATCTATCAGCCCAACGAAAAAAAAGCGCCGCACCACCACCGGGTGGGCTCGAAACTCGAACCTTCCGGTTAACAGCCGATCGCGCTAGCCAATTGCGCCACGGAGACAGTCCTTCTCCACTCTCACCACCATCAGAACATATCTTCAGAGCTATTAGCTCAAAGAAAAAAAGTGCCGCACCACCACCGGGTGGGCTCGAACCTCCAACCTTTCGGTTAACACGCCCATCGCGCTAGACAATTGCGCCACGGAGAAGTCCTGCTCCACTCTCACGACCCTCAGAACATATCTTCATAGCTATCAGCCCAAAGAAAAAAAAAGCGCCGCACCACCACCGGGTGGGCTCGAACCTCCAATGTTTCGTAACAGCCGATCGCGCTAGCCAATTGCGCCACGGAGACAGTCCTGCTCCACTCTCACCACCGTCAGAACATATCTTCAAAGCTATCAGCCCAAAGAAAAAAAAGCGCTAACCATCACCGGACGGGCTCGAAACTCCAAACTTTCGGTTAACAGCCGATCACGCTAGTCAATTGCGCCACGGAGACAGTGCTGCTCCACTCTCACCACCATCAGAACATATCTTCAAAGCTATCAGCCCAAAGAAAAAAAAGCGCCGCACCACCACCACGTGGGCTCGAACCTCCAACATTTGGGTTAACAGCCGATCGCGCTAGCCAATTGCGCCACGGATACAGTCGTGCTCCACACTAACAACCATCAGGACATATCTTCAAAGCTATCAGCGCAAAAAAAAAGCAACACACCACTCCCTGGAGGACTCAAAACTCCAACCTTTCGGTTAAGAGCCGACTCAGCTAGTCAATTGCGCCACGGAGACAGTCTTGCTCCACTCTCGCCACCATCAGAACATATCTTCAAAGCTATCAGCCCAAAGAAAAAAAAAGCGCCGCACCACCACCGGGTGGCCTCGAACCTCCAGCCTTTCGGTTAACAGCCGATCGCGCTAGCCAAATGTGCCACAGAGACAGTCTTGCTCCACTCTCACCACCATCAGAACATATCTTCAAAGCTATCAGCCCAAAGAAAAAAAAGCGCCGCACCACCACCGGCTGGGCTCGAACCTCCAACTTTTCGGTAAACAGCCGATCGCGCTAGCCAAATGCGCCACGGAGACAGTCGTGCTCCACTCTCACCACCATCAGAACATATCTTCGAAGCTATCAGCGCAAAGAAAAAAGCAACACACCACTCTCGGGAGAGCTCGAAACTCCAACCTTTCGGTTAACAGCCGATCACGCTAGCAGATTGCGCCACGGAGAAAGTCCTGCTCCACACTCACCACCATCAGAACATATCTTCAAAGTTATTAGCCCAAAGAAAAAAGCAGTACACCACTCCCGGGAGGGCTCGAAACTCCAACCGTTCGGTTAACAGCCGATCGCGCTAGCCAATTGCGCCACGGAAACAGGTCTGCTCCACTCTCACCACCGTCAAAAGATATCTTCAAAGCTATCAGCCTAAAGAAAAAAAGCGCCGCACCACCACCGGGTGGGCTCGAAAGTCCAACCTTTCGGTTAACAGCCGATCACGCTAGCCAATTGCGCCACGGAGGCAGTCGTGCTCCACTCTCACCACCATCAGAACATATCTTCAAAGCTATCAGCCCAAAGAAAAAAAAGCGCCGCACCACCACCAGGTGGGCTGGAACCTCCAACCTTTCGGTTAACAGCCGATCGCGCTAGCCGATTGCGCCACGGAGACAGTCGTGCTCCGAACTCACCCCTATCAGAACATATCTTCAAAGTTAACAGCGCAAAAAAAGCAACACACCACTCCCGGGAGGGCTCGAAACTCCAACCTTTCGGTTAACAGCCGATTCCGCTAGTCAATTGCGCCGCGGAGACAGTCTTGCTCCACTCTCACCACCATCAGAACATATCTTCAAAGCTATCAGCCCAAAGAAAAAAACGCGCCACACTACCACCGGGTGGGCCGGAAACTCGAACCTTTCGGTTAACAGCCGATCGCGCTAGCCAATTGCGCCACAGAGACAGTCCTGCTCCACTCTCACCACCATAAGAACATATCTTCAAAGCTATCAGCCCAAATCGAAAAAGCGCCTTACACCACCGGTTGGGCTCGAACTTCCAACCTTTCGGGTAACAGCCGATCGCGCTAGCCAATTGCGCCACGGAGACAGTCCTGCTCCCCTCTCACCACCATCAGAACATATCTTCAAAGCTATTAGTGCAAAGAAAAAAAAGTGCCGCACCACCACCGGGTGGGCTCGAACCTCCAACCTTTCGGTTAACAGCCCATCGCGCTAGCCAATTGCGCCAGGGAGAAGTCCTGCTCCACTCTCACGACCCTCAGAACATATCTTCATAGCTATCAGCCCAAAGAAAAAAAAGCCCCGCACCACCACCGGGTGGGCTCGAAACTCCAATCTTTCGGTTAACAGCCGATCGCGCTAGCCATTTGCGCCACAGAGACAGTCCTGCTCCACTCTCACCACCATCAGAACATATCTTCAAAGCTATCAGCCCAAAGAAAAAAAAGAGCCGCACCACCACCGGGTGGGCTCGAAACTCCAACCTTTCGGTTAACAGCCGATCGCGCTGGCCAATTGCGCCACGGAGACAGTCCTGCTCCACTCTCACCACCATCAGAACATATCTTCAAAGCTATCAGCCCAAACAAAAAAAAAACGCCGCACCACCACCGGATGGGCTCGAAACTCCAACCTTTCTGTTAACAGCCGATCGCGCTAGCCAATTGCGCCATGGAGACAGTCGTGCTCCACTCTCACCACCATCAGAGCATATCTTCAAAGCTATCAGCGCAAAGAAAAAAGCAACACACCACTCCCGGGAGGGCTCGAAACTCTAAACTTTCGGTCAACAGCCTATCGCGCTTGCCTATTGCGCCACGGAAACAGTCCTGCTCCACTCTCACCACCATCAGAACATAACTTCAAAGCTATCAGCCCAAAGAAAAAAAAGCGCCGCACCACCACCGGGCAGGCTCGAAACTCGAACCTTTCGGTTAACAGCCCATCACGCTAGTCAAATGCGCCACGGAGACAGTCGTGCTCCACTCTCACCACCATAAGAAAATATCTTCAAAGCTATCAGCGCAAAGAAAAAAGCAATACACCACTCCCGGGAGGGCTCGAACCTGCAACTTTTTGGTTAAAAGCCGATCGCGCTAGCCAATTGCGCCACGGAGACAGTCCTTCTCCACTCAAACCACCATCAGAACATATCTTCAAATCTATCAGCCCAAAGAAAAAAAAGCGCCGCACCACCACCGGGTGGGCTCGAAACTCCAAACTTTGGGTTAACAGCCGATCACGCTAGTCAATTATGCCACGGAGACAGTCCTGCTCCACTCTCCCACCATCTGAACATATCTTCAAAGCTATCAGCCCAAAGAAAAAAAAGCACCGCACCACCACCAGGTGGGCTCGAACCTCCAACCTTTCGGTTAATAGCCGATCGCGCTAGCCAATTGGGCCACGGAGACAGTCGTGCTCCACACTCACCACCATCAGAACATATCTTCAAAGCTATCAGCGCAAAGAAAAAAGCAACACACCACTCCCGGAAGGGCTCGAAACTCCAACCTTTTGGTTAACCGCCGATTCAGCTAGTCAATTGCGCCAAGGAGACAGTCTTGCTCCACTCTCACTACCATCAGAACATATCTTCAAAGCTATCAGCCCAAAGAAAAAAAAGCGCCGCACCACCACCGGGTGGGCTCGAACCTCCAACCTTTCGGTAAACATCCGATCGCGCTAGCCAAATGCGCCACCGAGACAGTCGTGCTCTTCTCTCACCACCATCAGAACATATCTTCGAAGCTATCAGGGCAAAGAAAAAAGCAACACACCACTCCCAGGAGGGCTCGAACCTCCAACCTTTCGGTTAACAGCCGATCGCGCTAGCTAATTGCGCCACGGAAACAGTCCTGCTCCACTCTCACAAACATCAAAACATATCTACAAAGCTATCAGACCAAAGAAAAAAACGCGCCGCACACTCACCGGGTGGGCTCGAAACTCGAACCTTTCGGTTAACAGCCGATCGCGCTAGCCAATTGCGCCACGGAGACAGTCCTGCTCCACTCTCACCACCATCAGAACATATCTTCAAAGCTATCAGCGCAAAAAAAAAGCAACACACCACTCCCTGGAGGGCTCGAAACTCCAACCTATCGGTTAACAGCCGATTCAGCTAGTCAATTGCGCCACGGAGACAGTCTTGCTCCACTCTCCCCACCATCAGAACATATCTTCAAAGCTATCAGCCCAAAGAAAAAAAGCGCCGCACCACCACCGGGTGGGCTCGAACCTCCAGCCTTTCGGTTAACAGCCGATCGCGCTAGCCAAATGTGCCACGGAGATAGTCTTGCTCCACTCTCACCACCATCAGAACATATCTTCAAAGCTATCAGCCCAAAGAAAAAAAAGTGCCGCACCACCACCGGGTGGGCTCGAACCTCCAACCTTTCGGTAAACAGCCGATCGCGCTAGCCAAATGCGCCACAGAGACAGTCGTGCTCCACTCTCACCACCATCAGAACATAACTTCAAAGCTATCAGCGCAAAGAAAAAAGCAACACACCACTCCCGGGAGGGCTCGAAACTCCAACCTTTCGGTTAACAGCCGATCACGCTAGCCGATTGCGCCACAGAGACAGTCCTGCTCCACTCTCACCACCATCAGAACATATCTTCAAAGCTATCAGCCCAAAGAAAAAAAAAGAGCCGCACCACCACCGGGTGGGCTCGAAACTCCAACCTTTCGGTTAACAGCCGATCGCGCTAGCCAATTGCGCCATGGAGACAGTCGTGCTCCACTCTCACCACCATCAGAACATATCTTCAAAGATATCAGCGCAAAGAAAAAAACAACACACCACTCCCGGGAGGGCTCAAAACTCCAACCTTTCGGTTAACAGCCGATGGCGCTAGCCAATTGCGCCACGGAGACAGTCCTGCTCCACTCTCACCACCATCAGAACATATCTTCAAAGCTATTAGCGCGAAGAAAAGAAGTGCCGCACAACCACCGGGTGGGCTCGAACCTCCAACCTTTCGGTTAACAGCGCATCGCGCTAGCCAACTGCGCCACGGAGACAGTCCTGCTCCACTCTCACCACCCTAAGAACATATCTTCATAGCTATCAGCCCAAAGAAAAAAAAAGCGCCGCACCACCACCGGGTGGGCTCGAACCTCCAATTTTTCGGTTAACAGCCGATCGCGCTGGCCAATTGCGCCACGGAGACAGTCCTGCTCCACTCTCACCACCATCAGAACATATCTTCAAAGCTATCAGCCCAAAGAAAAAAAAACGCCGCACCACCACCGGATGGGCTCGAAACTCCAACCTTTCTGTTAACAGCCGATCGCGCTAGCCAATTGCGCCATGGAGACAGTCGTGCTCCACTCTCACCACCATCAGAGCATATCTTCAAAGCTATCAGCGCAAAGAAAAAAGCAACACACCACTCCCGGGAGGGCTCGAAACTCTAAACTTTCGGTCAACAGCCGATCGCGCTTGCCTATTGCGCCACGGAAACAGTCCTGCTCCACTCTCACCACCATCAGAACATAACTTCAAAGCTATGAGCCCAAAGAAAAAAAAGCACCGCACCACCACCGGGCAGGCTCGAAACTCCAACCTTTCGGTTAACAGCCCATCACGCTAGTCAAATGCGCCACGGAGACAGTCGTGCTCCACTCTCACCACCATAAGAACATATCTTCAAAGCTATCAGCGCAAAGAAAAAAGCAATACACCACTCCCGGGAGGGCTCGAACCTGCAACTTTTTGGTTAAAAGCCGATCGCGCTAGCCAATTGCGCCACAGAGACAGTCCTCCTCCACTCTAACCACCATCAGAACATATCTTCAAATCTATCAGCCCAAAGAAAAAAAGCGCCGCACCACCACAGGGTGGGCTCGAAACTCCAAACTTTGGGTTAACAGCCGATCACGCTAGTCAATTACGCCACGGAGAAAGTCCTGCTCCACTCTCACCACCATCTGAACATATCTTCAAAGCTATCAGCCCAAAAAAAAGCACCGCACCACCACCAGGTGGGCTCGAACCTCCAACCTTTCGGTTAATAGCCGATCGCGCTAGCCAATTGGGCCACGGAGACAGTCGTGCTCCACACTCACCACCATCAGAACATATCTTCAAAGCTATCAGCGCAAAGAAAAAAGCAACACACCACTCCCGGAAGTGCTCGAAACTCCAACCTTTTGGTTAACAGCCGATTCAGCTAGTCAATTGCGCCACGGAGACAGTCTTGCTCCACTCTCACCACCATCAGAACATATCTTCAAAGCTATCAGCCCAAAGAAAAAAAAGCGCCGCACCACCACCGGGTGGGCTCGAACCTCCAACCTTTCGGTAAACAGCCGATCGCGCTAGCCAAATGCGCCACGGAGACAGTCGTGCTCTTCTCTCACCACCATCAGAACATATCTTCGAAGCTATCAGTGCTAAGAAAAAAGCAACACACCACTCCCGGGAGGGCTCGAACCTCCAACCTTTCGGTTAACAGCCGATCGCGCTAGCTAATTGCGCCACGGAAACAGTCCTGCTCCACTCTCACAAACATCAAAACATATCTACAAAGCTATCAGACCAAAGAAAAAAACGCGCCGCACCACAACCGGGTGGGCTCGAAACTCGAACCTTTCGGTTAACAGCCGATCGCGCTAGCCAATTGCGCCACGGAGACAGTCCTGCTCCACTCTCACCACCATCAGAACATATCTCAATTCTATCAGCCCAAATAAAAAAAGCGCCTTACACCACCGGGTGGGCTCGAACTTCCAACATTTTAGTTAACAACCGATCGCGCAACCAATCGCGCCACGGAGACAGTCCTGCTCCACTCTCACCACCATCAGAACATATCTTCAAAGCTATTAGCACAAAGAAAAAAAAGTGCCGCACCACCACCGGGTGGGCTCGAACCTCCAACCTTTCGGTTTACAGCCCATCGCGCTAGACAATTGCGCCACGGAGAAGTCCTGCTCAACTCTCACGACCCTCAGAACATATCTTCATAGCTATCAGCCCATAGAAAAAAAAAGCGCCGCACCACCACCACGTGGGCTCGAACCTCCAACATTTCGGTTAACAGCCGATCGCGCTAGCCAATTGCGCCACGGAGACAGTCGTGCTCCACACTCACAACCATCAGAACATATCTTCAAAGCTATCAGCGCAAAAAAAAGCAACACACCACTCACTGGAGGGCTCGAAACTCCAACCTTTCGGTTAATAGCCGATTCAGCTAGTCAATTGCGCCACGGAGACAGTCTTGCTCCACTCTCCCCACCATCAGAACATATCTTCAAAGCTATCAGCCCCAAGAAAAAAACACGCTGCACCACCACCGGGTGGCCTCGAACCTCCAACCTTTCGGTTAACAGCCGATCGCGCTAGCCAAATGCGCCAGGGAGACAGTCGTGCTCCACTCTCACCACCATCAGACCATATCTTCGAAGCTATCAGCGCAAAGAAAAAGCAACACACCACTCGCAGGAGGGCTCGAATCTCCAACCTTTCGGTTAACAGCCGATAGGGATAGCTGATTGCGCCACGGAGACAGTCCTGCTCCACTCTCACCACCATCAGAACATATCTTCAAAGCTATCAGCCGAAAGAAAAAAACGCGCCGCACCACCGCCGGGTGGGCTCGAACCTCCAACCTTTTGGTTAACAGCCCATCGCGCTAGCCAATTGCGCCACGGAGACAGTCCTGCTCCACTCTCACGACCCTCAGAACATATCTTCATAGCTATCAGCCCAAAGAAAAAAAAGCGCCGCACCACCACCGGTGGGCTCGAACCTCCAATGTTTCGGTTAACAGCCGGTCGCGCTAGCCGATTGCGCCATGGAGACAGTCCTGCTCCACTCTCACCACCATCAGAACAAATCTTCAAAGCTATCAGCCTAAAGAAAAAAAAGCGCCGCACCACCACCGAGTGGGCTCGAAACTCCAACCTTTCGGTTAACAGCCGATCGCGCTAGCCAATTGCGTCATGGAGACAGTCGTGCTCCACTCTCACCACCATCAGGACATATATTCAAAGCTATCAGCGCAAAAAAAGCAACACACCACTCCCGGGAGGGCCGAAACCCCAAGCTTTCGTTAACAGCCGATCGCGCTAGCCAATTGCGCCACGGAGACAGTCCTGCTCCACTCTCACCACCATCAGAACATATCTTCAAAGCTATCAGCCCAAAGAAAAAAAAGCGCTAACCATCACCGGACGGGCTCGAAACTCCAAACTTTCGGTTAACAGCCGATCACGCTAGTCAATTGCGCCACGGAGACAGTGCTGCTCCACTCTCACCACCATCAGAACATATCTTCAAAGCTATCAGCCCAAAGAAAAAAAAGCGCCGCACCACCACCACGTGGGCTCGAACCTCCAACCTTTCGGTTAACAGCCGATCGCGCTAGCCAAATGCGCCAGGGAGACAGTCGTGCTCCACTCTCACCACCATCAGACCATATCTTCGAAGCTATCAGCGCAAAGAAAAAGCAACACACCACTCGCAGGAGGGCTCGAATCTCCAACCTTTCGGTTAACAGCCGATAGCGATAGCTGATTGCGCCACGGAGACAGTCCTGCTCCACTCTCACCACCATCAGAACATATCTTCAAAGCTATCAGCCGAAAGAAAAAAACGCGCCGCACCACCGCCGGGTGGGCTCGAACCTCCAACCTTTCGGTTAACAGCCCATCGCGCTAGCCAATTGCGCCACGGAGACAGTCCTGCTCCACTCTCACGACCCTCAGAACATATCTTCATAGCTATCAGCCCAAAGAAAAAAAAGCGCCGCACCACCACCGGTGGGCTCGAACCTCCAATGTTTCGGTTAACAGCCGGTCGCGCTAGCCGATTGCGCCATGGAGACAGTCCTGCTCCACTCTCACCACCATCAGAACATATCTTCAAAGCTATCAGCCTAAAGAAAAAAAAGCGCCGCACCACCACCGAGTGGGCTCGAAACTCCAACCTTTCGGTTAACAGCCGATCGCGCTAGCCAATTGCGTCATGGAGACAGTCGTGCTCCACTCTCACCACCATCAGGACATATCTTCAAAGCTATCAGCGCAAAAAAAAGCAACACACCACTCCCGGGAGGGCCGAAACCCCAAGCTTTCGTTAACAGCCGATCGCGCTAGCCAATTGCGCCACGGAGACAGTCCTGCTCCACTCTCACCACCATCAGAACATATCTTCAAAGCTATCAGCCCAAAGAAAAAAAAGCGCTAACCATCACCGGACGGGCTCGAAACTCCAAACTTTCGGTTAACAGCCGATCACGCTAGTCAATTGCGCCACGGAGACAGTGCTGCTCCACTCTCACCACCATCAGAACATATCTTCAAAGCTATCAGCGCAAAGAAAAAAGCAACACACCACTCCCGGGAGGGCTCGAAACTCTAAACTTTCGGTCAACAGCCTATCGCGCTTGCCTATTGCGCCACGGAAACAGTCCTGCTCCACTCTCACCACCATCAGAACATAACTTCAAAGCTATCAGCCCAAAGAAAAAAAAAGCGCCGCACCACCACCGGGTGGGCTCGAACCTCCAATGTTTCGTAACAGCCGATCGCGCTAGCCAATTGCGCCACGGAGACAGTCCTTCTCCACTCTCACCACCATCAGAACATATCTTCAGAGCTATTAGCTCAAAGAAAAAAAAGTGCCGCACCACCACCGGGTGGGCTCGAACCTCCAACCTTTCGGTTAACACGCCCATCGCGCTAGACAATTGCGCCACGGAGAAGTCCTGCTCCACTCTCACGACCCTCAGAACATATCTTCATAGCTATCAGCCCAAAGAAAAAAAAGCGCCGCACCACCACCGGGTGGGCTCGAACCTCCAATGTTTCGTAACAGCCGATCGCGCTAGCCAATTGCGCCACGGAGACAGTCCTGCTCCACTCTCACCACCGTCAGAACATATCTTCAAAGCTATCAGCCCAAAGAAAAAAAAGCGCTAACCATCACCAGACGGGCTCGAAACTCCAAACTTTCGGTTAACAGCCGATCACGCTAGTCAATTGCGCCACGGAGACAGTGCTGCTCCACTCTCACCACCATCAGAACATATCTTCAAAGCTATCAGCCCAAAGAAAAAAAAGCGCCGCACCACCACCACGTGGGCTCGAACCTCCAACATTTCGGTTAACAGCCGATCGCGCTAGCCAATTGCGCCACGGATACAGTCGTGCTCCACACTAACAACCATCAGGACATATCTTCAAAGCTATCAGCGCAAAAAAAAAGCAACACACCACTCCCTGGAGGACTCAAAACTCCAACCTTTCGGTTAAGAGCCGACTCAGCTAGTCAATTGCGCCACGGAGACAGTCTTGCTCCACTCTCGCCACCATCAGAACATCTCTTCAAAGCTATCAGCCCAAAGAAAAAAAAGCGCCGCACCACCACCGGGTGGGCTCGAACCTCCAGCCTTTCGGTTAACAGCCGATCGCGCTAGCCAAATGTGCCACAGAGACAGTCTTGCTCCACTCTCACCACCATCAGAACATATCTTCAAAGCTATCAGCCCAAAGAAAAAAAAGCGCCGCACCACCACCGGCTGGGCTCGAACCTCCAACCTTTCGGTAAACAGCCGATCGCGCTAGCCAAATGCGCCACGGAGACAGTCGTGCTCCACTCTCACCACCATCAGAACATATCTTCGAAGCTATCAGCGCAAAGAAAAAAGCAACACACCACTCTCGGGAGAGCTCGAAACTCCAACCTTTCGGTTAACAGCCGATCACGCTAGCAGATTGCGCCACGGAGAAAGTCCTGCTCCACACTCACCACCATCAGAACATATCTTCAAAGTTATTAGCCCAAAGAAAAAAGCAGTACACCACTCCCGGGAGGGCTCGAAACTCCAACCGTTCGGTTAACAGCCGATCGCGCTAGCCAATTGCGCCACGGAAACAGGTCTGCTCCACTCTCACCACCGTCAAAAGATATCTTCAAAGCTATCAGCCTAAAGAAAAAAAGCGCCGCACCACCACCGGGTGGGCTCGAAAGTCCAACCTTTCGGTTAACAGCCGATCACGCTAGCCAATTGCGCCACGGAGGCAGTCGTGCTCCACTCTCACCACCATCAGAACATATCTTCAAAGCTATCAGCCCAAAGAAAAAAAAGCGCCGCACCACCACCAGGTGGGCTCGAACCTCCAACCTTTCGGTTAACAGCCGATCGCGCTAGCCGATTGCGCCACGGAGACAGTCGTGCTCCGAACTCACCCCTATCAGAACATATCTTCAAAGTTAACAGCGCAAAAAAAAGCAACACACCACTCCCGGGAGGGCTCGAAACTCCAACCTTTCGGTTAACAGCCGATTCCGCTAGTCAATTGCGCCGCGGAGACAGTCTTGCTCCACTCTCACCACCATCAGAACATATCTTCAAAGCTATCAGCCCAAAGAAAAAAACGCGCCACACTACCACCGGGTGGGCCGGAAACTCGAACCTTTCGGTTAACAGCCGATCGCGCTAGCCAATTGCGCCACAGAGACAGTCCTGCTCCACTCTCACCACCATAAGAACATATCTTCAAATCTATCAGCCCAAATAGAAAAAGCGCCTTACACCACCGGTTGGGCTCGAACTTCCAACCTTTCGGGTAACAGCCGATCGCGCTAGCCAATTGCGCCACGGAGACAGTCCTGCTCCCCTCTCACCACCATCAGAACATATCTTCAAAGCTATTAGTGCAAAGAAAAAAAAGTGCCGCACCACCACCGGGTGGGCTCGAACCTCCAACCTTTCGGTTAACAGCCCATCGCGCTAGCCAATTGCGCCAGGGAGAAGTCCTGCTCCACTCTCACGACCCTCAGAACATATCTTCATAGCTATCAGCCCAAAGAAAAAAAAGCCCCGCACCACCACCGGGTGGGCTCGAAACTCCAATCTTTCGGTTAACAGCCGATCGCACTAGCCATTTGCGCCACAGAGACAGTCCTGCTCCACTCTCACCACCATCAGAACATATCTTCAAAGCTATCAGCCCAAAGAAAAAAAAGAGCCGCACCACCACCGGGTGGGCTCGAAACTCCAACCTTTCGGTTAACAGCCGATCGCGCTAGCCAATTGCGGCATGGAGACAGTCGTGCTCCACTCTCACCACCATCAGAACATATCTTCAAAGCTATCAGCCTAAAGAAAAAAAAGCGCCGCACCACCACCGAGTGGGATCAAAACTCCAACCTTTCGGTTAACAGCCGATCGCGCTAGCCAATTGCGTCATGGAGACAGTCGTGCTCCACTCTCACCACCATCAGGACATATCTTCAAAGCTATCAGCGCAAAAAAAAGCAACACACCACTCCCGGGAGGGCCGAAACCCCAAGCTTTCGTTAACAGCCGATCGCGCTAGCCAATTGCGCCACGGAGACAGTCCTGCTCCACTCTCACCACCATCAGAACATATCTTCAAAGCTATCAGCCCAAAGAAAAAAAGCGCCGCACCACCACCGGGCGGGCTCGAAACTCCAAACTTTCGGTTAACAGCCGATCACGCTAGTCAATTGCGCCACGGAGACAGTCCTGCTCCACTCTCACCACCATCAGAACATATCTCAATTCTATCAGCCCAAATAAAAAAAGCGCCTTACACCACCGGGTGGGCTCGAACTTCCAACATTTTAGTTAACAACCGATCGCGCAACTAATCGCGCCACGGAGACAGTCCTGCTCCACTCTCACCACCATCAGAACATATCTTCAAAGCTATTAGCACAAAGAAAAAAAAGTGCCGCACCACCACCGGGTGGGCTCGAACCTCCAACCTTTCGGTTAACAGCCCATCGCGCTAGACAATTGCGCCACGGAGAAGTCCTGCTCCACTCTCACGACCCTCAGAACATATCTTCATAGCTATCAGCCCATAGAAAAAAAAAGCGCCGCACCACCACCACGTGGGCTCGAACCTCCAACATTTCGGTTAACAGCCGATCGCGCTAGCCAATTGCGCCACGGAGACAGTCGTGCTCCACACTCACAACCATCAGAACATATCTTCAAAGCTATCAGCGCAAAAAAAAGCAACACACCACTCACTGGAGGGCTCGAAACTCCAACCTTTCGGTTAACAGCCGATTCAGCTAGTCAATTGCGCCACGGAGACAGTCTTGCTCCACTCTCCCCACCATCAGAACATATCTTCAAAGCTATCAGCCCCAAGAAAAAAACACGCTACACCACCACCGGGTGGCCTCGAACCTCCAACCTTTCGGTTAACAGCCGATCGCGCTAGCCAAATGCGCCAGGGAGACAGTCGTGCTCCACTCTCACCACCATCAGAACATATCTTCGAAGCTATCAGCGCAAAGAAAAAGCAACACACCACTCGCAGGAGGGCTCGAATCTCCAACCTTTCGGTTAACAGCCGATAGCGATAGCTGATTGCGCCACGGAGACAGTCCTGCTCCACTCTCACCACCATCAGAACATATCTTCAAAGCTATCAGCCGAAAGAAAAAAACGCGCCGCACCACCGCCGGGTGGGCTCGAACCTCCAACCTTTCGGTTAACAGCCCATCGCGCTAGCCAATTGCGCCACGGAGACAGTCCTGCTCCACTCTCACGACCCTCAGAACATATCTTCATAGCTATCAGCCCAAAGAAAAAAAAGCGCCGCACCACCACCGGTGGGCTCGAACCTCCAATGTTTCGGTTAACAGCCGGTCGCGCTAGCCGATTGCGCCATGGAGACAGTCCTGCTCCACTCTCACCACCATCAGAACATATCTTCAAAGCTATCAGCCTAAAGAAAAAAAAGCCCCGCACCACCACCGAGTGGGATCAAAACTCCAACCTTTCGGTTAACAGCCGATCGCGCTAGCCAATTGCGTCATGGAGACAGTCGTGCCCCACTCTCACCACCATCAGGACATATCTTCAAAGCTATCAGCGCAAAAAAAAGCAACACACCACTCCCGGGAGGGCCGAAACCCCAAGCTTTCGTTAACAGCCGATCGCGCTAGCCAATTGCGCCACGGAGACAGTCCTGCTCCACTCTCACCACCATCAGAACATATCTTCAAAGCTATCAGCCCAAAGAAAAAAAGCGCCGCACCACCACCGGGCGGGCTCGAAACTCCAAACTTTCGGTTAACAGCCGATCACGCTAGTCAATTGCGCCACGGAGACAGTCCTGCTCCACTTTCACTACCATCAGAACATATCTTCAAAGCTATCAGCCCAAAAAAAGCGCCGCACCACCACCACGTGGGCTCGAACCTCCAACCTTTCGGTTAACAGCCGATCGCGCTAGCCAATTGCGCCACGGAGACAGTCGTGCTCCACATTCACAACCATCAGAACATATCTTCAAAGCTATCAGCGCAAAAAAAAGCAACACACCACTCCCGGGAGGGCTCGAAACTCCAACCTTTCGGTTAACAGCCGATTCAGCTAGTCAATTGCGCCACGGAGACAGTCTTGCTCCACTCTCCCCACCATCAGAACATATCTTCAAAGCTATCAGCCCAAAGAAAAAAAGCGCGGCACCACCACCGGGTGGGCTCGAACCTCCAGCCTTTCGGTTAACAGCCGATCGCGCTAGCCAAATGTTCCACGGAGACAGTCTTGCTCCACTCTCACCACCATCAGAACATATCTTCAAAGCTATCAGCCCAAAGAAAAAAAAGTGCCGCACCACCACCGGGTGGGCTCGAACCTCCAACCTTTCGGTAAACAGCCGATCGCGCAAGCCAAATGCGCCACGGAGACAGTCGTGCTCCACTCTCACCACCATCAGAACATAACTTCAAAGCTATCAGCGCAAAGAAAAAAGCAACACACCACTCCCGGGAGGGCTCAAAACTACAACCTTTCGGTTAACAGCCGATCACGCTAGCCGATTGCGCCACAGAGACAGTCCTGCTCCACTCTCACCACCATCAGAACATATCTTCAAAGCTATCAGCCCACAGAAAAAAAAAGAGCCGCACCACCACCGGGTGGGCTCGAAACTCCAACCTTTCGGTTAACAGCCGATCGCGCTAGCCAATTGCGCCATGGAGACAGTCGTGCTCCACTCTCACCACCATCAGAACATATCTTCAAAGATATCAGCGCAAAGAAAAAAACAACACACCACTCCCGGGAGGGCTCAAAACTCCAACCTTTCGGTTAACAGCCGATGGCGCTAGCCAATTGCGCCACGGAGACAGTCCTGCTCCACTCTCACCACCATCAGAACATATCTTCAAAGCTATTAGCGCGAAGAAAAGAAGTGCCGCACAACCACCGGGTGGGCTCGAACCTCCAACCTTTCGGTTAACAGCGCATCGCGCTTGCCAACTGCGCCACGGAGACAGTCCTGCTCCACTCTCACCACCCTAAGAACATATCTTCATAGCTATCAGCCCAAAGAAAAAAAAAGCGCCGCACCACCATCGGGTGGGCTCGAACCTCCAATTTTTCGGTTAACAGCCGATCGCGCTGGCCAATTGCGCCACGGAGACAGTCCTGCTCCACTCTCACCACCATCAGAACATATCTTCAAAGCTATCAGCCCAAAGAAAAA
This sequence comes from Rhipicephalus microplus, assembly GCF_043290135.1. NCBI lineage: Eukaryota > Metazoa > Arthropoda > Arachnida > Ixodida > Ixodidae > Rhipicephalus > Rhipicephalus microplus. Next base: position 176,694,607 of record NC_134703.1, read on the forward strand.
AAAACGCCGCACCACCACCGGATGGGCTCGAAACTCCAACCTTTCTGTTAACAGCCGATCGCGCTAGCCAATTGCGCCATGGAGACAGTCGTGCTCCACTCTCACCACCATCAGAGCATATCTTCATAGCTATCAGCGCAAAGAAAAAAGCAACACACCACTCCCGGGAGGGCTCGAAACTCTAAACTTTCGGTCAACAGCCGATCGCGCTTGCCTATTGCGCCACGGAAACAGTCCTGCTCCACTCACAACACCATCAGAACATAACTTCAAAGCTATGAGCCCAAAGAAAAAAAAGCGCCGCACCACCACCGGGCAGGCTCGAAACTCCAACCTTTCGGTTAACAGCCCATCACGCTAGTCAAATGCGCCACGGAGACAGTCGTGCTCCACTCTCACCACCATAAGAACATATCTTCAAAGCTATCAGCGCAAAGAAAAAAGCAATACACCACTCCCGGGAGGGCTCAAACCTGCAACTTTTTGGTTAAAAGCCGATCGCGCTAGCCAATTGCGCCACGGAGACAGTCCTCCTCCACTCTAACCACCATCAGAACATATCTTCAAATCTATCAGCCCAAAGAAAAAAAAGCGCCGCACCACCACAGGGTGGGCTCGAAACTCCAAACTTTGGGTTAACAGCCAATCACGCTAGTCAATTACGCCACGGAGACAGTCCTGCTCCACTCTCACCACCATCTGAACATATCTTCAAAGCTATCAGCCCAAAAAAAAAGCACCGCACCACCACCAGGTGGGCTCGAACCTCCAACCTTTCGGTTAATAGCCGATCGCGCTAGCCAATTGGGCCACGGAGACAGTCGTGCTCCACACTCACCACCATCAGAACATATCTTCAAAGCTATCAGCGCAAAGAAAAAAAGCAACACACCACTCCCGGAAGTGCTCGAAACTCCAACCTTTTGGTTAACAGCCGATTCAGCTAGTCAATTGCGCCACGGAGACAGTCTTGCTCCACTCTCACCACCATCAAAACATTTCTTCAAAGCTATCAGCCCAAAGAAAAAAAAGCGCCGCACCACCACCGGGTGGGCTCGAACCTCCAACCTTTCGGTAAACAGCCGATCGCGCTAGCCAAATGCGCCACGGAGACAGTCGTGCTCTTCTCTCACCACCATCAGAACATATCTTCGAAGCTATCAGTGCAAAGAAAAAAGCAACACACCAATCCCGGGAGGACTCGAACCTCCAACCTTTCGGTTAACAGCCGATCGCGCTAGCTAATTGCGCCACGGAAACAGTCCTGCTCCACTCTCACAAACATCAAAACATATCTACAAGGCTATCAGACCAAAGAAAAAAACGCGCCGCACCACCACCGGGTGGGCTCGAAACTCGAACCTTTCGGTTAACAGCCGATCGCGCTAGCCAATTGCGCCACGGAGACAGTCCTGCTCCACTCTCACCACCATCAGAACATATCTCAATTCTATCAGCCCAAATAAAAAAAAGCGCCTTACACCACCGGGTGGGCTCGAACTTCCAACATTTTAGTTAACAACCGATCGCGCAACCAATCGCGCCACGGAGACAGTCCTGCTCCACTCTCACCACCATCAGAACATATCTTCAAAGCTATCAGCCCAAAGAAAAAAAGCGCCGCACCACCACCGGGCGGGCTCGAAACTCCAAACTTTCGGTTAACAGCCGATCACGCTAGTCAATTGCGCCACGGAGACAGTCCTGCTCCACTTTCACTACCATCAGAACATATCTTCAAAGCTATCAGCCCAAAAAAAAGCGCCGCACCACCACCACGTGGGCTCGAACCTCCAACCTTTCGGTTAACAGCCGATCGCGCTAGCCAATTGCGCCACGGAGACAGTCGTGCTCCACATTCACAACCATCAGAACATATCTTCAAAGCTATCAGCGCAAAAAAAAGCAACATACCACTCCCGGGAGGGCTCGAAACTCCAACCTTTCGGTTAACAGCCGATTCAGCTAGTCAATTGCGCCACGGAGACAGTCTTGCTCCACTCTCCCCACCATCAGAACATATCTTCAAAGCTATCAGCCCAAAGAAAAAAAGCGCCGCACCACCACCGGGTGGGCTCGAACCTCCAGCCTTTCGGTTAACAGCCGATCGCGCTAGCCAAATGTGCCACGGAGACAGTCTTGCTCCACTCTCACCACCATCAGAACATATCTTCAAAGCTATCAGCCCAAAGAAAAAAAAGTGCCGCACCACCACCGGGTGGGCTCGAACCTCCAACCTTTCGGTTAACAGCCCATCGCGCTAGACAATTGCGCCACGGAGAAGTCCTGCTCCACTCTCACGACCCTCAGAACATATCTTCATAGCTATCAGCCCATAGAAAAAAAAGCGCCGCACCACCACCACGTGGGCTCGAACCTCCAACATTTCGGTTAACAGCCGATCGCGCTAGCCAATTGCGCCACGGAGACAGTCGTGCTCCACACTCACAACCATCAGAACATATCTTCAAAGCTATCAGCGCAAAAAAAAGCAACACACCACTCACTGGAGGGCTCGAAACTCCAACCTTTCGGTTAACAGCCGATTCAGCTAGTCAATTGCGCCACGGAGACAGTCTTGCTCCACTCTCCCCACCATCAGAACATATCTTCAAAGCTATCAGCCCCAAGAAAAAAACACGCTGCACCACCACCGGGTGGGCTCGAACCTCCAACCTTTCGGTAAACAGCCGATCGCGCTAGCCAAATGCGCCACGGAGACAGTCGTGCTCCACTCTCACCACCATCAGAACATAACTTCAAAGCTATCAGCGCAAAAAAAAGCAACACACCACTCACTGGAGGGCTCGAAACTCCAACCTTTCGGTTAACAGCCGATTCAGCTAGTCAATTGCGCCACGGAGACAGTCTTGCTCCACTCTCCCCACCATCAGAACATATCTTCAAAGCTATCAGCCCCAAGAAAAAAACACGCTGCACCACCACCGGGTGGCCTCGAACCTCCAACCTTTCGGTTAACAGCCGATCGCGCTAGCCAAATGCGCCAGGGAGACAGTCGTGCTCCACTCTCACCACCATCAGAACATATCTTCGAAGCTATCAGCGCAAAGAAAAAGCAACACACCACTCGCAGGAGGGCTCGAATCTCCAACCTTTCGGTTAACAGCCGATAGCGATAGCTGATTGCGCCACGGAGACAGTCCTGCTCCACTCTCACCACCATCAGAACATATCTTCAAAGCTATCAGCCGAAAGAAAAAACGCGCCGCACCACCGCCGGGTGGGCTCGAACTTCCAACCTTTCGGTTAACAGCCGATCTCGCTAGCCAATTGCGCCACGGAGACAGTCCTGCTCCCCTCTCACCACCATCAAAACATATCTTCAAAGCTATTAGCGCAAAGAAAAAAAAGTGCCGCACCACCACCGGGTGGGCTCGAACCTCCAACCTTTCGGTTAACAGCCCATCGCGCTAGCCAATTGCGCCACGGAGACAGTCCTGCTCCACTCTCACGACCCTCAGAACATATCTTCATAGCTATCAGCCCAAAGAAAAAAAAGCGCCGCACCACCACCGGTGGGCTCGAACCTCCAATGTTTCGGTTAACAGCCGATCGCGCTAGCCGATTGCGCCATGGAGACAGTCCTGCTCCACTCTCACCACCATCAGAACATATCTTCAAAGCTATCAGCCTAAAGAAAAAAAAGCGCCGCACCACCACCGAGTGGGCTCGAAACTCCAACCTTTCGGTTAACAGCCGATCGCGCTAGCCAATTGCGTCATGGAGACAGTCGTGCTCCACTCTCACCACCATCAGGACATATCTTCAAAGCTATCAGCGCAAAAAAAAGCAACACACCACTCCCGGGAGGGCTCGAAACCCCAAGCTTTCGTTAACAGCCGATCGCGCTAGCCAATGGCGCCACGGAGACAGTCCTGCTCCACTCTCACCACCATCAGAACATATCTTCAAAGCTATCAGCCCAAAGAAAAAAAGCGCCGCACCACCACCGGGCGGGCTCGAAACTCCAAACTTTCGGTTAACAGCCGATCACGCTAGTCAATTGCGCCACGGAGACAGTCCTGCTCCACTTTCACTACCATCAGAACATATCTTCAAAGCTATCAGCCCAAAAAAAAGCGCCGCACCACCACCACGTGGGCTCGAACCTCCAACCTTTCGGTTAACAGCCGATCGCGCTAGCCAATTGCGCCACGGAGACAGTCGTGCTCCACATTCACAACCATCAGAACATATCTTCAAAGCTATCAGCGCAAAAAAAAGCAACACACCACTCCCGGGAGGGCTCGAAACTCCAACCTTTCGGTTAACAGCCGATTCAGCTAGTCAATTGCGCCACGGAGACAGTCTTGCTCCACTCTCCCCACCATCAGAACATATCTTCAAAGCTATCAGCCCAAAGAAAAAAAGCGCCGCACCACCACCGGGTGGGCTCGAACCTCCAGCCTTTCGGTTAACAGCCGATCGCGCTAGCCAAATGTGCCACGGAGACAGTCTTGCTCCACTCTCACCACCATCAGAACATATCTTCAAAGCTATCAGCCCAAAGAAAAAAAAGTGCCGCACCACCACCGGGTGGGCTCGAACCTCCAACCTTTCGGTTAACAGCCCATCGCGCTAGACAATTGCGCCACGGAGAAGTCCTGCTCCACTCTCACGACCCTCAGAACATATCTTCATAGCTATCAGCCCATAGAAAAAAAAGCGCCGCACCACCACCACGTGGGCTCGAACCTCCAACATTTCGGTTAACAGCCGATCGCGCTAGCCAATTGCGCCACGGAGACAGTCGTGCTCCACACTCACAACCATCAGAACATATCTTCAAACCTATCAGCGCAAAAAAAAGCAACACACCACTCACTGGAGGGCTCGAAACTCCAACCTTTCGGTTAACAGCCGATTCAGCTAGTCAATTGCGCCACGGAGACAGTCTTGCTCCACTCTCCCCACCATCAGAACATATCTTCAAAGCTATCAGCCCCAAGAAAAAAACACGCTGCACCACCACCGGGTGGCCTCGAACCTCCAACCTTTCGGTTAACAGCCGATCGCGCTAGCCAAATGCGCCAGGGAGACAGTCGTGCTCCACTCTCACCACCATCAGAACATATCTTCGAAGCTATCAGCGCAAAGAAAAAGCAACACACCACTCGCAGGAGGGCTCGAATCTCCAACCTTTCGGTTAACAGCCGATAGCGATAGCTGATTGCGCCACGGAGACAGTCCTGCTCCACTCTCACCACCATCAGAACATATCTTCAAAGCTATCAGCCGAAAGAAAAAAACGCGCCGCACCACCGCCGGGTGGGCTCGAACTTCCAACCTTTCGGTTAACAGCCGATCTCGCTAGCCAATTGCGCCACGGAGACAGTCCTGCTCCCCTCTCACCACCATCACAACATATCTTCAAAGCTATTAGCGCAAAGAAAAAAAAGTGCCGCACCACCACCGGGTGGGCTCGAACCTCCAACCTTTCGGTTAACAGCCCATCGCGCTAGCCAATTGCGCCACGGAGACAGTCCTGCTCCACTCTCACGACCCTCAGAACATATCTTCATAGCTATCAGCCCAAAGAAAAAAAAGCGCCGCACCACCACCGGTGGGCTCGAACCTCCAATGTTTCGGTTAACAGCCGATCACGCTAGCCGATTGCGCCATGGAGACAGTCCTGCTCCACTCTCACCACCATCAGAACATATCTTCAAAGCTATCAGCCTAAAGAAAAAAAAGCGCCGCACCACCACCGAGTGGGCTCGAAACTCCAACCTTTCGGTTAACAGCCGATCGCGCTAGCCAATTGCGTCATGGAGACAGTCGTACTCCACTCTCACCACCATCAGGACATATCTTCAAAGCTATCAGCGCAAAAAAAAGCAACACACCACTCCCGGGAGGGCTCGCAACCCCAAGCTTTCGTTAACAGCCGATCGCGCTAGCCAATTGCGCCACGGAGACAGTCCTGCTCCACTCTCACCACCATCAGAACATATCTTCAAAGCTATCAGCCCAAAGAAAAAAAGCGCCGCACCACCACCGGGCGGGCTCGAAACTCCAAACTTTCGGTTAACAGCCGATCACGCTAGTCAATTGCGCCACGGAGACAGTCCTGCTCCACTTTCACTACCATCAGAACATATCTTCAAAGCTATCAGCCCAAAAAAAAGCGCCGCACCACCACCACGTGGGCTCGAACCTCCAACCTTTCGGTTAACAGCCGATCGCGCTAGCCAATTGCGCCACGGAGACAGTCGTGCTCCACATTCACAACCATCAGAACATATCTTCAAAGCTATCAGCGCAAAAAAAAGCAACACACCACTCCCGGGAGGGCTCGAAACTCCAACCTTTCGGTTAACAGCCGATTCAGCTAGTCAATTGCGCCACGGAGACAGTCTTGCTCCACTCTCCCCACCATCAGAACATATCTTCAAAGCTATCAGCCCAAAGAAAAAAAGGGCCGCACCACCACCGGGTGGGCTCGAACCTCCAGCCTTTCGGTTAACAGCCGATCGCGCTAGCCAAATGTGCCACGGAGACAGTCTTGCTCCACTCTCACCACCATCAGAACATATCTTCAAAGCTATCAGCCCAAAGAAAAAAAAGTGCCGCACCACCACCGGGTGGGCTCGAACCTCCAACCTTTCGGTAAACAGCCGATCGCGCTAGCCAAATGCGCCACGGAGACAGTCGTGCTCCACTCTCACCACCATCAGAACATAACTTCAAAGCTATCAGCGCAAAGAAAAAAGCAACACACCACTCCCGGGAGGGCTCGAAACTCCAACCTTTCGGTTAACAGCCGATCACGCTAGCCGATTGCGCCACAGAGACAGTCCTGCTCCACTCTCACCACCATCAGAACATATCTTCAAAGCTATCAGCCCAAAGAAAAAAAAAAGAGCCGCACCACCACCGTGTGGGCTCGAAACTCCAACCTTTCGGTTAACAGCCGATCGCGCTAGCCAATTGCGCCATGGAGACAGTCGTGCTCCACTCTCACCACCATCAGAACATATCTTCAAAGATATCAGCGCAAAGAAAAAAACAACACACCACTCCCGGGAGGGCTCAAAACTCCAACCTTTCGGTTAACAGCCGATGGCGCTAGCCAATTGCGCCACGGAGACAGTCCTGCTCCACTCTCACCACCATCAGAACATATCTTCAAAGCTATTAGCGCGAAGAAAAGAAGTGCCGCACAACCACCGGGTGGGCTCGAACCTCCAACCTTTCGGTTAACAGCGCATCGCGCTAGCCAACTGCGCCACGGAGACAGTCCTGCTCCACTCTCACCACCCTAAGAACATATCTTCATAGCTATCAGCCCAAAGAAAAAAAAAAGCGCCGCACCACCACCGGGTGGGCTCGAACCTCCAATTTTTCGGTTAACAGCCGATCGCGCTGGCCAATTGCGCCACGGAGACAGTCCTGCTCCACTCTCACCACCATCAGAACATATCTTCAAAGCTATCAGCCCAAAGAAAAAAAAGCGCCGCACCACCACCGGGCAGGCTCGAAACTCCAACTTTCGGTTAACAGCCCATCACGCTAGTCAAATGCGCCACGGAGACAGTCGTGCTCCACTCTCACCACCATAAGAACATATCTTCAAAGCTATCAGCGCAAAGAAAAAAGCAATACACCACTCCCGGGAGGGCTCGAACCTGCAACTTTTTGGTTAAAAGCCGATCGCGATAGCCAATTGCGCCACGGAGACAGTCCTCCTCCACTCTAACCACCATCAGAACATATCTTCAAATCTATCAGCCCAAAGAAAAAAAAGCGCCACACCACCACAGGGTGGGCTCGAAACTCCAAACTCTGGGTTAACAGCCGATCACGCTAGTCAATTACGCCACGGAGACAGTCCTGCTCCACTCTCACCACCATCTGAACATATCTTCAAAGCTATCAGCCCAAAAAAAAAGCACCGCACCACCACCAGGTGGGCTCGAACCTCCAACCTTTCGGTTAACAGCCGATCGCGCTAGCCAATTGGGCCACGGAGACAGTCGTGCTCCAAACTCACCACCATCAGAACATATCTTCAAAGCTATCAGCGCAAAGAAAAAAGCAACACACCACTCCCGGAAGTGCTCGAAACTCCAACCTTTTGGTTAACAGCCGATTCAGCTAGTCAATTGCGCCACGGAGACACTCTTGCTCCACTCTCACCACCATCAGAACATATCTTCAAAGCTATCAGCCCAAAGAAAAAAAAGCGCCGCACCACCACCGGGTGGGCTCGAACCTCCAACCTTTCGGTAAACAGCCGATCGCGCTAGCCAAATGCGCCACGGAGACAGTCGTGCTCTTCTCTCACCACCATCAGAACATAACTTCGAAGCTATCAGTGCAAAGAAAAAAGCAACACACCACTCCCGGGAGGGCTCGAACCTCCAACCTTTCGGTTAACAGCCGATCGCGCTAGCTAATTGCGCCACGGAAACAGTCCTGCTCTACTCTCACAAACATCAAAACATATCTACAAAGCTATCAGACCAAAGAAAAAAACGCGCCGCACCACCACCGGGTGGGCTCGAAACTCGAACCTTTCGGTTAACAGCCGATCGCGCTAGCCAATTGCGCCACGGAGACAGTCCTGCTCCACTCTCACCACCATCAGAACATATCTCAATTCTATCAGCCCAAATAAAAAAAGCGCCTTACACCACCGGGTGGGCTCGAACTTCCAACATTTTAGTTAACAACCGATCGCGCAACCAATCGCGCCACGGAGACAGTCCTGCTCCACTCTCACCACCATCAGAACATATCTTCAAAGCTATCAGCCCAAAGAAAAAAAGCGCCGCACCACCACCGGGCGGGCTCGAAACTCCAAACTTTCGGTTAACAGCCGATCACGCTAGTCAATTGCGCCACGGAGACAGTCCTGCTCCACTTTCACTACCATCAGAACATATCTTCAAAGCTATCAGCCCAAAAAAAAGCGCCGCACCACCACCACGTGGGCTCGAACCTCCAACCTTTCGGTTAACAGCCGATCGCGCTAGCCAAATACGCCACGGAGACAGTCGTGCTCCACATTCACAACCATCAGAACATATCTTCAAAGCTATCAGCGCAAAAAAAAGCAACACACCACTCCCGGGAGGGCTCGAAACTCCAACCTTTCGGTTAACAGCCGATTCAGCTAGTCAATTGCGCCACGGAGACAGTCTTGCTCCACTCTCCCCACCATCAGAACATATCTTCAAAGCTATCAGCCCATAGAAAAAAAGCGCCGCACCACCACCGGGTGGGCTCGAACCTCCAGCCTTTCGGTTAACAGCCGATCGCGCTAGCCAAATGTGCCACGGAGACAGTCTTGCTCCACTCTCACCACCATCAGAACATATCTTCAAAGCTATCAGCCCAAAGAAAAAAAAGTGCCGCACCACCACCGGGTGGGCTCGAACCTCCAACCTTTCGGTTAACAGCCCATCGCGCTAGACAATTGCGCCACGGAGAAGTCCTGCTCCACTCTCACGACCCTCAGAACATATCTTCATAGCTATCAGCCCATAGAAAAAAAAGCGCCGCACCACCACCACGTGGGCTCGAACCTCCAACATTTCGGTTAACAGCCGATCGCGCTAGCCAATTGCGCCACGGAGACAGTCGTGCTCCACACTCACAACCATCAGAACATATCTTCAAAGCTATCAGCGCAAAAAAAAGCAACGCACCACTCACTGGAGGGCTCGAAACTCCAACCTTTCGGTTAACAGCCGATTCAGCTAGTCAATTGCGCCACGGAGACAGTCTTGCTCCACTCTCCCCACCATCAGAACATATCTTCAAAGCTATCAGCCCCAAGAAAAAAACACGCTGCACCACCACCGGGTGGCCTCGAACCTCCAACCTTTCGGTTAACAGCCGATCGCGCTAGCCAAATGCGCCAGGGAGACAGTCGTGCTCCACTCTCACCACCATCAGAACATATCTTCGAAGCTATCAGCGCAAAGAAAAAGCAACACACCACTCGCAGGAGGGCTCGAATCTCCAACCTTTCGGTTAACAGCCGATAGCGATAGCTGATTGCGCCACGGAGACAGTCCTGCTCCACTCTCACCACCATCAGAACATATCTTCAAAGCTATCAGCCGAAAGAAAAAAACGCGCCGCACCACCGCCGGGTGGGCTCGAACTTCCAACCTTTCGGTTAACAGCCGATCTCGCTAGCCAATTGCGCCACGTAGACAGTCCTGCTCCCCTCTCACCACCATCAAAACATATCTTCAAAGCTATTAGCGCAAAGAAAAAAAAGTGCCGCACCACCACCGGGTGGGCTCGAACCTCCAACCTTTCGGTTAACAGCCCATCGCGCTAGCCAATTGCGCCACGGAGACAGTCCAGCTCCACTCTCACGACCCTCAGAACATATCTTCATAGCTATCAGCCCAAAGAAAAAAAAGCGCCGCACCACCACCGGTGGGCTCGAACCTCAATGTTTCGGTTAACAGCCGATCGCGCTAGCCGATTGCGCCACGGAGACAGTCCTGCTCCACTCTCACCACCATCAGAACATATCTTCAAAGCTATCAGCCTAAAGAAAAAAAAGCGCCGCACCACCACCGAGTGGGCTCGAAACTCCAACCTTTCGGTTAACAGCCGATGGCGCTAGCCAATTGCGTCATGGAGACAGTCGTGCTCCACTCTCACCACCATCAGGACATATCTTCAAAGCTATCAGCACAAAAAAAAGCAACACACCACTCCCGCTCGAAACCCCAAGCTTTCGTTAACAGCCGATCGCGCTAGCCAATTGCGCCACGGAGACAGTCCTGCTCCACTCTCACCACCATCAGAACATATCTTCAAAGCTATCAGCCCAAAGAAAAAAAGCGCCGCACCACCACCGGGCGGGCTCGAAACTCCAAACTTTCGGTTAACAGCCGATCACGCTAGTCAATTGCGCCACGGAGACAGTCCTGCTCCACTTTCACTACCATCAGAACATATCTTCAAAGCTATCAGCCCAAAAAAAAAAGCGCCGCACCACCACCACGTGGGCTCGAACCTCCAACCTTTCGGTTAACAGCCGATCGCGCTAGCCAATTGCGCCACGGAGACAGTCGTGCTCCACATTCAAAACCATCAGAACATATCTTCAAAGCTATCAGCGCAAAAAAAAGCAACAAACCACTCCCGGGAGGGCTCGAAACTCCAACCTTTCGGTTAACAGCCGATTCAGCTAGTCAATTGCGCCACGGAGACAGTCTTGCTCCAATCTCACCACCATCAGAACATATCTTCAAAGCTATCAGCGCAAAGAAAAAAGCAACACACCACTCCCGGGAGGGCTCGAAACTCCAACCTATCGGTTAACAGCCGATCGTGCTAGCCAATTGCGCCACGGAGACAGTCCTGCTCCACTCTCACCACCATCAGAACATTACTTTAAAGCTATCAGCCCAAAGAACAAAAAGCGCCGCACCACCACCGGGTGGGCTCGAAACTCCAACCTTTTGGTTAACAGCCGATCGCACTAGCCATTTGCGCCACGGAGACAGTCCTGCTCCACTCTCACTACCATCAGAACATATCTTCAAAGCTATCAGCCCAAAGAAAAAAAAGAGCCGCACCACCACCGGGTGGGCTCAAAACTCCAACCGCTCGGTTAACAGCCGATCGCGCTAGCCAATTGCGCCATGGAGACAGTCGTGCTCCACTCTCACCAACATCAGAACATATCTTCAAAGCTATCAGCGCAAAGAAAAAACAACACACCACTCCAGGGAGGGCTCGAACCTCCAACCTTTCGGTTAACAGCCGATCGTGCTAGCTAATTGCGCAACGGAAACAGTCCTGCTCCACTCTCACAAACATCAAAACATATCTACAAAGCTATCAGACCAAAGAAAAAAACGCGCCGCACCACCACCGGGTGGGCTCGAAACTCGAACCTTTCGGTTAACAGCCGATCGCGCTAGCCAATTGCGCCACGGAGACAGTCCTGCTCCACTCTCACCACCATCAGAACATATCTCAATTCTATCAGCCCAAATAAAAAAAGCGCCTTACACCACCGGGTCGGCTCGAACTTCCAACATTTTAGTTAACAACCGATCGCGCAACCAATCGCGCCACGGAGACAGTCCTGCTCCGCTCTCACCACCATCAGAACATATCTTCAAAGCTATTAGCACAAAGAAAAAAAAGTGCCGCACCACCACCGGGTGGGCTCGAACCTCCAACCTTTCGGTTAACAGCCCATCGCGCTAGACAATTGCGCCACGGAGAAGTCCTGCTCCACTCTCACGACCCTCAGAACATATCTTCATAGCTATCAGCCCATAGAAAAAAAAAGCGCCGCACCACCACCACGTGGGCTCGAACCTCCAACATTTCGGTTAACAGCCGATCGCGCTAGCCAATTGCGCCACGGAGACAGTCGTGCTCCACACTCACAACCATCAGAACATATCTTCAAAGCTATCAGCGCAAAAAAAGCAACACACCACTCACTGGAGGGCTCGAAACTCCAACCTTTCGGTTAACAGCCGATTCAGCTAGTCAATTGCGCCACGGAGACAGTCTTGCTCCACTCTCCCCACCATCAGAACATATCTTCAAAGCTATCAGCCCCAAGAAAAAAACACGCTGCACCACCACCGGGTGGCCTCGAACCTCCAACCTTTCGGTTAACAGCCGATCGCGCTAGCCAAATGCGCCAGGGAGACAGTCGTGCTCCACTCTCACCACCATCAGAACATATCTTCGAAGCTATCAGCGCAAAGAAAAAGCAACACACCACTCGCAGGAGGGCTCGAATCTCCAACCTTTCGGTTAACAGCCGATAGCGATAGCTGATTGCGCCACGGAGACAGTCCTGCTCCACTCTCACCACCATCAGAACATATCTTCAAAGCTATCAGCCGAAAGAAAAAAACGAGCCGCACCACCGCCGGGTGGGCTCGAACTTCCAACCTTTCGGTTAACAGCCGATCTCGCTAGCCAATTGCGCCACGGAGACAGTCCTGCTCCCCTCTCACCACCATCAAAACATATCTTCAAAGCTATTAGCGCAAAGAAAAAAAGTGCCGCACCACCACCGGGTGGGCTCGAACCTCCAACCTTTCGGTTAACAGCCCATCGCGCTAGCCAATTGCGCCACGGAGACAGTCCTGCTCCACTCTCACGACCCTCAGAACATATCTTCATAGCTATCAGCCCAAAGAAAAAAAAGCGCCGCACCACCACCGGGTGGGCTCGAACCTCCAACCTTTCGGTAAACAGCCGATCGCGCTAGCCAAATGCGCCACGGAGACAGTCGTGCTCTTCTCTCACCACCATCAGAACATAACTTCGAAGCTATCAGTGCAAAGAAAAAAGCAACACACCACTCCCGGGAGGGCTCGAACCTCCAACCTTTCGGTTAACAGCCGATCGCGCTAGCTAATTGCGCCACGGAAACAGTCCTGCTCCACTCTCACAAACATCAAAACATATCTACAAAGCTATCAGACCAAAGAAAAAAACGCGCCGCACCACCACCGGGTGGGCTCGAAACTCGAACCTTTCGGTTAACAGCCGATCGCGCTAGCCAATTGCGCCACGGAGACAGTCCTGCTCCACTCTCACCACCATCAGAACATATCTCAATTCTATCAGCCCAAATAAAAAAAGCGCCTTACACCACCGGGTGGGCTCGAACTTCCAACATTTTAGTTAACAACCGATCGCGCAACCAATCGCGCCACGGAGACAGTCCTGCTCCACTCTCACCACCATCAGAACATATCTTCAAAGCTATCAGCCCAAAGAAAAAAAGCGCCGCACCACCACCGGGCGGGCTCGAAACTCCAAACTTTCGGTTAACAGCCGATCACGCTAGTCAATTGCGCCACGGAGACAGTCCTGCTCCACTTTCACTACCATCAGAACATATCTTCAAAGCTATCAGCCCAAAAAAAAGCGCCGCACCACCACCACGTGGGCTCGAACCTCCAACCTTTCGGTTAACAGCCGATCGCGCTAGCCAAATACGCCACGGAGACAGTCGTGCTCCACATTCACAACCATCAGAACATATCTTCAAAGCTATCAGCGCAAAAAAAAGCAACACACCACTCCCGGGAGGGCTCGAAACTCCAACCTTTCGGTTAACAGCCGATTCAGCTAGTCAATTGCGCCACGGAGACAGTCTTGCTCCACTCTCCCCACCATCAGAACATATCTTCAAAGCTATCAGCCCATAGAAAAAAAGCGCCGCACCACCACCGGGTGGGCTCGAACCTCCAGCCTTTCGGTTAACAGCCGATCGCGCTAGCCAAATGTGCCACGGAGACAGTCTTGCTCCACTCTCACCACCATCAGAACATATCTTCAAAGCTATCAGCCCAAAGAAAAAAAAGTGCCGCACCACCACCGGGTGGGCTCGAACCTCCAACCTTTCGGTTAACAGCCCATCGCGCTAGACAATTGCGCCACGGAGAAGTCCTGCTCCACTCTCACGACCCTCAGAACATATCTTCATAGCTATCAGCCCATAGAAAAAAAAGCGCCGCACCACCACCACGTGGGCTCGAACCTCCAACATTTCGGTTAACAGCCGATCGCGCTAGCCAATTGCGCCACGGAGACAGTCGTGCTCCACACTCACAACCATCAGAACATATCTTCAAAGCTATCAGCGCAAAAAAAAGCAACGCACCACTCACTGGAGGGCTCGAAACTCCAACCTTTCGGTTAACAGCCGATTCAGCTAGTCAATTGCGCCACGGAGACAGTCTTGCTCCACTCTCCCCACCATCAGAACATATCTTCAAAGCTATCAGCCCCAAGAAAAAAACACGCTGCACCACCACCGGGTGGCCTCGAACCTCCAACCTTTCGGTTAACAGCCGATCGCGCTAGCCAAATGCGCCAGGGAGACAGTCGTGCTCCACTCTCACCACCATCAGAACATATCTTCGAAGCTATCAGCGCAAAGAAAAAGCAACACACCACTCGCAGGAGGGCTCGAATCTCCAACCTTTCGGTTAACAGCCGATAGCGATAGCTGATTGCGCCACGGAGACAGTCCTGCTCCACTCTCACCACCATCAGAACATATCTTCAAAGCTATCAGCCGAAAGAAAAAAACGCGCCGCACCACCGCCGGGTGGGCTCGAACTTCCAACCTTTCGGTTAACAGCCGATCTCGCTAGCCAATTGCGCCACGTAGACAGTCCTGCTCCCCTCTCACCACCATCAAAACATATATTCAAAGCTATTAGCGCAAAGAAAAAAAAGTGCCGCACCACCACCGGGTGGGCTCGAACCTCCAACCTTTCGGTTAACAGCCCATCGCGCTAGCCAATTGCGCCACGGAGACAGTCCAGCTCCACTCTCACGACCCTCAGAACATATCTTCATAGCTATCAGCCCAAAGAAAAAAAAGCGCCGCACCACCACCGGTGGGCTCGAACCTCCAATGTTTCGGTTAACAGCCGATCGCGCTAGCCGATTGCGCCACGGAGACAGTCCTGCTCCACTCTCACCACCATCAGAACATATCTTCAAAGCTATCAGCCTAAAGAAAAAAAAGCGCCGCACCACCACCGAGTGGGCTCGAAACTCCAACCTTTCGGTTAACAGCCGATGGCGCTAGCCAATTGCGTCATGGAGACAGTCGTGCTCCACTCTCACCACCATCAGGACATATCTTCAAAGCTATCAGCGCAAAAAAAAGCAACACACCACTCCCGCTCGAAACCCCAAGCTTTCGTTAACAGCCGATCGCGCTAGCCAATTGCGCCACGGAGACAGTCCTGCTCCACTCTCACCACCATCAGAACATATCTTCAAAGCTATCAGCCCAAAGAAAAAAAGCGCCGCACCACCACCGGGCGGGCTCGAAACTCCAAACTTTCGGTTAACAGCCGATCACGCTAGTCAATTGCGCCACGGAGACAGTCCTGCTCCACTTTCACTACCATCAGAACATATCTTCAAAGCTATCAGCCCAAAAAAAAAGCGCCGCACCACCACCACGTGGGCTCGAACCTCCAACCTTTCGGTTAACAGCCGATCGCGCTAGCCAATTGCGCCACGGAGACAGTCGTGCTCCACATTCAAAACCATCAGAACATATCTTCAAAGCTATCAGCGCAAAAAAAAGCAACAAACCACTCCCGGGAGGGCTCGAAACTCCAACCTTTCGGTTAACAGCCGATTCAGCTAGTCAATTGCGCCACGGAGACAGTCTTGCTCCAATCTCACCACCATCAGAACATATCTTCAAAGCTATCAGCGCAAAGAAAAAAGCAACACACCACTCCCGGGAGGGCTCGAAACTCCAACCTATCGGTTAACAGCCGATCGTGCTAGCCAATTGCGCCACGGAGACAGTCCTGCTCCACTCTCACCACCATCAGAACATTACTTTAAAGCTATCAGCCCAAAGAAAAAAAAGTGCCGCACCACCACCGGGTGGGCTCGAACCTCCAACCTTTCGGTTAACAGCCCATCGCGCTAGACAATTGCGCCACGGAGAAGTCCTGCTCCACTCTCACGACCCTCAGAACATATCTTCATAGCTATCAGCCCATAGAAAAAAAAGCGCCGCACCACCACCACGTGGGCTCGAACCTCCAACATTTCGGTTAACAGCCGATCGCGCTAGCCAATTGCGCCACGGAGACAGTCGTGCTCCACACTCACAACCATCAGAACATATCTTCAAAGCTATCAGCGCAAAAAAAAGCAACGCACCACTCACTGGAGGGCTCGAAACTCCAACCTTTCGGTTAACAGCCGATTCAGCTAGTCAATTGCGCCACGGAGACAGTCTTGCTCCACTCTCCCCACCATCAGAACATATCTTCAAAGCTATCAGCGCAAAGAAAAAAGCAACACACCACTCCCGGGAGGGCTCGAAACTCCAACCTATCGGTTAACAGCCGATCGTGCTAGCCAATTGCGCCACGGAGACAGTCCTGCTCCACTCTCACCACCATCAGAACATTACTTTAAAGCTATCAGAACATTACTTTAAAGCTCCCGGGAGGGCTCAAAACTCCAACCTTTCGGTTAACAGCCGATCGCGCTAGCCAATTGCGCCACGGAGACAGTCGTGCTCCACTTTCACCACCATCAGAACATATCTTCAAAGCTATCAGCGCAAAGAAAAAAGCAACACACCACTCCCGGGAGGGCTTGAAACTCGAACCTTTCGGTTAACAGCCGATCGCGCTAGCCAATTGCGCCACGGAGACAGTCCTCCTCCACTCTCACCACCATCAGAACATATCTTCAAAGCTATCAGCGCAAAGAAAAAAGCAACACACCACTCACGGAAGGGCTCGAAACTCCAACCTTTCGGTTAACAGCCGATCACGCTAGTCAATTGCGCCACGGAGACAGTCCTGCTCCACTTTCACTACCATCAGAACATATCTTCAAAGCTATCAGCCCAAAAAAAAGCGCCGCACCACCACCACGTGGGCTCGAACCTCCAACCTTTCGGTTAACAGCCGATCGCGCTAGCCAAATACGCCACGGAGACAGTCGTGCTCCACATTCACAACCATCAGAACATATCTTCAAAGCTATCAGCGCAAAAAAAAGCAACACACCACTCCCGGGAGGGCTCGAAACTCCAACCTTTCGGTTAACAGCCGATTCAGCTAGTCAATTGCGCCACGGAAACAGTCTTGCTCCACTCTCCCCACCATCAGAACATATCTTCAAAGCTATCAGCCCATAGAAAAAAAGCGCCGCACCACCACCGGGTGGGCTCGAACCTCCAGCCTTTCGGTTAACAGCCGATCGCGCTAGCCAAATGTGCCACGGAGACAGTCTTGCTCCACTCTCACCACCATCAGAACATATCTTCAAAGCTATCAGCCCAAAGAAAAAAAAGTGCCGCACCACCACCGGGTGGGCTCGAACCTCCAACCTTTCGGTTAACAGCCCATCGCGCTAGACAATTGCGCCACGGAGAAGTCCTGCTCCACTCTCACGACCCTCAGAACATATCTTCATAGCTATCAGCCCATAGAAAAAAAAGCGCCGCACCACCACCACGTGGGCTCGAACCTCCAACATTTCGGTTAACAGCCGATCGCGCTAGCCAATTGCGCCACGGAGACAGTCGTGCTCCACACTCACAACCATCAGAACATATCTTCAAAGCTATCAGCGCAAAAAAAAGCAACGCACCACTCACTGGAGGGCTCGAAACTCCAACCTTTCGGTTAACAGCCGATTCAGCTAGTCAATTGCGCCACGGAGACAGTCTTGCTCCACTCTCCCCACCATCAGAACATATCTTCAAAGCTATCAGCCCCAAGAAAAAAACACGCTGCACCACCACCGGGTGGCCTCGAACCTCCAACCTTTCGGTTAACAGCCGATCGCGCTAGCCAAATGCGCCAGGGAGACAGTCGTGCTCCACTCTCACCACCATCAGAACATATCTTCGAAGCTATCAGCGCAAAAAAAAGCAACGCACCACTCACTGGAGGGCTCGAAACTCCAACCTTTCGGTTAACAGCCGATTCAGCTAGTCAATTGCGCCACGGAGACAGTCTTGCTCCACTCTCCCCACCATCAGAACATATCTTCAAAGCTATCAGCGCAAAGAAAAAAGCAACACACCACTCCCGGGAGGGCTCGAAACTCCAACCTATCGGTTAACAGCCGATCGTGCTAGCCAATTGCGCCACGGAGACAGTCCTGCTCCACTCTCACCACCATCAGAACATTACTTTAAAGCTATCAGCCCAAAGAAAAAAAAGTGCCGCACCACCACCGGGTGGGCTCGAACCTCCAACCTTTCGGTTAACAGCCCATCGCGCTAGACAATTGCGCCACGGAGACAGTCCTGCTCCACTCTCACTACCATCAGAACATATCTTCAAAGCTATCAGCCCAAAGAAAAAAAAGAGCCGCACCACCACCGGGTGGGCTCAAAACTCCAACCGCTCGGTTAACAGCCGATCGCGCTAGCTAATTGCGCCATGGAGACAGTCGTGCTCCACTCTCACCAACATCAGAACATATCTTCAAAGCTATAAGCGCAAAGAAAAAACAACACACCACTCCAGGGAGGGCTCGAACCTCCAACCTTTCGGTTAACAGCCGATCGTGCTAGCTAATTGCGCAACGGAAACAGTCCTGCTCCACTCTCACAAACATCAAAACATATCTACAAAGCTATCAGACCAAAGAAAAAAACGCGCCGCACCACCACCGGGTGGGCTCGAAACTCGAACCTTTCGGTTAACAGCCGATCGCGCTAGCCAATTGCGCCACGGAGACAGTCCTGCTCCACTCTCACCACCATCAGAACATATCTCAATTCTATCAGCCCAAATAAAAAAAGCGCCTTACACCACCGGGTCGGCTCGAACTTCCAACATTTTAGTTAACAACCGATCGCGCAACCAATCGCGCCACGGAGACAGTCCTGCTCCGCTCTCACCACCATCAGAACATATCTTCAAAGCTATTAGCACAAAGAAAAAAAAGTGCCGCACCACCACCGGGTGGGCTCGAACCTCCAACCTTTCGGTTAACAGCCCATCGCGCTAGACAATTGCGCCACGGAGAAGTCCTGCTCCACTCTCACGACCCTCAGAACATATCTTCATAGCTATCAGCCCATAGAAAAAAAAAGCGCCGCACCACCACCACGTGGGCTCGAACCTCCAACATTTCGGTTAACAGCCGATCGCGCTAGCCAATTGCGCCACGGAGACAGTCGTGCTCCACACTCACAACCATCAGAACATATCTTCAAAGCTATCAGCGCAAAAAAAGCAACACACCACTCACTGGAGGGCTCGAAACTCCAACCTTTCGGTTAACAGCCGATTCAGCTAGTCAATTGCGCCACGGAGACAGTCTTGCTCCACTCTCCCCACCATCAGAACATATCTTCAAAGCTATCAGCCCCAAGAAAAAAACACGCTGCACCACCACCGGGTGGCCTCGAACCTCCAACCTTTCGGTTAACAGCCGATCGCGCTAGCCAAATGCGCCAGGGAGACAGTCGTGCTCCACTCTCACCACCATCAGAACATATCTTCGAAGCTATCAGCGCAAAGAAAAAGCAACACACCACTCGCAGGAGGGCTCGAATCTCCAACCTTTCGGTTAACAGCCGATAGCGATAGCTGATTGCGCCACGGAGACAGTCCTGCTCCACTCTCACCACCATCAGAACATATCTTCAAAGCTATCAGCCGAAAGAAAAAAACGCGCCGCACCACCGCCGGGTGGGCTCGAACTTCCAACCTTTCGGTTAACAGCCGATCTCGCTAGCCAATTGCGCCACGGAGACAGTCCTGCTCCCCTCTCACCACCATCAAAACATATCTTCAAAGCTATTAGCGCAAAGAAAAAAAGTGCCGCACCACCACCGGGTGGGCTCGAACCTCCAACCTTTCGGTTAACAGCCCATCGCGCAAGCCAATTGCGCCACGGAGACAGTCCTGCTCCACTCTCACGACCCTCAGAACATATCTTCATAGCTATCAGCCCAAAGAAAAAAAAGCGCCGCACCACCACCGGTGGGCTCGAACCTCCAATGTTTCGGTTAACAGCCGATCGCGCTAGCCGATTGCGCCACGGAGACAGTCCTGCTCCACTCTCACCACCATCAGAACATATCTTCAAAGCTATCAGCCTAAAGAAAAAAAAGCGCCGCACCACCACCGAGTGGGCTCTAAACTCCAACCTTTCGGTTAACAGCCGATCGCGCTAGCCAATTGCGTCATGGAGACAGTCGTGCTCCACTCTCACCACCATCAGGACATATCTTCAAAGCTATCAGCGCAAAAAAAAGCAACACACCACTCCCGGGAGGGCTCGAAACCCCAAGCTTTCCTTAACAGCCGATCGCGCTATCCAATTGCGCCACGGAGACAGTCCTGCTCCACTCTCACCACCATCAGAACATATCTTCAAAGCTATCAGCCCAAAGAAAAAAAGCGCCGCACCACCACCGGGCGGGCTCGAAACTCCAAACTTTCGGTTAACAGCCGATCACGCTAGTCAATTGCGCCACGGAGACAGTCCTGCACCACTTTCACTACCATCAGAACATATCTTCAAAGCTATCAGCCCAAAAAAAAGCGCCGCACCACCACCACGTGGGCTCGAACCTCCAACCTTTCGGTTAACAGCCGATCGCGCTAGCCAATTGCGCCACGGAGACAGTCGTGCTCCACATTCACAACCATCAGAACATATCTTCAAAGCTATCAGCGCAAAAAAAAAGCAACACACCACTCCCGGGAGGGCTCGAAACTCCAACCTTTCGGTTAACAGCCGATTCAGCTAGTCAATTGCGCCACGGAGACAGTCTTGCTCCAATCTCACCACCATCAGAACATATCTTCAAAGCTATCAGCGCAAAGAAAAAAGCAACACACCACTCCCGGGAGGGCTCGAAACTCCAACCTATCGGTTAACAGCCGATCGTGCTAGCCAATTGCGCCAAGGAGACAGTCCTGCTCCACTCTCACCACCCTCAGAACATAACTTCATAGCTATCAGCCCAACGGAAAAAAAAGCGCCGCACCACCACCGGGTGGGCTCGAAACTCCAACCTTTCGGTTAACAGCCGATAACGCTAGCCAATTGCGCCACGGAGACAGTCCTGCTCCACTCTCACCACCATCAGAACATATCTTCAAAGCTATTAGCGCGAAGAAAAAAAGTGCCGCACAACCACCGGGTGGGGTCGAACCTCCAACCCTTCGGTTAACAGCCCATCGCCCTAGCCAACTGCGCAACGGAGACAGTCCTGCTCCACTCTCACCACCCTCAGAACATATCTTCATAGCTATCAGCCCAAAGAAAAAAAAAGTGCCGCACCACCACCGGGTGGGCTCGAACCTCCAACCTTTCGGTTAACAGCCCATCGCGCTAGCCAATTGCGCCACGGTGACAGTCCTGCTTCACACTCACCACGATCAGAACATATCTTCAAAGCTATCAGCCCAAAGAAAAAAAAAGCGCCGCACCACCACCGGGTGGGCTCGAACCTCCAATTTTTTGGTTAACAGCCGATCGCGCTAGCCAATTGCACCACGGAGACAGTCCTGCTCCACTCTCACCACCATCAGAACATATCTTCAAAGCTATCAGCCCAAAGAAAAAAAAGCGCTGCACCACCACCGGGTGGGCTCGAAACTCCAACTTTTCGGTTAACAGCCGCTAACGCTAGCCAATTGCGCCAAGGAGGCAGTCGTGCTCCACTCTCACCACCATCAGAACATATCTTCAAATCTATCAGCGCAAAAAAAAGCAACACACCACTCCCGGGAGGGCTCAAAACTCCAACCTATCGGTTAACAGCCGATCATGCTAGCCAATTGCGCCACGAAGACAGTCCTGCTCCACTCTCACCAGCATCAGAACATATCTTCAAAGCTATCAGCCCAAAGAAAAAAAAGCGCCGCACCACCACCGGGTGGGCTCGAAACTCCAACTTTTCGGTTAACAGCCGATCGCGCTAGCCAATTGCGCCAAGGAGCAGTCGTGCTCCACTCTCACCCCCATCAGAACATATCTTCAAAGCTATCAGCGCAAAGAAAAAAGCAACACACCACTCCCGGGAGAGCTCGAAACTCCAACCCATCGGTTAACAGCCGATCGTGCTAGCCAATTGCGCCACGGAGACAGTCCTGCTCCACTCTCACCACCATCAGAACATTACTTCAAAGCTATCAGCCCAAACAAAAAAAAAAGAGCCGCACCACCACCGGGTGGGCTCGAAACTCCATCCTTTCGGTTAACAGCCCATCGCCCTAGCCAACTGCGCAACGGAGACAGTCCTGCCCCACTCTCACCACCCTCAGAACATAACTTCATAGCTATCAGCCCAAAGAAAAAAAAGCGCCGCACCACCACCGGGTGGGCTCGAAACTCCAACCTTTCGGTTAACAGCCGATCACGCTAGCCAATTGCGCCACGGAGGCAGTCCTGCTTCACACTCACCACGATCAGAACATATCTTCAAAGCTATCAGCCCTAAGAAAAAAAAGCGCCGCACCACCACCGGGTGGGCTCGAACCTCCAATTTTTTGGTTAACAGCCGATCGCGCTAGCCAATTGCACCACGGAGATAGTCCTGCTCCACTCTCACCACCATCAAAACATATCTTCAAAGCTATCAGCCCAAAGAAAAAAAAGCGCCGCACCACCACCGGGTGGGCTCGAAACTCCAACTTGTCGGTTAACAGCCGATAACGCTAGCCAATTGCGCCAAGGAGGCAGTCGTGCTCCACTCTCACCACCATCAGAACATATCTTCAAAGCTATCAGCGCAAAGAAAAAAGCAACCCACCACTCCCAGGAGGGCTCAAAACTCCAACCTATCGGTTAACAGCCGATCGTGCTAGCCAATTGCGCCACGGAGACAGTCCTGCTCCACTCTCACCATCATCAGAAGATTACTTCAAAGCTATCAGCCCAAAGAAAAAAAAAGCGCCGCACCACCACCGGGTGGGCTCGAAACTCCAACCTTTCGGTTAACAGCCGATTGCGCTAGCCTATTGCGCCATGGAGACAGTCGTGCTCCACTCTCATCACCATCAGAACATATCTTCAAAGCTTTCAACGCAAAGAAAAAAACAACACACCACTCCCGGGAGGGCTCGAAACTCCAACCTTTCGGTTAACAGCCGATCGCACTAGCCAATTGTGCCACGGAGACAGTCCTGCTCCACTCTCACCACCATCAGAACATATCTTCAAAGCTATCAGCACAAAGAACAAAAAGCGCCGCACCACCACCGGGTGGGCTCGAAACTCCAACTTTTCGGTTAACAGCCGATCGCGCTAGCCAATTGCGCCAAGGAGCAGTCGTGCTCCACTCTCACCACCATCAGAACATATCTTCAAAGCTATCAGCCCAAAGAAAAAAGCAACACACCACTCCTGGGAGGGCTCGAAACTCCAACCCATCGGTTAACAGCCGATCGTGCTAGCCAATTGCGCCACGGGGACAGTCCTGCTCCACTCTCACCACCATCAGAACATTACTTCAAAGCTATCAGCCCAAAGAAAAAAAGCCCCGCACCACCACCGGGTGGGCTTGAAACTCCAACCTTTCGGTTAACAGCCGATCGCGCTAGCCATTTGCGCCACGGAGACAGTCCGGCTCCACTCTCACCACCATCAGAACATATCTTCAAAGCTATCAGCCCAAACAAAAAAAAGAGCCGCACCACCACCGGGTGGGCTCGAAACTCCAACCTTTCGGTTAACAGCCGATCGCACTAGCCCATTGCGCCATGGAGACAGTCGTGCTCCACTCTCACCACCATCAGAACATATCTTCAAAGCTATCAGCGCAAAGAAAAAAACAACACACCACTCCCAGGAGGGCTCAAAACTCCAACCTTTCGGTTAACAGCCGATCGCGCTAGCCAATTGCGCCATGGAGACAGTCCTGCTCCACTCTCACCACCATCAGAACATATCTTCAAAGCTATTAGCGCGAAGAAAAAAAAGTGCCGCACAACCACCGGGTGGGCTCGAACCTCCAACCTTTCGGTTAACAGCCCATCGCGCTAGCCAACTGCGCAACGGAGACAGTCCTGCTCCACTCTCACCACCCTCAGAACATATCTTCATAGCTATCAGCCCAAAGAAAAAAAAAGTGCCGCACCACCACCGGGTGGGCTCGAAACTTCAACCTTTCGGTTAACAGCCGATCACGCTAGCCAATTGCGCCACGGAGACAGTCCTGCTTCACACTCACCACGATCAGAACACATCTTCAAAGCTATCAGCCCAAAGAAAAAAAAGCGCCGCAACCCCACCGGGTGGGCTCGAACCTCCAATTTTTTGGTTAACAGCCGATCGCGCTAGCCAATTGTGCCACGGAGAAAGTCCTGCTCCACTCTCACCACCATCAGAACATATCTTCAAAGCTATTAGCGCGAAGAAAAAAAAGTGCCGCACAACCACCGGGTGGGCTCCAATCTCAAACCTTTAGGTTAACAGCCCATCGCGCTAGCCAACTGCGCAACGGAGACAGTCCTGCTCCACTCTCACCACCCTCAGAACATATCTTCATAGCTATCAGCCCAAAGAAAAAAAAAGTGCCGCACCACCACCGGGTGGGCTCGAAACTCCAACCTTTCGGTTAACAGCCGATCACGCTAGCCAATTGCGCCACGGTGACAGTCCTGCTTCACACTCACCACGATCAGAACATATCTTCAAGCTATCAGCCCAAAAAAAAAAGCGCCGCACCACCACCGGGTGGGCTCGAACCTCCAATTTTTTGGTTAACAGCCGATCGCGCTAGCCAATTGCACCACGGAGACAGTCCTGCTCCACTCTCACCACCATCAGAACATATCTTCAAAGCTATCAGCCCAAAGAAAAAAAAGCGCCGCACCACCACCGGGTGGGCTCGAAACTCCAACTTTTCGGTTAACAGCCGATAACGCTAGCCAATTGCGCCATGGAGGCAGTCGTGCTCCACTCTCACCACCATCAGAACATATCTTCAAAGCTATCAGCGCAAAGAAAAAAGCAACACACCACTCCCGGGAGGGCTCAAAACTCCAACCTATCGGTTAACAGCCGATCGTGCTAGCCAATTGCGCCACGGAGACAGTCCTGCTCCACTCTCACCACCATCAGAACATTACTTCAAAGCTATCAGCCCAAAGAAAAAAAAAGCGCCGCACCACCACCGGGTGGGCTCGAAACTCCAACCTTTCGGTTAACAGCCGATTGCGCTAGCCATTTGCGCCACGGAGACAGTCCTGCTCCACTCTCACCACCATCAGAACATATCTTCAAAGCTATCAGCCCAAAGAAAAAAAAGAGCCGCACCACCACCGGGTGGGCTCGAAACTCCAACCTTTCGGTTAACAGCCGATCGCGCTAGCCAATTGCGCCATGGAGACAGTCGTGCTCCACTCTCACCACCATCAGAACATATCTTCAAAGCTATCAGCGCAAAGAAAAAACAACACACCAATCCCGGGAGGGCTCGAAACTCCAACCCATCGGTTAACAGCCGATCGTGCTAGCCAATTGCGCCACGGAGACAGTCCTGCTCCACTCTCACCACCATCAGAACATTACTTCAAAGCTATCAGCCCAAAGAAAAAAAAGCCCCGCACCACCACCGGGTGGGCTTGAAACTCCAACCTTTCGGTTAACAGCCGATCGCGCTAGCCATTTGCGCCACGGAGACAGTCCTGCTCCACTCTCACCACCATCAGAACATATCTTCAAAGCTATCAGCCGAAAGAAAAAAACGCGCCGCACCACCGCCGGGTGGGCTCGAACTTCCAACCTTTCGGTTAACAGCCGATCTCGCTAGCCAATTGCGCCACGGAGACAGTCCTGCTCCCCTCTCACCACCATCAAAACATATCTTCAAAGCTATTAGCGCAAAGAAAAAAAGTGCCGCACCACCACCGGGTGGGCTCGAACCTCCAACCTTTCGGTTAACAGCCCATCGCGCAAGCCAATTGCGCCACGGAGACAGTCCTGCTCCACTCTCACGACCCTCAGAACATATCTTCATAGCTATCAGCCCAAAGAAAAAAAAGCGCCGCACCACCACCGGTGGGCTCGAACCTCCAATGTTTCGGTTAACAGCCGATCGCGCTAGCCGATTGCGCCACGGAGACAGTCCTGCTCCACTCTCACCACCATCAGAACATATCTTCAAAGCTATCAGCCTAAAGAAAAAAAAGCGCCGCACCACCACCGAGTGGGCTCTAAACTCCAACCTTTCGGTTAACAGCCGATCGCGCTAGCCAATTGCGTCATGGAGACAGTCGTGCTCCACTCTCACCACCATCAGGACATATCTTCAAAGCTATCAGCGCAAAAAAAAGCAACACACCACTCCCGGGAGGGCTCGAAACCCCAAGCTTTCCTTAACAGCCGATCGCGCTATCCAATTGCGCCACGGAGACAGTCCTGCTCCACTCTCACCACCATCAGAACATATCTTCAAAGCTATCAGCCCAAAGAAAAAAAGCGCCGCACCACCACCGGGCGGGCTCGAAACTCCAAACTTTCGGTTAACAGCCGATCACGCTAGTCAATTGCGCCACGGAGACAGTCCTGCACCACTTTCACTACCATCAGAACATATCTTCAAAGCTATCAGCCCAAAAAAAAGCGCCGCACCACCACCACGTGGGCTCGAACCTCCAACCTTTCGGTTAACAGCCGATCGCGCTAGCCAATTGCGCCACGGAGACAGTCGTGCTCCACATTCACAACCATCAGAACATATCTTCAAAGCTATCAGCGCAAAAAAAAAGCAACACACCACTCCCGGGAGGGCTCGAAACTCCAACCTTTCGGTTAACAGCCGATTCAGCTAGTCAATTGCGCCACGGAGACAGTCTTGCTCCAATCTCACCACCATCAGAACATATCTTCAAAGCTATCAGCGCAAAGAAAAAAGCAACACACCACTCCCGGGAGGGCTCGAAACTCCAACCTATCGGTTAACAGCCGATCGTGCTAGCCAATTGCGCCAAGGAGACAGTCCTGCTCCACTCTCACCACCCTCAGAACATAACTTCATAGCTATCAGCCCAACGGAAAAAAAAGCGCCGCACCACCACCGGGTGGGCTCGAAACTCCAACCTTTCGGTTAACAGCCGATAACGCTAGCCAATTGCGCCACGGAGACAGTCCTGCTCCACTCTCACCACCATCAGAACATATCTTCAAAGCTATTAGCGCGAAGAAAAAAAGTGCCGCACAACCACCGGGTGGGGTCGAACCTCCAACCCTTCGGTTAACAGCCCATCGCCCTAGCCAACTGCGCAACGGAGACAGTCCTGCTCCACTCTCACCACCCTCAGAACATATCTTCATAGCTATCAGCCCAAAGAAAAAAAAAGTGCCGCACCACCACCGGGTGGGCTCGAACCTCCAACCTTTCGGTTAACAGCCCATCGCGCTAGCCAATTGCGCCACGGTGACAGTCCTGCTTCACACTCACCACGATCAGAACATATCTTCAAAGCTATCAGCCCAAAGAAAAAAAAAGCGCCGCACCACCACCGGGTGGGCTCGAACCTCCAATTTTTTGGTTAACAGCCGATCGCGCTAGCCAATTGCACCACGGAGACAGTCCTGCTCCACTCTCACCACCATCAGAACATATCTTCAAAGCTATCAGCCCAAAGAAAAAAAAGCGCTGCACCACCACCGGGTGGGCTCGAAACTCCAACTTTTCGGTTAACAGCCGCTAACGCTAGCCAATTGCGCCAAGGAGGCAGTCGTGCTCCACTCTCACCACCATCAGAACATATCTTCAAATCTATCAGCGCAAAAAAAAGCAACACACCACTCCCGGGAGGGCTCAAAACTCCAACCTATCGGTTAACAGCCGATCATGCTAGCCAATTGCGCCACGAAGACAGTCCTGCTCCACTCTCACCAGCATCAGAACATATCTTCAAAGCTATCAGCCCAAAGAAAAAAAAGCGCCGCACCACCACCGGGTGGGCTCGAAACTCCAACTTTTCGGTTAACAGCCGATCGCGCTAGCCAATTGCGCCAAGGAGCAGTCGTGCTCCACTCTCACCCCCATCAGAACATATCTTCAAAGCTATCAGCGCAAAGAAAAAAGCAACACACCACTCCCGGGAGAGCTCGAAACTCCAACCCATCGGTTAACAGCCGATCGTGCTAGCCAATTGCGCCACGGAGACAGTCCTGCTCCACTCTCACCACCATCAGAACATTACTTCAAAGCTATCAGCCCAAACAAAAAAAAAGAGCCGCACCACCACCGGGTGGGCTCGAAACTCCATCCTTTCGGTTAACAGCCCATCGCCCTAGCCAACTGCGCAACGGAGACAGTCCTGCCCCACTCTCACCACCCTCAGAACATAACTTCATAGCTATCAGCCCAAAGAAAAAAAAGCGCCGCACCACCACCGGGTGGGCTCGAAACTCCAACCTTTCAGTTAACAGCCGATCACGCTAGCCAATTGCGCCACGGAGGCAGTCCTGCTTCACACTCACCACGATCAGAACATATCTTCAAAGCTATCAGCCCTAAGAAAAAAAAGCGCCGCACCACCACCGGGTGGGCTCGAACCTCCAATTTTTTGGTTAACAGCCGATCGCGCTAGCCAATTGCACCACGGAGATAGTCCTGCTCCACTCTCACCACCATCAAAACATATCTTCAAAGCTATCAGCCCAAAGAAAAAAAAGCGCCGCACCACCACCGGGTGGGCTCGAAACTCCAACTTGTCGGTTAACAGCCGATAACGCTAGCCAATTGCGCCAAGGAGGCAGTCGTGCTCCACTCTCACCACCATCAGAACATATCTTCAAAGCTATCAGCGCAAAGAAAAAAGCAACACACCACTCCCAGGAGGGCTCAAAACTCCAACCTATCGGTTAACAGCCGATCGTGCTAGCCAATTGCGCCACGGAGACAGTCCTGCTCCACTCTCACCATCATCAGAAGATTACTTCAAAGCTATCAGCCCAAAGAAAAAAAAAAGCGCCGCACCACCACCGGGTGGGCTCGAAACTCCAACCTTTCGGTTAACAGCCGATTGCGCTAGCCTATTGCGCCATGGAGACAGTCGTGCTCCACTCTCATCACCATCAGAACATATCTTCAAAGCTTTCAACGCAAAGAAAAAAACAACACACCACTCCCGGGAGGGCTCGAAACTCCAACCTTTCGGTTAACAGCCGATCGCACTAGCCAATTGTGCCACGGAGACAGTCCTGCTCCACTCTCACCACCATCAGAACATATCTTCAAAGCTATCAGCACAAAGAACAAAAAGCGCCGCACCACCACCGGGTGGGCTCGAAACTCCAACTTTTCGGTTAACAGCCGATCGCGCTAGCCAATTGCGCCAAGGAGCAGTCGTGCTCCACTCTCACCACCATCAGAACATATCTTCAAAGCTATCAGCCCAAAGAAAAAAGCAACACACCACTCCTGGGAGGGCTCGAAACTCCAACCCATCGGTTAACAGCCGATCGTGCTAGCCAATTGCGCCACGGGGACAGTCCTGCTCCACTCTCACCACCATCAGAACATTACTTCAAAGCTATCAGCCCAAAGAAAAAAAGCCCCGCACCACCACCGGGTGGGCTTGAAACTCCAACCTTTCGGTTAACAGCCGATCGCGCTAGCCATTTGCGCCACGGAGACAGTCCGGCTCCACTCTCACCACCATCAGAACATATCTTCAAAGCTATCAGCCCAAACAAAAAAAAAGAGCCGCACCACCACCGGGTGGGCTCGAAACTCCAACCTTTCGGTTAACAGCCGATCGCACTAGCCCATTGCGCCATGGAGACAGTCGTGCTCCACTCTCACCACCATCAGAACATATCTTCAAAGCTATCAGCGCAAAGAAAAAAACAACACACCACTCCCAGGAGGGCTCAAAACTCCAACCTTTCGGTTAACAGCCGATCGCGCTAGCCAATTGCGCCATGGAGACAGTCCTGCTCCACTCTCACCACCATCAGAACATATCTTCAAAGCTATTAGCGCGAAGAAAAAAAAGTGCCGCACAACCACCGGGTGGGCTCGAACCTCCAACCTTTCGGTTAACAGCCCATCGCGCTAGCCAACTGCGCAACGGAGACAGTCCTGCTCCACTCTCACCACCCTCAGAACATATCTTCATAGCTATCAGCCCAAAGAAAAAAAAAGTGCCGCACCACCACCGGGTGGGCTCGAAACTTCAACCTTTCGGTTAACAGCCGATCACGCTAGCCAATTGCGCCACGGAGACAGTCCTGCTTCACACTCACCACGATCAGAACACATCTTCAAAGCTATCAGCCCAAAGAAAAAAAAGCGCCGCAACCCCACCGGGTGGGCTCGAACCTCCAATTTTTTGGTTAACAGCCGATCGCGCTAGCCAATTGTGCCACGGAGAAAGTCCTGCTCCACTCTCACCACCATCAGAACATATCTTCAAAGCTATTAGCGCGAAGAAAAAAAAGTGCCGCACAACCACCGGGTGGGCTCCAATCTCAAACCTTTAGGTTAACAGCCCATCGCGCTAGCCAACTGCGCAACGGAGACAGTCCTGCTCCACTCTCACCACCCTCAGAACATATCTTCATAGCTATCAGCCCAAAGAAAAAAAAAGTGCCGCACCACCACCGGGTGGGCTCGAAACTCCAACCTTTCGGTTAACAGCCGATCACGCTAGCCAATTGCGCCACGGTGACAGTCCTGCTTCACACTCACCACGATCAGAACATATCTTCAAGCTATCAGCCCAAAAAAAAAAAGCGCCGCACCACCACCGGGTGGGCTCGAACCTCCAATTTTTTGGTTAACAGCCGATCGCGCTAGCCAATTGCACCACGGAGACAGTCCTGCTCCACTCTCACCACCATCAGAACATATCTTCAAAGCTATCAGCCCAAAGAAAAAAAAGCGCCGCACCACCACCGGGTGGGCTCGAAACTCCAACTTTTCGGTTAACAGCCGATAACGCTAGCCAATTGCGCCATGGAGGCAGTCGTGCTCCACTCTCACCACCATCAGAACATATCTTCAAAGCTATCAGCGCAAAGAAAAAAGCAACACACCACTCCCGGGAGGGCTCAAAACTCCAACCTATCGGTTAACAGCCGATCGTGCTAGCCAATTGCGCCACGGAGACAGTCCTGCTCCACTCTCACCACCATCAGAACATTACTTCAAAGCTATCAGCCCAAAGAAAAAAAAAGCGCCGCACCACCACCGGGTGGGCTCGAAACTCCAACCTTTCGGTTAACAGCCGATTGCGCTAGCCATTTGCGCCACGGAGACAGTCCTGCTCCACTCTCACCACCATCAGAACATATCTTCAAAGCTATCAGCCCAAAGAAAAAAAAGAGCCGCACCACCACCGGGTGGGCTCGAAACTCCAACCTTTCGGTTAACAGCCGATCGCGCTAGCCAATTGCGCCATGGAGACAGTCGTGCTCCACTCTCACCACCATCAGAACATATCTTCAAAGCTATCAGCGCAAAGAAAAAACAACACACCAATCCCGGGAGGGCTCGAAACTCCAACCCATCGGTTAACAGCCGATCGTGCTAGCCAATTGCGCCACGGAGACAGTCCTGCTCCACTCTCACCACCATCAGAACATTACTTCAAAGCTATCAGCCCAAAGAAAAAAAAGCCCCGCACCACCACCGGGTGGGCTTGAAACTCCAACCTTTCGGTTAACAGCCGATCGCGCTAGCCATTTGCGCCACGGAGACAGTCCTGCTCTACTCTCACCACCATCAGAACATATCTTCAAAGCTATCAGCCCAAACAAAAAAAGAGCCGCACCACCACCGGGTGGGCTCGAAACTCCAACCTTTCGGTTAACAGCCGATCGCGCTAGCCCATTGCGCCATGGAGACAGTCGTGCCCCACTCTCACCACCATCAGAACATATCTTCAAAGCTATCAGCGCAAAGAAAAAAACAACACACCACTCCCGGGAGGGCTCAAAACTCCAACCTTTCGGTTAACAGCCGATCGCGCTAGCCAATTGCGCCACGGAGACAGTCGTGCTCCACTTTCACCACCATCAGAACATATCTTCAAAGCTATCAGCGCAAAGAAAAAAGCAACACACCACTCCCGGGAGGGCTTGAAACTCGAACCTTTCGGTTAACAGCCGATCGCGCTAGCCAATTGCGCCACGGAGACAGTCCTCCTCCACTCTCACCACCATCAGAACATATCTTCAAAGCTATCAGCGCAAAGAAAAAAGCAACACACCACTCACGGAAGGGCTCGAAACTCCAACCTTTTGGTTAACAGCCGATTCAGCTAGTCAATTGCGCCACGGAGACCGTCTTGCTCCGCTCTCACCACCATCAGAACATATCTTCAAAGCTATCAGCCCAAAGAAAAAAAAAGCGCCGCACCACCACCGGGTGGGCTCGAACCTCCAATTTTTTGGTTAACAGCCGATCGCGCTAGCCAATTGCACCACGGAGATAGTCCTGCTCCACTCTCACCACCATCGAAACATATCTTCAAAGCTATCAGCCCAAAGAAAAAAAAGCGCCGCACCACCACCGGGTGGGCTCGAAACTCCAACTTGTCGGTTAACAGCCGATAACGCTAGCCAATTGCGCCAAGGAGGCAGTCGTGCTCCACTCTCACCACCATCAGAACATATCTTCAAAGCTATCAGCGCAAAGAAAAAAGCAACACACCACTCCCAGGAGGGCTCAAAACTCCAACCTATCGGTTAACAGCCGATCGTGCTAGCCAATTGCGCCACGGAGACAGTCCTGCTCCACTCTCACCATCATCAGAAGATTACTTCAAAGCTATCAGCCCAAAGAAAAAAAAAAGCGCTGCACCACCACCGGGTGGGCTCGAAACTCCAACCTTTCGGTTAACAGCCGATTGCGCTAGCCTATTGCGCCATGGAGACAGTCGTGCTCCACTCTCATCACCATCAGAACATATCTTCAAAGCTTTCAACGCAAAGAAAAAAACAACACACCACTCCCGGGAGGGCTCGAAACTCCAACCTTTCGGTTAACAGCCGATCGCGCTAGCCAATTGTGCCACGGAGACAGTCCTGCTCCACTCTCACCACCATCAGAACATATCTTCAAAGCTATCAGCACAAAGAACAAAAAGCGCCGCACCACCACCGGGTGGGCTCGAAACTCCAACTTTTAGGTTAACAGCCGATCGCGCTAGCCAATTGCGCCAAGGAGCAGTCGTGCTCCACTCTCACCACCATCAGAACATATCTTCAAAGCTATCAGCCCAAAGAAAAAAGCAACACACCACTCCTGGGAGGGCTCGAAACTCCAACCCATCGGTTAACAGCCGATCGTGCTAGCCAATTGCGCCACGGGGACAGTCCTGCTCCACTCTCACCACCATCAGAACATTACTTCAAAGCTATCAGCCCAAAGAAAAAAAGCCCCGCACCACCACCGGGTGGGCTTGAAACTCCAACCTTTCGGTTAACAGCCGATCGCGCTAGCCATTTGCGCCACGGAGACAGTCCGGCTCCACTCTCACCACCATCAGAACATATCTTCAAAGCTATCAGCCCAAACAAAAAAAAGAGCCGCACCACCACCGGGTGGGCTCGAAACTCCAACCTTTCGGTTAACAGCCGATCGCACTAGCCCATTGCGCCATGGAGACAGTCGTGCTCCACTCTCACCACCATCAGAACATATCTTCAAAGCTATCAGCGCAAAGAAAAAAACAACACACCACTCCCAGGAGGGCTCAAAACTCCAACCTTTCGGTTAACAGCCGATCGCGCTAGCCAATTGCGCCATGGAGACAGTCCTGCTCCACTCTCACCACCATCAGAACATATCTTCAAAGCTATTAGCGCGAAGAAAAAAAAGTGCCGCACAACCACCGGGTGGGCTCGAACCTCCAACCTTTCGGTTAACAGCCCATCGCGCTAGCCAACTGCGCAACGGAGACAGTCCTGCTCCACTCTCACCACCCTCAGAACATATCTTCATAGCTATCAGCCCAAAGAAAAAAAAAGTGCCGCACCACCACCGGGTGGGCTCGAAACTTCAACCTTTCGGTTAACAGCCGATCACGCTAGCCAATTGCGCCACGGAGACAGTCCTGCTTCACACTCACCACGATCAGAACACATCTTCAAAGCTATCAGCCCAAAGAAAAAAAAGCGCCGCAACCCCACCGGGTGGGCTCGAACCTCCAATTTTTTGGTTAACAGCCGATCGCGCTAGCCAATTGCACCACGGAGACAGTCCTGCTCCACTCTCACCACCATCAGAACATATCTTCAAAGCTATCAGCCCAAAGAAAAAAAAGCGCCGCACCACCACCGGGTGGGCTCGAAACTCCAACTTTTCGGTTAACAGCCGATAACGCTAGCCAATTGCGCCATGGAGGCAGTCGTGCTCCACTCTCACCACCATCAGAACATATCTTCAAAGCTATCAGCGCAAAGAAAAAAGCAACACACCACTCCCGGGAGGGCTCAAAACTCCAACCTATCGGTTAACAGCCGATCGTGCTAGCCAATTGCGCCACGGAGACAGTCCTGCTCCACTCTCACCACCATCAGAACATTACTTCAAAGCTATCAGCCCAAAGAAAAAAAAGCGCCGCACCACCACCGGGTGGGCTCGAAACTCCAACCTTTCGGTTAACAGCCGATTGCGCTAGCCATTTGCGCCACGGAGACAGTCCTGCTCCACTCTCACCACCATCAGAACATATCTTCAAAGCTATCAGCCCAAAGAAAAAAAAGAGCCGCACCACCACCGGGTGGGCTCGAAACTCCAACCTTTCGGTTAACAGCCGATCGCGCTAGCCAATTGCGCCATGGAGACAGTCGTGCTCCACTCTCACCACCATCAGAACATATCTTCAAAGCTATCAGCGCAAAGAAAAAACAACACACCAATCCCGGGAGGGCTCGAAACTCCAACCCATCGGTTAACAGCCGATCGTGCTAGCCAATTGCGCCACGGAGACAGTCCTGCTCCACTCTCACCACCATCAGAACATTACTTCAAAGCTATCAGCCCAAAGAAAAAAAAGCCCCGCACCACCACCGGGTGGGCTTGAAACTCCAACCTTTCGGTTAACAGCCGATCGCGCTAGCCATTTGCGCCACGGAGACAGTCCTGCTCTACTCTCACCACCATCAAAACATATCTTCAAAGCTATCAGCCCAAACAAAAAAAGAGCCGCACCACCACCGGGTGGGCTCGAAACTCCAACCTTTCGGTTAACAGCCGATCGCGCTAGCCCATTGCGCCATGGAGACAGTCGTGCCCCACTCTCACCACCATCAGAACATATCTTCAAAGCTATCAGCGCAAAGAAAAAAACAACACACCACTCCCGGGAGGGCTCAAAACTCCAACCTTTCGGTTAACAGCCGATCGCGCTAGCCAATTGCGCCACGGAGACAGTCGTGCTCCACTTTCACCACCATCAGAACATATCTTCAAAGCTATCAGCGCAAAGAAAAAAGCAACACACCACTCCCGGGAGGGCTTGAAACTCGAACCTTTCGGTTAACAGCCGATCGCGCTAGCCAATTGCGCCACGGAGACAGTCCTCCTCCACTCTCACCACCATCAGAACATATCTTCAAAGCTATCAGCGCAAAGAAAAAAGCAACACACCACTCACGGAAGGGCTCGAAACTCCAACCTTTTGGTTAACAGCCGATTCAGCTAGTCAATTGCGCCACGGAGACCGTCTTGCTCCGCTCTCACCACCATCAGAACATATCTTCAAAGCTATCAGCCCAAAGAAAAAAAAGCGCCGCACCACCACCGGGTGGGCTCGAACCTCCAACCTTTCGGTAAACAGCCGATCGCGCTAGCCAAATGCGCCACGGTGACAGTCGTGCTTCACTCTCACCACCATCAGAACATATCTTCAAAGCTATCAGCCCAAAGAAAAAAGCAACACACCACTCCTGGGAGGGCTCGAAACTCCAACCCATCGGTTAACAGCCGATCGTGCTAGCCAATTGCGCCACGGGGACAGTCCTGCTCCACTCTCACCACCATCAGAACATTACTTCAAAGCTATCAGCCCAAAGAAAAAAAGCCCCGCACCACCACCGTGTGGGCTTGAAACTCCAACCTTTCGGTTAACAGCCGATCGCGCTAGCCATTTGCGCCACGGAGACCGTCCGGCTCCACTCTCACCACCATCAGAACATATCTCCAAAGCTATCAGCCCAAACAAAAAAAGAGCCGCACCACCACCGGGTGGGCTCGAACCTCCAATTTATCGATTAACAGCCGATCGCGCTGGTCAATTGCGCCACGGAGACAGTCCTGCTCCACTCTCACCACCATCAGAACATATCTTCAAAGCTATTAGCCCAAAGAAAAAAAAAGCGCCGCACCACCACCGGGTGGGCTCGAAACTCCAACCTTTCTGTTAACAGCCGATCGCGCTAGCCAATTGCGCCATGGAGACAGTCGTGCTCCACTCTCACCACCATCAGAACATATCTTCAAAGCTATCAGCCCAAAGAAAAAAGCAACACACCACTCCTGGGAGGGCTCGAAACTCCAACCTTTCAGTTAACAGCCGATCGCGCTAGCCATTTGCGCCACGGAGACAGTCCTGCTCCACTCTCACCACCATCAGAACATATCTTCAAAGCTATCAGCCCAAAGAAAAAAAAGAGCCGCACCACCACCGGGTGGGCTCGAAACTCCAACCTTTCGGTTAACAGCCGATCGCGCTAGCCAATTGCGCCATGGAGACAGTCGTGCTCCACTCTCACCACCATCAGAACATATCTTCAAAGCTATCAGCGCAAAGGGAAAAACAACACACCACTCCCGGGAGGGCTAGAAACTCCAACCGTTTGGTTAACAGCCGATCGCGCAAGCCAATGGTGCCACGGAGACAGTCCTGCTCCACTCTCACCACCATCAAAACATATCTTCAAAGCTATCAGCGCTAAGAAAAAAGCAACACACCACTCCCGGGAGGGCTCGAAACTCCAACCCATCGGTTAACAACCGATCGTGCTAGCCAATTGCGCCACGGAGACAGTCCTGCTCCACTCTCACCTCATCAGAACATTACTTCAAAGCTATCAGCCCAAAAAAAAAGCCCCGCACCACCACCGGGTGGGCTCGAAACTCCAACCTTTCGGTTAACAGCCGATTGGGCTAGCCATTTGCGCCACGGAGACAGTCCTGCTCCACTCCCACCACCATCAGAACATATCTTCGAAGCTATCAGCCCAAAGAAAAAAAAAAGCGCCGCACCACCACCGGGTGGGCTCAAAACTCCAACTTTTCGGTTAACAGCCTATCGCGCTAGCCAATTGCGCCAAAGAGCAGTCGTGCTCCACTCTCACCACCATCAGAACATATCTTCAAAGCTATCAGCCCAAAGTAAAAAGCAACACACCACTCCTGGGAGGGCTCGAAACTCCAACCCATCGGTTAACAGCCGATCGTGCTAGCCAATTGCGCCACGGGGACAGTCCTGCTCCACTCTCACCACCATCAGAACATTACTTGAAAGCTATCAGCCCAAAGAAAAAAAGCCCCGCACCACCACCGGGTGGGCTTGAAACTCCAACCTTTCGGTTAACAGCCGATCGCGCTAGCCATTTGCGCCACGGAGACAGTCCGGCTCCACTCTCACCACCATCAGAACATATCTTCAAAGCTATCAGCCCAAACAAAAAAGAGCCGCACCACCACCGGGTGGGCTCGAAACTCCTACCTTTCGGTTAACAGCCGATCGCACTAGCCCATTGCGCCATGGAGACAGTCGTGCTCCACTCTCACCACCATCAGAACATATCTTCAAAGCTATCAGCGCAAACAAAAAAACAACACACCACTCCCGGGAGGGCTCAAAACTCCAACCTTTCGGTTAACAGCCGATCGCGCTAGCCAATTGCGCCACGGAGACAGTCCTGCTCCACTCTCACCACCATCAGAACATATCTTCAAAGCTATTAGCGCGAAGAAAAAAAGTGCCGCACAACCACCGGGTGGGCTCGAACCTACAACCTTTCGGTTAACAGCCCATCGCGCTAGCCAACTGCGCAACGGAGACAGTCGTGCTCCGCTCTCACCACCATCAGAACATATCTTCAAAGCTATCAGCGCAAAGAAAAAAGCAGCACACCACTCACGGAAGGGCTCGAAACTCCAACCTTTTGGTTAACAGCCGATTCAGCTAGTCAATTGCGCCACGGAGACAGTCTTGCTCCGCTCTCACCACCATCAGAACATATCTTCAAAGCTATCAGCCCAAAGAAAATAAAAGCGCCGCACCACCACCGGGTGGGCTCGAACCTCCAACCTTTCGGTAAACAGCCGATCGCGCTAGCCAAATGCGCCACGGAGACAGTCGTGCTTCACTCTCACCACCATCAGAACATATCTTAGAAGCTATCAGCCCAAAGAAAAAAGCAACACACCACTCCTGGGAGGGCTCGAAACTCCAACCCATCGGTTAACAGCCGATCGTGCTAGCCAATTGCGCCACGGGGACAGTCCTGCTCCACTCTCACCACCATCAGAACATTACTTCAAAGCTATCAGCCCAAAGAAAAAAAGCCCCGCACCACCACCGTGTGGGCTTGAAACTCCAACCTTTCGGTTAACAGCCGATCGCGCTAGCCATTTGCGCCACGGAGACCGTCCGGCTCCACTCTCACCACCATCAGAACATATCTCCAAAGCTATCAGCCCAAACAAAAAAAGAGCCGCACCACCACCGGGTGGGCTCGAACCTCCAATTTATCGATTAACAGCCGATCGCGCTGGCCAATTGCGCCACGGAGACAGTCCTGCTCCACTCTCACCACCATCAGAACATATCTTCAAAGCTATTAGCCCAAAGAAAAAAAAACCGCCGCACCACCACCGGGTGGGCTCGAAACTCCAACCTTTCTGTTAACAGCCGATCGCACTAGCCAATTGCGCCATGGAGACAGTCGTGCTCCACTCTCACCACCATCAGAACATATCTTCAAAGCTATCAGCCCAAAGAAAAAAGCAACACACTACTCCTGGGAGGGCTCGAAACTCCAACCTTTCAGTTAACAGCCGATCGCGCTAGCCATTTGCGCCACGGAGACAGTCCTGCTCCACTCTCACCACCATCAGAACATATCTACAAAGCTATCAGCCCAAAGAAAAAAAAGAGCCGCACCACCACCGGGTGGGCTCGAAACTCCAACCTTTCGGTTAACAGCCGATCGCGCTAGCCAATTGCGCCATGGAGACAGTCGTGCTCCACTCTCACCACCATCAGAACATATCTTCAAAGCTATCAGCGCAAAGGAAAAAACAACACACCACTCCCGGGAGGGCTAGAAACTCCAACCGTTTGGTTAACAGCCGATCGCGCAAGCCAATGGTGCCACGGAGACAGTCCTGCTCCACTCTCACCACCATCAGAACATTACTTGAAAGCTATCAGCCCAAAGAAAAAAAGCCCCGCACCACCACCGGGTGGGCTCGAACCTCCAATTTATCGATTAACAGCCGATCGCGCTGGCCAATTGCGCCACGGAGACAGTCCTGCTCCACTCTCACCACCATCAGAACATATCTTCAAAGCTATTAGCCCAAAGAAAAAAAAACCGCCGCACCACCACCGGGTGGGCTCGAAACTCCAACCTTTCTGTTAACAGCCGATCGCACTAGCCAATTGCGCCATGGAGACAGTCGTGCTCCACTCTCACCACCATCAGAACATATCTTCAAAGCTATCAGCCCAAAGAAAAAAGCAACACACTACTCCTGGGAGGGCTCGAAACTCCAACCTTTCAGTTAACAGCCGATCGCGCTAGCCATTTGCGCCACGGAGACAGTCCTGCTCCACTCCCACCACCATCAGAACATATCTTCGAAGCTATCAGCCCAAAGAAAAAAAAAAGCGCCGCACCACCACCGGGTGGGCTCAAAACTCCAACTTTTCGGTTAACAGCCTATCGCGCTAGCCAATTGCGCCAAAGAGCAGTCGTGCTCCACTCTCACCACCATCAGAACATATCTTCAAAGCTATCAGCCCAAAGTAAAAAGCAACACACCACTCCTGGGAGGGCTCGAAACTCCAACCCATCGGTTAACAGCCGATCGTGCTAGCCAATTGCGCCACGGGGACAGTCCTGCTCCACTCTCACCACCATCAGAACATTACTTGAAAGCTATCAGCCCAAAGAAAAAAAGCCCCGCACCACCACCGGGTGGGCTTGAAACTCCAACCTTTCGGTTAACAGCCGATCGCGCTAGCCATTTGCGCCACGGAGAC
Organism: Rhipicephalus microplus; assembly: GCF_043290135.1. Classification (NCBI taxonomy): domain Eukaryota; kingdom Metazoa; phylum Arthropoda; class Arachnida; order Ixodida; family Ixodidae; genus Rhipicephalus; species Rhipicephalus microplus. The sequence continues at coordinate 176,735,316 of NC_134703.1, forward strand.
AGTCCGGCTCCACTCTCACCACCATCAGAACATATCTTCAAAGCTATCAGCCCAAACAAAAAAGAGCCGCACCACCACCGGGTGGGCTCGAAACTCCTACCTTTCGGTTAACAGCCGATCGCACTAGCCCATTGCGCCATGGAGACAGTCGTGCTCCACTCTCACCACCATCAGAACATATCTTCAAAGCTATCAGCGCAAAGAAAAAAACAACACACCACTCCCGGGAGGGCTCAAAACTCCAACCTTTCGGTTAACAGCCGATCGCGCTAGCCAATTGCGCCACGGAGACAGTCCTGCTCCACTCTCACCACCATCAGAACATATCTTCAAAGCTATTAGCGCGAAGAAAAAAAGTGCCGCACAACCACCGGGTGGGCTCGAACCTACAACCTTTCGGTTAACAGCCCATCGCGCTAGCCAACTGCGCAACGGAGACAGTCGTGCTCCGCTCTCACCACCATCAGAACATATCTTCAAAGCTATCAGCGCAAAGAAAAAAGCAGCACACCACTCACGGAAGGGCTCGAAACTCCAACCTTTTGGTTAACAGCCGATTCAGCTAGTCAATTGCGCCACGGAGACAGTCTTGCTCCGCTCTCACCACCATCAGAACATATCTTCAAAGCTATCAGCCCAAAGAAAATAAAAGCGCCGCACCACCACCGGGTGGGCTCGAACCTCCAACCTTTCGGTAAACAGCCGATCGCGCTAGCCAAATGCGCCACGGAGACAGTCGTGCTTCACTCTCACCACCATCAGAACATATCTTAGAAGCTATCAGCCCAAAGAAAAAAGCAACACACCACTCCTGGGAGGGCTCGAAACTCCAACCCATCGGTTAACAGCCGATCGTGCTAGCCAATTGCGCCACGGGGACAGTCCTGCTCCACTCTCACCACCATCAGAACATTACTTCAAAGCTATCAGCCCAAAGAAAAAAACCCCGCACCACCACCGTGTGGGCTTGAAACTCCAACCTTTCGGTTAACAGCCGATCGCGCTAGCCATTTGCGCCACGGAGACCGTCCGGCTCCACTCTCACCACCATCAGAACATATCTCCAAAGCTATCAGCCCAAACAAAAAAAGAGCCGCACCACCACCGGGTGGGCTCGAACCTCCAATTTATCGATTAACAGCCGATCGCGCTGGCCAATTGCGCCACGGAGACAGTCCTGCTCCACTCTCACCACCATCAGAACATATCTTCAAAGCTATTAGCCCAAAGAAAAAAAAACCGCCGCACCACCACCGGGTGGGCTCGAAACTCCAACCTTTCTGTTAACAGCCGATCGCACTAGCCAATTGCGCCATGGAGACAGTCGTGCTCCACTCTCACCACCATCAGAACATATCTTCAAAGCTATCAGCCCAAAGAAAAAAGCAACACACTACTCCTGGGAGGGCTCGAAACTCCAACCTTTCAGTTAACAGCCGATCGCGCTAGCCATTTGCGCCACGGAGACAGTCCTGCTCCACTCTCACCACCATCAGAACATATCTACAAAGCTATCAGCCCAAAGAAAAAAAAGAGCCGCACCACCACCGGGTGGGCTCGAAACTCCAACCTTTCGGTTAACAGCCGATCGCGCTAGCCAATTGCGCCATGGAGACAGTCGTGCTCCACTCTCACCACCATCAGAACATATCTTCAAAGCTATCAGCGCAAAGGAAAAAACAACACACCACTCCCGGGAGGGCTAGAAACTCCAACCGTTTGGTTAACAGCCGATCGCGCAAGCCAATGGTGCCACGGAGACAGTCCTGCTCCACTCTCACCACCATCAAAACATATCTTCAAAGCTATCAGCGCTAAGAAAAAAGCAACACACCACTCCCGGGAGGGCTCGAAACTCCAACCCATCGGTTAACAACCGATCGTGCTAGCCAATTGCGCCACGGAGACAGTCCTGCTCCACTCTCACCTCATCAGAACATTACTTCAAAGCTATCAGCCCCAAAAAAAGCCCCGCACCACCACCGGGTGGGCTCGAAACTCCAACCTTTCGGTTAACAGCCGATTGCGCTAGCCATTTGCGCCACGGAGACAGTCCTGCTCCACTCCCACCACCATCAGAACATATCTTCGAAGCTATCAGCCCAAAGAAAAAAAAAAGCGCCGCACCACCACCGGGTGGGCTCAAAACTCCAACTTTTCGGTTAACAGCCTATCGCGCTAGCCAATTGCGCCAAGGAGCAGTCGTGCTCCACTCTCACCACCATCAGAACATATCTTCAAAGCTATCAGCCCAAAGAAAAAAGCAACACACCACTCCTGGGAGGGCTCGAAACTCCAACCCATCGGTTAACAGCCGATCGTGCTAGCCAATTGCGCCACGGGGACAGTCCTCCTCCACTCTCACCACCATCAGAACATTACTTCAAAGCTATCAGCCCAAAGAAAAAAAGCCCCGCACCACCACCGGGTGGGCTTGAAACTCCAACCTTTCGGTTAACAGCCGATCGCGCTAGCCATTTGCGCCACGGAGACAGTCCGGCTCCACTCTCACCACCATCAGAACATATCTTCAAAGCTATCAGCCCAAACAAAAAAAGAGCCGCACCACCACCGGGTGGGCTCGAAACTCCTACCTTTCGGTTAACAGCCGATCGCACTAGCCCATTGCGCCATGGAGACAGTCGTGCTCCACTCTCACCACCATCAGAACATATCTTCAAAGCTATCAGCGCAAAGAAAAAAACAACACACCACTCCCGGGAGGGCTCAAAACTCCAACCTTTCGGTTAACAGCCGATCGCGCTAGCCAATTGCGCCACGGAGACAGTCCTGCTCCACTCTCACCACCATCAGAACATATCTTCAAAGCTATTAGCGCGAAGAAAAAAAGTGCCGCACAACCACCGGGTGGGCTCGAACCTACAACCTTTCGGTTAACAGCCCATCGCGCTAGCCAACTGCGCAACGGAGACAGTCCTGCTCCACTCTCACCACCCTCAGAACATATCTTCATAGCTATCGGCCCAAAGAAAAAAAAAGCGCCGCACCACCACCGGGTGGGCTCGAACCTCCAATTTATCGATTAACAGCCGATCGCGCTGGCCAATTGCGCCACGGAGACAGTCCTGCTCCACTCTCACCACCATCAGAGCATATCTTCAAAGCTATCAGCCCAAAGAAAAAAAAGCGCCGCACCACCACCGGGTGGGCTCGAAACTCCAACCTTTCTGTTAACAGCCGATCGCGCTAGCCGATTGCGCCATGGAGACAGTCGTGCTCCACTCTCACCACCATCAGAACATATCTTCAAAGCTATCAGCCCAAAGAAAAAAGCAACACACCACTCCTGGGACGGCTCGAAACTCCAACCCATCGGTTAACAGCTGATCGTGCTAGCCAATTGCGCCACGGGGACAGTCCTGCTCCACTCTCACCACCGTCAGAACATTACTTCAAAGCTATCAGCCCAAAGAAAAAAGCAACACACCACTCCCAGGAGGGCTCAAAACTCCAACCTATCGGTTAACAGCCGATCGTGCTAGCCAATTGCGCCACGGAGACAGTCCTGCTCCACTCTCACCACCATCAGAAGATTACTTCATAGCTATCAGCCCAAAGAAAAAAAAAGCGCCGCACCACCACCGGGTGGGCTCGAAACTCCAACCTTTCGGTTAACAGCCGATTGCGCTAGCCATTTGCGCCATGGAGACAGTCCTGCTCCACACTCATCACCATCAGAACATATCTTCAAAGCTATCAACGCAAAGAAAAAAACAACACACCACTCCTGGGAGGGCTCGAAACTCCAACCTTTCGGTTAACAGCCGATCGCGCTAGCCAATTGTGCCACGGAGACAGTCCTGCTCCACTCTCACCACCATCAGAACATATCTTCAAAGCTATCAGCCCAAAGAAAAAAAAAGCGCCGCACCACCACCGGGTGGGCTCAAAACTCCACTTTTCGGTTAACAGCCTATCGCGCTAGCCAATTGCGCCAAGGAGCAGTCGTGCTCCACTCTCACCACCATCAGAACATATCTTCAAAGCTATCAGCCCAAAGAAAAAAGCAACACACCACTCCTGGGAGGGCTCGAAACTCCAACCCATCGGTTAACAGCCGATCGTGCTAGCCAATTGCGCCACGGGGACAGTCCTGCTCCACTCTCACCACCATCAGAACATTACTTCAAAGCTATCAGTCCAAAGAAAAAAAGCCCCGCACCACCACCGGGTGGGCTTGAAACTCCAACCTTTCGGTTAACAGCCGATCGCGCTAGCCATTTGCGCCACGGAGACAGTCCGGCTCCACTCTCACCACCATCAGAACATATCTTCAAAGCTATCAGCCCAAACAAAAAAAAGAGCCGCACCACCACTGGGTGGGCTCGGAACTCCAACCTTTCGGTTAACAGCCGATCGTACTAGCCCATTGCGCCATGGAGACAGTCGTGCTCCACTCTCACCACCATCAGAACATATCTTCAAAGCTATCAGCGCAAAGAAAAAAACAACACACCACTCCCGGGAGGGCTCAAAACTCCAACCTTTCGGTTAACAGCCGATCGCGCTAGCCAATTGCGCCACGGAGACAGTCCTGCTCCACTCTCACCACCATCAGAACATATCTTCAAAGCTATTAGCGCGAAGAAAAAAAGTGCCGCACAACCACCGGGTGGGCTCGAACCTACAACCTTTCGGTTAACAGCCCATCGCGCTAGCCAACTGCGCAACGGAGACAGTCCTGCTCCACTCTCACCACCCTCAGAACATATCTTCATAGCTATCAGCCCAAAGAAAAAAAAAGCGCCGCACCACCACCGGGTGGGCTCGAACCTCCAATTTATCGATTAACAGCCGATCGCGCTGGCCAATTGCGCCACGGAGACAGTCCTGCTCCACTCTCACCACCATCAGAACATATCTTCAAAGCTATCAGCCCAAAGAAAAAAAAGCGCCGCACCACCACCGGGTGGGCTCGAAACTCCAACCTTTCTGTTAACAGCCGATCGCGCTAGCCAATCGCGCCATGGAGACAGTCGTGCTCCACTCTCACCACCATCAGAACATATCTTCAAAGCTATCAGCCCAAAGAAAAAAGCAACACACCACTCCTGGGAGGGCTCGAAACTCCAAACCATCGGTTAACAGCCGATCGTGCTAGCCAATTGCGCCACGGGGACAGTCCTGCTCCACTCTCACCACCGTCAGAACATTACTTCAAAGCTATCAGCCCAAAGAAAAAAAGCCCCGCACCACCACCGGGTGGGCTTGAAACTCCAACCTTTCGGTTAACAGCCGATCGCGCTAGCCATTTGCGCCACGGAGACAGTTCGGCTCCACTCTCACCACCATCAGAACATATCTTCAAAGCTATCAGCCCAAACAAAAAAAGAGCCGCACCACCACCGGGTGGGCTCGAAACTCCAACCTTTCGGTTAACAGCCGATCGCACTAGCCCATTGCGCCATGGAGACAGTCGTGCTCCACTCTCACCACCATCAGAACATATCTTCAAAGCTATCAGCGCAAAGAAAAAAACAACACACCACTCCCGGGAGGGCTCAAAACTCCAACCTTTCGGTTAACAGCCGATCGCGCTAGCCAATTGCGCCACGGAGACAGTCCTGCTCCACTCTCACCACCATCAGAACATATCTTCAAAGCTATTAGCTCGAAGAAAAAAAGTGCCGCACAACCACCGGGTGGGCTCGAACCTACAACCTTTCGGTTAACAGCCCATCGCGCTAGCCAACTGCGCAACGGAGACAGTCTTGCTCCACTCTCACCACCCTCAGAACATATCTTCATAGCTATCGGCCCAAAGAAAAAAAAGCGCCGCACCACCACCGGGTGGGCTCGAACCTCCAATTTATCGATTAACAGCCGATCGCGCTGGCCAATTGCGCCACGGAGACAGTCCTGCTCCACTCTCACCACCATCAGAGCATATCTTCAAAGCTATCAGCATAAAGAAAAAAACAACACACCACTCCCGGGAGGGCTCAAAACTCCAACGTTTCGGTTAACAGCCGATCGCGCTAGCCAATTGCGCCACGGAGACAGTCCTGCTCCACTCTCACCACCATCAGAACATATCTTCAAAGCTATTAGCGCGAAGAAAAAAAGTGCCGCACAACCACCGGGTGGGCTCGAACCTACAACCTTTCGGTTAACAGCCCATCGCGCTAGCAAACTGCGCAACGGAGACAGTCCTGCTCCACTCTCACCACCCTCAGAACATATCTTCATAGCTATCGGCCCAAAGAAAAAAAAAGCGCCGCACCACCACCGGGTGGGCTCGAACCTCCAATTTATCGATTAACAGCCGATCGCGCTGGCCAATTGCGCCACGGAGACAGTCCTGCTCCACTCTCACCACCATCAGAGCATATCTTCAAAGCTATCAGCCCAAAGAAAAAAAAGCGCCGCACCACCACCGGGTGGGCTCGAAACTCCAACCTTTCTGTTAACAGCCGATCGCGCTAGCCAATTGCGCCATGGAGACAGTCGTGCTCCACTCTCACCACCATCAGAACATATCTTCAAAGCTATCAGCCCAAAGAAAAAAGCAACACACCACTCCTGGGAGGGCTCGAAACTCCAACCCATCGGTTAACAGCCGATCGTGCTAGCCAATTGCGCCACGGGGACAGTCCTGCTCCACTCTCACCACCGTCAGAACATTACTTCAAAGCTATCAGCCCAAAGAAAAAAAGCCCCGCACCACCACCGGGTGGGCTTGAAACTCCAACCTTTCGGTTAACAGCCGATCGCGCTAGCCATTTGCGCCACGGAGACAGTTCGGCTCCACTCTCACCACCATCAGAACATATCTTCAAAGCTATCAGCGCAAAGAAAAAAGCAACACACCACTCCCAGGAGGGCTCAAAACTCCAACCTATCGGTTAACAGCCGATCGTGCTAGCCAATTGCGCCACGGAGACAGTCCTGCTCCACTCTCACCACCATCAGAAGATTACTTCATAGCTATCAGCCCAAAGAAAAAAAAGCGCCGCACCACCACCGGGTGGGCTCGAAACTCCAACCTTTCGGTTAACAGCCGATTGCGCTAGCCATTTGCGCCATGGAGACAGTCCTGCTCCACACTCATCACCATCAGAACATATCTTCAAAGCTATCAACGCAAAGAAAAAAACAACACACCACTCCTGGGAGGGCTCGAAACTCCAACCTTTCGGTTAACAGCCGATCGCGCTAGCCAATTGTGCCACGGAGACAGTCCTGCTCCACTCTCACCACCATCAGAACATATCTTCAAAGCTATCAGCCCAAAGAAAAAAAAAGCGCCGCACCACCACCGGGTGGGCTCAAAACTCCAACTTTTCGGTTAACAGCCTATCGCGCTAGCCAATTGCGCCAAGGAGCAGTCGTGCTCCACTCTCACCACCATCAGAACATATCTTCAAAGCTATCAGCCCAAAGAAAAAAGCAACACACCACTCCTGGGAGGGCTCGAAACTCCAACCCATCGGTTAACAGCCGATCGTGCTAGCCAATTGCGCCACGGGGACAGTCCTGCTCCACTCTCACCACCATCAGAGCATATCTTCAAAGCTATCAGCCCAAAGAAAAAAAAGCGCCGCACCACCACCGGGTGGGCTCGAAACTCCAACCTTTCTGTTAACAGCCGATCGCGCTAGCCAATTGCGCCATGGAGACAGTCGTGCTCCACTCTCACCACCATCAGAACATATCTTCAAAGCTATCAGCCCAAAGAAAAAAGCAACACACCACTCCTGGGAGGGCTCGAAACTCCAAACCATCGGTTAACAGCCGATCGTGCTAGCCAATTGCGCCACGGGGACAGTCCTGCTCCACTCTCACCACCGTCAGAACATTACTTCAAAGCTATCAGCCCAAAGAAAAAAAGCCCCGCACCACCACCGGGTGGGCTTGAAACTCCAACCTTTCGGTTAACAGCCGATCGCGCTAGCCATTTGCGCCACGGAGACAGTCCGGCTCCACTCTCACCACCATCAGAACATATCTTCAAAGCTATCAGCCCAAACAAAAAAAGAGCCGCACCACCACCGGGTGGGCTCGAAACTCCTACCTTTCGGTTAACAGCCGATCGCACTAGCCCATTGCGCCATGGAGACAGTCGTGCTCCACTCTCACCACCATCAGAACATATCTTCAAAGCTATCAGCGCAAAGAAAAAAACAACACACCACTCCCGGGAGGGCTCAAAACTCCAACCTTTCGGTTAACAGCCGATCGCGCTAGCCAATTGCGCCACGGAGACAGTCCTGCTCCACTCTCACCACCATCAGAACATATCTTCAAAGCTATTAGCGCGAAGAAAAAAAGTGCCGCACAACCACCGGGTGGGCTCGAACCTACAACCTTTCGGTTAACAGCCCATCGCGCTAGCCAACTGCGCAACGGAGACAGTCCTGCTCCACTCTCACCACCCTCAGAACATATCTTCATAGCTATCGGCCCAAAGAAAAAAAAAGCGCCGCACCACCACCGGGTGGGCTCGAACCTCCAATTTATCGATTAACAGCCGATCGCGCTGGCCAATTGCGCCATGGAGACAGTCGTGCTCCACTCTCACCACCATCAGAACATATCTTCAAAGCTATCAGCCCAAAGAAAAAAGCAACACACCACTCCTGGGAGGGCTCAAAACTCCAACCTATCGGTTAACAGCCGATCGCGCTAGCCAATTGTGCCACGGAGACAGTCCTGCTCCACTCTCACCACCATCAGAACATATCTTCAAAGCTATCAGCCCAAAGAAAAAAAAAGCGCCGCACCACCACCGGGTGGGCTCAAAACTCCAACTTTTCGGTTAACAGCCTATCGCGCTAGCCAATTGCGCCAAGGAGCAGTCGTGCTCCACTCTCACCACCATCAGAACATATCTTCAAAGCTATCAGCCCAAAGAAAAAAGCAACACACCACTCCTGGGAGGGCTCGAAACTCCAACCCATCGGTTAACAGCCGATCGTGCTAGCCAATTGCGCCACGGGGACAGTCCTGCTCCACTCTCACCACCATCAGAGCATATCTTCAAAGCTATCAGCCCAAAGAAAAAAAAGCGCCGCACCACCACCGGGTGGGCTCGAAACTCCAACCTTTCTGTTAACAGCCGATCGCGCTAGCCAATTGCGCCATGGAGACAGTCGTGCTCCACTCTCACCACCATCAGAACATATCTTCAAAGCTATCAGCCCAAAGAAAAAAGCAACACACCACTCCTGGGAGGGCTCGAAACTCCAAACCATCGGTTAACAGCCGATCGTGCTAGCCAATTGCGCCACGGGGACAGTCCTGCTCCACTCTCACCACTGTCAGAACATTACTTCAAAGCTATCAGCCCAAAGAAAAAAGCCCCGCACCACCACCGGGTGGGCTTGAAACTCCAACCTTTCGGTTAACAGCCGATCGCGCTAGCCATTTGCGCCACGGAGACAGTCCGGCTCCACTCTCACCACCATCAGAACATATCTTCAAAGCTATCAGCCCAAACAAAAAAAGAGCCGCACCACCACCGGGTGGGCTCGAAACTCCTACCTTTCGGTTAACAGCCGATCGCACTAGCCCATTGCGCCATGGAGACAGTCGTGCTCCACTCTCACCACCATCAGAACATATCTTCAAAGCTATCAGCGCAAAAAAAAAACAACACACCACTCCCGGGAGGGCTCAAAACTCCAACCTTTCGGTTAACAGACGATCGCGCTAGCCAATTGCGCCACGGAGACAGTCCTGCTCCACTCTCACCACCATCAGAACATATCTTCAAAGCTATTAGCGCGAAGAAAAAAAGTGCCGCACAACCACCGGGTGGGCTCGAACCTACAACCTTTCGGTTAACAGCCCATCGCGCTAGCCAACTGCGCAACGGAGACAGTCCTGCTCCACTCTCACCACCCTCAGAACATATCTTCATAGCTATCGGCCCAAAGAAAAAAAAAGCGCCGCACCACCACCGGGTGGGCTCGAACCTCCAATTTATCGATTAACAGCCGATCGCGCTGGCCAATTGCGCCACGGAGACAGTCCTGCTCCACTCTCACCACCATCAGAGCATATCTTCAAAGCTATCAGCCCAAAGAAAAAAAAGCGCCGCACCACCACCGGGTGGGCTCGAAACTCCAACCTTTCTGTTAACAGCCGATCGCGCTAGCCGATTGCGCCATGGAGACAGTCGTGCTCCACTCTCACCACCATCAGAACATATCTTCAAAGCTATCAGCCCAAAGAAAAAAGCAACACACCACTCCTGGGACGGCTCGAAACTCCAACCCATCGGTTAACAGCCGATCGTGCTAGCCAATTGCGCCACGGGGACAGTCCTGCTCCACTCTCACCACCGTCAGAACATTACTTCAAAGCTATCAGCCCAAAGAAAAAAGCAACACACCACTCCCAGGAGGGCTCAAAACTCCAACCTATCGGTTAACAGCCGATCGTGCTAGCCAATTGCGTCACGGAGACAGTCCTGCTCCACTCTCACCACCATCAGAAGATTACTTCATAGCTATCAGCCCAAAGAAAAAAAAAGCGCCGCACCACCACCGGGTGGGCTCGAAACTCCAACCTTTCGGTTAACAGCCGATTGCGCTAGCCATTTGCGCCATGGAGACAGTCCTGCTCCACACTCATCACCATCAGAACATATCTTCAAAGCTATCAACGCAAAGAAAAAAACAACACACCACTCCTGGGAGGGCTCGAAACTCCAACCTTTCGGTTAACAGCCGATCGCGCTAGCCAATTGTGCCACGGAGACAGTCCTGCTCCACTCTCACCACCATCAGAACATATCTTCAAAGCTATCAGCCCAAAGAAAAAAAAAGCGCCGCACCACCACCGGGTGGGCTCAAAACTCCACTTTTCGGTCAACAGCCTATCGCGCTAGCCAATTGCGCCAAGGAGCAGTCGTGCTCCACTCTCACCACCATCAGAACATATCTTCAAAGCTATCAGCCCAAAGAAAAAAGCAACACACCACTCCTGGGAGGGCTCGAAACTCCAACCCATCGGTTAACAGCCGATCGTGCTAGCCCATTGCGCCATGGAGACAGTCGTGCTCCACTCTCACCACCATCAGAACATATCTTCAAAGCTATCAGCGCAAAGAAAAAACAACACACCACTCCCGGGAGGGCTCAAAACTCCAACCTTTCGGTTAACAGCCGATCGCGCTAGCCAATTGCGCCACGGAGACAGTCCTGCTCCACTCTCACCACCATCAGAACATATCTTCAAAGCTATTAGCGCGAAGAAAAAAAGTGCCGCACAACCACCGGGTGGGCTCGAACCTACAACCTTTCGGTTAACAGCCCATCGCGCTAGCCAACTGCGCAACGGAGACAGTCCTGCTCCACTCTCACCACCCTCAGAACATATCTTCATAGCTATCAGCCCAAAGAAAAAAAAAGCGCCGCACCACCACCGGGTGGGCTCGAACCTCCAATTTATCGATTAACAGCCGATCGCGCTGGCCAATTGCGCCACGGAGACAGTCCTGCTCCACTCTCACCACCATCAGAACATATCTTCAAAGCTATCAGCCCAAAGAAAAAAAAGCGCCGCACCACCACCGGGTGGGCTCGAAACTCCAACCTTTCTGTTAACAGCCGATCGCGCTAGCCAATTGCGCCATGGATACAGTCGTGCTCCACTCTCACCACCATCAGAACATATCTTCAAAGCTATCAGCCCAAAGAAAAAAGCAACACACCACTCCTGGGAGGGCTCGAAACTCCAAACCATCGGTTAACAGCCGATCGTGCTAGCCAATTGCGCCACGGGGACAGTCCTGCTCCACTCTCACCACCGTCAGAACATTACTTCAAAGCTATCAGCCCAAAGAAAAAAAGCCCCGCACCACCACCGGGTGGGCTTGAAACTCCAACCTTTCGGTTAACAGCCGATCGCGCTAGCCATTTGCGCCACGGAGACAGTTCGGCTCCACTCTCACCACCATCAGAACATATCTTCAAAGCTATCAGCCCAAACAAAAAAAAAGAGCCGCACCACCACCGGGTGGGCTCGAAACTCCAACCTTTCGGTTAACAGCCGATCGCACTAGCCCATTGCGCCATGGAGACAGTCGTGCTCCACTCTCACCACCATCAGAACATATCTTCAAAGCTATCAGCGCAAAGAAAAAAACAACACACCACTCCCGGGAGGGCTCAAAACTCCAACCTTTCGGTTAACAGCCGATCGCGCTAGCCAATTGCGCCACGGAGACAGTCCTGCTCCACTCTCACCACCATCAGAACATATCTTCACAGCTATTAGCGCGAAGAAAAAAAGTGCCGCACAACCACCGGGTGGGCTCGAACCTACAACCTTTCGGTTAACAGCCCATCGCGCTAGCCAACTGCGCAACGGAGACAGTCTTGCTCCACTCTCACCACCCTCAGAACATATCTTCATAGCTATCGGCCCAAAGAAAAAAAAAGCGCCGCACCACCACCGGGTGGGCTCGAACCTCCAATTTATCGATTAACAGCCGATCGCGCTGGCCAATTGCGCCACGGAGACAGTCCTGCTCCACTCTCACCACCATCAGAGCATATCTTCAAAGCTATCAGCGCAAAGAAAAAAACAACACACCACTCCCGGGAGGGCTCAAAACTCCAACGTTTCGGTTAACAGCCGATCGCGCTAGCCAATTGCGCCACGGAGACAGTCCTGCTCCACTCTCACCACCATCAGAACATATCTTCAAAGCTATTAGCGCGAAGAAAAAAAGTGCCGCGCAACCACCGGGTGGGCTCGAACCTACAACCTTTCGGTTAACAGCCCATCGCGCTAGCCAACTGCGCAACGGAGACAGTCCTGCTCCACTCTCACCACCCTCAGAACATATCTTCATAGCTATCGGCCCAAAGAAAAAAAAAGCGCCGCACCACCACCGGGTGGGCTCGAACCTCCAATTTATCGATTAACAGCCGATCGCGCTGGCCAATTGCGCCACGGAGACAGTCCTGCTCCACTCTCACCACCATCAGAGCATATCTTCAAAGCTATCAGCCCAAAGAAAAAAAAAGCGCCGCACCACCACCGGGTGGGCTCAAAACTCCAACTTTTCGGTTAACAGCCTATCGCGCTAGCCAATTGCGCCAAGGAGCAGTCGTGCTCCACTCTCACCACCATCAGAACATATCTTCAAAGCTATCAGCCCAAAGAAAAAAGCAACACACCACTCCTGGGAGGGCTCGAAACTCCAACCCATCGGTTAACAGCCGATCGTGCTAGCCAATTGCGCCACGGGGACAGTCCTGCTCCACTCTCACCACCATCAGAGCATATCTTCAAAGCTATCAGCCCAAAGAAAAAAAAGCGCCGCACCACCACCGGGTGGGCTCGAAACTCCAACCTTTCTGTTAACAGCCGATCGCGCTAGCCAATTGCGCCATGGAGACAGTCGTGCTCCACTCTCACCACCATCAGAACATATCTTCAAAGCTATCAGCCCAAAGAAAAAAGCAACACACCACTCCTGGGAGGGCTCGAAACTCCAAACCATCGGTTAACAGCCGATCGTGCTAGCCAATTGCGCCACGGGGACAGTCCTGCTCCACTCTCACCACCGTCAGAACATTACTTCAAAGCTATCAGCCCAAAGAAAAAAAGCCCCGCACCACCACCGGGTGGGCTTGAAACTCCAACCTTTCGGTTAACAGCCGATCGCGCTAGCCATTTGCGCCACGGAGACAGTTCGGCTCCACTCTCACCACCATCAGAACATATCTTCAAAGCTATCAGCCCAAACAAAAAAAAGAGCCGCACCACCACCGGGTGGGCTCGAAACTCCAACCTTTCGGTTAACAGCCGATCGCACTTGCCCATTGTGCCATGGAGACAGTCGTGCTCCACTCTCACCACCATCAGAACATATCTTCAAAGCTATCAGCGCAAAGAAAAAAACAACACACCACTCCCGGGAGGGCTCAAAACTCCAACCTTTCGGTTAACAGCCGATCGCGCTAGCCAATTGCGCCACGGAGACAGTCCTGCTCCACTCTCACCACCATCAGAACATATCTTCAAAGCTATTAGCGCGAAGAAAAAAAGTGCCGCACAACCACCGGGTGGGCTCGAACCTACAACCTTTCGGTTAACAGCCCATCGCGCTAGCCAACTGCGCAACGGAGACAGTCCTGCTCCACTCTCACCACCCTCAGAACATATCTTCATAGCTATCAGCCCAAAGAAAAAAAAGCGCCGCACCACCACCGGGTGTGCTCGAACCTCCAATTTATCGATTAACAGCCGATTGCGCTGGCCAATTGCGCCACGGAGACAGTCCTGCTCCACTCTCACCACCATCAGAACATATCTTCAAAGCTATCAGCCCAAAGAAAAAAAAAAGCGCCGCACCACCACCGGGTGGGCTCGAGACTCCAACCTTTCTGTTAACAGCCGATCGCGCTAGCCAATTGCGCCATGGAGACAGTCGTGCTCCACTCTCACCACCATCAGAGCATATCTTCAAAGCTATCAGCGCAAAGAAAAAAGCAACACACCACTCCCGGGAGGGCTCGAAACTCCAAACTTTCGGTCAACAGCCGATCGCGCTAGCCTATTGCGCCACGGAGACAGTCCTGCTCCACTCTCACCACCATCAGAACATATCTTCAAAGCTATCAGCCCAAACAAAAAAAAGCGCCGCACCACCACCGGGTGGGCTCGAAACTCCCACCTTTCGGTTAACAGCCGATTGCGCTAGCCAACTGCGCAACGGAGACAGTCCTGCTCCACTCTCACCACCCTCAGAACATATCTTCATAGCTATCGGCCCAAAGAAAAAAAAAGCGCCGCACCACCACCGGGTGGGCTCGAACCTCCAATTTATCGATTAACAGCCGATCGCGCTGGCCAATTGCGCCACGGAGACAGTCCTGCTCCACTCTCACCGCCATCAGAGCATATCTTCAAAGCTATCAGCCCAAAGAAAAAAAAGCGCCGCACCACCACCAGGTGGGCTCGAAACTCCAACCTTTCTGTTAACAGCCGATCGCGCTAGCCAATTGCGCCATGGAGACAGTCGTGCTCCACTCTCACCACCATCAGAACATATCTTCAAAGCTATCAGCCCAAAGAAAAAAGCAACACACCACTCCTGGGAGGGCTCGAAACTCCAACCCATCGGTTAACAGCCGATCGTGCTAGCCAATTGCGCCACGGGGACAGTCCTGCTCCACTCTCACCACCGTCAGAACATTACTTCAAAGCTATCAGCCCAAAGAAAAAAAGCCCCGCACCACCACCGGGTGGGCTTGAAACTCCAACCTTTCGGTTAACAGCCGATCGCGCTAGCCATTTGCGCCACGGAGACAGTTCGGCTCCACTCTCACCACCATCAGAACATATCTTCAAAGCTATCAGCGCAAAGAAAAAAGCAACACACCACTCCCAGGAGGGCTCAAAACTCCAACCTATCGGTTAACAGCCGATCGTGCTAGCCAATTGCGCCACGGAGACAGTCCTGCTCCACTCTCACCACCATCAGAAGATTACTTCATAGCTATCAGCCCAAAGAAAAAAAAAGCGCCGCACCACCACCGGGTGGGCTCGAAACTCCAACCTTTCGGTTAACAGCCGATTGCGCTAGCCATTTGCGCCATGGAGACAGTCCTGCTCCACACTCATCACCATCAGAACATATCTTCAAAGCTATCAACGCAAAGAAAAAAACAACACACCACTCCTGGGAGGGCTCGAAACTCCAACCTTTCGGTTAACAGCCGATCGCGCTAGCCAATTGTGCCACGGAGACAGTCCTGCTCCACTCTCACCACCATCAGAACATATCTTCAAAGCTATCAGCCCAAAGAAAAAAAAAGCGCCGCACCACCACCGGGTGGGCTCAAAACTCCAACTTTTCGGTTAACAACCTATCGCGCTAGCCAATTGCGCCAAGTAGCAGTCGTGCTCCACTCTCACCACCATCAGAACATATCTTCAAAGCTATCAGCCCAAAGAAAAAAGCAACACACCACTCCTGGGAGGGCTCGAAACTCCAACCCATCGGTTAACAGCCGATCGTGCTAGCCAATTGCGCCACGGGGACAGTCCTGCTCCACTCTCACCACCATCAGAACATTACTTCAAAGCTATCAGCCCAAAGAAAAAAAGCCCCGCACCACCACCGGGTGGGCTTGAAACTCCAACCTTTCGGTTAACAGCCGATCGCGCTAGCCATTTGCGCCACGGAGACAGTCCGGCTCCACTCTCACCACCATCAGAACATATCTTCAAAGCTATCAGCCCAAACAAAAAAAAGAGCCGCACCACCACTGGGTGGGCTCGGAACTCCAACCTTTCGGTTAACAGCCGATCGCACTAGCCCATTGCGCCATGGAGACAGTCGTGCTCCACTCTCACCACCATCAGAACATATCTTCAAAGCTATCAGCGCAAAGAAAAAAACAACACACCACTCCCGGGAGGGCTCAAAACTCCAACCTTTCGGTTAACAGCCGATCGCGCTAGCCAATTGCGCCACGGAGACAGTCCTGCTCCACTCTCACCACCATCAGAACATATCTTCAAAGCTATTAGCGCGAAGAAAAAAAGTGCCGCACAACCACCGGGTGGGCTCGAACCTACAACCTTTCGGTTAACAGCCCATCGCGCTAGCCAACTGCGCAACGGAGACAGTCCTGCTCCACTCTCACCACCCTCAGAACATATCTTCATAGCTATCAGCCCAAAGAAAAAAAAAGCGCCGCACCACCACCGGGTGGGCTCGAACCTCCAATTTATCGATTAACAGCCGATCGCGCTGGCCAATTGCGCCACGGAGACAGTCCTGCTCCACTCTCACCACCATCAGAACATATCTTCAAAGCTATCAGCCCAAAGAAAAAAAAGCGCCGCACCACCACCGGGTGGGCTCGAAACTCCAACCTTTCTGTTAACAGCCGATCGCGCTAGCCAATTGCGCCATGGAGACAGTCGTGCTCCACTCTCACCACCATCAGAACATATCTTCAAAGCTATCAGCCCAAAGAAAAAAGCAACACACCACTCCTGGGAGGGCTCGAAACTCCAAACCATCGGTTAACAGCCGATCGTGCTAGCCAATTGCGCCACGGGGACAGTCCTGCTCCACTCTCACCACCGTCAGAACATTACTTCAAAGCTATCAGCCCAAAGAAAAAAAGCCCCGCACCACCACCGGGTGGGCTTGAAACTCCAACCTTTCGGTTAACAGCCGATCGCGCTAGCCATTTGCGCCACGGAGACAGTTCGGCTCCACTCTCACCACCATCAGAACATATCTTCAAAGCTATCAGCCCAAACAAAAAAAGAGCCGCACCACCACCGGGTGGGCTCGAAACTCCAACCTTTCGGTTAACAGCCGATCGCACTAGTCCATTGCGCCATGGAGACAGTCGTGCTCCACTCTCACCACCATCAGAACATATCTTCAAAGCTATCAGCGCAAAGAAAAAAACAACACACCACTCCCGGGAGGGCTCAAAACTCCAACCTTTCGGTTAACAGCCGATCCCGCTAGCCAATTGCGCCACAGAGACAGTCCTGCTCCACTCTCACCACCATCAGAACATATCTTCAAAGCTATTAGCGCGAAGAAAAAAAGTGCCGCACAACCACCGGGTGGGCTCGAACCTACAACCTTTCGGTTAACAGCCCATCGCGCTAGCCAACTGCGCAACGGAGACAGTCCTGCTCCACTCTCACCACCCTCAGAACATATCTTCATAGCTATCAGCCCAAAGAAAAAAAAGCGCCGCACCACCACCGGGTGTGCTCGAACCTCCAATTTATCGATTAACAGCCGATCGCGCTGGCCAATTGCGCCACGGAGACAGTCCTGCTCCACTCTCACCACCATCAGAACATATCTTCAAAGCTATCAGCCCAAAGAAAAAAAAAAGCGCCGCACCACCACCGGGTGGGCTCGAAACTCCAACCTTTCTGTTAACAGCCGATCGCGCTAGCCAATTGCGCCATGGAGACAGTCGTGCTCCACTCTCACCACCATCAGAGCATATCTTCAAAGCTATCAGCGCAAAGAAAAAAGCAACACACCACTCCCGGAAGGGCTCGAAACTCCAAACTTTCGGTCAACAGCTGATCGCGCTAGCCTATTGCGCCACGGAGACAGTCCTGCTCCACTCTCACCACCATCAGAACATATCTTCAAAGCTATCAACCCAAACAAAAAAAAGCGCCGCACCACCACCGGGTGGGCTCGAAACTCCCACCTTTCGGTTAACAGCCGATTGCGCTAGCCATTTGCGCCATGGAGACAGTCGTGCTCCACACTCATCACCATCAGAACATATCTTCAAAGCTATCAGCCCAAAGAAAAAAAAAAGCGCCGCACCACCACCGGGTGGGCTCGAAACTCCAACCTTTCGGTTAACAGCCGATTGCGCTAGCCATTTGCGCCACGGAGACAGTCCTGCTCCACTCTCACCACCATCAGAACATATCTTCAAAGCTATCAGCCCAAAGAAAAAAAAAGCCCCGCACCACCACCGGGTGGGCTTGAAACTCCAACCTTTCGGTTAACAGCCGATCGCGCTAGCCATTTGCGCCACGGAGACAGTCCTGCTCTACTCTCACCACCATCAGAACGTATCTTCAAAGCTATCAGCGCAAAGAAAAAAACAACACACCACTCCCGGGAGGGCTCAAAACTCCAACCTTTCGGTTAACAGCCGATCGCGCTAGCCAATTGCGCCACGGAGACAGTCGTGCTCCACTTTCACCACCATCAGAACATATCTTCAAAGCTATCAGCGCATAGAAAAAAGCAACACACCACTCCCGGGAGGGCTTGAAACTCGATCCTTTCGGTTAACAGCCGATCGCGCTAGCCAATTGCGCCACGGAGACAGTCCTGCTCCACTCTCACCACCATCAGAACATATCTTCGAAGCTATCAGCCCAAAGAAAAAAAAAGAGCCGCACCACCACCGGGTGGGCTCGAAACTCCAACCTTTCGGTTAACAGCCGATCGCGCTAGCCAATTGCGCCATGGAGACAGTCGTGCTCCACTCTCACCACCATCCGAACATATCTTCAAAGCTATCAGCGCAAAGAAAAAAAAGAGCCGCACCACCACCGGGTGGGCTCGAAACTCCAACCTTTCGGTTAACAGCCGATCGCGCTAGCCAATTGCGCCACGGAGACAGTCCTGCTGCACTCTCACCACCATCAGAACATATCTTCAAAGCTATTAGCGCGAAGAAAAAAAAGTGCCGCACAACCACCGGGTGGGGTCGAACCTGCAACCCTTCGGTTAACAGCCCATCGCCCTAGCCAACTGCGCAACGGAGACAGTCCTGCTCCACTCTCACCACCCTCAGAACATAACTTCATAGCTATCAGCCCAACGAAAAAAAAAGCGCCGCACCACCACCGGGTGGGCTCGAAACTCCAACCTTTCGGTTAACAGCCGATCACGCTAGCCAATTGCGCCACGGAGACAGTCCTGCTTCACACTCACCACGATCAGAACATATCTTCAAAGCTATCAGCCCAAAGAAAAAAAGCGCCGCACACCACCGGGTGGGCTCGAAACTCCAACTTTTCGGTTAACATCCGATCGCGCTAGCCAATTGCACCACGGAGACAGTCCTGCTCCACTCTCACCACCATCAGAACATATCTTCAAAGCTATCAGCCCAAAGAAAAAAAAGCGCCGCACCACCCCCGGGTGGGCTCGAAACTCCAACTTTTCGGTTAACAGCCGATAACGCTAGCCAATTGCGCCAAAGAGGCAGTCGTGCTCCACTCTCACCACCATCAGAACATATCTTCAAAGCTATCAGCGCAAAGAAAAAAGCAACACACCACTCCCAGGAGGGCTCAAAACTCCAACCTATCGGTTAACAGCCGATCGCGCTAGCCAATTGCGCCACGGAGACAGTCCTGCTCCACTCTCACCACCATCAGAACATATCTTCAAAGCTATTAGCGCGAAGAAAAAAAGTGCCGCACAACCACCGGGTGGGCTCGAACCTACAACCTTTCGGTTAACAGCCCATCGCGCTAGCCAACTGCGCAACGGAGACAGTCCTGCTCCACTCTCACCACCCTCAGAACATATCTTCATAGCTATCAGCCCAAAGAAAAAAAAGCGCCGCACCACCACCGGGTGTGCTCGAACCTCCAATTTATCGATTAACAGCCGATCGCGCTGGCCAATTGCGCCACGGAGACAGTCCTGCTCCACTCTCACCACCATCAGAACATATCTTCAAAGCTATCAGCCCAAAGAAAAAAAAAAGCGCCGCACCACCACCGGGTGGGCTCGAAACTCCAACCTTTCTGTTAACAGCCGATCGCGCTAGCCAATTGCGCCATGGAGACAGTCGTGCTCCACTCTCACCACCATCAGAGCATATCTTCAAAGCTATCAGCGCAAAGAAAAAAGCAACACACCACTCCCGGGAGGGCTCGAAACTCCAAACTTTCGGTCAACAGCCGATCGCGCTAGCCTATTGCGCCACGGAGACAGTCCTGCTCCACTCTCACCACCATCAGAACATATCTTCAAAGCTATCAGCCCAAACAAAAAAAAAGCGCCGCACCACCACCGGGTGGGCTCGAAACTCCCACCTTTCGGTTAACAGCCGATTGCGCTAGCCAACTGCGCAACGGAGACAGTCCTGCTCCACTCTCACCACCCTCAGAACATATCTTCATAGCTATCGGCCCAAAGAAAAAAAAAGCGCCGCACCACCACCGGGTGGGCTCGAACCTCCAATTTATCGATTAACAGCCGATCGCGCTGGCCAATTGCGCCACGGAGACAGTCCTGCTCCACTCTCACCGCCATCAGAGCATATCTTCAAAGCTATCAGCCCAAAGAAAAAAAAGCGCCGCACCACCACCGGGTGGGCTCGAAACTCCAACCTTTCTGTTAACAGCCGATCGCGCTAGCCAATTGCGCCATGGAGACAGTCGTGCTCCACTCTCACCACCATCAGAACATATCTTCAAAGCTATCAGCCCAAAGAAAAAAGCAACACACCACTCCTGGGAGGGCTCGAAACTCCAACCCATCGGTTAACAGCCGATCGTGCTAGCCAATTGCGCCACGGGGACAGTCCTGATCCACTCTCACCACCGTCAGAACATTACTTCAAAGCTATCAGCCCAAAGAAAAAAAGCCCCGCACCACCACCGGGTGGGCTTGAAACTCCAACCTTTCGGTTAACAGCCGATCGCGCTAGCCATTTGCGCCACGGAGACAGTTCGGCTCCACTCTCACCACCATCAGAACATATCTTCAAAGCTATCAGCGCAAAGAAAAAAGCAACACACCACTCCCAGGAGGGCTCAAAACTCCAACCTATCGGTTAACAGCCGATCGTGCTAGCCAATTGCGCCACGGAGACAGTCCTGCTCCACTCTCACCACCATCAGAAGATTACTTCATAGCTATCAGCCCAAAGAAAAAAAAAGCGCCGCACCACCACCGGGTGGGCTCGAAACTCCAACCTTTCGGTTAACAGCCGATTGCGCTAGCCATTTGCGCCATGGAGACAGTCCTGCTCCACACTCATCACCATCAGAACATATCTTCAAAGCTATCAACGCAAAGAAAAAAACAACACACCACTCCTGGGAGGGCTCGAAACTCCAACCTTTCGGTTAACAGCCGATCGCGCTAGCCAATTGTGCCACGGAGACAGTCCTGCTCCACTCTCACCACCATCAGAACATATCTTCAAAGCTATCAGCCCAAAGAAAAAAAAAGCGCCGCACCACCACCGTGTGGGCTCAAAACTCCAACTTTTCGGTTAACAGCCTATCGCGCTAGCCAATTGCGCCAAGTAGCAGTCGTGCTCCACTCTCACCACCATCAGAACATATCTTCAAAGCTATCAGCCCAAAGAAAAAAGCAACACACCACTCCTGGGAGGGCTCGAAACTCCAACCCATCGGTTAACAGCCGATCGTGCTAGCCAATTGCGCCACGGGGACAGTCCTGCTCCACTCTCACCACCATCAGAACATTACTTCAAAGCTATCAGCCCAAAGAAAAAAAGCCCCGCACCACCACCGGGTGGGCTTGAAACTCCAACCTTTCGGTTAACAGCCGATCGCGCTAGCCATTTGCGCCACGGAGACAGTCCGGCTCCACTCTCACCACCATCAGAACATATCTTCAAAGCTATCAGCCCAAACAAAAAAAAGAGCCGCACCACCACTGGGTGGGCTCGGAACTCCAACCTTTCGGTTAACAGCCGATCGCACTAGCCCATTGCGCCATGGAGACAGTCGTGCTCCACTCTCACCACCATCAGAACATATCTTCAAAGCTATCAGCGCAAAGAAAAAAACAACACACCACTCCCGGGAGGGCTCAAAACTCCAACCTTTCGGTTAACAGCCGATCGCGCTAGCCAATTGCGCCACGGAGACATCCTGCTCCACTCTCACCACCATCAGAACATATCTTCAAAGCTATTAGCGCGAAGAAAAAAAGTGCCGCACAACCACCGGGTGGGCTCGAACCTACAACCTTTCGGTTAACAGCCCATCGCGCTAGCCAACTGCGTAACGGAGACAGTCCTGCTCCACTCTCACCACCCTCAGAACATATCTTCATAGCTATCAGCCCAAAGAAAAAAAAGCGCCGCACCACCACCGGGTGGGCTCGAACCTCCAATTTATCGATTAACAGCCGATCGCGCTGGCCAATTGCGCCACGGAGACAGTCCTGCTCCACTCTCACCACCATCAGAACATATCTTCAAAGCTATCAGCCCAAAGAAAAAAAAGCGCCGCACCACCACCGGGTGGGCTCGAAACTCCAACCTTTCTGTTAACAGCCGATCGCGCTAGCCAATTGCGCCATGGAGACAGTCGTGCTCCACTCTCACCACCATCAGAACATATCTTCAAAGCTATCAGCCCAAAGAAAAAAGCAACACACCACTCCTGGGAGGGCTCGAAACTCCAAACCATCGGTTAACAGCCGATCGTGCTAGCCAATTGCGCCACGGGGACAGTCCTGCTCCACTCTCACCACCGTCAGAACATTACTTCAAAGCTATCAGCCCAAAGAAAAAAAGCCCCGCACCACCACCGGGTGGGCTTGAAACTCCAACCTTTCGGTTAACAGCCGATCGCGCTAGCCATTTGCGCCACGGAGACAGTTCGGCTCCACTCTCACCACCATCAGAACATATCTTCAAAGCTATCAGCCCAAACAAAAAAAAGAGCCGCACCACCACCGGGTGGGCTCGAAACTCCAACCTTTCGGTTAACAGCCGATCGCACTAGTCCATTGCGCCATGGAGACAGTCGTGCTCCACTCTCACCACCATCAGAACATATCTTCAAAGCTATCAGCGCAAAGAAAAAAACAACACACCACTCCCGGGAGGGCTCAAAACTCCAACCTTTCGGTTAACAGCCGATCGCGCTAGCCAATTGCGCCACAGAGACAGTCCTGCTCCACTCTCACCACCATCAGAACATATCTTCAAAGCTATTAGCGCGAAGAAAAAAAGTGCCGCACAACCACCGGGTGGGCTCGAACCTACAACCTTTCGGTTAACAGCCCATCGCGC
This sequence comes from Rhipicephalus microplus, assembly GCF_043290135.1. Taxonomy (NCBI): domain Eukaryota; kingdom Metazoa; phylum Arthropoda; class Arachnida; order Ixodida; family Ixodidae; genus Rhipicephalus; species Rhipicephalus microplus. The sequence goes on from NC_134703.1 coordinate 176,758,838, forward strand.
TAGCCAACTGCGCAACGGAGACAGTCCTGCTCCACTCTCACCACCCTCAGAACATATCTTCATAGCTATCAGCCCAAAGAAAAAAAAGCGCCACACCACCACCGGGTGTGCTCGAACCTCCAATTTATCGATTAACAGCCGATCGCGCTGGCCAATTGCGCCACGGAGACAGTCCTGCTCCACTCTCACCACCATCAGAACATATCTTCAAAGCTATCAGCCCAAAGAAAAAAAAAGCGCCGCACCACCACCGGGTGGGCTCGAAACTCCAACCTTTCTGTTAACAGCCGATCGCGCTAGCCAATTGCGCCATGGAGACAGTCGTGCTCCACTCTCACCACCATCAGAGCATATCTTCAAAGCTATCAGCGCAAAGAAAAAAGCAACACACCACTCCCGGAAGGGCTCGAAACTCCAAACTTTCGGTCAACAGCCGATCGCGCTAGCCTATTGCGCCACGGAGACAGTCCTGCTCCACTCTCACCACCATCAGAACATATCTTCAAAGCTATCAGCCCAAACAAAAAAAAGCGCCGCACCACCAACGGGTGGGCTCGAAACTCCCACCTTTCGGTTAACAGCCGATTGCGCTAGCCATTTGCGCCATGGAGACAGTCGTGCTCCACACTCATCACCATCAGAACATATCTTCAAAGCTATCAGCCCAAAGAAAAAAAAAGCGCCGCACCACCACCGGGTGGGCTCGAAACTCCAACCTTTCGGTTAACAGCCGATTGCGCTAGCCATTTGCGCCACGGAGACAGTCCTGCTCCACTCTCACCACCATCAGAACATATCTTCAAAGCTATCAGCCCAAAGAAAAAAAAAGCCCCGCACCACCACCGGGTGGGCTTGAAACTCCAACCTTTCGGTTAACAGCCGATCGCGCTAGCCATTTGCGCCACGGAGACAGTCCTGCTCTACTCTCACCACCATCAGAACGTATCTTCAAAGCTATCAGCGCAAAGAAAAAAACAACACACCACTCCCGGGAGGGCTCAAAACTCCAACCTTTCGGTTAACAGCCGATCGCGCTAGCCAATTGCGCCACGGAGACAGTCGTGCTCCACTTTCACCACCATCAGAACATATCTTCAAAGCTATCAGCGCATAGAAAAAAGCAACACACCACTCCCGGGAGGGCTTGAAACTCGATCCTTTCGGTTAACAGCCGATCGCGCTAGCCAATTGCGCCACGGAGACAGTCCTGCTCCACTCTCACCACCATCAGAACATATCTTCGAAGCTATCAGCCCAAAGAAAAAAAAAGAGCCGCACCACCACCGGGTGGGCTCGAAACTCCAACCTTTCGGTTAACAGCCGATCGCGCTAGCCAATTGCGCCATGGAGACAGTCGTGCTCCACTCTCACCACCATCCGAACATATCTTCAAAGCTATCAGCGCAAAGAAAAAAAAGAGCCGCACCACCACCGGGTGGGCTCGAAACTCCAACCTTTCGGTTAACAGCCGATCGCGCTAGCCAATTGCGCCACGGAGACAGTCCTGCTGCACTCTCACCACCATCAGAACATATCTTCAAAGCTATTAGCGCGAAGAAAAAAAAGTGCCGCACAACCACCGGGTGGGGTCGAACCTGCAACCCTTCGGTTAACAGCCCATCGCCCTAGCCAACTGCGCAACGGAGACAGTCCTGCTCCACTCTCACCACCCTCAGAACATAACTTCATAGCTATCAGCCCAACGAAAAAAAAAGCGCCGCACCACCACCGGGTGGGCTCGAAACTCCAACCTTTCGGTTAACAGCCGATCACGCTAGCCAATTGCGCCACGGAGACAGTCCTGCTTCACACTCACCACGATCAGAACATATCTTCAAAGCTATCAGCCCAAAGAAAAAAAGCGCCGCACACCACCGGGTGGGCTCGAAACTCCAACTTTTCGGTTAACATCCGATCGCGCTAGCCAATTGCACCACGGAGACAGTCCTGCTCCACTCTCACCACCATCAGAACATATCTTCAAAGCTATCAGCCCAAAGAAAAAAAAGCGCCGCACCACCCCCGGGTGGGCTCGAAACTCCAACTTTTCGGTTAACAGCCGATCGCGCTAGCCAATTGCGCCAAGGAGCAGTCGTGCTCCACTCTCACCACCATCAGAACATATCTTCAAAGCTATCAGCCCAAAGAAAAAAGCAACACACCACTCCTGGGAGGGCTCGAAACTCCAACCCATCGGTTAACAGCCGATCGTGCTAGCCAATTGCGCCACGGGGACAGTCCTGCTCCACTCTCACCACCATCAGAACATTACTTCAAAGCTATCAGCCCAAAGAAAAAAAGCCCCGCACCACCACCGGGTGGGCTTGAAACTCCAACCTTTCGGTTAACAGCCGATCGCGCTAGCCATTTGCGCCACGGAGACAGTCCGGCTCCACTCTCACCACCATCAGGACATATCTTCAAAGCTATCAGCCCAAACAAAAAAAAGAGCCGCACCACCACCGGGTGGGCTCGAAACTCCAACCATTCGGTTAACAGCCGATCGCACTAGCCCATTGCGCCATGGAGACAGTCGTGCTCCACTCTCACCACCATCAGAACATATCTTCAAAGCTATCAGCGCAAAGAAAAAAACAACACACCACTCCCGGGAGGGCTCAAAACTCCAACCTTTCGGTTAACAGCCGATCGCGCTAGCCAATTGCGCCACGGAGACAGTCCTGCTCCACTCTCACCACCATCAGAACATATCTTCAAAGCTATTAGCGCGAAGAAAAAAAAGTGCCGCACAACCACCGGGTGGGCTCGAACCTACAACCTTTCGGTTAACAGCCCATCGCGCTAGCCAACTGCGCAACGGAGACAGTCCTCCTCCACTCTCACCACCCTCAGAACATATCTTCATAGCTATCAGCCAAAGAAAAAAAAAGCGCCGCACCACCACCGGGTGTGCTCGAACCTCCAATTTATCGATTAACAGCCGATCGCGCTGGCCAATTGCGCCACGGAGACAGTCCTGCTCCACTCTCAGCACCATCAGAACATATCTTCAAAGCTATCAGCCCAAAGAAAAAAAAGCGCCGCACCACCACCGGGTGGGCTCGAAACTCCAACCTTTCTGTTAACAGCCGATCGCGCTAGCCAATTGCGCCATGGAGACAGTCGTGCTCCACTCTCACCACCATCAGAGCATATCTTCAAAGCTATCAGCGCAAAGAAAAAAGCAACACACCCCTCCCGGGAGGGCTCAAAACTCCAAACTTTCGGTCAACAGCCGATCGCGCTAGCCTATTGCGCCATGGAGACAGTCCTGCTCCACTCTCACCACCATCAGAACATATCTTCAAAGCTATCAGCCCAAACAAAAAAAAGCGCCGCACCACCACCGGGTGGGCTCGAAACTCCAACCTTTCGGTTAACAGCCGATTGCGCTAGCCATTTGCGCCATGGAGACAGTCGTGCTCCACACTCATCACCATCAGAACATATCTTCAAAGCTATCAGCGCAAAGAAAAAAACAACACACCACTCCTGGGAGGGCTCGAAACTCGAACCTTTCGGTTAACAGCCGATCGCGCTAGCCAATTGTGCCACGGAGACAGTCCTGCTCCACTCTCACCACCATCAGAACATATCTTCAAAGCTATCAGCCCAAAGAAAAAAAAGCGCCGCATTACCACCGGGTGGGCTCAAAACTCCAACTTTTCGGTTAACAGCCGATCGCGCTAGCCAATTGCGCCAAGGAGCAGTCGTGCTCCACTCTCACCACCATCAGAACATATCTTCAAAGCTATCAGCCCAAAGAAAAAAGCAACACACCACTCCTGGGAGGGCTCGAAACTCCAACTCATCGGTTAACAGCCGATCGTGCTAGCCAATTGCGCCACGGGGACAGTCCTGCTGCACTCTCACCACCATCAGAACATTACTTCAAAGCTATCAGCCCAAAGAAAAAAAGCCCCGCACCACCACCGGGTGGGCTTGAAACTCCAACCTTTCGGTTAACAGCCGATCGGAGCTAGCCATTTGCGCCACGGAGACAGTCCGGCTCCACTCTCACCACCATCAGAACATATCTTCAAAGCTATCAGCCCAAACAAAAAAAAGAGCCGCACCACCACCGGGTGGGCTCGAAACTCCAACCTTTCGGTTAACAGCCAATCGCACTAGCCCATTGCGCCATGGAGACAGTCGTGCTCCACTCTCACCACCATCAGAACATATCTTCAAAGCTATCAGCGCAAAGAAAAAAACAACACACCACTCCCGGGAGGGCTCAAAACTTCAACCTTTCGGTTAACAGCCGATCGCGCTAGCCAATTGCGCCACGGAGACAGTCCTGCTCCACTCTCACCACACTCAGAACATATCTTCATAGCTATCAGCCCAAAGAAAAAAAAGCGCCGCACCACCACCGGGTGGGCTCGAACCTCCAATTTATCGATTAACAGCCGATCGCGCTGGCCAATTGCGCCACGGAGACAGTCCTGCTCCACTCTCACCACCATCAGAACATATCTTCAAAGCTATCAGCCCAAAGAAAAAAAAAGCGGCGCACCACCACCGGGTGGGCTCGAAACTCCAACCTTTCTGTTAACAGCCGATCGCGCTAGCCAATTGCGCCATGGAGACAGTCGTGCTCCACTCTCACCACCATCAGAACATATCTTCAAAGCTATCAGCCCAAAGAAAAAAGCAACACACCACTCCTGGGAGGGCTCGAAACTCCAACCCATCGGTTAACAGCCGATCGTGCTAGCCAATTGCGCCACGGGGACAGTCCTGCTCCACTCTCACCACCGTCAGAACATTACTTCAAAGCTATCAGCCCAAAGAAAAAAAGCCCCGCACCACCACCGGGTGGGCTTGAAACTCCAACCTTTCGGTTAACAGCCGATCGCGCTAGCCATTTGCGCCACGGAGACAGTTCGGCTCCACTCTCACCACCATCAGAACATATCTTCAAAGCTATCAGCCCAAACAAAAAAAGAGCCGCACCACCACCGGGTGGGCTCGAAACTCCAACCTTTCGGTTAACAGCCGATCGCACTAGCCCATTGCGCCATGGAGACAGTCGTGCTCCACTCTCACCACCATCAGAACATATCTTCAAAGCTATCAGCGCAAAGAAAAAAACAACACACCACTCCCGGGAGTGCTCAAAACTCCAACCTTTCGGTTAACAGCCGATCGCGCTAGCCAATTGCGCGACGGAGACAGTCCTGCTCCACTCTCACCACCATCAGAACATATCTTCAAAGCTATTAGCGCGAAGAAAAAAAAGTGCCGCACAACCACCGGGTGGGCTCGAACCTACAACCTTTCGGTTAACAGCCCATCGCGCTAGCCAACTGCGCAACGGAGACAGTCCTGCTCCACTCTCACCACCCTCAGAACATATCTTCATAGCTATCAGCCAAAGAAAAAAAAAGCGCCGCACCACCACCGGGTGTGCTCGAACCTCCAATTTATCGATTAACAGCCGATCGCGCTGGCCAATTGCGCCACGGAGACAGTCCTGCTCCACTCTCACCACCATCAGAACATATCTTCAAAGCTATCAGCCCAAAGAAAAAAAAAGCGCCGCACCACCACCGGGTGGGCTCGAAACTCCAACCTTTCTGTTAACAGCCGATCGCGCTAGCCAATTGCGCCATGGAGACAGTCGTGCTCCACTCTCACCACCATCAGAGCATATCTTCAAAGCTATCAGCGCAAAGAAAAAAGCAACACACCACTCCCGGGTGGGCTCGAAACTCCAAACTTTCGGTCAACAGCCGATCGCGCTAGCCTATTGCGCCACGGAGACAGTCCTGCTCCACTCTCACCACCATCAGAACATATCTTCAAAGCTATCAGCCCAAACAAAAAAAAAGCGCCGCACCACCACCGGGTGGGCTCGAAACTCCAAACTTTCGGTTAACAGCCGATTGCGCTAGCCATTTGCGCCATGGATACAGTCGTGCTCCACACTCATCACCATCAGAACATATCTTCAAAGCTATCAGCGCAAAGAAAAAAACAACACACCACTCCTGGGAGGGCTCGAAACTCAAACCTTTCGGTTAACAGCCGATCGCGCTAGCCAATTGTGCCACGGAGACAGTCCTGCTCCACTCTCACCACCATCAGAACATATCTTCAAAGCTATCAGTCCAAAGAAAAAAAAGCGCCGCACCACCACCGGGTGGGCTCAAAACTCCAACTTTTCGGTTAACAGCCGATCGCGCTAGCCAATTGCGCCAAGGAGCAGTCGTGCTCCACTCTCACCACCATCAAAACATATCTTCAAAGCTATCAGCCCAAAGAAAAAAGCAACACACCACTCCTGGGAGGGCTCGAAACTCCAACCCATCGGTTAACAGCCGATCGTGCTAGCCATTTGCGCCACGGGGACAGTCCTGCTCCACTCTCACCACCATCAGAACATTACTTCAAAGCTATCAGCCCAAAGAAAAAAAGCCCCGCACCACCACCGGGTGGGCTTGAAACTCCAACCTTTCGGTTAACAGCCGATCGCGCTAGCCATTTGCGCCACGGAGACAGTCCGGCTCCACTCTCACCACCATCAGAACATATCTTCAAAGCTATCAGCGCAAAGAAAAAAACAACACACCACTCCCGGGAGGGCTCAAAACTCCAACCTTTTGGTTAACAGCCGATCGCGCTAGCCAATTGCGCCACAGAGACAGTCCTGCTCCACTCTCACCACCATCAGAACATATCTTCAAAGCTATTAGCGCGAAGAAAAAAAGTGCCGCACAACCACCGGGTGGGCTCGAACCTACAACCTTTCGGTTAACAGCCCATCGCGCTAGCCAACTGCGCAACAGAGACAGTCCTGCTCCACTCTCACCACCCTCAGAACATATCTTCATAGCTATCAGCCCAAAGAAAAAAAAGCGCCGCACCACCACCGGGTGTGCTCGAACCCCCAATTTATCGATTAACAGCCGATCGCGCTGGCCAATTGCGCCACGGAGACAGTCCTGCTCCACTCTCACCACCATCAGAACATATCTTCAAAGCTATCAGCCCAAAGAAAAAAAAAGCGCCGCACCACCACCGGGTGGGCTCGAAACTCCAACCTTTCTGTTCACAGCCGATCGCGCTAGCCAATTGCGCCATGGAGACAGTCGTGCTCCACTCTCACCACCATCAGAGCATATCTTCAAAGCTATCAGCGCAAAGAAAAAAGCAACACACCACTCCCGGAAGGGCTCGAAACTCCAAACTTTCGGTCAACAGCCGATCGCGCTAGCCTATTGCGCCACGGAGACAGTCCTGCTCCACTCTCACCACCATCAGAACATATCTTCAAAGCTATCAGCCCAAACAAAAAAAAGCCCCGCACCACCACCGGGTGGGCTTGAAACTCCAACCTTTCGGTTAACAGCCGATCGCACTAGCCCATTGCGCCATGGAGACAGTCGTGCTCCACTCTCACCACCATCAGAACATATCTTCAAAGCTATCAGCGCAAAGAAAAAAACAACACACCACTCCCGGGAGGGCTCAAAACTCCAACCTTTCGGTTAACAGCCGATCGCGCTAGCCAATTGCGCCACGGAGACAGTCCTGCTCCACTCTCACCACCATCAGAACATATCTTCAAAGCTATTAGCGCGAAGAAAAAAAAGTGCCGCACAACCACCGGGTGGGCTCGAACCTACAACCTTTCGGTTAACAGCCCATCGCGCTAGCCAACTGCGCAACGGAGACAGTCCTCCTCCACTCTCACCACCCTCAGAACATATCTTCATAGCTATCAGCCAAAGAAAAAAAAAGCGCCGCACCACCACCGGGTGTGCTCGAACCTCCAATTTATCGATTAACAGCCGATCGCGCTGGCCAATTGCGCCACGGAGACAGTCCTGCTCCACTCTCAGCACCATCAGAACATATCTTCAAAGCTATCAGCCCAAAGAAAAAAAAGCGCCGCACCACCACCGGGTGGGCTCGAAACTCCAACCTTTCTGTTAACAGCCGATCGCGCTAGCCAATTGCGCCATGGAGACAGTCGTGCTCCACTCTCACCACCATCAGAGCATATCTTCAAAGCTATCAGCGCAAAGAAAAAAGCAACACACCCCTCCCGGGAGGGCTCAAAACTCCAAACTTTCGGTCAACAGCCGATCGCGCTAGCCTATTGCGCCATGGAGACAGTCCTGCTCCACTCTCACCACCATCAGAACATATCTTCAAAGCTATCAGCCCAAACAAAAAAAAAGCGCCGCACCACCACCGGGTGGGCTCGAAACTCCAACCTTTCGGTTAACAGCCGATTGCGCTAGCCATTTGCGCCATGGAGACAGTCGTGCTCCACACTCATCACCATCAGAACATATCTTCAAAGCTATCAGCGCAAAGAAAAAAACAACACACCACTCCTGGGAGGGCTCGAAACTCGAACCTTTCGGTTAACAGCCGATCGCGCTAGCCAATTGTGCCACGGAGACAGTCCTGCTCCACTCTCACCACCATCAGAACATATCTTCAAAGCTATCAGCCCAAAGAAAAAAAAGCGCCGCATTACCACCGGGTGGGCTCAAAACTCCAACTTTTCGGTTAACAGCCGATCGCGCTAGCCAATTGCGCCAAGGAGCAGTCGTGCTCCACTCTCACCACCATCAGAACATATCTTCAAAGCTATCAGCCCAAAGAAAAAAGCAACACACCACTCCTGGGAGGGCTCGAAACTCCAACTCATCGGTTAACAGCCGATCGTGCTAGCCAATTGCGCCACGGGGACAGTCCTGCTGCACTCTCACCACCATCAGAACATTACTTCAAAGCTATCAGCCCAAAGAAAAAAAGCCCCGCACCACCACCGGGTGGGCTTGAAACTCCAACCTTTCGGTTAACAGCCGATCGGAGCTAGCCATTTGCGCCACGGAGACAGTCCGGCTCCACTCTCACCACCATCAGAACATATCTTCAAAGCTATCAGCCCAAACAAAAAAAAGAGCCGCACCACCACCGGGTGGGCTCGAAACTCCAACCTTTCGGTTAACAGCCAATCGCACTAGCCCATTGCGCCATGGAGACAGTCGTGCTCCACTCTCACCACCATCAGAACATATCTTCAAAGCTATCAGCGCAAAGAAAAAAACAACACACCACTCCCGGGAGGGCTCAAAACTTCAACCTTTCGGTTAACAGCCGATCGCGCTAGCCAATTGCGCCACGGAGACAGTCCTGCTCCACTCTCACCACACTCAGAACATATCTTCATAGCTATCAGCCCAAAGAAAAAAAAGCGCCGCACCACCACCGGGTGGGCTCGAACCTCCAATTTATCGATTAACAGCCGATCGCGCTGGCCAATTGCGCCACGGAGACAGTCCTGCTCCACTCTCACCACCATCAGAACATATCTTCAAAGCTATCAGCCCAAAGAAAAAAAAAGCGGTGCACCACCACCGGGTGGGCTCGAAACTCCAACCTTTCTGTTAACAGCCGATCGCGCTAGCCAATTGCGCCATGGAGACAGTCGTGCTCCACTCTCACCACCATCAGAACATATCTTCAAAGCTATCAGCCCAAAGAAAAAAGCAACACACCACTCCTGGGAGGGCTCGAAACTCCAACCCATCGGTTAACAGCCGATCGTGCTAGCCAATTGCGCCACGGGGACAGTCCTGCTCCACTCTCACCACCGTCAGAACATTACTTCAAAGCTATCAGCCCAAAGAAAAAAAGCCCCGCACCACCACCGGGTGGGCTTGAAACTCCAACCTTTCGGTTAACAGCCGATCGCGCTAGCCATTTGCGCCACGGAGACAGTTCGGCTCCACTCTCACCACCATCAGAACATATCTTCAAAGCTATCAGCCCAAACAAAAAAAGAGCCGCACCACCACCGGGTGGGCTCGAAACTCCAACCTTTCGGTTAACAGCCGATCGCACTAGCCCATTGCGCCATGGAGACAGTCGTGCTCCACTCTCACCACCATCAGAACATATCTTCAAAGCTATCAGCGCAAAGAAAAAAACAACACACCACTCCCGGGAGGGCTCAAAACTCCAACCTTTCGGTTAACAGCCGATCGCGCTAGCCAATTGCGCGACGGAGACAGTCCTGCTCCACTCTCACCACCATCAGAACATATCTTCAAAGCTATTAGCGCGAAGAAAAAAAAGTGCCGCACAACCACCGGGTGGGCTCGAACCTACAACCTTTCGGTTAACAGCCCATCGCGCTAGCCAACTGCGCAACGGAGACAGTCCTGCTCCACTCTCACCACCCTCAGAACATATCTTCATAGCTATCAGCCAAAGAAAAAAAAAGCGCCGCACCACCACCGGGTGTGCTCGAACCTCCAATTTATCGATTAACAGCCGATCGCGCTGGCCAATTGCGCCACGGAGACAGTCCTGCTCCACTCTCACCACCATCAGAACATATCTTCAAAGCTATCAGCCCAAAGAAAAAAAAAGCGCCGCACCACCACCGGGTGGGCTCGAAACTCCAACCTTTCTGTTAACAGCCGATCGCGCTAGCCAATTGCGCCATGGAGACAGTCGTGCTCCACTCTCACCACCATCAGAGCATATCTTCAAAGCTATCAGCGCAAAGAAAAAAGCAACACACCACTCCCGGGTGGGCTCGAAACTCCAAACTTTCGGTCAACAGCCGATCGCGCTAGCCTATTGCGCCACGGAGACAGTCCTGCTCCACTCTCACCACCATCAGAACATATCTTCAAAGCTATCAGCCTAAACAAAAAAAAAGCGCCGCACCACCACCGAGTGGGCTCGAAACTCCAAACTTTCGGTTAACAGCCGATTGCGCTAGCCATTTGCGCCATGGATACAGTCGTGCTCCACACTCATCACCATCAGAACATATCTTCAAAGCTATCAGCGCAAAGAAAAAAACAACACACCACTCCTGGGAGGGCTCGAAACTCAAACCTTTCGGTTAACAGCCGATCGCGCTAGCCAATTGTGCCACGGAGACAGTCCTGCTCCACTCTCACCACCATCAGAACATATCTTCAAAGCTATCAGTCCAAAGAAAAAAAAGCGCCGCACCACCACCGGGTGGGCTCAAAACTCCAACTTTTCGGTTAACAGCCGATCGCGCTAGCCAATTGCGCCAAGGAGCAGTCGTGCTCCACTCTCACCACCATCAAAACATATCTTCAAAGCTATCAGCCCAAAGAAAAAAGCAACACACCACTCCTGGGAGGGCTCGAAACTCCAACCCATCGGTTAACAGCCGATCGTGCTAGCCATTTGCGCCACGGGGACAGTCCTGCTCCACTCTCACCACCATCAGAACATTACTTCAAAGCTATCAGCCCAAAGAAAAAAAGCCCCGCACCACCACCGGGTGGGCTTGAAACTCCAACCTTTCGGTTAACAGCCGATCGCGCTAGCCATTTGCGCCACGGAGACACTCCGGCTCCACTCTCACCACCATCAGAACATATCTTCAAAGCTATCAGCGCAAAGAAAAAAACAACACACCACTCCCGGGAGGGCTCAAAACTCCAACCTTTTGGTTAACAGCCGATCGCGCTAGCCAATTGCGCCACAGAGACAGTCCTGCTCCACTCTCACCACCATCAGAACATATCTTCAAAGCTATTAGCGCGAAGAAAAAAAGTGCCGCACAACCACCGGGTGGGCTCGAACCTACAACCTTTCGGTTAACAGCCCATCGCGCTAGCCAACTGCGCAACAGAGACAGTCCTGCTCCACTCTCACCACCCTCAGAACATATCTTCATAGCTATCAGCCCAAAGAAAAAAAAGCGCCGCACCACCACCGGGTGTGCTCGAACCCCCAATTTATCGATTAACAGCCGATCGCGCTGGCCAATTGCGCCACGGAGACAGTCCTGCTCCACTCTCACCACCATCAGAACATATCTTCAAAGCTATCAGCCCAAAGAAAAAAAAAGCGCCGCACCACCACCGGGTGGGCTCGAAACTCCAACCTTTCTGTTCACAGCCGATCGCGCTAGCCAATTGCGCCATGGAGACAGTCGTGCTCCACTCTCACCACCATCAGAGCATATCTTCAAAGCTATCAGCGCAAAGAAAAAAGCAACACACCACTCCCGGAAGGGCCCGAAACTCCAAACTTTCGGTCAACAGCCGATCGCGCTAGCCTATTGCGCCACGGAGACAGTCCTGCTCCACTCTCACCACCATCAGAACATATCTTCAAAGCTATCAGCCCAAACAAAAAAAAGCGCCGCACCACCACCGGGTGGGCTCGAAACTCCCACCTTTCGGTTAACAGCCGATTGCGCTAGCCATTTGCGCCATGGAGACAGTCGTGCTCCACACTCATCACCATCAGAACATATCTTCAAAGCTATCAGCCCAAAGAAAAAAAAAGCGCCGCACCACCACCGGGTGGGCTCGAAACTCCAACCTTTCGGTTAACAGCCGATTGCGCTAGCCATTTGCGCCACGGAGACAGTCCTGCTCCACTCTCACCACCATCAGAACATATCTTCAAAGCTATCAGCCCAAAGAAAAAAAAAGCCCCGCACCACCACCGGGTGGGCTTGAAACTCCAACCTTTCGGTTAACAGCCGATCGCGCTAGCCATTTGCGCCACGGAGACAGTCCTGCTCTACTCTCAACACCATCAGAACGTATCTTCAAAGCTATCAGCGCAAAGAAAAAAACAACACACCACTCCCGGGAGGGCTCAAAACTCCAACCTTTCGGTTAACAGCCGATCGCGCTAGCCAATTGCGCCACGGAGACAGTCGTGCTCCACTTTCACCACCATCAGAACATATCTTCAAAGCTATCAGCGCATAGAAAAAAGCAACACACCACTCCCGGGAGGGCTTGAAACTCGATCCTTTCGGTTAACAGCCGATCGCGCTAGCCAATTGCGCCACGGAGACAGTCCTGCTCCACTCTCACCACCATCAGAACATATCTTCGAAGCTATCAGCCCAAAGAAAAAAAAAGAGCCGCACCACCACCGGGTGGGCTCGAAACTCCAACCTTTCGGTTAACAGCCGATCGCGCTAGCCAATTGCGCCGTGGAGACAGTCGTGCTCCACTCTCACCACCATCCGAACATATCTTCAAAGCTATCAGCGCAAAGAAAAAAAAGAGCCGCACCACCACCGGGTGGGCTCGAAACTCCAACCTTTCGGTTAACAGCCGATCGCGCTAGCCAATTGCGCCACGGAGACAGTCCTGCTGCACTCTCACCACCATCAGAACATATCTTCAAAGCTATTAGCGCGAAGAAAAAAAAGTGCCGCACAACCACCGGGTGGGGTCGAACCTGCAACCCTTCGGTTAACAGCCCATCGCCCTAGCCAACTGCGCAACGGAGACAGTCCTGCTCCACTCTCACCACCCTCAGAACATAACTTCATAGCTATCAGCCCAACGAAAAAAAAGCGCCGCACCACCACCGGGTGGGCTCGAAACTCCAACCTTTCGGTTAACAGCCGATCACGCTAGCCAATTGCGCCACGGAGACAGTCCTGCTTCACACTCACCACGATCAGAACATATCTTCAAAGCTATCAGCCCAAAGAAAAAAAGCGCCGCACACCACCGGGTGGGCTCGAAACTCCAACTTTTCGGTTAACATCCGATCGCGCTAGCCAATTGCACCACGGAGACAGTCCTGCTCCACTCTCACCACCATCAGAACATATCTTCAAAGCTATCAGCCCAAAGAAAAAAAAGCGCCGCACCACCCCCGGGTGGGCTCGAAACTCCAACTTTTCGGTTAACAGCCGATAACGCTAGCCAATTGCGCCAAAGAGGCAGTCGTGCTCCACTCTCACCACCATCAGAACATATCTTCAAAGCTATCAGCGCAAAGAAAAAAGCAACACACCACTCCCAGGAGGGCTCAAAACTCCAACCTATCGGTTAACAGCCGATCGTGCTAGCCAATTGCGCCACGGAGACAGTCCTGCTCCACTCTCACCACCATCAGAAGATTACTTCAAAGCTATCAGCCCAAAGAAAAAAAAAAGCGCCGCACCACCACCGGGTGGGCTCGAAACTCCAACCTTTCGGTTAACAGCCGATTGCGCTAGCCATTTGCGCCATGGAGACAGTCGTGCTCCACACTCATCACCATCAGAACATATCTTCAAAGCTATCAGCGCAAAGAAAAAAACAACACACCACTCCTGGGAGGGCTCGAAACTCCAACCTTTCGGTTAACAGCCGATCGCGCTAGCCAATTGTGCCACGGAGACAGTCCTGCTCCACTCTCACCACCATCAGAACATATCTTCAAAGCTATCAGCCCAAAGAAAAAAAAGCGCCGCACCACCACCGGGTGGGCTCAAACTCCAACTTTTCGGTTAACAGCCGATCGCGCTAGCCAATTGCGCCAAGGAGCAGTCGTGCTCCACTCTCACCACCATCAGAACATATCTTCAAAGCTATCAGCCCAAAGAAAAAAGCAACACACCACTCCTGGGAGGGCTCGAAACTCCAACCCATCGGTTAACAGCCGATCGTGCTAGCCAATTGCGCCACGGGGACAGTCCTGCTCCACTCTCACCACCATCAGAATATTACTTCAAAGCTATCAGCCCAAAGAAAAAAAGCCCCGCACCACCACCGGGTGGGCTTGAAACTCCAACCTTTCGGTTAACAGCCGATCGCGCTAGCCATTTGCGCCACGGAGACAGTCCGGCTCCACTCTCACCACCATCAGGACATATCTTCAAAGCTATCAGCCCAAACAAAAAAAAGAGCCGCACCACCACCGGGTGGGCTCGAAACTCCAACCATTCGGTTAACAGCCGATCGCACTAGCCCATTGCGCCATGGAGACAGTCGTGCTCCACTCTCACCACCATCAGAACATATCTTCAAAGCTATCAGCGCAAAGAAAAAAACAACACACCACTCCCGGGAGGGCTCAAAACTCCAACCTTTCGGTTAACAGCCGATCGCGCTAGCCAATTGCGCCACGGAGATAGTCCTGCTCCACTCTCACCACCATCAGAACATATCTTCAAAGCTATTAGCGCGAAGAAAAAAAAGTGCCGCACAACCACCGGGTGGGCTCGAACCTACAACCTTTCGGTTAACAGCCCATCGCGCTAGCCAACTGCGCAACGGAGACAGTCCTGCTCCACTCTCACCACCCTCAGAACATATCTTCATAGCTATCAGCCAAAGAAAAAAAAAGCGCCGCACCACCACCGGGTGTGCTCGAACCTCCAATTTATCGATTAACAGCCGATCGCGCTGGCCAATTGCGCCACGGAGACAGTCCTGCTCCACTCTCAGCACCATCAGAACATATCTTCAAAGCTATCAGCCCAAAGAAAAAAAAGCGCCGCACCACCACCGGGTGGGCTCAAACTCCAACTTTTCGGTTAACAGCCGATCGCGCTAGCCAATTGCGCCAAGGAGCAGTCGTGCTCCACTCTCACCACCATCAGAACATATCTTCAAAGCTATCAGCCCAAAGAAAAAAGCAACACACCACTCCTGGGAGGGCTCGAAACTCCAACCCATCGGTTAACAGCCGATCGTGCTAGCCAATTGCGCCACGGGGACAGTCCTGCTCCACTCTCACCACCATCAGAACATTACTTCAAAGCTATCAGCCCAAAGAAAAAAAGCCCCGCACCACCACCGGGTGGGCTTGAAACTCCAACCTTTCGGTTAACAGCCGATCGCGCTAGCCATTTGCGCCACGGAGACAGTCCGGCTCCACTCTCACCACCATCAGGACATATCTTCAAAGCTATCAGCCCAAACAAAAAAAAGAGCCGCACCACCACCGGGTGGGCTCGAAACTCCAACCATTCGGTTAACAGCCGATCGCACTAGCCCATTGCGCCATGGAGACAGTCGTGCTCCACTCTCACCACCATCAGAACATATCTTCAAAGCTATCAGCGCAAAGAAAAAAACAACACACCACTCCCGGGAGGGCTCAAAACTCCAACCTTTCGGTTAACAGCCGATCGCGCTAGCCAATTGCGCCACGGAGATAGTCCTGCTCCACTCTCACCACCATCAGAACATATCTTCAAAGCTATTAGCGCGAAGAAAAAAAAGTGCCGCACAACCACCGGGTGGGCTCGAACCTACAACCTTTCGGTTAACAGCCCATCGCGCTAGCCAACTGCGCAACGGAGACAGTCCTGCTCCACTCTCACCACCCTCAGAACATATCTTCATAGCTATCAGCCAAAGAAAAAAAAAGCGCCGCACCACCACCGGGTGTGCTCGAACCTCCAATTTATCGATTAACAGCCGATCGCGCTGGCCAATTGCGCCACGGAGACAGTCCTGCTCCACTCTCAGCACCATCAGAACATATCTTCAAAGCTATCAGCTTAAAGAAAAAAAAGCGCCGCACCACCACCGGGTGGGCTCGAAACTCCAACCTTTCTGTTAACAGCCGATCGCGCTAGCCAATTGCGCCATGGAGACAGTCGTGCTCCACTCTCACCACCATCAGAGCATATCTTCAAAGCTATCAGCGCAAAGAAAAAAGCAACACACCCCTCCCGGGAGGGCTCAAAACTCCAAACTTTCGGTCAACAGCCGATCGCGCTAGCCTATTGCGCCATGGAGACAGTCCTGCTCCACTCTCACCACCATCAGAACATATCTTCAAAGCTATCAGCCCAAACAAAAAAAAGCGCCGCACCACCACCGGGTGGGCTCGAAACTCCAACCTTTCGGTTAACAGCCGATTGCGCTAGCCATTTGCGCCATGGAGACAGTCGTGCTCCACACTCATCACCATCAGAACATATCTTCAAAGCTATCAGCGCAAAGAAAAAAACAACACACCACTCCTGGGAGGGCTCGAAACTCGAACCTTTCGGTTAACAGCCGATCGCGCTAGCCAATTGTGCCACGGAGACAGTCCTGCTCCACTCTCACCACCATCAGAACATATCTTCAAAGCTATCAGCCCAAAGAAAAAAAAGCGCCGCATTACCACCGGGTGGGCTCAAAACTCCAACTTTTCGGTTAACAGCCGATCGCGCTAGCCAATTGCGCCAAGGAGCAGTCGTGCTCCACTCTCACCACCATCAGAACATATCTTCAAAGCTATCAGCCCAAAGAAAAAAGCAACACACCACTCCTGGGAGGGCTCGAAACTCCAACCCATCGGTTAACAGCCGATCGTGCTAGCCAATTGCGCCACGGGGACAGTCCTGCTGCACTCTCACCACCATCAGAACATTACTTCAAAGCTATCAGCCCAAAGAAAAAAAGCCCCGCACCACCACCGGGTGGGCTTGAAACTCCAACCTTTCGGTTAACAGCCGATCGGAGCTAGCCATTTGCGCCACGGAGACAGTCCGGCTCCACTCTCACCACCATCAGAACATATCTTCAAAGCTATCAGCCCAAACAAAAAAAAGAGCCGCACCACCACCGGGTGGGCTCGAAACTCCAACCTTTCGGTTAACAGCCAATCGCACTAGCCCATTGCGCCATGGAGACAGTCGTGCTCCACTCTCACCACCATCAGAACATATCTTCAAAGCTATCAGCGCAAAGAAAAAAACAACACACCACTCCCGGGAGGGCTCAAAACTTCAACCTTTCGGTTAACAGCCGATCGCGCTAGCCAATTGCGCCACGGAGACAGTCCTGCTCCACTCTCACCACCCTCAGAACATATCTTCATAGCTATCAGCCCAAAGAAAAAAAAGCGCCGCACCACCACCGGGTGGGCTCGAACCTCCAATTTATCGATTAACAGCCGATCGCGCTGGCCAATTGCGCCACGGAGACAGTCCTGCTCCACTCTCACCACCATCAGAACATATCTTCAAAGCTATCAGCCCAAAGAAAAAAAAAGCGCCGCACCACCACCGGGTGGGCTCGAAACTCCAACCTTTCTGTTAACAGCCGATCGCGCTAGCCAATTGCGCCATGGAGACAGTCGTGCTCCACTCTCACCACCATCAGAACATATCTTCAAAGCTATCAGCCCAAAGAAAAAAGCAACACACCACTCCTGGGAGGGCTCGAAACTCCAACCCATCGGTTAACAGCCGATCGTGCTAGCCAATTGCGCCACGGGGACAGTCCTGCTCCACTCTCACCACCGTCAGAACATTACTTCAAAGCTATCAGCCCAAAGAAAAAAAGCCCCGCACCACCACCGGGTGGGCTTGAAACTCCAACCTTTCGGTTAACAGCCGATCGCGCTAGCCATTTGCGCCACGGAGACAGTTCGGCTCCACTCTCACCACCATCAGAACATATCTTCAAAGCTATCAGCCCAAACAAAAAAAGAGCCGCACCACCACCGGGTGGGCTCGAAACTCCAACCTTTCGGTTAACAGCCGATCGCACTAGCCCATTGCGCCATGGAGACAGTCGTGCTCCACTCTCACCACCATCAGAACATATCTTCAAAGCTATCAGCGCAAAGAAAAAAACAACACACCACTCCCGGGAGGGCTCAAAACTCCAACCTTTCGGTTAACAGCCGATCGCGCTAGCCAATTGCGCCACGGAGACAGTCCTGCTCCACTCTCACCACCATCAGAACATATCTTCAAAGCTATCAGCCCAAACAAAAAAAAAGCGCCGCACCACCACCGGGTGGGCTCGAAACTCCAAACTTTCGGTTAACAGCCGATTGCGCTAGCCATTTGCGCCATGGATACAGTCGTGCTCCACACTCATCACCATCAGAACATATCTTCAAAGCTATCAGCGCAAAGAAAAAAAAGCGCCGCACCACCACCGGGTGGGCTCAAAACTCCAACTTTTCGGTAAACAGCCGATCGCGCTAGCCAATTGCGCCAAGGAGCAGTCGTGCTCCACTCTCACCACCATCAGAACATATCTTCAAAGCTATCAGCCCAAAGAAAAAAGCAACACACCACTCCTGGGAGGGCTCGAAACTCCAACCCATCGGTTAACAGCCGATCGTGCTAGCCATTTGCGCCACGGGGACAGTCCTGCTCCACTCTCACCACCATCAGAACATTACTTCAAAGCTATCAGCCCAAAGAAAAAAAGCCCCGCACCACCACCGGGTGGGCTTGAAACTCCAACCTTTCGGTTAACAGCCGATCGCGCTAGCCATTTGCGCCACGGAGACAGTCCGGCTCCACTCTCACCACCATCAGAACATATCTTCAAAGCTATCAGCCCAAACAAAAAAAAGAGCCGCACCACCACCGGGTGGGCTCGAAACTCCAACATTTCGGTTAACAGCCGATCGCACTAGCCCATTGCGCCATGGAGACAGTCGTGCTCCACTCTCACCACCATCAGAACATATCTTCAAAGCTATCAGCGCAAAGAAAAAAACAACACACCACTCCCGGGAGGGCTCAAAACTCCAACCTTTCGGTTAACAGCCGATCGCTCTAGCCAATTGCGCCACGGAGACAGTCCTGCTCCACTCTCACCACCATCAGAACATATCTTCAAAGCTATTAGCGCGAAGAAAAAAAAGTGCCGCACAACCACCGGGTGGGCTCGAACCTACAACCTTTCGGTTAACAGCCCATCGCGCTAGCCAACTGCGCAACGGAGACAGTCCTGCTCCACTCTCACCACCCTCAGAACATATCTTCATAGCTATCAGCCCAAAGAAAAAAAAAGCGCCGCACCACCACCGGGTGGGCTCGAACCTCTAATTTATCGATTAACAGCCGATCGCGCTGGCCAATTGCGCCACGGAGACAGTCCTGCTTCACTCTCACCACCATCAGAACATATCTTCAAAGCTATCAGCCCAAAGAAAAAAAAAGCGCCGCACCACCACCGGGTGGGCTGGAAACTCCAACCTTTCTGTTAACAGCCGATCGCGCTAGCCAATTGCGCCATGGAGACAGTCGTGCTCCACTCTCACCACCATCAGAACATATCTTCAAAGCTATCAGCCCAAAGAAAAAAGCAACACACCACTCCTGGGAGGGCTCGAAACTCCAACCCATCGGTTAACAGCCGATCGTGCTAGCCCATTGCGCAACGGGGACAGTCCTGCTCCACTCTCACCACCGTCAGAACATTACTTCAAAGCTATCAGCCCAAAGAAAAAAAGCCCCGCACCACCACCGGGTGGGCTTGAAACTTCAACCTTTCGGTTAACAGCCGATCGTGCTAGCCATTTGCGCCACGGAGACAGTTCGGCTCCACTCTCACCACCATCAGAACATATCTTCAAAGCTATCAGCCCAAAGAAAAAAAAGCGCCGCACCACCACCGGGTGGGCTCGAACCTCCAATTTTTTGGTTAACAGCCGATCGCGCTAGCCAATTGCACCACGGAGACAGTCCTGCTCCACTCTCACCACCATCAGAACATATCTTCAGAGCTATCAGCCCAAAGAAAAAAAAGCGCTGCACCACCACCGGGTGGGCTCGAAACTCCAACTTTTCGGTTAACAGCCGATAACGCTAGCCAATTGCGCCAAGGAGGCAGTCGTGCTCCACTCTCACCACCATCAGAACATATCTTCAAAGCTATCAGCGCAAAGAAAAAAGCAACACACCACTCCCGGGAGGGCTCGAAACTTCAACCTTTCGGTTAACAGCCGATCGTGCTAGCCATTTGCGCCACGGAGACAGTTCGGCTCCACTCTCACCACCATCAGAACATATCTTCAAAGCTATCAGCCCAAACAAAAAAAAAGAGCCGCACCACCACCGGGTGGGCTCGAAATTCCAACCTTTCGGTTAACAGCCGATCGCACTAGCCCATTGCGCCATGGAGACAGTCGTGCTCCACTCTCACCACCATCAGAACATATCTTCAAAGCTATCAGCGCAAAGAAAAAAACAACACACCACTCCCGAGAGGGCTCAAAACTCCAACCTTTCGGTTAACAGCCGATCGCGCTAGCCAATTGCGCCACGGAGACAGTCCTGCTCCACTCTCACCACCATCAGAACATATCTTCAAAGCTATTAGCGCGAAGAAAAAAAAGTGCCGCACAACCACCGGGTGGGCTCGAACCTACAACCTTTCGGTTAACAGCCCATCGCGCTAGCCAACTGCGCAACGGAGACAGTCCTGCTCCACTCTCACCACCCTCAGAACATATCTTCATAGCTATCAGCCCAAAGAAAAAAAAAGCGCCGCACCACCACCGGGTGTGCTCGAACCTCCAATTTATCGATTAACAGCCGATCGCGCTGGCCAATTGCGCCACGGAGACAGTCCTGCTCCACTCTCACCACCATCAGAACATATCTTCAAAGCTATCAGCCCAAAGAAAAAAAAAGCGCCGCACCACCACCGGGTGGGCTCGAAACTCCAACCTTTCTGTTAACAGCCGATCGCGCTAGCCAATTGCGCCATGGAGACAGTCGTGCTCCACACTCACCACGATCAGAGTACATCGTCAAATCTATCAGTCCAAAAAAAAGCGCCGCAACCCCACCGGGTAGGCTCGAACCTCCAATTTTTTGGTTAACAGCCGATCGTGCTAGCCAATTGCGCCACGGAGAAAGTCCTGCTCCACTCTCACCACCATCAGAACATATCTTCAAAGCTATTAGCGCGAAGAAAAAAAAGTGCCGCACAACCACCGGGTGGGCTCGAATCTCCAACCTTTCGGTTAACAGCCCATCGTGCTAGCCAACTGCGCAACGGAGACAGTCCTGCTCCACTCTCACCACCCTCAGAACATATCTTCATAGCTATCAGCCCAAAGAAAAAAAAAGTGCCGCACCACCACCGGGTGGGGTCGAAACTCCAACTTTTCGGTTAACAGCCGATCACGCTAGCCAATTGCGCCACGGTGACAGTCCTGCTTCACACTCACCACGATCAGAACATATCTTCAAAGCTATCAGCCCAAAGAAAAAAAAGCGCCGCACCACCACCGGGTGGGCTCGAACCTCCAATTTTTTGGTTAACAGCCGATCGCGCTAGCCAATTGCACCACGGAGACAGTCGTGCTCCACTCTCACCACCATCAGAACATATCTTCAAAGCTATCAGCCCAAAGAAAAAAAAGCGCCACACCACCACCGGGTGGGCTCGAAACTCCAACTTTTCGGTTAACAGCCAATAACGCTAGCCAATTGCGCCAAGGAGGCAGTCGTGCTCCACTCTCACCACCATCAGAACATATCTTCAAAGCTATCAGCGCAAAGAAAAAAAAAGCGCCGCACCACCACCGGGTGGGCTCGAAACTCCAACCTTTCGGTTAACAGCCGATTGCGCTAGCCATTTGCGCCATGGAGACAGTCCTGCTCCACTCTCATCACCATCAAAACATTACTTTAAAGCTATCAGCCCAAAGAAAAAAAAAGCGCCGCACCACCACCGGGTGGGCTCGAAACTCCAACCTTTCGGTTAACAGCCGATTGCGCTAGCCATTTGCGCCACGGAGACAGTCCTGCTCCACTCTCACCACGATCAGAACATATCTTCAAAGCTATCAGCCCAAAGAAAAAAAAAGAGCCGCACCACCACCGGGTGGGCTCGAAACTCCAACCTTTCGGTTAACAGCCGATCGCGCTAGCCAATTGCGCCATGGCGACAGTCGTGCTCCACTCTCACCACCATCAGAACATATCTTCAAAGCTATCAGCGCAAAGAAAAAAACAACACACCACTCCCGGGAGGGCTCAAAACTCCAACCTTTCGGTTAACAGCCGATCGCGCTAGCCAATTGCGCCACGGAGACAGTCCTGCTCCACTCTCACCACCATCAGAACATATCTTCAAAGCTATTAGCGCGAAGAAAAAAAAGTGCCGCACAACCACCGGGTGGGGTCGAACCTCCAACCCTTCGGTTAACAGCCCATCGCCCTAGCCAACTGCGCAACGGAGACAGTCATGCTCCACTCTCACCACCCTCAGAACATAACTTCATAGCTATCAGCCCAAAGAAAAAAAAGCGCCGCACCACCACCGGGTGGGCTCGAATCTCCAACCTTTCGGTTAACAGCCGATCACGCTAGCCAATTGCGCCACGGAGACAGTCCTGCTTCACACTCACCACGATCAGAACATATCTTCAAAGCTATCAGCCCAAAGAAAAAAAAGCGCCGCACCACCACCGGGTGGGCTCGAACCTCCAATTTTTTGGTTAACAGCCGATCGCGCTAGCCAATTGCACCACGGAGACAGTCCTGCTCCACTCTCACCACCATCAGAACATATCTTCAAAGCTATCAGCCCAAAGAAAAAAAAGCGCCGCACCACCACCGGGTGGGCTCGAAACTCCAACCTTTCGGTTAACAGCCGATTGCGCTAGCCATTTGCGCCATGGAGACAGTCGTGCTCCACTCTCATCACCATCAGAACATATCTTCAAAGCTATCAACGCAAAGAAAAAACAACACACCACTCCCGGGAGGGCTCGAAACTCCAACCTTTCGGTTAACAGCCGATCGCGCTAGCCAATTGTGCCACGGAGACAGTCGTGCTCCACTCTCACCACCATCAGAACATATCTTCAAAGCTATCAGCCCAAAGAAAAAAAAGCACCGCACTACCACCGGGTGGGCTCAAAACTCCAACCTTTCGGTTAACAGCCGATTGCGCTAGCCATTTGCGCCACGGAGACAGTCCTGCTCCACTCTCACCACGATCAGAACATATCTTCAAAGCTATCAGCCCAAAGAAAAAAAAAGAGCCGCACCACCACAGGGTGGGCTCGAAACTCCAATCTTTCGGTTAACAGCCGATCGCGCTAGCCAATTGCGCCATGGCGACAGTCGTGCTCCACTCTCACCACCATGAGAACATATCTTCAAAGCTATCAGCGCAAAGAAAAAACAACACACCACTCCCGGGAGGGCTCGAAACTCCAACCTGTCGGTTAACAACCGATCGCGCTAGCCAATTGTGCCACGGAGACAGTCCTGCTCCACTCTCACCAGCATCAGAACATATCTTCAAAGCTATCAGCCCAAAGAAAAAAAAGCGCCGCACCACTCCCGGGAGGGCTCAAAACTCCAACCTTTCGGTTAACAGCCGATCGCGCTAGCCAATTGCGCCACGGAGACAGTCCTGCTCCACTCTCACCACCATCAGAACATATCTTCAAAGCTATTAGCGCGAAGAAAAAAAAGTGCCGCACAACCACCGGGTGGGCTCGAACCTACAACCTTTCGGTTAACAGCCCATCGCGCTAGCCAACTGCGCAACGGAGACAGTCCTGCTCCACTCTCACCACCCTCAGAACATATCTTCATAGCTATCAGCCCAAAGAAAAAAAAGCGCCGCACCACCACCGGGTGGGCTCGAACCTCCAATTTATCGATTAACAGCCGATCGCGCTGGCCAATTGCGCCACGGAGACAGTCCTGCTCCACTCTCACCACCGTCAGAACATATCTTCAAAGCTATCAGCCCAAAGAAAAAAAAAGCGCCGCACCACCACCGGGTGGGCTCGAAACTCCAACCTTTCTGTTAACAGCCGATCGCGTTAGCCAATTGCGCCATGGAGACAGTCGTGCTCCACTCTCACCACCATCAGAACATATCTTCAAAGCTATCAGCCCAAAGAAAAAAGCAACACACCACTCCTGGGAGGGCTCGAAACTCCAACCCATCGGTTAACAGCCGATCGTGCTAGCCAATTGCGCCACGGGGACAGTCCTGCTCCACTCTCACCACCGTCAGAACATTACTTCAAAGCTATCAGCCCAAAGAAAAAAGCCCCGCACCACCACCGGGTGGGCTTGAATCTTCAACCTTTCGGTTAACAGCCGATCGTGCTAGCCATTTGCGCCACGGAGACAGTTCGGCTCCACTCTCACCACCATCAGAACATATCTTCAAAGCTATCAGCCCAAACAAAAAAAAGAGCCGCACCACCACCGGGTTGGCTCGAAACTCCAACCTTTCGGTTAACAGCCGATCGCACTAGCCCATTGCGCCATGGAGACAGTCGTGCTCCACTCTCACCACCATCAGAACATATCTTCAAAGCTATCAGCGCAAAGACAAAAACAACACACCACTCCCGGGAGGGCTCAAAACTCCAACCTTTCGGTTAACAGCCGATCGCGCTAGCCAATTGCGCCACGGAGACAGTCCTGCTCCACTCTCACCACCATCAGAACATATCTTCAAAGCTATTAGCGCGAAGAAAAAAAAGTGCCGCACAACCACCGGGTGGGCTCGAACCTACAACCTTTCGGTTAACAGCCCATCGCGCTAGCCAACTGCGCAACGGAGACAGTCCTGCTCCACTCTCACCACCCTCAGAACATATCTTCATAGCTATCAGCCCAAAGAAAAAAAAAGCGCCGCACCACCACCGGGTGTGCTCGAACCTCCAATTTATCGATTAACAGCCGATCGCGCTGGCCAATTGCGCCACGGAGACAGTCCTGCTCCACTCTCACCACCATCAGAACATATCTTCAAAGCTATCAGCCCAAAGAAAAAAAAAGCGCCGCACCACCACCGGGTGGGCTCGAAACTCCAACCTTTCTGTTAACAGCCGATCGCGCTAGCCAATTGCGCCATGGAGACAGTCGTGCTCCACACTCACCACGATCAGAACACATCGTCAAATCTATCAGCCCAAAAAAAAGCGCCGCAACCCCACCGGGTAGGCTCGAACCTCCAATTTTTTGGTTAACAGCCGATCGTGCTAGCCAATTGCGCCACGGAGAAAGTCCTGCTCCACTCTCACCACCATCAGAACATATCTTCAAAGCTATTAGCGCGAAGAAAAAAAAGTGCCGCACAACCACCGGGTGGGCTCGAATCTCCAACCTTTCGGTTAACAGCCCATCGCGCTAGCCAACTGCGCAACGGAGACAGTCCTGCTCCACTCTCACCACCCTCAGAACATATCTTCATAGCTATCAGCCCAAAGAAAAAAAAAGTGCCGCACCACCACCGGGTGGGCTCGAAACTCCAACTTTTCGGTTAACAGCCGATCACGCTAGCCAATTGCGCCACGGTGACAGTCCTGCTTCACACTCACCACGATCAGAACATATCTTCAAAGCTATCAGCCCAAAGAAAAAAAAGCGCCGCACCACCACCGGGTGGGCTCGAACCTCCAATTTTTTGGTTAACAGCCGATCGCGCTAGCCAATTGCGCCACGGAGACAGTCCTGCTCCACTCTCACCACCATCAGAACATATCTTCAAAGCTATTAGCGCGAAGAAAAAAAAAGTGCCGCACAACCACCGGGT
Source organism: Rhipicephalus microplus (assembly GCF_043290135.1). Classification (NCBI taxonomy): domain Eukaryota; kingdom Metazoa; phylum Arthropoda; class Arachnida; order Ixodida; family Ixodidae; genus Rhipicephalus; species Rhipicephalus microplus. The sequence continues at coordinate 176,784,883 of NC_134703.1, forward strand.
GGGGTCGAACCTCCAACCCTTCGGTTAACAGCCCATCGCCCTAGCCAACTGCGCAACGGAGACAGTCCTGCTCCACTCTCACCACCCTCAGAACATAACTTCATAGCTATCAGCCCAAAGAAAAAAAAGCGCCGCACCACCACCGGGTGGGCTCGAAACTCCAACCTTTCGGTTAACAGCAGATCACGCTAGCCATTTGCGCCACGGAGACAGTCCTGCTTCACACTCACCACGATCAGAACATATCTTCAAAGCTATCAGCCCAAAGAAAAAAAAGCGCCGCACCACCACCGGGTGGGCTCGAACCTCCAATTTTTTGGTTAACAGCCGATCGCGCTAGCCAATTGCACCCCGGAGACAGTCCTGCTCCACTCTCACCACCATCAGAACATATCTTCAAAGCTATCAGCCCAAAGAAAAAAAAGCGCCGCACCACCACCGGGTGGGCTCGAAACTCCAACTTTTCGGTTAACAGCCGATAACGCTAGCCAATTGCGCCAAGGAGGCAGTCGTGCTCCACTCTCACCACCATCAGAACATATCTTCAAAGCTATCAGCGCAAAGAAAAAAAAAGCGCCGCACCACCACCGGGTGGGCTCGAAACTCCAACCTTTCGGTTAACAGCCGATTGCGCTAGCCATTTGCGCCATGGAGACAGTCGTGCTCCACTCTCATCACCATCAGAACATATCTTCAAAGCTATCAACGCAAAGAAAAAACAACACACCACTCCCGGGAGGGCTCGAAACTCCAACCTTTCGGTTAACAGCCGATCGCGCTAGCCAATTGTGCCACGGAGACAGTCGTGCTCCACTCTCACCACCATCAGAACATATCTTCAAAGCTATCAGCCCAAAGAAAAAAAAGCGCCGCACCCCCACCGGGTGGGCTCAAAACTCCAACCTTTCGGTTAACAGCCGATTGCGCTAGCCATTTGCGCCACGGAGACAGTCCTGCTCCACTCTCACCACGATCAGAACATATCTTCAAAGCTATCAGCCCAAAGAAAAAAGAAGAGCCGCACCACCACCGGGTGGGCTCGAAACTCCAACCTTTCGGTTAACAGCCGATCGCGCTAGCCAATTGCGCCATGGCGACAGTCGTGCTCCACTCTCACCACCATCAGAACATATCTTCAAAGCTATCAGCGCAAAGAAAAAACAACACACCACTCCCGGGAGGGCTCGAAACTCCAACCTGTCGGTTAACAACCGATCGCGCTAGCCAATTGTGCCACGGAGACAGTCCTGCTCCACTCTCACCAGCATCAGAACATATCTTCAAAGCTATCAGCCCAAAGAAAAAAAAGCGCCGCACCACCACCGGGTGGGCTCGAAACTCCAACTTTTCGGTTAACAGCCGATCGCGCGAGCCAATTGCGCCAAGGAGCAGTCGTGCTCCACTCTCACCACCATCAGAACATATCTTCAAAGCTATCAGCGCAAAGAAAAAAGCAACACACCACTCCCGGGAGAGCTCGAAACTCCAACCCATCGGTTAACAGCCGATCGTGCTAGCCAATTGCGCCACGGAGACAGTCCTGCTCCACTCTCACCCCCATCAGAACATTACTTCAAAGCTATCAGCCCAAAGAAAAAAAAGCCCCGCACCACCACCGGGTGGGCTTGAAACTCCAACCTTTCGGTTAACAGCCGATCGCGCTAGCCATTTGCGCCACGGAGACAGTCCTGCTCCACTCTCACCACCATCAGAACATATCTTCAAAGCTATCAGCCCAAACAAAAAAAAGAGCCGCACCACCACCGGGTGGGCTCGAAACTCCAACCTTTCGGTTAACAGCCGATCGCGCTAGCCCATTGCGCCATGGAGACAGTCGTGCTCCACTCTCACTACCATCAGAACATATCTTCAAAGCTATCAGCGCAAAGAAAAAAACAACACACCACTCCCGGGAGGGCTCAAAACTCCAACCTTTCGGTTAACAGCCGATCGCGCTAGCCAATTGCGCCACGGAGACAGTCCTGCTCCACTCTCACCACCATCAGAACATATCTTAAGGGCTATTAGCGCGAAGAAAAAAAAGTGCAGCACAACCACCGGGTGGGGTCGAACCTCCAACCCTTCGGTTAACAGCCCATCGCCCTAGCCAACTGCGCAACGGAGACAGTCCTGCTCCACTCTCACCACCCTCAGAACATAACTTCATAGCTATCAGCCCAAAGAAAAAAAAGCGCCGCACCACCACCGGGTGGGCTCGAAACTCCAACCTTTCGGTTAACAGCCGATCACGCTAGCCAATTGCGCCACGGAGACAGTCCTGCTTCACACTCACCACGATCAGAACATATCTTCAAAGCTATCAGCCCAAAGAAAAAAAAGCGCCGCACCACCACCGGGTGGGCTCGAACCTCCAATTTTTTGGTTAACAGCCGATCGCGCTAGCCAATTGCACCACGGAGACAGTCCTGCTCCACTCTCACCACCATCAGAACATATCTTCAAAGCTATCAGCCCAAAGAAAAAAAAGCGCCGCACCACCACCGGGTGGGCTCGAAACTCCAACTTTTCGGTTAACAGCCGATAACGCTAGCCAATTGCGCCAAGGAGGCAGTCGTGCTCCACTCTCACCACCATCAGAACATATCTTCAAAGCTATCAGCGCAAAGAAAAAAAAAGCGCCGCACCACCACCGGGTGGGCTCGAAACTCCAACCTTTCGGTTAACAGCCGATTGCGCTAGCCATTTGCGCCATGGAGACAGTCGTGCTCCACTCTCATCACCATCAGAACATATCTTCAAAGCTATCAACGCAAAGAAAAAACAACACACCACTCCCGGGAGGGCTCGAAACTCCAACCTTTCGGTTAACAGCCGATCGCGCTAGCCAATTGTGCCACGGAGACAGTCGTGCTCCACTCTCACCACCATCAGAACATATCTTCAAAGCTATCAGCCCAAAGAAAAAAAGCCCCGCACCACCACCGGGTGGGCTTGAAACTCCAACCTTACGGTTAACAGCCAATCGCGCTAGCCAATTGCGCCACGGAGACAGTCCGGCTCCACTCTCACCACCATCAGAACATATCTTCAAAGCTATCAGCCCAAACAAAAAAAAGAGCCGCACCATCACCGGGTGGGCTCGAAACTCCAACCTTTCGGTTAACAGCCGATCGCACTAGCCCATTGCGCCATGGAGACAGTCATGCTCCACTCTCACCACCATCAGAACATATCTTCAAAGCTATCAGCGCAAAGAAAAAAACAACACACCACTCCCGGGAGGGCTCAAAACTCCAACCTTTCGGTTAACAGCCGATCGCGCTAGCCAATTGCGCCACGGAGACAGTCCTGCTCCACTCTCACCACCCTCAGAACATAACTTCATAGCTATCAGCCCAAAGAAAAAAAGCGCCGCACCACCACCGGGTGGGCTCGAAACTCCAACCTTTCGGTTAACAGCCGATCACGCTAGCCAATTGCGCCACGGAGACAGTCCTGCTTCACACTCACCACGATCAGAACATATCTTCAAAGCTATCAGCCCAAAGAAAAAAAAGCGCCGCACCACCACCGGGTGGGCTCGAACCTCCAATTTTTTGGTTAACAGCCGATCGCGCTAGCCAATTGCACCACGGAGACAGTCCTGCTCCACTCTCACCACCATCAGAACATATCTTCAAAGCTATCAGCCCAAAGAAAAAAAAGCGCCGCACCACCACCGGGTGGGCTCGAAACTCCAACTTTTCGGTTAACAGCCGATAACGCTAGCCAATTGCGCCAAGGAGGCAGTCGTGCTCCACTCTCACCACCATCAGAACATATCTTCAAAGCTATCAGCGCAAAGAAAAAAAAAGCGCCGCAAAACCACCGGGTGGGCTCGAAACTCCAACCTTTCGGTTAACAGCCGATTGCGCTAGCCATTTGCGCCATGGAGACAGTCGTGCTCCACTCTCATCACCATCAGAACATATCTTCAAAGCTATCAACGCAAAGAAAAAACAACACACCACTCCCGGGAGGGCTCGAAACTCCAACCTTTCGGTTAACAGCCGATCGCGCTAGCCAATTGTGCCACGGAGACAGTCGTGCTCCACTCTCACCACCATCAGAACATATCTTCAAAGCTATCAGCCCAAAGAAAAAAAAGCGCCGCACCACCACCGGGTGGGCTCAAAACTCCAACCTTTCGGTTAACAGCCGATTGCGCTAGCCATTTGCGCCACGGAGACAGTCCTGCTCCACTCTCACCACGATCAGAACATATCTTCAAAGCTATAGGCCCAAAGAAAAAAAAAGAGCCGCACCACCACCGGGTGGGCTCGAAACTCCAACCTTTCGGTTAACAGCCGATCGCGCTAGCCAATTGCGCCATGGCGACAGTCGTGCTCCACTCTCACCACCATCAGAACATATCTTCAAAGCTATCAGCGCAAAGAAAAAAGCAACACACCACTCCCGGGAGAGCTCGAAACTCCAACCCATCGGTTAACAGCCGATCGTGCTAGCCAATTGCGCCACGGAGACAGTCCTGCTCCACTCTCACCCCCATCAGAACATTACTTCAAAGCTATCAGCCCAAAGAAAAAAAAGCCCCGCACCACCACCGGGTGGGCTTGAAACTCCAACCTTTCGGTTAACAGCCGATCGCGCTAGCCATTTGCGCCACGGAGACAGTCCTGCTCCACTCTCACCACCATCAGAACATATCTTCAAAGCTATCAGCCCAAACAAAAAAAAGAGCCGCACCACCACCGGGTGGGCTCGAAACTCCAAACTTTCGGTTAACAGCCGATCGCGCTAGCCCATTGCGCCATGGAGACAGTCGTGCTCCACTCTCACTACCATCAGAACATATCTTCAAAGCTATCAGCGCAAAGAAAAAAACAACACACCACTCCCGGGAGGGCTCAAAACTCCAACCTTTCGGTTAACAGCCGATCGCGCTAGCCAATTGCGCCACGGAGACAGTCCTGCTCCACTCTCACCACCATCAGAACATATCTTAAGGGCTATTAGCGCGAAGAAAAAAAAGTGCAGCACAACCACCGGGTCGGGTCGAACCTCCAACCCTTCGGTTAACAGCCCATCGCCCTAGCCAACTGCGCAACGGAGACAGTCCTGCTCCACTCTCACCACCCTCAGAACATAACTTCATAGCTATCAGCCCAAAGAAAAAAAAGCGCCGCACCACCACCGGGTGGGCTCGAAACTCCAACCTTTCGGTTAACAGCCGATCACGCTAGCCAATTGCGCCACGGAGACAGTCCTGCTTCACACTCACCACGATCAGAACATATCTTCAAAGCTATCAGCCCAAAGAAAAAAAAGCGCCGCACCACCACCGGGTGGGCTCGAACCTCCAATTTTTTGGTTAACAGCCGATCGCGCTAGCCAATTGCACCACGGAGACAGTCCTGCTCCACTCTCACCACCATCAGAACATATCTTCAAAGCTATCAGCCAAAAGAAAAAAAAGCGCCGCACCACCACCGGGTGGGATCGAAACTCCAACTTTTCGGTTAACAGCCGATAACGCTAGCCAGTTGCGCCAAGGAGGCAGTCGTGCTCCACTCTCACCACCATCAGAACATATCTTCAAAGCTATCAGCGCAAAGAAAAAAAAAGCGCCGCACCACCACCGGGTGGGCTCGAAACTCCAACCTTTCGGTTAACAGCCGATTGCGCTAGCCATTTGCGCCATGGAGACAGTCGTGCTCCACTCTCATCACCATCAGAACATATCTTCAAAGCTATCAACGCAAAGAAAAAACAACACACCACTCCCGGGAGGGCTCGAAACTCCAACCTTTCGGTTAACAGCCGATCGCGCTAGCCAATTGTGCCACGGAGATAGTCGTGCTCCACTCTCACCACCATCAGAACATATCTTCAAAGCTATCAGCCCAAAGAAAAAAAGCGCCGCACCACCACCGGGTGGGCTCAAAACTCCAACTTTTCGGTTAACAGCCGATCGCGCTAGCCAGTTGCGCCAAGGAGCAGTCGTGCTCCACTCTCACCACCATCAGAACATATCTTCAAAGCTATCAGCCCAAAGAAAAAAGCAACACACCACTCCTGGGAGGGCTCGAAACTCCAACCCATCGGTTAACAGCCGATCGTGCTAGCCAATTGCGCCACGGGGACAGTCCTGCTCCACTCTCACCACCATCAGAACATTACTTCAAAGCTATCAGCCCAAAGAAAAAAAGCCCCACACCACCACCGGGTGGGCTTGAAACTCCAACCTTACGGTTAACAGCCCATCGCGCTAGCCAACTGCGCAACGGAGACAGTCCTGCTCCACTCTCACCACCCTCAGAACATATCTTCATAGCTATCAGCCCAAAGAAAAAAAAAGCGCCGCACCACCACCGGGTGTGCTCGAACCTCCAATTTATCGATTAACAGCCGATCGCGCTGGCCAATTGCGCCACGGAGACAGTCCTGCTCCACTCTCACCACCATCAGAACATATCTTCAAAGCTATCAGCCCAAAGAAAAAAAAAGCGCCGCACCACCACCGGGTGGGCTCGAAACTCCAACCTTTCTGTTAACAGCCGATCGCGCTAGCCAATTGCGCCATGGAGACAGTCGTGCTCCACACTCACCACGATCAGAACACATCGTCAAATCTATCAGCCCAAAAAAAAGCGCCGCAACCCCACCGGGTAGGCTCGAACCTCCAATTTTTTGGTTAACAGCCGATCGTGCTAGCCAATTGCGCCACGGAGAAAGTCCTGCTCCACTCTCACCACCATCAGAACATATCTTCAAAGCTATTAGCGCGAAGAAAAAAAAGTGCCGCACAACCACCGGGTGGGCTCGAATCTCCAACCTTTCGGTTAACAGCCCATCGCGCTAGCCAACTGCGCAACGGAGACAGTCCTGCTCCACTCTCACCACCCTCAGAACATATCTTCATAGCTATCAGCCCAAAGAAAAAAAAAGTGCCGCACCACCACCGGGTGGGCTCGAAACTCCAACTTTTCGGTTAACAGCCGATCACGCTAGCCAATTGCGCCACGGTGACAGTCCTGCTTCACACTCACCACGATCAGAACATATCTTCAAAGCTATCAGCCCAAAGAAAAAAAAGCGCCGCACCACCACCGGGTGGGCTCGAACCTCCAATTTTTTGGTTAACAGCCGATCGCGCTAGCCAATTGCGCCACGGAGACAGTCCTGCTCCACTCTCACCACCATCAGAACATATCTTCAAAGCTATTAGCGCGAAGAAAAAAAAAAGTGCCGCACAACCACCGGGTGGGGTCGAACCTCCAACCCTTCGGTTAACAGCCCATCGCCCTAGCCAACTGCGCAACGGAGACAGTCCTGCTCCACTCTCACCACCCTCAGAACATAACTTCATAGCTATCAGCCCAAAGAAAAAAAAGCGCCGCACCACCACCGGGTGGGCTCGAAACTCCAACCTTTCGGTTAACAGCAAATCACGCTAGCCATTTGCGCCACGGAGACAGTCCTGCTTCACACTCACCACGATCAGAACATATCTTCAAAGCTATCAGCCCAAAGAAAAAAAAGCGCCGCACCACCACCGGGTGGGCTCGAACCTCCAATTTTTTGGTTAACAGCCGATCGCGCTAGCCAATTGCACCACGGAGACAGTCCTGCTCCACTCTCACCACCATCAGAACATATCTTCAAAGCTATCAGCCCAAAGAAAAAAAAGCGCCGCACCACCACCGGGTGGGCTCGAAACTCCAACTTTTCGGTTAACAGCCGATAACGCTAGCCAATTGCGCCAAGGAGGCAGTCGTGCTCCACTCTCACCACCATCAGAACATATCTTCAAAGCTATCAGCGCAAAGAAAAAAAAAGCGCCGCACCACCACCGGGTGGGCTCGAAACTCCAACCTTTCGGTTAACAGCCGATTGCGCTAGCCATTTGCGCCATGGAGACAGTCGTGCTCCACTCTCATCACCATCAGAACATATCTTCAAAGCTATCAACGCAAAGAAAAAACAACACACCACTCCCGGGAGGGCTCGAAACTCCAACCTTTCGGTTAACAGCCGATCGCGCTAGCCAATTGTGCCACGGAGACAGTCGTGCTCCACTCTCACCACCATCAGAACATATCTTCAAAGCTATCAGCCCAAAGAAAAAAAAGCGCCGCACCCCCACCGGGTGGGCTCAAAACTCCAACCTTTCGGTTAACAGCCGATTGCGCTAGCCATTTGCGCCACGGAGACAGTCCTGCTCCACTCTCACCACGATCAGAACATATCTTCAAAGCTATCAGCCCAAAGAAAAAAGAAGAGCCGCACCACCACCGGGTGGGCTCGAAACTCCAACCTTTCGGTTAACAGCCGATCGCGCTAGCCAATTGCGCCATGGCGACAGTCGTGCTCCACTCTCACCACCATCAGAACATATCTTCAAAGCTATCAGCGCAAAGAAAAAACAACACACCACTCCCGGGAGGGCTCGAAACTCCAACCTGTCGGTTAACAACCGATCGCGCTAGCCAATTGTGCCACGGAGACAGTCCTGCTCCACTCTCACCAGCATCAGAACATATCTTCAAAGCTATCAGCCCAAAGAAAAAAAAGCGCCGCACCACCACCGGGTGGGCTCGAAACTCCAACTTTTCGGTTAACAGCCGATCGCGCGAGCCAATTGCGCCAAGGAGCAGTCGTGCTCCACTCTCACCACCATCAGAACATATCTTCAAAGCTATCAGCGCAAAGAAAAAAGCAACACACCACTCCCGGGAGAGCTCGAAACTCCAACCCATCGGTTAACAGCCGATCGTGCTAGCCAATTGCGCCACGGAGACAGTCCTGCTCCACTCTCACCCCCATCAGAACATTACTTCAAAGCTATCAGCCCAAAGAAAAAAAAGCCCCGCACCACCACCGGGTGGGCTTGAAACTCCAACCTTTCGGTTAACAGCCGATCGCGCTAGCCATTTGCGCCACGGAGACAGTCCTGCTCCACTCTCACCACCATCAGAACATATCTTCAAAGCTATCAGCCCAAACAAAAAAAAGAGCCGCACCACCACCGGGTGGGCTCGAAACTCCAACCTTTCGGTTAACAGCCGATCGCGCTAGCCCATTGCGCCATGGAGACAGTCGTGCTCCACTCTCACTACCATCAGAACATATCTTCAAAGCTATCAGCGCAAAGAAAAAAACAACACACCACTCCCGGGAGGGCTCAAAACTCCAACCTTTCGGTTAACAGCCGATCGCGCTAGCCAATTGCGCCACGGAGACAGTCCTGCTCCACTCTCACCACCATCAGAACATATCTTAAGGGCTATTAGCGCGAAGAAAAAAAAGTGCAGCACAACCACCGGGTGGGGTCGAACCTCCAACCCTTCGGTTAACAGCCCATCGCCCTAGCCAACTGCGCAACGGAGACAGTCCTGCTCCACTCTCACCACCCTCAGAACATAACTTCATAGCTATCAGCCCAAAGAAAAAAAAGCGCCGCACCACCACCGGGTGGGCTCGAAACTCCAACCTTTCGGTTAACAGCCGATCACGCTAGCCAATTGCGCCACGGAGACAGTCCTGCTTCACACTCACCACGATCAGAACATATCTTCAAAGCTATCAGCCCAAAGAAAAAAAAGCGCCGCACCACCACCGGGTGGGCTCGAACCTCCAATTTTTTGGTTAACAGCCGATCGCGCTAGCCAATTGCACCACGGAGACAGTCCTGCTCCACTCTCACCACCATCAGAACATATCTTCAAAGCTATCAGCCCAAAGAAAAAAAAGCGCCGCACCACCACCGGGTGGGCTCGAAACTCCAACTTTTCGGTTAACAGCCGATAACGCTAGCCAATTGCGCCAAGGAGGCAGTCGTGCTCCACTCTCACCACCATCAGAACATATCTTCAAAGCTATCAGCGCAAAGAAAAAAAAAGCGCCGCACCACCACCGGGTGGGCTCGAAACTCCAACCTTTCGGTTAACAGCCGATTGCGCTAGCCATTTGCGCCATGGAGACAGTCGTGCTCCACTCTCATCACCATCAGAACATATCTTCAAAGCTATCAACGCAAAGAAAAAACAACACACCACTCCCGGGAGGGCTCGAAACTCCAACCTTTCGGTTAACAGCCGATCGCGCTAGCCAATTGTGCCACGGAGACAGTCATGCTCCACTCTCACCACCATCAGAACATATCTTCAAAGCTATCAGCCCAAAGAAAAAAAGCCCCGCACCACCACCGGGTGGGCTTGAAACTCCAACCTTACGGTTAACAGCCAATCGCGCTAGCCAATTGCGCCACGGAGACAGTCCGGCTCCACTCTCACCACCATCAGAACATATCTTCAAAGCTATCAGCCCAAACAAAAAAAAGAGCCGCACCATCACCGGGTGGGCTCGAAACTCCAACCTTTCGGTTAACAGCCGATCGCACTAGCCCATTGCGCCATGGAGACAGTCATGCTCCACTCTCACCACCATCAGAACATATCTTCAAAGCTATCAGCGCAAAGAAAAAAACAACACACCACTCCCGGGAGGGCTCAAAACTCCAACCTTTCGGTTAACAGCCGATCGCGCTAGCCAATTGCGCCACGGAGACAGTCCTGCTCCACTCTCACCACCCTCAGAACATAACTTCATAGCTATCAGCCCAAAGAAAAAAAGCGCCGCACCACCACCGGGTGGGCTCGAAACTCCAACCTTTCGGTTAACAGCCGATCACGCTAGCCAATTGCGCCACGGAGACAGTCCTGCTTCACACTCACCACGATCAGAACATATCTTCAAAGCTATCAGCCCAAAGAAAAAAAAGCGCCGCACCACCACCGGGTGGGCTCGAACCTCCAATTTTTTGGTTAACAGCCGATCGCGCTAGCCAATTGCACCACGGAGACAGTCCTGCTCCACTCTCACCACCATCAGAACATATCTTCAAAGCTATCAGCCCAAAGAAAAAAAAGCGCCGCACCACCACCGGGTGGGCTCGAAACTCCAACTTTTCGGTTAACAGCCGATAACGCTAGCCAATTGCGCCAAGGAGGCAGTCGTGCTCCACTCTCACCACCATCAGAACATATCTTCAAAGCTATCAGCGCAAAGAAAAAAAAAGCGCCGCAAAACCACCGGGTGGGCTCGAAACTCCAACCTTTCGGTTAACAGCCGATTGCGCTAGCCATTTGCGCCATGGAGACAGTCGTGCTCCACTCTCATCACCATCAGAACATATCTTCAAAGCTATCAACGCAAAGAAAAAACAACACACCACTCCCGGGAGGGCTCGAAACTCCAACCTTTCGGTTAACAGCCGATCGCGCTAGCCAATTGTGCCACGGAGACAGTCGTGCTCCACTCTCACCACCATCAGAACATATCTTCAAAGCTATCAGCCCAAAGAAAAAAAAGCGCCGCACCACCACCGGGTGGGCTCAAAACTCCAACCTTTCGGTTAACAGCCGATTGCGCTAGCCATTTGCGCCACGGAGACAGTCCTGCTCCACTCTCACCACGATCAGAACATATCTTCAAAGCTATAGGCCCAAAGAAAAAAAAAGAGCCGCACCACCACCGGGTGGGCTCGAAACTCCAACCTTTCGGTTAACAGCCGATCGCGCTAGCCAATTGCGCCATGGCGACAGTCGTGCTCCACTCTCACCACCATCAGAACATATCTTCAAAGCTATCAGCGCAAAGAAAAAAGCAACACACCACTCCCGGGAGAGCTCGAAACTCCAACCCATCGGTTAACAGCCGATCGTGCTAGCCAATTGCGCCACGGAGACAGTCCTGCTCCACTCTCACCCCCATCAGAACATTACTTCAAAGCTATCAGCCCAAAGAAAAAAAAGCCCCGCACCACCACCGGGTGGGCTTGAAACTCCAACCTTTCGGTTAACAGCCGATCGCGCTAGCCATTTGCGCCACGGAGACAGTCCTGCTCCACTCTCACCACCATCAGAACATATCTTCAAAGCTATCAGCCCAAACAAAAAAAAGAGCCGCACCACCACCGGGTGGGCTCGAAACTCCAACCTTTCGGTTAACAGCCGATCGCGCTAGCCCATTGCGCCATGGAGACAGTCGTGCTCCACTCTCACTACCATCAGAACATATCTTCAAAGCTATCAGCGCAAAGAAAAAAACAACACACCACTCCCGGGAGGGCTCAAAACTCCAACCTTTCGGTTAACAGCCGATCGCGCTAGCCAATTGCGCCACGGAGACAGTCCTGCTCCACTCTCACCACCATCAGAACATATCTTAAGGGCTATTAGCGCGAAGAAAAAAAAGTGCAGCACAACCACCGGGTCGGGTCGAACCTCCAACCCTTCGGTTAACAGCCCATCGCCCTAGCCAACTGCGCAACGGAGACAGTCCTGCTCCACTCTCACCACCCTCAGAACATAACTTCATAGCTATCAGCCCAAAGAAAAAAAAGCGCCGCACCACCACCGGGTGGGCTCGAAACTCCAACCTTTCGGTTAACAGCCGATCACGCTAGCCAATTGCGCCACGGAGACAGTCCTGCTTCACACTCACCACGATCAGAACATATCTTCAAAGCTATCAGCCCAAAGAAAAAAAAGCGCCGCACCACCACCGGGTGGGCTCGAACCTCCAATTTTTTGGTTAACAGCCGATCGCGCTAGCCAATTGCACCACGGAGACAGTCCTGCTCCACTCTCACCACCATCAGAACATATCTTCAAAGCTATCAGCCAAAAGAAAAAAAAGCGCCGCACCACCACCGGGTGGGATCGAAACTCCAACTTTTCGGTTAACAGCCGATAACGCTAGCCAGTTGCGCCAAGGAGGCAGTCGTGCTCCACTCTCACCACCATCAGAACATATCTTCAAAGCTATCAGCGCAAAGAAAAAAAAAGCGCCGCACCACCACCGGGTGGGCTCGAAACTCCAACCTTTCGGTTAACAGCCGATTGCGCTAGCCATTTGCGCCATGGAGACAGTCGTGCTCCACTCTCATCACCATCAGAACATATCTTCAAAGCTATCAACGCAAAGAAAAAACAACACACCACTCCCGGGAGGGCTCGAAACTCCAACCTTTCGGTTAACAGCCGATCGCGCTAGCCAATTGTGCCACGGAGATAGTCGTGCTCCACTCTCACCACCATCAGAACATATCTTCAAAGCTATCAGCCCAAAGAAAAAAAGCGCCGCACCACCACCGGGTGGGCTCAAAACTCCAACTTTTCGGTTAACAGCCGATCGCGCTAGCCAGTTGCGCCAAGGAGCAGTCGTGCTCCACTCTCACCACCATCAGAACATATCTTCAAAGCTATCAGCCCAAAGAAAAAAGCAACACACCACTCCTGGGAGGGCTCGAAACTCCAACCCATCGGTTAACAGCCGATCGTGCTAGCCAATTGCGCCACGGGGACAGTCCTGCTCCACTCTCACCACCATCAGAACATTACTTCAAAGCTATCAGCCCAAAGAAAAAAAGCCCCGCACCACCACCGGGTGGGCTTGAAACTCCAACCTTACGGTTAACAGCCAATCGCGCTAGCCAATTGCGCCACGGAGACAGTCCGGCTCCACTCTCACCACCATCAGAACATATCTTCAAAGCTATCAGCCCAAACAAAAAAAAGAGCCGCAGCATCACCGGGTGGGCTCGAAACTCCAACCTTTCGGTTAACAGCCGATCGCACTAGCCCATTGCGCCATGGAGACAGTCATGCTCCACTCTCACCACCATCAGAACATATCTTCAAAGCTATCAGCGCAAAGAAAAAAACAACACACCACTCCCGGGAGGGCTCAAAACTCCAACCTTTCGGTTAACAGCCGATCGCGCTAGCCAATTGCGCCACGGAGACAGTCCTGCTCCACTCTCACCACCATCAGAACATATCTTCAAAGCTATTAGCGCGAAGAAAAAAAAGTGCCGCACAACCACCGGGTGGGCTCGAACCTACAACCTTTCGGTTAACAGCCCATCGCGCTAGCCAACTGCGCAACGGAGACAGTCCTGCTCCACTCTCACCACCCTCAGAACATATCTTCATAGCTATCAGCCCAAAGAAAAAAAAAGCGCCGCACCACCACCGGGTGGGCTCGAACCTCCAATTTATCGATTAACAGCCGATCGCGCTGGCCAATTGCGCCACGGAGACAGTCCTGCTCCACTCTCACCACCATCAGAACATATCTTCAAAGCTATCAGCCCAAAGAAAAAAAAAAGCGCCGCACCACCACCGGGTGGGCTCGAAACTCCAACCTTTCTGTTAACAGCCGATCGCGCTAGCCAATTGCGCCATGGAGACAGTCGTGCTCCACTCTCACCACCATCAGAACATATCTTCAAAGCTATCAGCCCAAAGAAAAAAGCAACACACCACTCCTGGGAGGGCTCGAAACTCCAACCCATCGGTTAACAGCCGATCGTGCTAGCCAATTGCGCCATGGGGACAGTCCTGCTCCACTCTCACCACCCTCAGAACATATCTTCATAGCTATCAGCCCAAAGAAAAAAAAGCGCCGCACCACCACCGGGTGTGCTCGAACCTCCAATTTATCGATTAACAGCCGATCGCGCTGGCCAATTGCGCCACGGAGACAGTCCTGCTCCACTCTCACCACCATCAGAACATATCTTCAAAGCTATCAGCCCAAAGAAAAAAAAGCGCCGCACCACCACCGGGTGGGCTCGAAACTCCAACCTTTCTGTTAACAGCCGATCGCGCTAGCCGATTGCGCCATGGAGACAGTCGTGCTCCACTCTCACCACCATCAGAGCATATCTTCAAAGCTATCAGCGAAAAGAAAAAAGCAACACACCACTCCCGGGAGGGCTCGAAACTCCAAACTTTCGGTCAACAGCCGATCGCGCTAGCCTATTGCGCCACGGAGACAGTCCTGCTCCACTCTCACCACCATCAGAACATATCTTCAAAGCTATTAGCGCGAAGAAAAAAAGTGCCGCACAACCACCGGGTGGGCTCGAACCTCCAACCTTTCGGTTAACAGCCCATCGCGCTAGCCAACTGCGCAACTGAGACAGTCCTGCTCCACTCTCACCACCCTCAGAACATATCTTCATAGCTATCAGCCCAAAGAAAAAAAAAGTGCAGCACCACCACCGGGTGGGCTCGAAACTCCAACCTTTCGGTTAACAGCCGATCACGCTAGCCAATTGCGCCACGGAGACAGTCCTGCTTCACACTCACCACGATCAGAACACATCTTCAAAGCTATCAGCCCAAAGAAAAAAAGGGCCGCAACCCCACCGGGTGGGCTCGAACCTCCAATTTTTTGGTTAACAGCCGATCGCGCTAGCCAATTGCGCCACGGAGAAAGTCCTGCTCCACTCTCACCACCATCAGAACATATCTTCAAAGCTATTAGCGCGAAGAAAAAAAAGTGCCGCACAACCACCGGGTGGGCTCGAATCTCCAACCTTTCGGTTAACAGCTCATCGCGCTAGCCAACTGCGCAACGGAGACAGTCCTGCTCCACTCTCACCACCCTCAGAACATATCTTCATAGCTATCAGCCCAAAGAAAAAAAAGTGCCGCACCAACACCGGGTGGGCTCGAAACTCCAACCTTTCGGTTAACAGCCGATCACGCTAGCCAATTGCGCCACGGTGACAGTCCTGCTTCACACTCACCACGATCAGAACATATCCTCAAAGCTATCAGCCCAAAGAAAAAAAAGCGCCGCACCACCACCGGGTGGGCTCGAACCTCCAATTTTTTGGTTAACAGCCGATCGCGCTAGCCAATTGCACCACGGAGACAGTCCTGCTCCACTCTCACCACCATCAGAACATATCTTCAGAGCTATCAGCCCAAAGAAAAAAAAGCGCCGCACCACCACCGGGTGGGCTCAAAACTCCAACTTTTCGGTTAACAGCCGATAGCGCTAGCCAATTGCGCCAAGGAGCAGTCGTGCTCCACTCTCACCACCATCAGAACATATCTTCAAAGCTATCAGCGCAAAGAAAAAAGCAACACACCACTCCCGGGAGAGCTCGAAACTCCAACCCATCGGTTAACAGCCGATCGTGCTAGCCAATTGCGCCACGGAGACAGTCCTGCTCCACTCTCACCACCATCAGAACATTACTTCAAAGCTATCAGCCCAAAGAAAAAAAAGCCCCACAGAACATATCTTCAAAGCTATCAGCCCAAACAAAAAAAAGAGCCGCACCACCACCGGGTGGGCTCGAAACTCCAACCTTTCGGTTAACAGCCGATCGCGCTAGCCCATTGCGCCATGGAGACAGTCGTGCTCCACTCTCACTACCATCAGAACATATCTTCAAAGCTATCAGCGCAAAGAAAAAAAACAACACACCACTCCCGGGAGGGCTCAAAACTCCAACCTTTCGGTTAACAGCCGATCGCGCTAGCCAATTGCGCCACGGAGACAGCCCTGCTCCACTTTCACCACCATCAGAACATATCTTCAAAGCTATTAGCGCGAAGAAAAAAAAGTGCCGCACAACCACCGGGTGGGGTCGAACCTCCAACCCTTCGGTTAACAGCCCATCGCCCTAGCCAACTGCGCAACGGAGACAGTCCTGCTCCACTCTCACCACCCTCAGAACATAACTTCATAGCTATCAGCCCAAAGAAAAAAAAGCGCCGCACCACCACCGGGTGGGCTCGACACTCCAACCTTTCGGTTAACAGCCGATCACGCTAGCCAATTGCGCCACGGAGACAGTTCTGCTTCACACTCACCACGATCAGAACATATCTTCAAAGCAATCAGCCCAAAGAAAAAAAAGCGCCGCTCCACCACCGGGTGGGCTCGAACCTCCAGTTTTTTGGTTAACAGCCGATCGCGCTAGCCAATTGCACCACGGAGACAGTCCTGCTCCACTCTCACCACCATCAGAACATATCTTCAAAGCTATCAGCCCAAAGAAAAAAAAGCGCCGCACCACCACCGGGTGGGCTTGAAACTCCAACTTTTCGGTTAACAGCCGATAACGCTAGCCAATTGCGCCAAGGAGGCAGTCGTGCTCCACTCTCACCACCATCAGAACATATCTTCAAAGCTATCAGCGCAAAGAAAAAAAAAGCGCCGCACCACCACCGGGTGGGCTCGAAACTCCAACCTTTCGGTTAACAGCCGATTGCGCTAGCCATTTGCGCCATGGAGACAAACGTGCTCCACTCTCATCACCATCAGAACATATCTTCAAAGCTATCAACGCAAAGAAAAAAACAACACACCACTCCCGGGAGGGTTCGAAACTCCAACCTTTCGGTTAACAGCCGATCGCGCTAGCCAATTGTGCCACGGAGACAGTCGTGCTCCACTCTCACCACCATCAGAACATATCTTCAAAGCTATCAGCCCAAAGAAAAAAAAGGGCCGCACCACCACCGGGTGGGCTCGAAACTCCAACTTTTCGGTTAACAACCGATCGCGCTAGCCAATTGCACCACGGAGACAGTCCTGCTCCACTCTCACCACCATCAGAACATATCTTCAGAGCTATCAGCCCAAAGAAAAAAAAGCGCCGCACACCACCGGTTGGGCTCGAAACTCTAACCTTTCGGTTAACAGCCGATCGCGCTAGCCAATTGCGCCAAGGAGCAGTCGTGCTCCACTCTCACCACCATCAGAACATATCTTCAAAGCTATCAACGCAAAGAAAAAAGCAACACACCACTCCCGGGAGAGCTCGAAACTCCAACCCATCGGTTAACAGCCGATCGTGCTAGCCAATTGCGCCACGGAGACAGTCCTGCTCCACTCTCACCACCATCAGAACATTACTTCAAAGCTATCAGCCCAAAGAAAAAAAAAGCCCCGCACCACCACCGGGTGGGCTTGAAACTCCAACCTTTCGGTTAACAGCCGATCGCGCTAGCCATTTGCGCCACGGAGACAGTCCTGCTCCACTCTCACCACCATCAGAACATATCTTCAAAGCTATCAGCCCAAACAAAAAAAAGAGCCGCACCACCACCGGGTGGGCTCGAAACTCCAACCTTTCGGTTAACAGCCGATTGCGCTAGCCCATTGCGCCATGGAGACAGTCGTGCTCCACTCTCACTACCATCAGAACATATCTTCAAAGCTATCAGCGCAAAGAAAAAAACAACACACCACTCCCGGGAGGGCTCAAAACTCCAACCTTTCGGTTAACAGCCGATCGCGCTAGCCAATTGCGCCACGGAGACAGTCCTGCTCCACTCTCACCACCATCAGAACATATCTTCAAAGCTATTAGCGCGAAGAAAAAAAAGTGCCGCCCAACCACCGGGTGGGGTCGAACCTGCAACCCTTCGGTTAACAGCCCATCACCCTAGCCAACTGCGCAACGGAGACAGTCCTGCTCCACTCTCACCACCCTCAGAACATAACTTCATAGCTATCAGCCCAAAGAAAAAAAAGCGCCGCACCACCACCGGGTGGGCTCGAAACTCCAACCTTTCGGTTAACAGCCGATCACGCTAGCCAATTGCGCCAAGGAGACAGTCCTGCTTCACACTCACCACGATCAGAACACATCTTCAAAGCTATCAGCCCAAAGAAAAAAAAGCGCCGCTCCACCACCGGGTGGGCTCGAACCTCCAATTTTTTGGTTAACAGCCGATCGCGCTAGCCAATTGCACCACGGAGACAGTCCTGCTCCACTCTCACCACCATCACAACATATCTTCAAAGCTATCAGCCCAAAGAAAAAAAAGCGCCGCACCACCACCGGGTGGGCTCGAAACTCCAACTTTTCGGTTAACAGCCGATAACGCTAGCCAATTGCGCCAAGGAGGCAGTCGTGCTCCACTCTCACCACCATCAGAACATAACTTCAAAGCTATCAACGCAAAGAAAAAAACAACACACCACTCCCGGGAGGGTTCGAAACTGCAACCTTTCGGTTAACAGCCGATCGCGCTAGCCAATTGTGCCACGGAGACAGTCGTGCTCCACTCTCACCACCATCAGAACATATCTTCAAAGCTATCAGCCCAAAGAAAAAAAAAGGGCCGCACCACCACCGGGTGGGCTCGAAACTCCAACTTTTCGGTTAACAACCGATCGCGCTAGCCAATTGCGCCAAGGAGCAGTCGTGCTCCACTCTCACCACCATCAGAACATATCTTCAAAGCTATCAGCCCAAAGAAAAAAGCAACACACCACTCCTGGGAGGGCTCGAAACTCCAACGCATCGGTTAACAGCCGATCGTGCTAGCCAATTGCGCCACGGGGACAGTCCTGCTCCACTCTCACCACCATCAGAACATTACTTCAAAGCTATCAGCCCAAAGAAAAAAAGCCCCGCACCACCACCGGGTGGGCTTGAAACTCCAACCTTTCGGTTACCAGCCGATCGCGCTAGCCATTTGCGCCACGGAGACAGTCCGGCTCCACTCTCACCACCATCAGAACATATCTTCAAAGCTATCAGCCCAAACAAAAAAAAGAGCCGCACCACTCCCGGGAGGGCTCAAAACTCCAAACTTTCGGTCAACAGCCGATCGCGCTAGCCTATTGCGCCACGGAGACAGTCCTGCTCCACTCTCACCACCATCAGAACATATCTTCAAAGCTATCAGCCCAAAGAAAAAAAAGCGCCGCACCACCACCGGGCGGGCTCGAAACTCCAACCTTTCGGTTAACAGCCCATCACGCTAGTCAATTGCGCCACGGAGACAGTCCTGCTCCACTCTCACCACCATCAGAACATATCTTCAAAGCTATCAGCTCAAAGGAATAAAAGCGCCGCACCACCCCTGGTGGGCTCGAACCTCCAACCTTTCGGTTAACAGCCAATCGCGCTAGCCAATTGAGCCACGGAGACAGTCGTGCTCTACACTCACCACCATCAGAACATATCTTCAAAGCTATCAGCGCAAAGAAAAAAGCAACACACTAATTCCGGGAGGGCTCGGAACTCCAACCTTTCGGTTAGCAGCCAATTCAGCTAGTCAATTGCGCCACGGAGACAGTCTTGCTCCACTCTCACCACCATCAAAACATATCTTCAAAGCTATAAGCCCCAAGAAAAAAAAGCGCCGCACCACCACCGGCTGGCTCGAACCTCCATCCTTTCGGTTAACAGCCGATCGCGCTAACCAAATGCGCCACGGAGACAGTCGTGCTCCACTCTCACCACCATCAGAACATATCTTCAAAGCTATCAGCGCAAAGAAAAAACAACACACCACTCCCGGGAGGGCTCGAAACTCCAACCTGTCGGTTAACAACCGATCGCGCTAGCCAATTGTGCCACGGAGACAGTCCTGCTCCACTCTCACCAGCATCAGAACATATCTTCAAAGCTATCAGCCCAAAGAAAAAAAGCGCCGCACCACCACCGGGTGGGCTCGAAACTCCAACTTTTCGGTTAACAGCCGATCGCGCTAGCCAATTGCGCCAAGGAGCAGTCGTGCTCCACTCTCACCACCATCAGAACATATCTTCAAAGCTATCAGCGCAAAGAAAAAAGCAACACACCACTCCCGGGAGGGCTCGAAACTCCAACCCATCGGTTAACAGCCGATCGTGCTAGCCAATTGCGCCACGGAGACAGTCCTGCTCCACTCTCACCACCATCAGAACATTACTTCAAAGCTATCAGCCCAAAGAAAAAAAAAGCGCCGCACCACCACCGGGTGGGCTCGAAACTCCAACCTTTCGGTTAACAGCCGATTGCGCTAGCCATTTGCGCCACGGAGACAGTCCTGCTCCACTCTCTCCACCATCAGAACATATCTTCAAAGCTATCAGCCCAAAGAAAAAAAAAAGAGCCGCACCACCACCGGGTGGGCTCGAAACTCCAACCTTTCGGTTAACAGCCGATCGCGCTAGCCAATATCGCCATGGAGACAGTCGTGCTCCACTCTCACCACCATCAGAACATATCTTCAAAGCTATCAGCGCAAAGAAAAAACAACACACCACTCCCGGGAGGGCTCGAAACTCCAACCTGTCGGTTAACAACCGATCGCGCTAGCCAATTGTGCCACGGAGACAGTCCTGCTCCACTCTCACCAGCATCAGAACATATCTTCAAAGCTATCAGTCCAAAGAAAAAAAGCGCCGCACCACCCCTGGTGGGCTCGAACCTCCAACCTTTCGGTTAACAGCCAATCGCGCTAGCCAATTGAGCCGCGGAGACAGTCGTGCTCTACACTCACCACCATCAGAACATATCTTCAAAGCTATCAGCGCAAAGAAAAAAGCAACACACTAATTCCGGGAGGGCTCGGAACTCCAACCTTTCGGTTAGCAGCCAATTCAGCTAGTCAATTGCGCCACGGAGACAGTCTTGCTCCACTCTCACCACCATCAAAACATATCTTCAAAGCTATCAGCCCCAAGAAAAAAAAGCGCCGCACCACCACCGGCAGGCTCGAACCTCCATCCTTTCGGTTAACAGCCGATCGCGCTAACCAAATGCGCCACGGAGACAGTCGTGCTCCACTCTCACCACCATCAGAACATATCTTCAAAGCTATCAGCGCAAAGAAAAAAGCAACACACCACTCCCGGGAGGGCTCCAAACTCCAAACTTTCGGTCAACAGCCAATCGCGCTAGCCTATAGCGCCACGGAGACAGTCCTGCTCCACTCTCACCACCATCAGAACATATCTTCAAAGCTATTAGCGCGAAGAAAAAAAAGTGCCGCACAACCACCGGGTGGGCTCGAACCTCCCACCTGTCGGTTAACAGCCCATCGCGCTAGCCAACTGCGCAACGGAGACAGTCCTGCTCCACTCTCACCACCCTCAGAACATATCTTCATAGCTATCAGCCCAAAGAAAAAAAAAGTGCCGCACCACCACCGGGTGGGCTCGGAACTCCAACCTTTCGGTTAACAGCCGATCACGCTAGCCAATTGCGCCACGGAGAAAGTCCTGCTCCACTCTCACAACCATCAGAACATATCTTCAAAGCTATCAGCCCAAAGAAAAAAAAGCGCCGCACCACCACCGGATGGGCTCGAACCTCCAATTTTTTGGTTAACAGCCGATCGCGCTAGCCAATTGCACCACGGAGACAGTCCTGCTCCACTCTCACCACCATCAGAACATATCTTCAAAGCTATCAGCCCAAAGAAAGAAAAGAGCCGCACCACCACCGGGTGGGCTCGAAACTCCAACCTTTCGGTTAACAGCCGATTGCGCTAGCCAATATCGCCATGGAGACAGTCGTGCTCCACTCTCACCACCATCAGAACATATCTTCAAAGCTATCAGCGCAAAGAAAAAACAACACACCACTCCCGGGAGGGCTCGAAACTCCAACCTGTCGGTTAACAACCGATCGCGCTAGCCAATTGTGCCACGGAGACAGTCCTCCTCCACTCTCACCAGCATCAGAACATATCTTCAAAGCTATCAGCCCAAAGAAAAAAAGCGCCGCACCACCCCTGGTGGGCTCGAACCTCCAACCTTTCGGTTAACAGCCAATCGCGCTAGCCAATTGAGCCACGGAGACAGTCGTGCTCTACACTCACCACCATCAGAAGATATCTTCAAAGCTATCAGCGCAAAGAAAAAAGCAACACACTAATTCCGGGAGGGCTCGGAACTCCAACTTTTCGGTTAGCAGCCAATTCAGCTAGTCAATTGCGCCACGGAGACAGTCTTGCTCCACTCTCACCACCATCAAAACATATCTTCAAAGCTATCAGCCCCAAGAAAAAAAAGCGCCGCACCACCACCGGCTGGCTCGAACCTCCATCCTTTCGGTTAACAGCCGATCGCGCTAACCAAATGCGCCACGGAGACAGTCGTGCTCCACTCTCACCACCATCAGAACATATCTTCAAAGCTATCAGCGCAAAGAAAAAAGCAACTCACCACTCCCGGGAGGGCTCGAAACTCCAAACTTTCGGTCAACAGCCGATCGCGCTAGCCTATAGCGCCACGGAGACAGTCCTGCTCCAATCTCACCCCCATCAGAACATATCTTCAAAGCTATCAGCGCAAAAAAAAAGCAACACACCACTCCCGGGAGGGCTCAAAACTCCAACCTATCGGTTAACAGCCGATCATGCTAGCCAATTGCGCCACGGAGACAGTCCTGCTCCACTCTCACCAGCATCAGAACATATCTTCAAAGCTATCAGCCCAAAGAAAAAAAAGCGCCGCACCACCACCGGGTGGGCTCGAAACTCCAACTTTTCGGTTAAAAGCCGATCGCGCTAGCTAATTGCGCCAAGGAGCAGTCGTGCTCCACTCTCACCACCATCAGAACATATCTTCAAAGCTATCAGCGCAAAGAAGAAAGCAACACACCACTCCCGGGAGAGCTCGAAACTCCAACCCATCGGTTAACAGCCGATCGTGCTAGCCAATTGCGCCACGGAGACAGTCCTGCTCCACTCTCACCACCACCAGAACATTACTTCAAAGCTATCAGCCCAAACAAAAAAAAGAGCCGCACCACCACCGGGTGGGCTCGAAACTCCATCCTTTCGGTTAACAGCCGATCGCGCTAGTCCATTGCGCCATGGAGACAGTCGTGCTCCACTCTCACTACCATCAGAACATATCTTCAAAGCTATCAGCGCAAAGAAAAAAACAACACACCACTCCCGGGAGGGCTCAAAACTCCAACTATTCGGTTAACAGCCGATCGCGCTAGACAATTGCGCCACGGAGACAGTCCTGCTCCACTCTCACCACCATCAGAACATATTGTAGTGGGGAATTCGCAAGGCAATGATAGTGGGACCATCGCTGAGTGCGAAGCGCGAGCACGAGCTGTAGACACTGGACTGCCCGAGCATTTGTTTCTGTACCGGCTGTCTGCCTATTATCTGGCGTCGCTAATAAACCCCCTTGCAAAGTGGTGGAAGTGTGCTGGGTACGCAAACCTGGAACTTCGAAGCCGGAAGCTGCCCACTACATCAGCAATGCCTGATCAGACGACCGAGCAAGGCACCACCCAGCAAAGCACGGCCCAATCTCAACTGGTCATCGTGCCTACCACCCTGCGCCAACGAGATCCGCCCTTCTTCAGTGGCACCGAGGACCAAGATGTAGAGGACTGGTTGCAGCTGTTTGAGAAGGTGAGCGCCGCCAACAAGTGGGACGACCCCTCGAAATTAGAGTATGTCCCATTTTATCTCAAAGACGTCGCCAGCCTGTGGTTCACAAACCACCGCACTGAATTTATCACTTGGGCCGGTTTCAAGACCACCCTCGCAGCTGTGTTCGATCGCCCCGCAGTGCGCAAGCTGCGTGCTGAGCAGCGCCTACGCGGACGTGCACAAAGGCAGGGCGAAAACTTCACAAGCTATATTGAAGATGTAATCGATTTATGCCGGCGCTTCAACCCTGAGATGACCGAACATGACAAGATCAGGCATATCTTGAAAGGCATAGACGATGATGCCTATCAAATGTTGCTGGCAAAGAGCCCAAGTACCGTATCCGAACTTGTGACCTTGTGCCAGAGCTTGGAAGAGATTCGGAAACAACGTGCAGCAGTTCGGAGGTCGACGACTGCAGACGACTCTCTCGCTGCCCTGGCCGTCGGTGGTGACAGCTCCCTGCTGGAGCAGATAAAAGAATATGTACGCGAAGAGGTCGCACGACAACTTTCATGTCTCTCGTATCTGCCGACCACCGAAGCACCAACGAACCGCCTAACGCCGACAATAAGACAGGCTATTCAGGAGCAGGTCTCCGAGGCGTTGCCATTACCTACGCCTGCCTCTCAACCAACGCCTGTTGCCGCGCCACTGACTTATGCGGCCGTCGCGGCAATGCCTCCTGCATCTCGTCTGCCAATGTATACGCCACAACCTGTGCGACCGTCCACCGCGCCGTTTCCACAGCAACACGCCGGAAATCCTTGGCGCACCGCTGACAACCGGCCTATATGTTACTTTTGCGGAATTCCAGGTCACGTTGCACGTCTATGCCGTCGGCGCTTCACAGTTAACGCACCAAGATATCCTGACTATTCGTTTCGACCTCCATACCACGCGCCTCACGTACCACCTGAAGTTCACGAACGCGATGCGCAAACTGCTTCCGGCGCCCGAACATTCGCTTCTAGACGTTCTACTTCCCGCTCGCCTTCACCTTCACCAAGTCGTCGTTCCGTGTCGCCTATGCGTCGACGACCCACCTCCATTGAGACGGAAAACTAACTGCCGCAGCTCCGGAGGCACGAGCTGCGTCATCGTCTAATCGTTCAAGTCCTCGCCTGTCTCCCGCCAATCTTATCGATGTAATCGTCGAAGGTGTACGAACACTCGCACTCATCGATACCGGTGCCGCGATATCTGTAATTAGTGAGAGACTCTGCCGCTCTCTTCGTAGAGTGACGATGCTTTCTCCCGTGGTTTCTCTTAGTACTGCGAGCGCCCAACAAATTGAGCCCGTCGCGTCATGTACAGCAAAAGTTGTGATTCGAGACGTGTTGTACACCATTGAATTTCACGTGTTGGCTTCATGTTCCCACGATGTCATCCTAGGATGGGATTTTTTATCACGTCATCACGCCGTCGTGGACTGCGCTCGGGCCGAAGTGGAGCTGTTACCGTTTGGTGATGCGCCTTCTGTTGATGCGGCCGTATCTAGTGTGGCTAACCTTGTCGTCACGACGGACATAGACCTTCCTCCTTTCAGCGCCCAGTTTGTCCCTGCCTGCTGTGCTTCACTTTCTGACGCTACCGTCCTATTCACGCCATCTGAAATCTTCGGTAGCCGCCACCACACATCGCTGCCATTCGCCGTTCTTGAGCTTTGTCAAGACACTACCGGGATATTTATTTCCAATCCCAACTCGTGCCCCCTCAGTTTGCGCCGCAACGAGACGCTCGGCCACATTCAGCTCATCGATGAAGGTACTATCGTGCCTGCCGATTTCTTCGACACCAAGCCGAATATGGAGCTGAGCGCGTTGGTTCCTCACTTTGCCTTGAACAACGTGTCTACCGATGCATTTCACCATTCTATTGACAGCCATCTCGCCCCGGCTCAACGAGAGCAGCTTGTTACCCTGCTGCACGAATTCAAGCGTTCGTTTGACTTTCCCCAAGCGGTGCTAGGAAGAACGAACACCGTTGTGCACACAATTGACACAGGAAAGAGTACTCCTTTGCGCCAGCGCCCTTATCGTGTGTCACCAGCGGAGCGTCGGGTAATTGCAGATCAAGTAGACGACATGCTACAGCGCGGAGTCATCAAGCCTTCTTGTAGTCCTTGGTCTTCCCCAGTTGTACTCGTCAAAAAAAAGGATGGTTCAGTCCGGTTCTGCGTAGACTACAGGCGCCTAAACAACATTACGAGGAAAGATGTTTACCCTCTTCCCCGCATAGACGACGCTCTCGATTGTCTCCAAGGTGCAGAATTCTTTTCCTCGCTTGACCTTCGCTCGGGTTATTGGCAGGTCCCAATGGCTGAGTCTGATCGTCCAAAAACGGCGTTTGTCACACCGGATGGCCTCTATGAATTTACCGTGATGCCATTCGGACTCTGCAATGCGCCTGCCACATTCGAGCGAATGATGGACAGCATTTTACGTGGTCTCAAATGGAACATTTGCTTGTGCTATCTTGATGACGTTGTGGTTTTTTCACCCGATTTCACTTCGCATCTCACTCGTCTGCGCAAGATTCTACAGTGCCTTACAAACGCCAGGCTTCAGCTTAACCTGAAGAAGTGTCACTTCGGGGCTAAACAACTCACCATACTTGGTCATGTCGTCTCGAAAGCCGGCATTCTTCCCGACCCTGACAAGCTTCGTGCTGTTGCCGAATTTCCTAAGCCGACTACTGTTAAAGAACTACGGAGCTTTGTGGGCCTGTGCTCCTATTTTCGTGGCTTTGTCCGGAACTTTGCCTCCATCATCGCTCCACTCACCAAACTCCTTGCTGGCCCTGCAGATCTTTCGAATTGGACAGCAGCCTGTGACGAATCCTTCGCAACACTGCGCCAACTCCTTACCTCACCACCCGTACTGCGCCATTACGACCCTACTGCGCCAACCGAAGTACACACGGATGCAAGTGGCGTTGGCCTTGGTGCAGTACTCGCGCAACGCAAGCCAGGTTTTACGGAGTATGTGGTCGCCTATGCCAGCCGCGCCCTCACTAAGGCAGAAGCCAACTATTCTGTTACGGAAAAAGAGTGCCTCGCGATTGTGTGGGCGTTAAACAAGTTTCGCCCCTATTTGTACGGCCAAACTTTTGATGTGGTAACTGACCATCACGCACTCTGTTGGTTGGCTTCGCTAAAAGATCCTTCCGGCCGCCTCGGACGTTGGGCACTACGCCTCCAGGAATTCGACATACGCGTCGTCTACCGATCGGGGCGAAAACACTCTGACGCAGATGCGCTTTCACGATCACCCGGAAAATCCGATGATACGAATATATCAGCCCTGGACCTTCCCCTCTCTGCCGTCAGCGTCATAGACATGCCATCCGAACAGCGCAAGGACCCTTGGATCGCCTCGCTATTGAATATGCTTTCTGACGCATCAACGTCCGGTTACCCGCGTGCTCTTCGCCGCCAAGCAACGCATTTCGCCATACGGGATGGCCTGTTATACCGTCGCAACTATCAAGTGACGGGTCGTAAATGGCTGCTAGTCATACCCAGCCATATGCGGTCTGATATCTGCAAATATTTTCATGCTGAACCGCAACACGCACACGCCGGTGCGCTAAAGACGTATGAGCGGATCCGCCAACGTTACTACTGGCGGGGTATGTACACGTTTGTACGCAAACACATTCGCTCATGTTCCCAGTGTCAGCAGCGCAAGACATTCCCTCATTCACCCGGTCAACTGCAGCCTTTGCCATGTCCTGCACGCCCATTCGACCGTGTTGGGATTGACCTATACGGCCCGCTACCGTGCTCTGTTGGTGGCAATCGATGGGTGATTGTGGCTGCCGACCATCTGACAAGGTACGCCGAAACGGCAGCGCTGCCTTCGGCTGGTGCTCGTGACGTTGCAACCTTCATCTTGCACCGGTTTGTTCTTCGTCATGGTGCACCACGGGAGCTCCTGAGTGACAGAGGACGCGTATTTTTGTCCGAAGTTCTGCAGCAGCTCCTACATTCATGCCGTACGGTACACCGCACATCAACAGCCTATCACCCTCAGACAAACGGCCTAACGGAACGTTTCAACAGAACCCTCGGAGACATGCTCGCTATGTATATTGATTCCGACCACTCCAACTGGGACGTTGTTCTTCCTTTCGTGACGTACGCCTACAATACGGCGATTCAATCAACAACAGGCTTTTCTCCATTTTTTTCTTTTATATGGTCGTGACCCATGCAACACACTCGACACAATTTTGCCATACAATCCTGATGCCTCAGAGTTCAGCCCAGTTTCTGAAATGGCTGAACATGCCGAAGAGTGTCGTCAACTTGCACGGTCCTTCACAGCCGATAACCAAGCCCTCCAAAAAGATCGCCACGACCATGATCTTGTTCAGAATACCTTCCCCGTCGGTTCTCTCGTGTGGCTCCGACTGCCTTTCCACTCTCCTGGACTGACTCCCAAGTTTGCACCGAAGTATACGGGCCCTTACCGCGTCATACAACACCCTTCTTCTGTCACCTATGTGATTGAACCACTCAAGCCGTCCACGGACAAGCGCCGCCTTGGTCGTGAGACGGTCCACGTCAGTCGCCTCAAGCCCTGTTACGACCCTCCTGTTCTCTCGTCACCTTGAGTCGCCAGGATGGCTCGTCTTCGTCGCCGGGGCATTATAGTGGGGAATTCGCAAGGCAATGATAGTGGGACCATCGCTGAGTGCGAAGCGCGAGCACGAGCTGTAGACACTGGACTGCCCGAGCATTTGTTTCTGTACCGGCTGTCTGCCTATTATCTGGCGTCGCTAATAAACCCCCTTGCAATATCTTCAAAGCAATTAGCGCGAAGAAAAAAAAGTGCCGCACAACCACCGGGTGGGGTCGAACCTCCAACCCTTCGGTTAACAGCCCATCGCCCTAGCCAACTGCGCAACGGAGACAGTCCTGCCCCACTCTCACCACCCTCAGAACATAACTTCATAGCTATCAGCCCAAAGAAAAAAAAAGCGCCGCACCACCACCGGGTGGGCTCGAAACTCCAACCTTTCGGTTAACAGCCGATCACGCTAGCCAATTGCGCCACGGAGACAGTCCTGCTTCACACTCACCACGATCAGAACATATCTTCAAAGCTATCAGCCCTAAGAAAAAAAAGCGCCGCACCACCACCGGGTTGGCTCGAACCTCCAATTTTTGGTTAACAGCCGATCGCGCTAGCCAATTGCACCA
Source organism: Rhipicephalus microplus (assembly GCF_043290135.1). Taxonomy (NCBI): domain Eukaryota; kingdom Metazoa; phylum Arthropoda; class Arachnida; order Ixodida; family Ixodidae; genus Rhipicephalus; species Rhipicephalus microplus. The sequence goes on from NC_134703.1 coordinate 176,814,055, forward strand.
CGGAGACAGTCCTGCTCCACTCTCACCACCATCAGAACACATCTTCAAAGCTATCAGCGCAAAGAAAAAAGCAACACACCACTCCCGGGAGAGCTCGAAACTCCAACCCATCGGTTAACAGCCGATCGTGCTAGCCAATTGCGCCACGGAGACAGTCCTGCTCCACTCTCACCACCATCAGAACATTACTTCAAAGCTATCAGCCCAAAGAAAAAAAAGCCCCGCACCACCACCGGGTGGGCTTGAAACTCCAACCTTTCGGTTAACAGCCGATCGCGCTAGCCATTTGCGCCACGGAGACAGTCCTGCTCCACTCTCACCACCATCAGAACATATCTTCAAAGCTATCAGCCCAAACAAAAAAAAGAGCCGCACCACCACCGGGTGGGCTCGAAACTCCAACCTTTCGGTTAACAGCCGATCGCGCTAGCCCATTGCGCCATGGAGACAGTCGTGCTCCACTCTCACTACCATCAGAACATATCTTCAAAGCTATCAGCGCAAAGAAAAAAACAACACACCACTCCCGGGAGGGCTCAAAACTCCAACCTTTCGGTTAACAGCCGATCGCGCTAGCCAATTGCGCCACGGAGACAGCCCTGCTCCACTCTCACCACCATCAGAACATATCTTCAAAGCTATTAGCGCGAAGAAAAAAAAGTGCCGCACAACCACCGGGTGGGGTCGAACCTCCAACCCTTCGGTTAACAGCCCATCGCCCTAGCCAACTGCGCAACGGAGACAGTCCTGCTCCACTCTCATCACCATCAGAACATATCTTCAAAGCTATCAACGCAAAGAAAAAAACAACACACCACTCCCGGGAGGGTTCGAAACTCCAACCTTTCGGTTAACAGCCGATCGCGCTAGCCAATTGTGCCACGGAGACAGTCGTGCTCCACTCTCACCACCATCAGAACATATCTTCAAAGCTATCAGCCCAAAGAAAAAAAAGGGCCGCACCACCACCGGGTGGGCTCGAAACTCCAACTTTTCGGTTAACAACCGATCGCGCTAGCCAATTGCACCACGGAGACAGTCCTGCTCCACTCTCACCACCATCAGAACATATCTTCAGAGCTATCAGCCCAAAGAAAAAAAAGCGCCGCACCACCACCGGGTGGGCTCGAAACTCCAACTTTTCGGTTAACAGCCGATCGCGCTAGCCAATTGCGCCAAGGAGCAGTCGTGCTCCACTCTCACCACCATCAGAACATATCTTCAAAGCTATCAGCGCAAAGAAAAAAGCAACACACCACTCCCGGGAGAGCTCGAAACTCCAACCCATCGGTTAACAGCCGATCGTGCTAGCCAAATGCGCCACGGAGACAGTCCTGCTCCACTCTCACCACCATCAGAACATTACTTCAAAGCTATCAGCCCAAAGAAAAAAAAGCCCCGCACCACCACCGGGTGGGCTTGAAACTCCAACCTTTCGGTTAACAGCCGATCGCGCTAGCCATTTGCGCCACGGAGACAGTCCTGCTCCACTCTCACCACCATCAGAACATATCTTCAAAGCTATCAGCCCAAACAAAAAAAAGAGCCGCACCACCACCGGGTGGGCTCGAAACTCCAACCTTTCGGTTAACAGCCGATCGCGCTAGCCCATTGCGCCATGGAGACAGTCGTGCTCCACTCTCACTACCATCAGAACATATCTTCAAAGCTATCGGCGCAAAGAAAAAAACAACACACCACTCCCGGGAGGGCTCAAAACTCCAAACTTTCGGTTAACAGCCGATCGCGCTAGCCAATTGCGCCACGGAGACAGTCCTGCTCCACTCTCACCACCATCAGAACATATCTTCAAAGCTATTAGCGCGAAGAAAAAAAAGTGCCGCCCAACCACCGGGTGGGGTCGAACCTCCAACCCTTCGGTTAACAGCCCATCGCCCTAGCCAACTGCGCAACGGAGACAGTCCTGCTCCACTCTCACCATCCTCAGAACATAACTTCATAGCTATCAGCCCAAAGAAAAAAAAGCGCCGCTCCACCAGCGGGTGGGCTCGAACCTCCAATTTTTTGGTTAACAGCCGATCGCGCTAGCCAATTGCACCACGGAGACAGTCCTGCTTCACACTCACCACGATCAGAACATATCTTCAAAGCTATCAGCCCAAAGAAAAAAAAGCGCCGCTCCACCACCGGGTGGGCTCGAACCTCCAATTTTTTGGTTAACAGCCGATCGCGCTAGCCAATTGCACCACGGAGACAGTCCTGCTCCACTCTCACCACCATCAGAACATATCTTCAAAGCTATCAGCCCAAAGAAAAAAAAGCGCCGCACCACCACCGGGTGGGCTCGAAACTCCAACTTTTCGGTTAACAGCCGATAACGCTAGCCAATTGCGCCAAGGAGGCAGTCGTGCTCCACTCTCACCAACATCAGAACATATCTTCAAAGCCATCAGCCCAAAGAAAAAAAAGGGCCGCACCACCACCGGGTTGGCTCGAAACTCCAACTTTTCGGTTAACAACCGCTTGCGCTTGCCAATTGCGCCAAGGAGCAGTCGTGCTCCACCATCAGAACATATCTTCAAAGCTATCAGCCCAAAGAAAAAAGCAACACACCACTCCTGGGAGGGCTCGAAACTCGAACACATCGGTTAACAGCCGATCGTGCTAGCCAATTGCGCCACGGGGACAGTCCTGCTCCACTCTCACCACCATCAGAACATTACTTCAAAGCTATCAGCCCAAAGAAAAAAAGCCCCGCACCACCACCGGGTGGGCTTGAAACTCCAACCTTTCGGTTAACAGCCGATCGCGCTAGCCATTTGCGCCACGGAGACAGTCCGGCTCCACTCTCACCACGATCAGAACATATCTTCAAAGCTATCAGCCCAAACAAAAAAAGAGCCGCACCACTCCCGGGAGGGCTCAAAACTCCAAACTTTCGGTCAACAGCCGATCGCGCTAGCCTATTGCGCCACGGAGACAGTCCTGCTCCACTCTCACCTCCATCAGAACATATCTTCAAAGCTATCAGCCCAAAGAAAAAAAAGGGCCGCACCACCACCGGGTGGGCTCGAAACTCCAACTTTTCGGTTAACAACCGATCGCGCTAGCCAATTGCACCACGGAGACAGTCCTGCTCCACTCTCACCACCATCAGAACATATCTTCAGAGCTATCAGCCCAAAGAAAAAAAAGCGCCGCACCACCACCGGGTGGGCTCGAAACTCCAACTTTTCGGTTAACAGCCGATCGCGCTAGCCAATTGCGCCAAGGAGCAGTCGTGCTCCACTCTCACCACCATCAGAACATATCTTCAAAGCTATCAGCGCAAAGAAAAAAGCAACACACCACTCCCGGGAGAGCTCGAAACTCCAACCCATCGGTTAACAGCCGATCGTGCTAGCCAAATGCGCCACGGAGACAGTCCTGCTCCACTCTCACCACCATCAGAACATTACTTCAAAGCTATCAGCCCAAAGAAAAAAAAGCCCCGCACCACCACCGGGTGGGCTTGAAACTCCAACCTTTCGGTTAACAGCCGATCGCGCTAGCCATTTGCGCCACGGAGACAGTCCTGCTCCACTCTCACCACCATCAGAACATATCTTCAAAGCTATCAGCCCAAACAAAAAAAAGAGCCGCACCACCACCGGGTGGGCTCGAAACTCCAACCTTTCGGTTAACAGCCGATCGCGCTAGCCCATTGCGCCATGGAGACAGTCGTGCTCCACTCTCACTACCATCAGAACATATCTTCAAAGCTATCAGCGCAAAGAAAAAAACAACACACCACTCCCGGGAGGGCTCAAAACTCCAAACTTTCGGTTAACAGCCGATCGCGCTAGCCAATTGCGCCACGGAGACAGTCCTGCTCCACTCTCACCACCATCAGAACATATCTTCAAAGCTATTAGCGCGAAGAAAAAAAAGTGCCGCCCAACCACCGGGTGGGGTCGAACCTCCAACCCTTCGGTTAACAGCCCATCGCCCTAGCCAACTGCGCAACGGAGACAGTCCTGCTCCACTCTCACCATCCTCAGAACATAACTTCATAGCTATCAGCCCAAAGAAAAAAAAGCGCCGCTCCACCAGCGGGTGGGCTCGAACCTCCAATTTTTTGGTTAACAGCCGATCGCGCTAGCCAATTGCACCACGGAGACAGTCCTGCTTCACACTCACCACGATCAGAACATATCTTCAAAGCTATCAGCCCAAAGAAAAAAAAGCGCCGCTCCACCACCGGGTGGGCTCGAACCTCCAATTTTTTGGTTAACAGCCGATCGCGCTAGCCAATTGCACCACGGAGACAGTCCTGCTCCACTCTCACCACCATCAGAACATATCTTCAAAGCTATCAGCCCAAAGAAAAAAAAGCGCCGCACCACCACCGGGTGGGCTCGAAACTCCAACTTTTCGGTTAACAGCCGATAACGCTAGCCAATTGCGCCAAGGAGGCAGTCGTGCTCCACTCTCACCAACATCAGAACATATCTTCAAAGCCATCAGCCCAAAGAAAAAAAAGGGCCGCACCACCACCGGGTTGGCTCGAAACTCCAACTTTTCGGTTAACAACCGATTGCGCTTGCCAATTGCGCCAAGGAGCAGTCGTGCTCCACCATCAGAACATATCTTCAAAGCTATCAGCCCAAAGAAAAAAGCAACACACCACTCCTGGGAGGGCTCGAAACTCGAACACATCGGTTAACAGCCGATCGTGCTAGCCAATTGCGCCACGGGGACAGTCCTGCTCCACTCTCACCACCATCAGAACATTACTTCAAAGCTATCAGCCCAAAGAAAAAAAGCCCCGCACCACCACCGGGTGGGCTTGAAACTCCAACCTTTCGGTTAACAGCCGATCGCGCTAGCCATTTGCGCCACGGAGACAGTCCGGCTCCACTCTCACCACGATCAGAACATATCTTCAAAGCTATCAGCCCAAACAAAAAAAGAGCCGCACCACTCCCGGGAGGGCTCAAAACTCCAAACTTTCGGTCAACAGCCGATCGCGCTAGCCTATTGCGCCACGGAGACAGTCCTGCTCCACTCTCACCTCCATCAGAACATATCTTCAAAGCTATCAGCCCAAAGAAAAAAAAGCGCCGCACCACCACCGGGCGGGCTCGAAACTCCAACCTTTCGGTTAACAGCCCATCACGCTAGTCAATTGCGCCACGGAGACAGTCCTGCTCCACTCTCACCACCATCAGAACATATCTTCAAAGCTATCAGCCCTAACAAAAAAAAGAGCTGCACCACCACCGGGTGGGCTCGAAACTCCAACCTTTCGGTTAACAGCCGATCGCGCTAGCCCATTGCGCCATGGAGACAGTAGTGCTCCACTCTCACTACCATCAGAACATATCTTCAAAGCTATCAGCGCAAAGAAAAAAACAACACACCACTCCCGGGAGGGCTCAAAACTCCAACCTTTTGGTTAACAGCCGATCGCGCTAGCCAATTGCGCCACGGAGACAGTCCTGCTCCACTCTCACCACCATCAGAACATATCTTCAAAGCTATTAGCGCGAAGAAAAAAAAGTGCCGCCCAACCACCGGGTGGGGTCGAACCTCCAACCCTTCGGTTAACAGCCCATCGCCCTAGCCAACTGCACAACGGAGACAGTCCTGCTCCACTCTCACCATCCTCAGAACATAACTTCATAGCTATCAGCCCAAAGAAAAAAAAGCGCCACTCCACCAGCGGGTGGGCTCGAACCTCCAATTTTTTGGTTAACAGCCGATCGCGCTAGCCAATTGCACCACGGAGACAGTCCTGCTTCACACTCACCACGATCAGAACATATCTTCAAAGCTATCAGCCCAAAAAAAAGGGCCGCTCCACCACCGGGTGGCCTCGAACCTCCAATTTTTTGGTTAACAGCCGATCGCGCTAGCCAATTGCACCACGGAGACAGTCCTGCTCCACTCTCACCACCATCAGAACATATCTTCAAAGCTATCAGCCCAAAGAAAAAAAAGCGCCGCACCACCACCGGGTGGGCTCGAAACTCCAACTTTTCGGTTAACAGCCGATAACGCTAGCCAATTGCGCCAAGGAGGCAGTCGTGCTCCACTCTCACCACCATCAGAACATATCTTCAAAGCTATCAGCCCAAAGAAAAAAAAGGGCCGCACCACCACCGGGTGGGCTCGAAACTCCAACTTTTCGGTTAACAACCGATTGCGCTTGCCAATTGCGCCAAGGAGCAGTCGTGCTCCACTCTCACCACCATCAGAACATATCTTCAAAGCTATCAGCCCAAAGAAAAAAGCAACACACCACTCCTGGGAGGGCTCGAAACTCCAACACACCGGTTAACAGCCGATCGTGCTAGCCAATTGCGCCACGGGGACAGTCCTGCTCCACTCTCACCACCATCAGAACATTACTTCAAAGCTATCAGCCCAAAGAAAAAAAGCCCCGCACCACCACCGGGTGGGCTTGAAACTCCAACCTTTCGGTTAACAGCCGATCGCGCTAGCCATTTGCGCCACGGAGACAGTCCGGCTCCACTCTTACCACCATCAGAACATATCTTCAAAGCTATCAGCCCAAACAAAAAAAAGAGCCGCACCACTCCCGGGAGGGCTCAAAACTCCAAACTTTCGGTCAACAGCCGATCGCGCTAGCCTATTGCGCCACGGAGACAGTCCTGCTCCACTCTCACCACCATCAGAACATATCTTCAAAGCTATCAGCCCAAAGAAAAAAAAGCGCCGCACCACCACCGGGCGGGCTCGAAACTCCAACCTTTCGGTTAACAGCCCATCACGCTAGTCAATTGCGCCACGGAGACAGTCCTGCTCCACTCTCACCACCATCAGACCATATCTTCAAAGCTATCAGCTCAAAGGAATAAAAGCGCCGCACCACCCCTGGTGGGCTCGAACCTCCAACCTTTCGGTTAACAGCCAATCGCGCTAGCCAATTGAGCCACGGAGACAGTCGTGCTCCACTCTCAACACCATCAGAACATATCTTCAAAGCTATCAGCGCAAAAAAAAGCAACACACCACTCCCGGGAGGGCTCAAAACTCCAACCTATCGGTTAACAGCCGATCGTGCTAGCCAATTGCGCCACGGAGACAGTCGTGCTCCACTCTCACCACCATCAGAACATATCTTCAAAGCTATCAGCGCAAAAAAAAGCAACACACCACTCCCGGGAGGGCTCAAAACTCCAACCTATCGGTTAACAGCCGATCGTGCTAGCCAATTGCGCCACGGAGACAGTCCTGCTACACTCTCACCACCATCAGAACATCACTTCAAAGCTATCAGCCTAAAGAAAAAAAAAATTGCCCGCAGCTTCCCTCGGGGGAACACTGAGGAGGATGCGGACCATATAATTGGTTAACGGGGTGTTAAAGTGCGACTTAATTGGGTCGATGGCTAAATTGGTTAACGTGGTTGTGAAATGGGGTGTTAAATTGCGACTTACTTGGGTCGATGGCTGAATTGGTTAACGTGGTTGTAGGAGGGGGTGTTAAATGAGTGAAAACGTACACACGTATGCGGAAGGGCGGCGCTGGTCGAAGGGACGTCGATCATTGTGTTTGTGCATTCGTTGGAATTCATTTCACCGCGACCTTGGACGTCGACGCGCCGTACAAACCAACCGACGAGCGGCAACTGAGCGAGCGAGCGCCGACCTTGAGTATATATACAGCACGACGGCGCATGCACTGTCAGCTGTTGAATGTTCTCGAAGCGCGACGCCACATGCGCGTCCACTGGAGAATCAGGAGAATTGTAGATGTCGAACGCGGTGTGTAGAGGAGGAAGGGTGCACACATGGTGGAGGAGTGAAGCGCGCGCGGTGTGTAGAGGAGGAAGGGATGCACAGATGGTGGAAGAGTGGGCGACGGCGCGACGGCGCATGCGCGCGCGTCAGCTGTCGAATGTTCGAGAAGCGGTGCGGACGGCGCGGACGGCGCGGACGGCGCACTACAAGGCGCGAGTATAAGATGCTCCGCATCTAAAAAGCGCCGCAGCACCACCGGGTGGGCTCGAAACTCCAACATTTCGGTTAACAGCCGATCGCGCTAGCCAATATCGCCATGGAGACAGTCGTGCTCCACTCTCACCACCATCAGAACATATCTTCAAAGCTATCAGCGCAAAGAAAAAACAACACACCACTCCCGGGAGGGCTCGAAACTCCAACCTGTCGGTTAACAACCGATCGCGCTAGCCAATTGTGCCACGGAGACAGTCCTGCTCCACTCTCACCACCATCAGAACATATCTTCAAAGCTATCAGCCCAAAGAAAAAAAAAGAGCCGCACCACCACCAGGTGGGCTCGAAACTCCAACATTTCGGTTAACAGCCGATCGCGCTAGCCAATATCGCCATGGAGACAGTCGTGCTCCACTCTCACCACCATCAGAACATATCTTCAAAGCTATCAGCCCAAAGAAAAAAGCAACACACCACTACTGGAAGGGCTCGAAACTCCAACACATCGGTTAACAGCTGATCGTGCTAGCCAATTGCGCCACGGAGACAGTCCTGCTCCACTCTCACCACCATCAGAACATATCTTCAAAGCTATCAGCCCAAAGAAAAAAAAGCGCCGCACCACCACCGGGCGGGCTCGAAACTCCAACCTTTCGGTTAACAGCCCATCACGCTAGTCAATTGCGCCACGGAGACAGTCCTGCTCCACTCTCACCACCATCAGAACATATCTTCAAAGCTATCAGCCCAAACAAAAAAAAGAGCCGCACCACCACCGGGTGGGCTCGAAACTCCAACCTTTCGGTTAACAGCCGATCGCGCTAGCCCATTGCGCCATGGAGACAGTCGTGCTCCACTCTCACTACCATCAGAACATATCTTCAAAGCTATCAGCGCAAAGAAAAAAACAACACACCACTCCCGGGAGGGCTCAAAACTCCAACCTTTCGGTTAACAGCCGTTCGCGCTAGCCAATTGCGCCACGGAGACAGTCCTGCTCCACTCTCACCACCATCAGAACATATCTTCAAAGCTATTAGCGCGAAGAAAAAAAAGTGCCGCCCAACCACCGGGTGGGGTCGAACCTCCAACCCTTCGGTTAACAGCCCATCGCCCTAGCCAACTGCGCAACGGAGACAGTCCTGCTCCACTCTCACCATCCTCAGAACATAACTTCATAGCTATCAGCCCAAAGAAAAAAAAGCGCCGCTCCACCAGCGGGTGGGCTCGAACCTCCAATTTTTTGGTTAACAGCCGATCGCGCTAGCCAATTGCACCACGGAGACAGTCCTGCTTCACACTCACCACGATCAGAACATATCTTCAAAGCTATCAGCCCAAAGAAAAAAAAGCGCCGCTCCACCACCGGGTGGGCCCGAACCTCCAATTTTTTGGTTAACAGCCGATCGTGCTAGCCAATTGCGCCACGGGGACAGTCCTGCTCCACTCTCACCACCATCAGAACATTACTTCAAAGCTATCAGCCCAAAGAAAAAAAGCCCCGCACCACCACCGGGTGGGCTTGAAACTCCAACCTTTCGGTTAACAGCCGATCGCGCTAGCCTATTGCGCCACGGAGACAGTCCTGCTCCACTCTCACCACCATCAGAACATATCTTCAAAGCTATCAGCCCAAAGAAAAAAAAGCGCCGCACCACCACCGGGCGGGCTCGAAACTCCAACCTTTCGGTTAACAGCCCATCACGCTAGTCAATTGCGCCACGGAGACAGTCCTGCTCCACTCTCACCACCATCAGAACATATCTTCAAAGCTATCAGCTCAAAGGAATAAAAGCGCCGCACCACCCCTGGTGGGCTCGAACCTCCATCCTTTCGGTTAACAGCCAATCGCGCTAGCCATTTGAGCCACGAAGACAGTCGTGCTCTACACTCACCACCATCAGAACATATCTTCAAAGCTATCAGCCCAAAGAAAAAAGCAACACACCACTCCTGGGAGGGCTCAAAACTCCAACACATCGGTTAACAGCCGATCGTGCTAGCCAATTGCGCCACGGGGACAGTCCTGCTCCACTCTCACCACCATCAGAACATTACTTCAAAGCTATCAGCCCAAAGAAAAAAAGGGCCGCTCCACCACCGGGTGGCCTCGAACCTCCAATTTTTTGGTTAACAGCCGATCGCGCTAGCCAATTGCACCACGGAGACAGTCCTGCTCCACTCTCACCACCATCAGAACATATCTTCAAAGCTATCAGCCCAAAGAAAAAAAAGCGCCGCACCACCACCGGGTGGGCTCGAAACTCCAACTTTTCGGTTAACAGCCGATAACGCTAGCCAATTGCGCCAAGGAGGCAGTCGTGCTCCACTCTCACCACCATCAGAACATATCTTCAAAGCTATCAGCCCAAAGAAAAAAAAGGGCCGCACCACCACCGGGTGGGCTCGAAACTCCAACTTTTCGGTTAACAACCGATTGCGCTTGCCAATTGCGCCAAGGAGCAGTCGTGCTCCACTCTCACCACCATCAGAACATATCTTCAAAGCTATCAGCCCAAAGAAAAAAGCAACACACCACTCCTGGGAGGGCTCGAAACTCCAACACACCGGTTAACAGCCGATCGTGCTAGCCAATTGCGCCACGGGGACAGTCCTGCTCCACTCTCACCACCATCAGAACATTACTTCAAAGCTATCAGCCCAAAGAAAAAAAGCCCCGCACCACCACCGGGTGGGCTTGAAACTCCAACCTTTCGGTTAACAGCCGATCGCGCTAGCCATTTGCGCCACGGAGACAGTCCGGCTCCACTCTCACCACCATCAGAACATATCTTCAAAGCTATCAGCCCAAACAAAAAAAAGAGCCGCACCACTCCCGGGAGGGCTCAAAACTCCAAACTTTCGGTCAACAGCCGATCGCGCTAGCCTATTGCGCCACGGAGACAGTCCTGCTCCACTCTCACCACCATCAGAACATATCTTCAAAGCTATCAGCCCAAAGAAAAAAAAGCGCCGCACCACCACCGGGCGGGCTCGAAACTCCAACCTTTCGGTTAACAGCCCATCACGCTAGTCAATTGCGCCACGGAGACAGTCCTGCTCCACTCTCACCACCATCAGACCATATCTTCAAAGCTATCAGCTCAAAGGAATAAAAGCGCCGCACCACCCCTGGTGGGCTCGAACCTCCAACCTTTCGGTTAACAGCCAATCGCGCTAGCCAATTGAGCCACGGAGACAGTCGTGCTCCACTCTCAACACCATCAGAACATATCTTCAAAGCTATCAGCGCAAAAAAAAGCAACACACCACTCCCGGGAGGGCTCAAAACTCCAACCTATCGGTTAACAGCCGATCGTGCTAGCCAATTGCGCCACGGAGACAGTCGTGCTCCACTCTCACCACCATCAGAACATATCTTCAAAGCTATCAGCGCAAAAAAAAGCAACACACCACTCCCGGGAGGGCTCAAAACTCCAACCTATCGGTTAACAGCCGATCGTGCTAGCCAATTGCGCCACGGAGACAGTCCTGCTACACTCTCACCACCATCAGAACATCACTTCAAAGCTATCAGCCTAAAGAAAAAAAAAATTGCCCGCAGCTTCCCTCGGGGGAACACTGAGGAGGATGCGGACCATATAATTGGTTAACGGGGTGTTAAAGTGCGACTTAATTGGGTCGATGGCTAAATTGGTTAACGTGGTTGTGAAATGGGGTGTTAAATTGCGACTTACTTGGGTCGATGGCTGAATTGGTTAACGTGGTTGTAGGAGGGGGTGTTAAATGAGTGAAAACGTACACACGTATGCGGAAGGGCGGCGCTGGTCGAAGGGACGTCGATCATTGTGTTTGTGCATTCGTTGGAATTCATTTCACCGCGACCTTGGACGTCGACGCGCCGTACAAACCAACCGACGAGCGGCAACTGAGCGAGCGAGCGCCGACCTTGAGTATATATACAGCACGACGGCGCATGCACTGTCAGCTGTTGAATGTTCTCGAAGCGCGACGCCACATGCGCGTCCACTGGAGAATCAGGAGAATTGTAGATGTCGAACGCGGTGTGTAGAGGAGGAAGGGTGCACACATGGTGGAGGAGTGAAGCGCGCGCGGTGTGTAGAGGAGGAAGGGATGCACAGATGGTGGAAGAGTGGGCGACGGCGCGACGGCGCATGCGCGCGCGTCAGCTGTCGAATGTTCGAGAAGCGGTGCGGACGGCGCGGACGGCGCGGACGGCGCACTACAAGGCGCGAGTATAAGATGCTCCGCATCTAAAAAGCGCCGCAGCACCACCGGGTGGGCTCGAAACTCCAACATTTCGGTTAACAGCCGATCGCGCTAGCCAATATCGCCATGGAGACAGTCGTGCTCCACTCTCACCACCATCAGAACATATCTTCAAAGCTATCAGCGCAAAGAAAAAACAACACACCACTCCCGGGAGGGCTCGAAACTCCAACCTGTCGGTTAACAACCGATCGCGCTAGCCAATTGTGCCACGGAGACAGTCCTGCTCCACTCTCACCACCATCAGAACATATCTTCAAAGCTATCAGCCCAAAGAAAAAAAAAGAGCCGCACCACCACCAGGTGGGCTCGAAACTCCAACATTTCGGTTAACAGCCGATCGCGCTAGCCAATATCGCCATGGAGACAGTCGTGCTCCACTCTCACCACCATCAGAACATATCTTCAAAGCTATCAGCCCAAAGAAAAAAGCAACACACCACTACTGGAAGGGCTCGAAACTCCAACACATCGGTTAACAGCTGATCGTGCTAGCCAATTGCGCCACGGAGACAGTCCTGCTCCACTCTCACCACCATCAGAACATATCTTCAAAGCTATCAGCCCAAAGAAAAAAAAGCGCCGCACCACCACCGGGCGGGCTCGAAACTCCAACCTTTCGGTTAACAGCCCATCACGCTAGTCAATTGCGCCACGGAGACAGTCCTGCTCCACTCTCACCACCATCAGAACATATCTTCAAAGCTATCAGCCCAAACAAAAAAAAGAGCCGCACCACCACCGGGTGGGCTCGAAACTCCAACCTTTCGGTTAACAGCCGATCGCGCTAGCCCATTGCGCCATGGAGACAGTCGTGCTCCACTCTCACTACCATCAGAACATATCTTCAAAGCTATCAGCGCAAAGAAAAAAACAACACACCACTCCCGGGAGGGCTCAAAACTCCAACCTTTCGGTTAACAGCCGTTCGCGCTAGCCAATTGCGCCACGGAGACAGTCCTGCTCCACTCTCACCACCATCAGAACATATCTTCAAAGCTATTAGCGCGAAGAAAAAAAAGTGCCGCCCAACCACCGGGTGGGGTCGAACCTCCAACCCTTCGGTTAACAGCCCATCGCCCTAGCCAACTGCGCAACGGAGACAGTCCTGCTCCACTCTCACCATCCTCAGAACATAACTTCATAGCTATCAGCCCAAAGAAAAAAAAGCGCCGCTCCACCAGCGGGTGGGCTCGAACCTCCAATTTTTTGGTTAACAGCCGATCGCGCTAGCCAATTGCACCACGGAGACAGTCCTGCTTCACACTCACCACGATCAGAACATATCTTCAAAGCTATCAGCCCAAAGAAAAAAAAGCGCCGCTCCACCACCGGGTGGGCCCGAACCTCCAATTTTTTGGTTAACAGCCGATCGCGCTAGCCAATTGCACCACGGAGACAGTCCTGCTCCACTTTCACCACCATCAGAACATATCTTCAAAGCTATCAGCCCAAAGAAAAAAAAGCGCCGCACCACCACCGGGTGGGCTCGAAACTCCAACTTTTCGGTTAACAGCCGATAACGCTAGCCAATTGTGCCAAGGAGGCAGTCGTGCTCCACTCTTACCACCATCAGAACATATCTTCAAAGCTATCAGCCCAAAGAAAAAAAAGGGCCGCACCACCACCGGGTGGGCTCGAAACTCCAACTTTTCGGTTAACAACCGATTGCGCTTGCCAATTGCGCCAAGGAGCAGTCGTGCTCCACTCTCACCACCATCAGAACATATCTTCAAAGCTATCAGCCCAAAGAAAAAAGCAACACACCACTCCTGGGAGGGCTCAAAACTCCAACACATCGGTTAACAGCCGATCGTGCTAGCCAATTGCGCCACGGGGACAGTCCTGCTCCACTCTCACCACCATCAGAACATTACTTCAAAGCTATCAGCCCAAAGAAAAAAAGCCCCGCACCACCACCGGGTGGGCTTGAAACTCCAACCTTTCGGTTAACAGCCGATCGCGCTAGCCATTTGCGCCACGGAGACAGTCCGGCTCCACTCTCACCACCATCAGAACATATCTTCAAAGCTATCAGCCCAAACAAAAAAAAGAGCCGCACCACTCCCGGGAGGGCTCAAAACTCCAAACTTTCGGTCAACAGCCGATCGCGCTAGCCTATTGCGCCACGGAGACAGTCCTGCTCCACTCTCACCACCATCAGAACATATCTTCAAAGCTATCAGCCCAAAGAAAAAAAAGCGCCGCACCACCACCGGGCGGGCTCGAAACTCCAACTTTTCGGTTAACAACCGATTGCGCTTGCCAATTGCGCCAAGGAGCAGTCGTGCTCCACTCTCACCACCATCAGAACATATCTTCAAAGCTATCAGCCCAAAGAAAAAAGCAACACACCACTCCTGGGAGGGCTCGAAACTCCAACACACCGGTTAACAGCCGATCGTGCTAGCCAATTGCGCCACGGGGACAGTCCTGCTCCACTCTCACCACCATCAGAACATTACTTCAAAGCTATCAGCCCAAAGAAAAAAAGCCCCGCACCACCACCGGGTGGGCTTGAAACTCCAACCTTTCGGTTAACAGCCGATCGCGCTAGCCATTTGCGCCACGGAGACAGTCCGGCTCCACTCTCACCACCATCAGAACATATCTTCAAAGCTATCAGCCCAAACAAAAAAAAGAGCCGCACCACTCCCGGGAGGGCTCAAAACTCCAAACTTTCGGTCAACAGCCGATCGCGCTAGCCTATTGCGCCACGGAGACAGTCCTGCTCCACTCTCACCACCATCAGAACATATCTTCAAAGCTATCAGCCCAAAGAAAAAAAAGCGCCGCACCACCACCGGGCGGGCTCGAAACTCCAACCTTTCGGTTAACAGCCCATCACGCTAGTCAATTGCGCCACGGAGACAGTCCTGCTCCACTCTCACCACCATCAGACCATATCTTCAAAGCTATCAGCTCAAAGGAATAAAAGCGCCGCACCACCCCTGGTGGGCTCGAACCTCCAACCTTTCGGTTAACAGCCAATCGCGCTAGCCAATTGAGCCACGGAGACAGTCGTGCTCCACTCTCAACACCATCAGAACATATCTTCAAAGCTATCAGCGCAAAAAAAAGCAACACACCACTCCCGGGAGGGCTCAAAACTCCAACCTATCGGTTAACAGCCGATCGTGCTAGCCAATTGCGCCACGGAGACAGTCGTGCTCCACTCTCACCACCATCAGAACATATCTTCAAAGCTATCAGCGCAAAAAAAAGCAACACACCACTCCCGGGAGGGCTCAAAACTCCAACCTATCGGTTAACAGCCGATCGTGCTAGCCAATTGCGCCACGGAGACAGTCCTGCTACACTCTCACCACCATCAGAACATCACTTCAAAGCTATCAGCCTAAAGAAAAAAAAAATTGCCCGCAGCTTCCCTCGGGGGAACACTGAGGAGGATGCGGACCATATAATTGGTTAACGGGGTGTTAAAGTGCGACTTAATTGGGTCGATGGCTAAATTGGTTAACGTGGTTGTGAAATGGGGTGTTAAATTGCGACTTACTTGGGTCGATGGCTGAATTGGTTAACGTGGTTGTAGGAGGGGGTGTTAAATGAGTGAAAACGTACACACGTATGCGGAAGGGCGGCGCTGGTCGAAGGGACGTCGATCATTGTGTTTGTGCATTCGTTGGAATTCATTTCACCGCGACCTTGGACGTCGACGCGCCGTACAAACCAACCGACGAGCGGCAACTGAGCGAGCGAGCGCCGACCTTGAGTATATATACAGCACGACGGCGCATGCACTGTCAGCTGTTGAATGTTCTCGAAGCGCGACGCCACATGCGCGTCCACTGGAGAATCAGGAGAATTGTAGATGTCGAACGCGGTGTGTAGAGGAGGAAGGGTGCACACATGGTGGAGGAGTGAAGCGCGCGCGGTGTGTAGAGGAGGAAGGGATGCACAGATGGTGGAAGAGTGGGCGACGGCGCGACGGCGCATGCGCGCGCGTCAGCTGTCGAATGTTCGAGAAGCGGTGCGGACGGCGCGGACGGCGCGGACGGCGCACTACAAGGCGCGAGTATAAGATGCTCCGCATCTAAAAAGCGCCGCAGCACCACCGGGTGGGCTCGAAACTCCAACATTTCGGTTAACAGCCGATCGCGCTAGCCAATATCGCCATGGAGACAGTCGTGCTCCACTCTCACCACCATCAGAACATATCTTCAAAGCTATCAGCGCAAAGAAAAAACAACACACCACTCCCGGGAGGGCTCGAAACTCCAACCTGTCGGTTAACAACCGATCGCGCTAGCCAATTGTGCCACGGAGACAGTCCTGCTCCACTCTCACCACCATCAGAACATATCTTCAAAGCTATCAGCCCAAAGAAAAAAAAAGAGCCGCACCACCACCAGGTGGGCTCGAAACTCCAACATTTCGGTTAACAGCCGATCGCGCTAGCCAATATCGCCATGGAGACAGTCGTGCTCCACTCTCACCACCATCAGAACATATCTTCAAAGCTATCAGCCCAAAGAAAAAAGCAACACACCACTACTGGAAGGGCTCGAAACTCCAACACATCGGTTAACAGCTGATCGTGCTAGCCAATTGCGCCACGGAGACAGTCCTGCTCCACTCTCACCACCATCAGAACATATCTTCAAAGCTATCAGCCCAAAGAAAAAAAAGCGCCGCACCACCACCGGGCGGGCTCGAAACTCCAACCTTTCGGTTAACAGCCCATCACGCTAGTCAATTGCGCCACGGAGACAGTCCTGCTCCACTCTCACCACCATCAGAACATATCTTCAAAGCTATCAGCCCAAACAAAAAAAAGAGCCGCACCACCACCGGGTGGGCTCGAAACTCCAACCTTTCGGTTAACAGCCGATCGCGCTAGCCCATTGCGCCATGGAGACAGTCGTGCTCCACTCTCACTACCATCAGAACATATCTTCAAAGCTATCAGCGCAAAGAAAAAAACAACACACCACTCCCGGGAGGGCTCAAAACTCCAACCTTTCGGTTAACAGCCGTTCGCGCTAGCCAATTGCGCCACGGAGACAGTCCTGCTCCACTCTCACCACCATCAGAACATATCTTCAAAGCTATTAGCGCGAAGAAAAAAAAGTGCCGCCCAACCACCGGGTGGGGTCGAACCTCCAACCCTTCGGTTAACAGCCCATCGCCCTAGCCAACTGCGCAACGGAGACAGTCCTGCTCCACTCTCACCATCCTCAGAACATAACTTCATAGCTATCAGCCCAAAGAAAAAAAAGCGCCGCTCCACCAGCGGGTGGGCTCGAACCTCCAATTTTTTGGTTAACAGCCGATCGCGCTAGCCAATTGCACCACGGAGACAGTCCTGCTTCACACTCACCACGATCAGAACATATCTTCAAAGCTATCAGCCCAAAGAAAAAAAAGCGCCGCTCCACCACCGGGTGGGCCCGAACCTCCAATTTTTTGGTTAACAGCCGATCGCGCTAGCCAATTGCACCACGGAGACAGTCCTGCTCCACTTTCACCACCATCAGAACATATCTTCAAAGCTATCAGCCCAAAGAAAAAAAAGCGCCGCACCACCACCGGGTGGGCTCGAAACTCCAACTTTTCGGTTAACAGCCGATAACGCTAGCCAATTGTGCCAAGGAGGCAGTCGTGCTCCACTCTTACCACCATCAGAACATATCTTCAAAGCTATCAGCCCAAAGAAAAAAAAGGGCCGCACCACCACCGGGTGGGCTCGAAACTCCAACTTTTCGGTTAACAACCGATTGCGCTTGCCAATTGCGCCAAGGAGCAGTCGTGCTCCACTCTCACCACCATCAGAACATATCTTCAAAGCTATCAGCCCAAAGAAAAAAGCAACACACCACTCCTGGGAGGGCTCAAAACTCCAACACATCGGTTAACAGCCGATCGTGCTAGCCAATTGCGCCACGGGGACAGTCCTGCTCCACTCTCACCACCATCAGAACATTACTTCAAAGCTATCAGCCCAAAGAAAAAAAGCCCCGCACCACCACCGGGTGGGCTTGAAACTCCAACCTTTCGGTTAACAGCCGATCGCGCTAGCCATTTGCGCCACGGAGACAGTCCGGCTCCACTCTCACCACCATCAGAACATATCTTCAAAGCTATCAGCCCAAACAAAAAAAAGAGCCGCACCACTCCCGGGAGGGCTCAAAACTCCAAACTTTCGGTCAACAGCCGATCGCGCTAGCCTATTGCGCCACGGAGACAGTCCTGCTCCACTCTCACCACCATCAGAACATATCTTCAAAGCTATCAGCCCAAAGAAAAAAAAGCGCCGCACCACCACCGGGCGGGCTCGAAACTCCAACCTTTCGGTTAACAGCCCATCACGCTAGTCAATTGCGCCACGGAGACAGTCCTGCTCCACTCTCACCACCATCAGAACATATCTTCAAAGCTATCAGCTCAAAGGAATAAAAGCGCCGCACCACCCCTGGTGGGCTCGAACCTCCATCCTTTCGGTTAACAGCCAATCGCGCTAGCCATTTGAGCCATGAAGACAGTCGTGCTCTACACTCACCACCATCAGAACATATCTTCAAAGCTATCAGCGCAAAGAAAAAAGCAACACACCACTCCCGGGAGGGCTCAAAACTCCAACCTATCGGTTAACAGCCGATCGTGCTAGCCAATTGCGCCACGGAGACAGTCCTGCTCCACTCTCACCACCATCAGAACATCACTTCAAAGCTATCAGCCTAAAGAAAAAAAAAGCGCCGCACCACCACCGGGTGGGCTCGAAACTCCAACCTTTCGGTTAACAGCCGATTGCGCTAGCCATTTGCGCCACGGAGACAGTCCTGCTCCACTCTCACCACCATCAGAACATATCTTCAAAGCTATCAGCCCAAAGAAAAAAAAAGAGCCGCACCACCACCGGGTGGGCTCGAAACTCCAACATTTCGGTTAACAGCCGATCGCGCTAGCCAATAACGCCATGGAGACTGTCGTGCTCCACTCTCACCACCATCAGAACTTATCTTCAAAGCTATCAGCGCAAAGAAAAAACAACACACCACTCCCGGGAGGGCTCGAAACTCCAACCTGTCGGTTAACAACCGATCGCGCTAGCCAATTGTGCCACGGAGACAGTCCTGCTCCACTCTCACCAGCATCAGAACATATCTTCAAAGCTATCAGCCCAAAGAAAAAAAGCGCCGCACCACCACCGGGTGGGCTCGAAACTCCAACTTTCCGGTTAACAGCCGATCGCGCTAGCCAATTGCGCCACGGAGACAGTCCTGCTCCACTCTCACCACCATCAGAACATATCTTCAAAGCTATCAGCCCAAAGAAAAAAAAAGAGCCGCACCACCACCGGGTGGGCTCGAAACTCCAACATTTCGGTTAACAGCCGATCGCGCTAGCCAATATCGCCATGGAGACTGTCGTGCTCTACTCTCACCACCATCAGAACTTATCTTCAAAGCTATCAGCGCAAAGAAAAAACAACACACCACTCCCGGGAGGGCTCGAAACTCCAACCTGTCGGTTAACAACCGATCGCGCTAGCCAATTGTGCCACGGAGACAGTCCTGCTCCACTCTCACCAGCATCAGAACATATCTTCAAAGCTATCAGCCCAAAGAAAAAAAGCGCCGCACCACCACCGGGTGGGCTCGAAACTCCAACTTTTCGGTTAACAGCCGATCGTGCTAGCCAATTGCGCCACGGAGACAGTCCTGCTCCACTCTCACCACCATCAGAACATATCTTCAAAGCTATCAGCTCAAAGGAATAAAAGCGCCGCACCACCCCTGGTGGGCTCGAACCTCCAACCTTTCGGTTAACAGCCAATCGCGCTAGCCAATTGAGCCACGGAGACAGTCGTGCTCTACACTCACCACCATCAGAACATATCTTCAAAGCTATCAGCGCAAAGAAAAAAGCAACACACTAATTCCGGGAGGGCTCGGAACTCCAACCTTTCGGTTAGCAGCCAATTCAGCTAGTCAATTGCGCCACGGAGACAGTCTGCTCCACTCTCACCACCATCAAAACATATCTTCAAAGCTATCAGCCCCAAGAAAAAAAAGCGCCGCACCACCACCGGGTGGGCTCGAAACTCCAACTTTTCGGTTAACAGCCGATAACGCTAGCCAATTGCGCCAAGGAGGCAGTCGTGCTCCACTCTCACCACCATCAGAACATATCTTCAAAGCTATCAGCGCAAAAAAAAGCAACACACCACTCCCGGGAGGGCTCAAAACTCCAACCTATCGGTTAACAGCCGATCGTGCTAGCCAATTGCGCCACGGAGACAGTCCTGCTACACTCTCACCACCATCAGAACATCACTTCAAAGCTATCAGCCTAAAGAAAAAAAAAATTGCCCGCAGCTTCCCTCGGGGGAACACTGAGGAGGATGCGGACCATATAATTGCTTAACGGGGTGTTAAAGTGCGACTTACTTGGGTCGATGGCTAAATTGGTTAACGTGGTTGTGAAATGGGGTGTTAAATTGCGACTTACTTGGGTCGATGGCTGAATTGGTTAACGTGGTTGTAGGAGGGGGTGTTAAATGAGTGAACACGTACACACGTATGTGGAAGGGCGGCGCTGGTCGAAGGGACGTCGATCATTGTGTTTGTGGATTCGTTGGAATTCATTTCACCGCGACCTTGGACGTCGACGCGCCGTACAAACCAACCGACGAGCGGCAACTGAGCGAGCGAGCGCCGACCTTGAGTATATATACAGCACGACGGCGCATGCACTGTCAGCTGTTGAATGTTCTCGAAGCGCGACGCCACATGCGCGTCCACTGGAGAATCAGGAGAATTGTAGATGTCGAACGCGGTGTGTAGAGGAGGAAGGGTGCACAGATGGTGGAGGAGTGAAGCGCGCGCGGTGTGTAGAGGAGGAAGGGATGCACAGATGGTGGAAGAGTGGGCGACGGCGCGACGGCGCATGCGCGCGCGTCAGCTGTCGAATGTTCGAGAAGCGGTGCGGACGGCGCGGACGGTGCACTACAAGGCGCGAGTATAAGATGCTCCGCATCTAAAAAGCGCCGCACCACCACCGGGTGGGCTCGAAACTCCAACCTTTCGGTTAACAGCCGATTGCGCTAGCCATTTGCGCCACGGAGACAGTCCTGCTCCACTCTCACCACCATCAGAACATATCTTCAAAGCTATCAGCCCAAAGAAAAAAAAAGAGCCGCACCACCACCGGGTGGGCTCGAAACTCCAACATTTCGGTTAACAGCCGATCGCGCTAGCCAATATCGCCATGGAGACAGTCGTGCTCCACTCTCACCACCATCAGAACATATCTTCAAAGCTATCAGCGCAAAGAAAAAACAACACACCACTCCCGGGAGGGCTCGAAACTCCAACCTGTCGGTTAACAACCGATCGCGCTAGCCAATTGTGCCACGGAGACAGTCCTGCTCCACTCTCACCAGCATCAGAACATATCTTCAAAGCTATCAGCCCAAAGAAAAAAAGCGCCGCACCACCACCGGGTGGGCTCGAAACTCCAACTTTTCGGTTAACAGCCGATCGCGCTAGCCAATTGCGCCAAGGAGCAGTCGTGCTCCACTCTCACCACCATCAGAACATATCTTCAAAACTATCAGCGCAAAGAAAAAAGCAACACACCACTCCCGGGAGGGCTCGAAACTCCAACCCATCGGTTAACAGCCGATCGTGCTAGCCAATTGCGCCACGGAGACAGTCCTGCTCCACTCTCACCACTATCAGAACATCACTTCAAAGCTATCAGCCTAAAGAAAAAAAAAGCGCCGCACCACCACCGGGTGGGCTCGAAACTCCAACCTTTCGGTTAACAGCCGATTGCGCTAGCCATTTGCGCCACGGAGACAGTCCTGCTCCACTCTCACCACCATCAGAACATATCTTCAAAGCTATCAGCCCAAAGAAAAAAAAAGAGCCGCACCACCACCGGGTGGGCTCGAAACTCCAACATTTCGGTTAACAGCCGATCGCGCTAGCCAATATCGCCATAGAGACTGTCGTGCTCCACTCTCACCACCATCAGAACATATCTTCAAAGCTATCAGCGCAAAGAAAAAACAACACACCACTCCCGGGAGGGCTCGAAACTCCAACCTGTCGGTTAACAACCGATCGCGCTAGCCAATTGTGCCACGGAGACAGTCCTGCTCCACTCTCACCAGCATCAGAACATTACTTCAAAGCTATCAGCCCAAAGAAAAAAAAAGCGCCGCACCACCACCGGGTGGGCTCGAAACTCCAACCTTTCGGTTAACAGCCGATTGCGCTAGCCAATATCGCCATGGAGACAGTCGTGCTCCACTCTCACCACCATCAGAACATATCTTCAAAGCTATCAGCGCAAAGAAAAAACAACACACCACTCCCGGGAGGGCTCGAAACTCCAACCTGTCGGTTAACAACCGATCGCGCTAGCCAATTGTGCCACGGAGACAGTCCTGCTCCACTCTCACCACCATCAGAACATATCTTCAAAGCTATCAGCCCAAAGAAAAAAAAAGAGCCGCACCACCACCAGGTGGGCTCGAAACTCCAACATTTCGGTTAACAGCCGATCGCGCTAGCCAATATCGCCATGGAGACAGTCGTGCTCCACTCTCACCACCATCAGAACATATCTTCAAAGCTATCAGCCCAAAGAAAAAAGCAACACACCACTCCTGGGAGGGCTCCAAACTCCAACACATCGGTTAACAGCCGATCGTGCTAGCCAATTGCGCCACGGGGACAGTCCTGCTCCACTCACACCACCATCAGAACATTACTTCAAAGCTATCAGCCCAAAGAAAAAAAGCCCCGCACCACCACCGGGTGGGCTTGAAACTCCAACCTTTCGGTTAACAGCCGATCGCGCTAGCCATTTGCGCCACGGAGACAGTCCGGCTCCACTCTCACCACCATCAGAACATATCTTCAAAGCTATCAGCCCAAACAAAAAAAAGAGCCGCACCACTCCCGGGAGGGCTCAAAACTCCAAACTTTCGGTCAACAGCCGATCGCGCTAGCCTATTGCGCCACGGAGACAGTCCTGCTCCACTCTCACCACCATCAGAACATATCTTCAAAGCTATCAGCCCAAAGAAAAAAAAGCGCCGCACCACCACCGGGCGGGCTCGAAACTCCAACCTTTCGGTTAACAGCCCATCACGCTAGTCAATTGCGCCACGGAGACAGTCCTGCTCCACTCTCACCACCATCAGAACATATCTTCAAAGCTATCAGCCCAAACAAAAAAAAAGAGCCGCACCACCACCGGGTGGGCTCGAAACTCCAACCTTTCGGTTAACAGCCGATCGCGCTAGCCCATTGCGCCATGGAGACAGTCGTGCTCCACTCTCACTACCATCAGAACATATCTTCAAAGCTATCAGCGCAAAGAAAAAAACAACACACCACTCCCGGGAGGGCTCAAAACTCCAACCTTTCGGTTAACAGCCGTTCGCGCTAGCCAATTGCGCCACGGAGACAGTCCTGCTCCACTCTCACCACCATCAGAACATATCTTCAAAGCTATTAGCGCGAAGAAAAAAAAGTGCCGCCCAACCACCGGGTGGGGTCGAACCTCCAACCCTTCGGTTAACAGCCCATCGCCCTAGCCAACTGCGCAACGGAGACAGTCCTGCTCCACTCTCACCATCCTCAGAACATAACTTCATAGCTATCAGCCCAAAGAAAAAAAAGCGCCGCTCCACCAGCGGGTGGGCTCGAACCTCCAATTTTTTGATTAACAGCCGATCGCGCGAGCCAATTGCACCACGGAGACAGTCCTGCTACACTCTCACCACCATCAGAACATCACTTCAAAGCTATCAGCCTAAAGAAAAAAAAATTGCCCGCAGCTTCCCTCGGGGGAACACTGAGGAGGATGCGGACCATATAATTGGTTAACGGGGTGTTAAAGTGCGACTTACTTGGGTCGATGGCTAAATTGGTTAACGTGGTTGTGAAATGGGGTGTTAAATTGCGACTTACTTGGGTCGATGGCTGAATTGGTTAACGTGGTTGTAGGAGGGGGTGTTAAATGAGTGAACACGTACACACGTATGCGGAAGGGCGGCGCTGGTCGAAGGGACGTCGATCATTGTGTTTGTGGATTCGTTGGAATTCATTTCACCGCGACCTTGGACGTCGACGCGCCGTACAAACAAACCGACGAGCGGCAACTGAGCGAGCGAGCGCCGACCTTGAGTATATATACAGCACGACGGCGCATGCACTGTCAGCTGTTGAATGTTCTCGAAGCGCGACGCCACATGCGCGTCCACTGGAGAATCAGGAGAATTGTAGATGTCAAACGCGGTGTGTAGAGGAGGAAGGGTGCACAGATGGTGGAGGAGTGAAGCGCGCGCGGTGTGTAGAGGAGGAAGGGATGCACAGATGGTGGAAGAGTGGGCGACGGCGCGACGGCGCATGCGCGCGCGTCAGCTGTCGAATGTTCGAGAAGCGGTGCGGACGGCGCGGACGGCGCACTACAAGGCGCGAGTATAAGATGCTCCGCATCTAAAAAGCGCCGCACCACAACCGGGTGGGCTCGAAACTCCAACCTTTCGGTTAACAGCCGATTGCGCTAGCCATTTGCGCCACGGAGACAGTCCTGCTCCACTCTCACCACCATCAGAACATATCTTCAAAGCTATCAGCCCAAAGAAAAAAAAAGAGCCGCACCACCACCAGGTGGGCTCGAAACTCCAACATTTCGGTTAACAGCCGATCGCGCTAGCCAATATCGCCATGAAGACAGTCGTGCTCCACTCTCACCACCATCAGAACATATCTTCAAAGCTATCAGCCCAAAGAAAAAAGCAACACACCACTCCTGGGAGGGCTCGAAACTCCAACACATCGGTTAACAGCCGATCGTGCTAGCCAATTGCGCCACGGGGACAGTCCTGCTCCACTCACACCACCATCAGAACATTACTTCAAAGCTATCAGCCCAAAGAAAAAAAGCCCCGCACCACCACCGGGTGGGCTTGAAACTCCAACCTATCGGTTAACAGCCGATCGTGCTAGCCAATTGCGCCACGGAGACAGTCCTGCTCCACTCTCACCACCATCAGAACATCACTTCAAAGCTATCAGCCTAAAGAAAAAAAAAGCGCCGCACCACCACCGGGTGGGCTCGAAACTCCAACCTTTCGGTTAACAGCCGATTGCGCTAGCCATTTGCGCCACGGAGACAGTCCTGCTCCACTCTCACCACCATCAGAACATATCTTCAAAGCTATCAGCCCAAAGAAAAAAAAAGAGCCGCACCACCACCGGGTGGGCTCGAAACTCCAACATTTCGGTTAACAGCCGATCGCGCTAGCCAATATCGCCATGGAGACTGTCGTGCTCCACTCTCACCACCATCAGAACATATCTTCAAAGCTATCAGCGCAAAGAAAAAACAACACACCACTCCCGGGAGGGCTCGAAACTCCAACCTGTCGGTTAACAACCGATCGCGCTAGCCAATTGTGCCACGGAGACAGTCCTGCTCCACTCTCACCAGCATCAGAACATATCTTCAAAGCTATCAGCCCAAAGAAAAAAAGCGCCGCACCACCACCGGGTGGGCCCGAAACTCCAACTTTTCGGTTAACAGCCGATCGCGCTAGCCAATTGCGCCAAGGAGCAGTCGTGCTCCACTCTCACCACCATCAGAACATATCTTCAAAGCTATCAGCGCAAAGAAAAAAGCAACACACCACTCCCGGGAGGGCTCGAAACTCCAACCCATCGGTTAACAGCCGATCGTGCTAGCCAATTGCGCCACGGAGACAGTCCTGCTCCACTCTCACCACCATCAGAACATTACTTCAAAGCTATCAGCCCAAAGAAAAAAAAAGCGCCGCACCACCACCGGGTGGGCTCGAAACTCCAACCTTTCGGTTAACAGCCGATTGCGCCAGCCATTTGCGCCACGGAGACAGTCCTGCTCCACTCTCACCACCATCAGAACATATATTTAAAGCTATCAGCCCAAAGAAAAAAAAGAGCCGCACCACAACCGGGTAGGCTCGAAACTCCAACCTTTCGGTTAACAGCCGATCGCGCTAGCCAATATCGCCATGGAGACAGTCGTGCTCCACTCTCACCACCATCAGAACATATCTTCAAAGCTATCAGCCCAAAGAAAAAAGCAACACACCACTCCTGGGAGGGCTCGAAACTCCAACACATCGGTTAACAGCCGATCGTGCTAGCCAATTGCGCCACGGGGACAGTCCTGCTCTACTCACACCACCATCAGAACATTACTTCAAAGCTATCAGCCCAAAGAAAAAAAGCCCCGCACCACCACCGGGTGGGCTTGAAACTCCAACCTTTCGGTTAACAGCCGATCGCGCTAGCCATTTGCGCCACGGAGACAGTCCGGCTCCACTCTCACCACCATCAGAACATATCTTCAAAGCTATCAGCCCAAACAAAAAAAAGAGCCGCACCACTCCCGGAAGGGCTCAAAACTCCAAACTTTCGGTCAACAGCCGATCGCGCTAGCCTATTGCGCCACGGAGACAGTCCTGCTCCACTCTCACCAGCATCAGAACATATCTTCAAAGCTATCAGCTCAAAGAAAAAAAGCGCCGCACCAGCCCTGGTGGGCTCGAACCTCCAACCTTTCGGTTAACAGCCAATTGCGCTAGCCAATTGAGCCACGGAGACAGTCGTGCTCTACACTCACCACCATCAGAACATATCTTCAAAGCTATCAGCGCAAAGAAAAAAGCAACACACTAATTCCGGGAGGGCTCGGAACTCCAACTTTTCGGTTAGCAGCCAATTCAGCTAGTCAATTGCGCCACGGAGACAGTCTTGCTCCACTCTCACCACCATCAAAACATATCTTCAAAGCTATCAGCCCCAAGAAAAAAAAGCGCCGCACCACCACCGGCTGGCTCGAACCTCCATCCTTTCGGTTAACAGCCGATCGCGCTAACCAAATGCGCCACGGAGACAGTCCTGCTCCACTCTCACCACCATCAGAACATATCTTCAAAGCTATTAGCGCGAAGAAAAAAAAGTGCCGCCCAACCACCGGGTGGGGTCGAACCTCCAACCCTTCGGTTAACAGCCCATCGCCCTAGCCAACTGCGCAACGGAGACAGTCCTGCTCCACTCTCACCATCCTCAGAACATAACTTCATAGCTATCAGCCCAAAGAAAAAAAAGCGCCGCTCCACCAGCGGGTGGGCTCGAACCTCCAATTTTTTGGTTAACAGCCGATCGCGCTAGCCAATTGCACCACGGAGACAGTCCTGCTTCACACTCACCACGATCAGAACATATCTTCAAAGCTATCAGCCCAAAGAAAAAAAAGCGCCGCTCCACCACCGGGTGGGCTCGAACCTCCAATTTTTTGGTTAACAGCCGATCGCGCTAGCCAATTGCACCACGGAGACAGTCCTGCTCCACTCTCACCACCATCAGAACATATCTTCAAAGCTATCAGCCCAAAGAAAAAAAAGCGCCGCACCACCACCGGGTGGGCTCGAAACTCCAACTTTTCGGTTAACAGCCGATAACGCTAGCCAATTGTGCCAAGGAGGCAGTCGTGCTCCACTCTCACCACCATCAGAACATATCTTCAAAGCTATCAGCCCAAAGAAAAAAAAGGGCCGCACCACCACCGGGTGGGCCCGAAACTCCAACTTTTCGGTTAACAACCGATTGCGCTTGCCAATTGCGCCAAGGAGCAGTCGGGCTCCACTCTCACCACCATCAGAACATATCTTCAAAGCTATCAGCCCAAAGAAAAAAGCAACACACCACTCCTGGGAGGGCTCCAAACTCCAACACATCGGTTAACAGCCGATCGTGCTAGCCAATTGCGCCACGGGGACAGTCCTGCTCCACTCACACCACCATCAGAACATTACTTCAAAGCTATCAGCCCAAAGAAAAAAAGCCCCGCACCACCACCGGGTGGGCTTGAAACTCCAACCTTTCGGTTAACAGCCGATCGCGCTAGCCATTTGCGCCACGGAGACAGTCCGGCTCCACTCTCACCACCATCAGAACATATCTTCAAAGCTATCAGCCCAAACAAAAAAAGAGCCGCACCACTCCCGGGAGGGCTCAAAACTCCAAACTTTCGGTCAACAGCCAATCGCGCTAGCCTATTGCGCCACGGAGACAGTCCTGCTCCACTCTCACCACCATCAGAACATATCTTCAAAGCTATCAGCCCAAAGAAAAAAAAAGCGCCGCACCACCACCGGGTGGGCTCGAAACTCCAACCTTTCGGTTAACAGCCCATCACGCTAGTCAATTGCGCCACGGAGACAGTCCTGCTCCACTCTCACCACTTCAGAACATATCTTCAAGGCTATCAGCCCAAACAAAAAAAAAGAGCCGCACCACCACCGGGTGGGCTCGAAACTCCAACCTTTCGGTTAACAGCCGATCGCGCTAGCCCATTGCGCCATGGAGACAGTCGTGCTCCACTCTCACTACCATCAGAACATATCTTCAAAGCTATCAGCGCAAAGAAAAAAACAACACACCACTCCCGGGAGGGCTCAAAACTCCAACCTTTCGGTGAACAGCCGTTCGCGCTAGCCAATTGCGCCACGGAGACAGTCCTGCTCCACTCTCACCACCATCAGAACATATCTTCAAAGCTATTAGCGCGAAGAAAAAAAAGTGCCGCCCAACCACCGGGTGGGGTCGAACCTCCAACCCTTCGGTTAACAGCCCATCGCCCTAGCCAACTGCGCAACGGAGACAGTCCTGCTCCACTCTCACCATCCTCAGAACATAACTTCATAGCTATCAGCCCAAAGAAAAAAAAGCGCCGCTCCACCAGCGGGTGGGCTCGAACCTCCAATTTTTTGGTTAACAGCCGATCGCGCTAGCCAATTGCACCACGGAGACAGTCCTGCTTCACACTCACCACGATCAGAACATATCTTCAAAGCTATCAGCCCAAAGAAAAAAAAGCGCCACTCCACCACCGGGTGGGCTCGAACCTCCAATTTTTTGGTTAACAGCCGATCGCGCTAGCCAATTGCACCACGGAGACAGTCCTGCTCCACTCTCACCACCATCAGAACATATCTTCAAAGCTATCAGCCCAAAGAAAAAAAAGCGCCGCACCACCACCGGGTGGGTTCGAAACTCCAACTTTTCGGTTACCAGCCAATAACGCTAGCCAATTGCGCCAAGGAGGCAGTCGTGCTCCACTCTCACCACCATCAGAACATATCTTCAAAGCTATCAGCGCAAAGAAAAAAGCAACACACCACTCCCGGGAGGGCTCAAAACTCCAACCTATCGGTTAACAGCCGATCGTGCTAGCCAATTGCGCCACGGAGACAGTCCTGCTCCACTCTCACCACCATCAGAACATCACTTCAAAGCTATCAGCCTAAAGAAAAAAAAAGCGCCGCACCACCACCGGGTGGGCTCGAAACTCCAACCTTTCGGTTAACAGCCGATTGCGCTAGCCATTTGCGCCACGGAGACAGTCCTGCTCCACTCTCACCACCATCAGAACATATCTTCAAAGCTATCAGCCCAAAGAAAAAAAAAGAGCCGCACCACCACCGGGTGGGCTCGAAACTCCAACATTTCGGTTAACAGCCGATCGCGCTAGCCAATATCGCCATGGAGACTGTCGTGCTCCACTCTCACCACCATCAGAACATATCTTCAAAGCTATCAGCGCAAAGAAAAAACAACACACCACTCCCGGGAGGGCTCGAAACTCCAACCTGTCGGTTAACAACCGATCGCGCTAGCCAATTGTGCCACGGAGACAGTCCTGCTCCACTCTCACCAGCATCAGAACATATCTTCAAAGCTATCAGCCCAAAGAAAAAAAGCGCCGCACCACCACCGGGTGGGCCCGAAACTCCAACTTTTCGGTTAACAGCCGATCGCGCTAGCCAATTGCGCCAAGGAGCAGTCGTGCTCCACTCTCACCACCATCAGAACATATCTTCAAAGCTATCAGCGCAAAGAAAAAAGCAACACACCACTCCCGGGAGGGCTCGAAACTCCAACCCATCGGTTAACAGCCGATCGTGCTAGCCAATTGCGCCACGGAGACAGTCCTGCTCCACTCTCACCACCATCAGAACATTACTTCAAAGCTATCAGCCCAAAGAAAAAAAAAGCGCCGCACCACCACCGGGTGGGCTCGAAACTCCAACCTTTCGGTTAACAGCCGATTGCGCCAGCCATTTGCGCCACGGAGACAGTCCTGCTCCACTCTCACCACCATCAGAACATATATTTAAAGCTATCAGCCCAAAGAAAAAAAAGAGCTGCACCACAACCGGGTAGGCTCGAAACTCCAACCTTTCGGTTAACAGCCGATCGCGCTAGCCAATATCGCCATGGAGACAGTCGTGCTCCACTCTCACCACCATCAGAACATATCTTCAAAGCTATCAGCCCAAAGAAAAAAGCAACACACCACTCCTGGGAGGGCTCGAAACTCCAACACATCGGTTAACAGCCGATCGTGCTAGCCAATTGCGCCACGGGGACAGTCCTGCTCCACTCACACCACCATCAGAACATTACTTCAAAGCTATCAGCCCAAAGAAAAAAAGCCCCGCACCACCACCGGGTGGGCTTGAAACTCCAACCTTTCGGTTAACAGCCGATCGCGCTAGCCATTTGCGCCACGGAGACAGTCCGGCTCCACTCTCACCACCATCAGAACATATCTTCAAAGCTATCAGCCCAAACAAAAAAAAGAGCCGCACCACTCCCGGGAGGGCTCAAAACTCCAAACTTTCGGTCAACAGCCGATCGCGCTAGCCTATTGCGCCACGGAGACAGTCCTGCTCCACTCTCACCAGCATCAGAACATATCTTCAAAGCTATCAGCTCAAAGAAAAAAAGCGCCGCACCAGCCCTGGTGGGCTCGAACCTCCAACCTTTCGGTTAACAGCCAATTGCGCTAGCCAATTGAGCCACGGAGACAGTCGTGCTCTACACTCACCACCATCAGAACATATCTTCAAAGCTATCAGCGCAAAGAAAAAAGCAACACACTAATTCCGGGAGGGCTCGGAACTCCAACTTTTCGGTTAGCAGCAATTCAGCTAGTCAATTGCACCACGGAGACAGTCTTGCTCCACTCTCACCACCATCAAAACATATCTTCAAAGCTATCAGCCCCAAGAAAAAAAAGCGCCGCACCACCACCGGCTGGCTCGAACCTCCATCCTTTCGGTTAACAGCCGATCGCGCTAACCAAATGCGCCACGGAGACAGTCCTGCTCCACTCTCACCACCATCAGAACATATCTTCAAAGCTATTAGCGCGAAGAAAAAAAAGTGCCGCCCAACCACCGGGTGGGGTCGAACCTCCAACCCTTCGGTTAACAGCCCATCGCCCTAGCCAACTGCGCAACGGAGACAGTCCTGCTCCACTCTCACCATCCTCAGAACATAACTTCATAGCTATCAGCCCAAAGAAAAAAAAGCGCCGCTCCACCAGCGGGTGGGCTCGAACCTCCAATTTTTTGGTTAACAGCCGATCGCGCTAGCCAATTGCACCACGGAGACAGTCCTGCTTCACACTCACCACGATCAGAACATATCTTCAAAGCTATCAGCCCAAAGAAAAAAAAGCGCCGCTCCACCACCGGGTGGGCTCGAACCTCAAATTTTTTGGTTAACAGCCGATCGCGCTAGCCAATTGCACCACGGAGACAGTCCTGCTCCACTCTCACCACCATCAGAACATATCTTCAAAGCTATCAGCCCAAAGAAAAAAAAGCGCCGCACCACCACCGGGTGGGCTCGAAACTCCAACTTTTCGGTTAACAGCCGATAACGCTAGCCAATTGTGCCAAGGAGGCAGTCGTGCTCCACTCTCACCACCATCAGAACATATCTTCAAAGCTATCAGCCCAAAGAAAAAAAAGGGCCGCACCACCACCGGGTGGGCCCGAAACTCCAACTTTTCGGTTAACAACCGATTGCGCTTGCCAATTGCGCCAAGGAGCAGTCGGGCTCCACTCTCACCACCATCAGAACATATCTTCAAAGCTATCAGCCCAAAGAAAAAAGCAACACACCACTCCTGGGAGGGCTCGAAACTCCAACACATCGGTTAACAGCCGATCGTGCTAGCCAATTGCGCCACGGGGACAGTCCTGCTCCACTCTCACCACCATCAGAACATTACTTCAAAGCTATCAGCCCAAAGAAAAAAAGCCCCGCACCACCACCGGGTGGGCTTGAAACTCCAACCTTTCGGTTAACAGCCGATCGCGCTAGCCATTTGCGCCACGGAGACAGTCCGGCTCCACTCTCACCACCATCAGAACATATCTTCAAAGCTATCAGCCCAAACAAAAAAAGAGCCGCACCACTCCCGGGAGGGCTCAAAACTCCAAACTTTCGGTCAACAGCCGATCGCGCTAGCCTATTGCGCCACGGAGACAGTCCTGCTCCACTCTCACCACCATCAGAACATATCTTCAAAGC
The DNA here is from genome assembly GCF_043290135.1 of Rhipicephalus microplus. Taxonomy (NCBI): domain Eukaryota; kingdom Metazoa; phylum Arthropoda; class Arachnida; order Ixodida; family Ixodidae; genus Rhipicephalus; species Rhipicephalus microplus. Next base: position 176,846,648 of record NC_134703.1, read on the forward strand.
TATCAGCCCAAAGAAAAAAAAGCGCCGCACCACCACCGGGCGGGCTCGAAACTCCAACCTTTCGGTTAACAGCCCATCACGCTAGTCAATTGCGCCACGGAGACAGTCCTGCTCCACTCTCACCACCATCAGAACATATCTTCAAAGCTATCAGCTCAAAGGAGTAAAAGCGCCGCACCACCTCTGGTGGGCTCGAACCTCCATCCTTTCGGTTGACAGCCAATCGCGCTAGCCAATTGAGCCACGGAGACAGTCGTGCTCTACACTCACCACCATCAGAACATATCTTCAAAGCTATCAGCGCAAAGAAAAAAGCAACACACTAATTCCGGGAGGGCTCGGAACTCCAACCTTTCGGTTAGCAGCCAATTCAGCTAGTCAATTGCGCCACGGAGACAGTCTGCTCCACTCTCACCACCATCAAAACATATCTTCAAAGCTATCAGCCCCAAGAAAAAAAAGCGCCGCACCACCACCGGGTGGGCTCGAAACTCCAACTTTTCGGTTACCAGCCGATAACGCTAGCCAATTGCGCCAAGGAGGCAGTCGTGCTCCACTCTCACCACCATCAGAACATATCTTCAAAGCTATCAGCGCAAAGAAAAAAGCAACACACCACTCCCGGGAGGGCTCAAAACTCCAACCTATCGGTTAACAGCCGATCGTGCTAGCCAATTGCGCCACGGAGACAGTCCTGCTCCACTCTCACCACCATCAGAACATCACTTCAAAGCTATCAGCCTAAAGAAAAAAAAAGCGCCGCACCACCACCGGGTGGGCTCGAAACTCCAACCTTTCGGTTAACAGCCGATTGCGCTAGCCATTTGCGCCACGGAGACAGTCCTGCTCCACTCTCACCACCATCAGAACATATCTTCAAAGCTATCAGCCCAAAGAAAAAAAAAGAGCCGCACCACCACCGGGTGGGCTCGAAACTCCAACATTTCGGTTAACAGCCGATCGCGCTAGCCAATATCGCCATGGAGACTGTCGTGCTCCACTCTCACCACCATCAGAACATATCTTCAAAGCTATCAGCGCAAAGAAAAAACAACACACCACTCCCGGGAGGGCTCGGAACTCCAACCTGTCGGTTAACAACCGATCGCGCTAGCCAATTGTGCCACGGAGACAGTCCTGCTCCACTCTCACCAGCATCAGAACATATCTTCAAAGCTATCAGCCCAAAGAAATAAAGCGCCGCACCACCACCGGGTGGGCTCGAAACTCCAACTTTTCGGTTAACAGCCGATCGCGCTAGCCAATTGCGGCAAGGAACAGTCGTGCTCCACTCTCACCACCATCAGAACATATCTTAAAAGCTATCAGCGCAAAGAAAAAAGCAACACACCACTCCCGGGAGGGCTCGAAACTCCAACCCATCGGTTAACAGCCGATCGTGCTAGCCTATTGCGCCACGGAGACAGTCCTGCTCCACTCTCACCACCATCAGAACATTACTTCAAAGCTATCAGCCCAAAAAAAAAAAATGCGCCGCACCACCACCGGGTGGGCTCGAAACTCCAACCTTTCGGTTAACAGCCGATTGCGCTAGCCATTTGCGCCACGGAGACAGTCCTGCTCCACTCTCACCACCATCAGAACATATCTTCAAAGCTATCAGCCCAAAGAAAAAAAAGAGCCGCACCACAACCGGGTGGGCTCGAAACTCCAACCTTTCGGTTAACAGCCGATCGCGCTAGCCAATATCGCCATGGAGACAGTCGTGCTCCACTCTCACCACCATCAGAACATATCTTCAAAGCTATCAGCGCAAAAAAAAAAGCAACACACCACTCCCGGGAGGGCTCAAAACTCCAACCTATCGGTTAACAGCCGATCGTGCTAGCCAATTGCGCCACGGAGACAGTCCTGCTACACTCTCACCCCCATCAGAACATCACTTCAAAGCTATCAGCCTAAAGAAAAAAAAAATTGCCCGCAGCTTCCCTCGGGGGAACACTGAGGAGGATGCGGACCATATAATTGGTTAACGGGGTGTTAAAGTGCGACTTACTTGGGTCGATGGCTAAATTGGTTAACGTGGTTGTGAAATGGGGTGTTAAATTGCGACTTACTTGGGTCGATGGCTGAATTGGTTAACGTGGTTGTAGGAGGGGGTGTTAAATGAGTGAACACGTACACACGTATGCGGAAGGGTGGCGCTGGTCGAAGGGACGTCGATCATTGTGTTTGTGGATTCGTTGGAATTCATTTCACCGCGACCTTGGACGTCGACGCGCCGTACAAACCAACCGACGAGCGGCAACTGAGCGAGCGAGCGCCGACCTTGAGTATATATACAGCACGACGGCGCATGCACTGTCAGCTGTTGAATGTTCTCGAAGCGCGACGCCACATGCGCGTCCACTGGAGAATCAGGAGAATTGTAGATGTCGAACGCGGTGTGTAGAGGAGGAAGGGTGCACAGATGGTGGAGGAGTGAAGCGCGCGCGGTGTGTAGAGGAGGAAGGGATGCACAGATGGTGGAAGAGTGGGCGACGGCGCGACGGCGCATGCGCGCGCGTCAGCTGTCGAATGTTCGAGAAGCGGTGCGGACGGCGCGGACGGCGCACTACAAGGCGCGAGTATAAGATGCTCCGCATCTAAAAAGCGCCGCACCACCACCGGGAGGGCTCGAAACTCCAACCTTTCGGTTAACAGCCGATTGCGCTAGCCATTTGCGCCACGGAGACAGTCCTGCTCCACTCTCACCACCATCAGAACATATCTTCAAAGCTATCAGCCCAAAGAAAAAAAAAGAGCCGCACCACCACCAGGTGGGCTCGAAACTCCAACATTTCGGTTAACAGCCAATCGCGCTAGCCAATATCGCCATGGAGACAGTCGTGCTCAACTCTCACCACCATCAGAACATATCTTCAAAGCTATCAGCCGAAAGAAAAAAGCAACACACCACTCCTGGGAGGGCTCGAAACTCCAACACATCGGTTAACAGCCGATCGTGCTAGCCAATTGCGCCACGGGGACAGTCCTGCTCCACTCACACCACCATCAGAACATTACTTCAAAGCTATCAGCCCAAAGAAAAAAAAGCGCCGCTCCACCAGCGGGTGGGCTCGAACCTCCAATTTTTTGGTTAACAGCCGATCGCGCTAGCCAATTGCACCACGGAGACAGTCCTGCTTCACACTCACCACGATCAGAACATATCTTCAAAGCTATCAGCCCAAAGAAAAAAAAGCGCCGCTCCACCACCGGGTGGGCTCGAACCTCCAATTTTTTGGTTAACAGCCGATCGCGCTAGCCAATTGCACCACGGAGACAGTCCTGCTCCACTCTCACCACCATCAGAACATATCTTCAAAGCTATCAGCCCAAAGAAAAAAAAGCGCCGCACCACCACCGGGTGGGCTCGAAACTCCAACTTTTCGGTTAACAGCCGATAACGCTAGCCAATTGTGCCAAGGAGGCAGTCGTGCTCCACTCTCACCACCATCAGAACATATCTTCAAAGCTATCAGCCCAAAGAAAAAAAAGGGCCGCACCACCACCGGGTGGGCTCGAAACTCCAACTTTTCGGTTAACAACCGATTGCGCTTGCCAATTGCGCCAAGGAGCAGTCGTGCTCCACTCTCACCACCATCAGAACATATCTTCAAAGCTATCAGCCCAAAGAAAAAAGCAACACACCACTCCTGGGAGGGCTCGAAACTCCAACACATCGGTTAACAGCCGATCGTGCTAGCCAATTGCGCCACGGGGACAGTCCTGCTCCACTCTCACCACCATCAGAACATTACTTCAAAGCTATCAGCCCAAAGAAAAAAAGCCCCGCACCACCACCGGGTGGGCTTGAAACTCCAACCTTTCGGTTAACAGCCGATCGCGCTAGCCATTTGCGCCACGGAGACAGTCCGGCTCCACTCTCACCACCATCAGAACATATCTTCAAAGCTATCAGCCCAAACAAAAAAAAAGAGCCGCACCACTCCCGGGAGGGCTCAAAACTCCAAACTTTCGGTCAACAGCCGTTCGCGCTAGCCTATTGCGCCACGGAGACAGTCCTGCTCCACTCTCACCACCATCATAACATATCTTCAAAGCTATCAGCCCAAAGAAAAAAAAGCGCCGCACCACCACCGGGCGGGCTCGAAACTCCAACCTTTCGGTTAACAGCCCATCACGCTAGTCAATTGCGCCACGGAGACAGTCCTGCTCCACTCTCACCACCATCAGAACATATCTTCAAAGCTATCAGCTCAAAGGAGTAAAAGCGCCGCACCACCCCTGGTGGGCTCGAACCTCCATCCTTTCGGTTAACAGCCAATCGCGCTAGCCAATTGAGCCACGGAGACAGTCGTGCTCTACACTCACCACCATCAGAACATATCTTCAAAGCTATCAGCGCAAAGAAAAAAGCAACACACTAATTCCGGGAGGGCTCGGAACTCCAACCTTTCGGTTAGCAGCCAATTCAGCTAGTCAATTGCGCCACGGAGACAGTCTGCTCCACTCTCACCACCATCAAAACATATCTTCAAAGCTATCAGCCCCAAGAAAAAAAAGCGCCGCACCACCACCGGGTGGGCTCGAAACTCCAATTTTTTGGTTAACAGCCGATCGCGCTAGCCAATTGCACCACGGAGACAGTCCTGCTCCACTCTCACCACCATCAGAACATATCTTCAAAGCTATCAGCCCAAAGAAAAAAAAGCGCCGCACCACCACCGGGTGGGCTCGAAACTCCAACTTTTCGGTTAACAGCCGATAACGCTAGCCAATTGTGCCAAGGAGGCAGTCGTGCTCCACTCTCACCACCATCAGAACATATCTTCAAAGCTATCAGCCCAAAGAAAAAAAAGGGCCGCACCACCACCGGGTGGGCTCGAAACTCCAACTTTTCGGTTAACAACCGATTGCGCTTGCCAATTGCGCCAAGGAGCAGTCGTGCTCCACTCTCACCACCATCAGAACATATCTTCAAAGCTATCTGCCCAAAGAAAAAAGCAACACACCACTCCTGGGAGGGCTCGAAACTCCAACACATCGGTTAACAGCCGATCGTGCTAGCCAATTGCGCCACGGGGACAGTCCTGCTCCACTCTCACCACCATCAGAACATTACTTCAAAGCTATCAGCCCAAAGAAAAAAAGCCCCGCACCACCACCGGGTGGGCTTGAAACTCCAACCTTTCGGTTAACAGCCGATCGCGCTAGCCATTTGCGCCACGGAGACAGTCCGGCTCCACTCTCACCACCATCAGAACATATCTTCAAAGCTATCAGCCCAAACAAAAAAAAGAGCCGCACCACTCCCGGGAGGGCTCAAAACTCCAAACTTTCGGTCAACAGCCGATCGCGCTAGCCTATTGCGCCACGGAGACAGTCCTGCTCCACTCTCACCACCATCAGAACATATCTTCAAAGCTATCAGCCCAAAGAAAAAAAAGCGCCGCACCACCACCGGGCGGGCTCGAAACTCCAACCTTTCGGTTAACAGCCCATCACGCTAGTCAATTGCGCCACGGAGACAGTCCTGCTCCACTCTCACCACCATCAGTACATATCTTCAAAGCTATCAGCTCAAAGGAGTAAAAGCGCCGCACCACCCCTGGTGGGCTCGAACCTCCATCCTTTCGGTTAACAGCCAATCGCACTAGCCAATTGAGCCACGGAGACAGTCGTGCTCTACACTCACCACCATCAGAACATATCTTCAAAGCTATCAGCGCAAAGAAAAAAGCAACACACTAATTCTGGGAGGGCTCGGAACTCCAACCTTTCGGTTAGCAGCCAATTCAGCTAGTCAATTGCGCCACGGAGACAGTCTGCTCCACTCTCACCACCATCAAAACATATCTTCAAAGCTATCAGCCCCAAGAAAAAAAAGCGCCGCACCACCACCGGGTGGGCTCGAAACTCCAACTTTTCGGTTACCAGCCGATAACGCTAGCCAATTGCGCCAAGGAGGCAGTCGTGCTCCAGTCTCACCACCATCAGAACATATCTTCAAAGCTATCAGCGCAAAGAAAAAAGCAACACACCACTCCCGGGAGGGCTCAAAACTCCAACCTATCGGTTAACAGCCGATCGTGCTAGCCAATTGCGCCACGGAGACAGTCCTGCTCCACTCTCACCACCATCAGAACATCACTTCAAAGCTATCAGCCTAAAGAAAAAAAAAGCGCCTCACCACCACCGGGTGGGCTCGAAACTCCAACCTTTCGGTTAACAGCCGATTGCGCTAGCCATTTGCGCCACGGAGACAGTCCTGCTCCACTCTCACCACCATCAGAACATATCTTCAAAGCTATCAGCCCAAAGAAAAAAAAAGAGCCGCACCACCACCGGGTGGGCTCGAAACTCCAACATTTCGGTTAACAGCCGATCGCGCTAGCCAATATCGCCATGGAGACTGTCGTGCTCCACTCTCACCACCATCAGAACATATCTTCAAAGCTATCAGCGCAAAGAAAAAACAACACACCACTCCCGGGAGGGCTCGAAACTCCAACCTGTCGGTTAACAACCGATCGCGCTAGCCAATTGTGCCACGGAGACAGTCCTGCTCCACTCTCACCAGCATCAGAACATATCTTCAAAGCTATCAGCCCAAAGAAAAAAAGCGCTGCACCACCACCGGGTGGGCTCGAAACTCCAACTTTTCGGTTAACAGCCGATCGCGCTAGCCAATTGCGCCAAGGAGCAGTCGTGCTCCACTCTCACCACCATCAGAACATATCTTCAAAGCTATCAGCGCAAAGAAAAAAGCAACACACCACTCCCGGGAGGGCTCGAAACTCCAACCCATCGGTTAACAGCCGATCGTGCTAGCCAATTGCGCCACGGAGACAGTCCTGCTCCACTCTCACCACCATCAGAACATTACTTCAAAGCTATCAGCCCAAAGAAAAAAAAGAGCCGCACCACAACCGGGTAGGCTCGAAACTCCAACCTTTCGGTTAACAGCCGATCGCGCTAGCCAATATCGCCATGGAGACAGTCGTGCTCCACTCTCACCACCATCAGAACATATCTTCAAAGCTATCAGCGCAAAGAAAAAACAACACACCACTCCCGGGAGGGCTCGAAACTCCAACCTGTCGGTTAACAACCGATCGCGCTAGCCAATTGTGCCACGGAGACAGTCCTGCTCCACTCTCACCAGCATCAGAACATATCTTCAAAGCTATCAGCTCAAAGAAAAAAAGCGCCGCACCAGCCCTGGTGGGCTCGAACCTCCAACCTTTCGGTTAACAGCCAATCGCGCTAGCCAATTGAGCCACGGAGACAGTCGTGCTCTACACTCACCACCATCAGAACATATCTTCAAAGCTATCAGCGCAAAGAAAAAAGCAACACACTAATTCCGGGAGGGCTCGGAACTCCAACTTTTCGGTTAGCAGCCAATTCAGCTAGTCAATTGCGCCACGGAGACAGTCTTGCTCCACTCTCACCACCATCAAAACATATCTTCAAAGCTATCAGCCCCAAGAAAAAAAAGCGCCGCACCACCACCGGCTGGCTCGAACCTCCATCCTTTCGGTTAACAGCCGATCGCGCTGACCAAATGCGCCACGGAGACAGTCCTGCTCCACTCTCACCACCATCAGAACATATCTTCAAAGCTATCAGCGCAAAAAAAAAGCAACACACCACTCCCGGGAGGGCTCAAAACACCAACCTATCGGTTAACAGCCGATCATGCTAGCCAATTGCGCCACGGAGACAGTCCTGCTCCACTCTCACCAGCATCAGAACATATCTTCAAAGCTATCAGCCCAAAGAAAAAAAAGCGCCGCACCACCACCGGGTGGGCTCGAAACTCCAACTTTTCGGTTAACAGCCGATCGCGCTAGCCAATTGCGCCAAGGAGCAGTCGTGCTCCACTCTCACCACCATCAGAACATATCTTCAAAGCTATCAGCGCAAAGAAAAAAGCCCCGCACTACCACCGGGTGGGCTTGAAACTCCAACCTTTCGGTTAACAGCCGATCGCGCTAGCCATTTGCGCCACGGAGACAGTCCTGCTCCACTCTCACCACCATCAGAACATATCTTCAAAGCTATCAGCCCAAACAAAAAAAAGAGCCGCACCACCACCGGGTGGGCTCGAAACTCCAACCTTTCGGTTAACAGCCGATCGCGCTAGCCCATTGCGCCATGGAGACAGTCGTGCTCCACTCTCACTACCATGAGAACATATCTTCAAAGCTATCAGCGCAAAGAAAAAAACAACACACCACTCCCGGGAGGGCTCAAAACTCCAACCTTTCGGTTAACAGCCGATCGCGCTAGCCAATTGCGCCACGGAGACAGTCCTGCTCCACTCTCACCAACATCAGAACATACCTTCAAAGCTATTAGCGCGAAGAAAAAAAAGTGCCGCACAACCACCGGGTGGGGTCGAACTTCCAACCCTTCGGTTAACAGCCCATCGCCCTAGCCAACTGCGCAACGGAGACAGTCCTGCTCCACTCTCACCACCCTCAGAACATAACTTCATAGCTATCAGCCCAAAGAAAAAAAAGCGCCGCACCACCACCGGGTGGGCTCGAAACTCCAACCTTTCGGTTAACAGCCGATCACGCTAGCCACTTGCGCCACGGAGACAGTTCTGCTTCACACTCACCACGATCAGAACATATCTTCAAAGCTATCAACCCAAAGAAAAAAAAGCGCCACTCCACCAGCGGGTGGGCTCGAACCTCCAATTTTTTGGTTAACAGCCGATCGCGCTAGCCAATTGCACCACGGAGACAGTCCTGCTCCACTCTCACCACCATCAGAACATATCTTCAAAGCTATCAGCCCAAAGAAAAAAAAGCGCCGCACCACCACCGGGTGGGCTCGAAACTCCAACTTTTCGGTTAACAGCCGATAACGCTAGCCAATTGCGCCAAGGAGGCAGTCGTGCTCCACTCTCACCACCATCAGAACATATCTTCAAAGCTATCAGCGCAAAGAAAAAAAAGCGCCGCACCACCACCGGGTGGCGTCGAAACTCCAACCTTTCGGTTAACAGCCGATTGCGCTAGCCATTTGCGCCATGGAGACAGTCGTGCTCCACTCTCATCACCATCAGAACATATCTTCAAAGCTATCAACGCAAAGAAAAAAACAACACACCACTCTCGGGAGGGTTCGAAACTCCAACCTTTCGGTTAACAGCCGATCGCGCTAGCCAATTGTGCCACGGAGACAGTCGTGCTCCACTCTCACCACCATCAGAACATATCTTCAAAGCTATCAGCCCAAAGAAAAAAAAGGGCCGCACCACCACCGGGTGGGCTCGAGACTCCAACTTTTCGGTTAACAACCGATCGCGCTAGCCAATTGCACCACGGAGACAGTCCTGCTCCACTCTCACCACCATCAGAACATATCTTCAGAGCTATCAGCCCAAAGAAAAAAGCAACACACCACTCCTGGGAGGGCTCGAAACTCCAACACATCGGTTAACAGCCGATCGTGCTAGCCAATTGCGCCACGGGGACAGTCCTGCTCTACTCACACCACCATCAGAACATTACTTCAAAGCTATCAGCCCAAAGAAAAAAAGCCCCGCACCACCACCGGGTGGGCTTGAAACTCCAACCTTTCGGTTAACAGCCGATCGCGCTAGCCATTTGCGCCACGGAGACAGTCCGGCTCCACTCTCACCACCATCAGAACATATCTTCAAAGCTATCAGCCCAAACAAAAAAAAGAGCCGCACCACTCCCGGGAGGGCTCAAAACTCCAAACTTTCGGTCAACAGCCGATCGCGCTAGCCTATTGCGCCACGGAGACAGTCCTGCTCCACTCTCACCAGCATCAGAACATATCTTCAAAGCTATCAGCTCAAAGAAAAAAAGCGCCGCACCAGCCCTGGTGGGCTCGAACCTCCAACCTTTCGGTTAACAGCCAATTGCGCTAGCCAATTGAGCCACGGAGACAGTCGTGCTCTACACTCACCACCATCAGAACATATCTTCAAAGCTATCAGCGCAAAGAAAAAAGCAACACACTAATTCCGGGAGGGCTCGGAACTCCAACTTTTCGGTTAGCAGCCAATTCAGCTAGTCAATTGCGCCACGGAGACAGTCTTGCTCCACTCTCACCACCATCAAAACATATCTTCAAAGCTATCAGCCCCAAGAAAAAAAAGCGCCGCACCACCACCGGCTGGCTCGAACCTCCATCCTTTCGGTTAACAGCCGATCGCGCTAACCAAATGCGCCACGGAGACAGTCCTGCTCCACTCTCACCACCATCAGAACATATCTTCAAAGCTATTAGCGCGAAGAAAAAAAAGTGCCGCCCAACCACCGGGTGGGGTCGAACCTCCAACCCTTCGGTTAACAGCCCATCGCCCTAGCCAACTGCGCAACGGAGACAGTCCTGCTCCACTCTCACCATCCTCAGAACATAACTTCATAGCTATCAGCCCAAAGAAAAAAAAGCGCCGCTCCACCAGCGGGTGGGCTCGAACCTCCAATTTTTTGGTTAACAGCCGATCGCGCTAGCCAATTGCACCACGGAGACAGTCCTGCTTCACACTCACCACGATCAGAACATATCTTCAAAGCTATCAGCCCAAAGAAAAAAAAGCGCCGCTCCACCACCGGGTGGGCTCGAACCTCCAATTTTTTGGTTAACAGCCGATCGCGCTAGCCAATTGCACCACGGAGACAGTCCTGCTCCACTCTCACCACCATCAGAACATATCTTCAAAGCTATCAGCCCAAAGAAAAAAAAGCGCCGCACCACCACCGGGTGGGCTCGAAACTCCAACTTTTCGGTTAACAGCCGATAACGCTAGCCAATTGTGCCAAGGAGGCAGTCGTGCTCCACTCTCACCACCATCAGAACATATCTTCAAAGCTATCAGCCCAAAGAAAAAAAAGGGCCGCACCACCACCGGGTGGGCCCGAAACTCCAACTTTTCGGTTAACAACCGATTGCGCTTGCCAATTGCGCCAAGGAGCAGTCGGGCTCCACTCTCACCACCATCAGAACATATCTTCAAAGCTATCAGCCCAAAGAAAAAAGCAACACACCACTCCTGGGAGGGCTCCAAACTCCAACACATCGGTTAACAGCCGATCGTGCTAGCCAATTGCGCCACGGGGACAGTCCTGCTCCACTCACACCACCATCAGAACATTACTTCAAAGCTATCAGCCCAAAGAAAAAAAGCCCCGCACCACCACCGGGTGGGCTTGAAACTCCAACCTTTCGGTTAACAGCCGATCGCGCTAGCCATTTGCGCCACGGAGACAGTCCGGCTCCACTCTCACCACCATCAGAACATATCTTCAAAGCTATCAGCCCAAACAAAAAAAGAGCCGCACCACTCCCGGGAGGGCTCAAAACTCCAAACTTTCGGTCAACAGCCAATCGCGCTAGCCTATTGCGCCACGGAGACAGTCCTGCTCCACTCTCACCACCATCAGAACATATCTTCAAAGCTATCAGCCCAAAGAAAAAAAAAGCGCCGCACCACCACCGGGTGGGCTCGAAACTCCAACCTTTCGGTTAACAGCCCATCACGCTAGTCAATTGCGCCACGGAGACAGTCCTGCTCCACTCTCACCACTTCAGAACATATCTTCAAGGCTATCAGCCCAAACAAAAAAAAGAGCCGCACCACCACCGGGTGGGCTCGAAACTCCAACCTTTCGGTTAACAGCCGATCGCGCTAGCCCATTGCGCCATGGAGACAGTCGTGCTCCACTCTCACTACCATCAGAACATATCTTCAAAGCTATCAGCGCAAAGAAAAAAACAACACACCACTCCCGGGAGGGCTCAAAACTCCAACCTTTCGGTGAACAGCCGTTCGCGCTAGCCAATTGCGCCACGGAGACAGTCCTGCTCCACTCTCACCACCATCAGAACATATCTTCAAAGCTATTAGCGCGAAGAAAAAAAAGTGCCGCCCAACCACCGGGTGGGGTCGAACCTCCAACCCTTCGGTTAACAGCCCATCGCCCTAGCCAACTGCGCAACGGAGACAGTCCTGCTCCACTCTCACCATCCTCAGAACATAACTTCATAGCTATCAGCCCAAAGAAAAAAAAGCGCCGCTCCACCAGCGGGTGGGCTCGAACCTCCAATTTTTTGGTTAACAGCCGATCGCGCTAGCCAATTGCACCACGGAGACAGTCCTGCTTCACACTCACCACGATCAGAACATATCTTCAAAGCTATCAGCCCAAAGAAAAAAAAGCGCCACTCCACCACCGGGTGGGCTCGAACCTCCAATTTTTTGGTTAACAGCCGATCGCGCTAGCCAATTGCACCACGGAGACAGTCCTGCTCCACTCTCACCACCATCAGAACATATCTTCAAAGCTATCAGCCCAAAGAAAAAAAAGCGCCGCACCACCACCGGGTGGGTTCGAAACTCCAACTTTTCGGTTACCAGCCAATAACGCTAGCCAATTGCGCCAAGGAGGCAGTCGTGCTCCACTCTCACCACCATCAGAACATATCTTCAAAGCTATCAGCGCAAAGAAAAAAGCAACACACCACTCCCGGGAGGGCTCAAAACTCCAACCTATCGGTTAACAGCCGATCGTGCTAGCCAATTGCGCCACGGAGACAGTCCTGCTCCACTCTCACCACCATCAGAACATCACTTCAAAGCTATCAGCCTAAAGAAAAAAAAAGCGCCGCACCACCACCGGGTGGGCTCGAAACTCCAACCTTTCGGTTAACAGCCGATTGCGCTAGCCATTTGCGCCACGGAGACAGTCCTGCTCCACTCTCACCACCATCAGAACATATCTTCAAAGCTATCAGCCCAAAGAAAAAAAAAGAGCCGCACCACCACCGGGTGGGCTCGAAACTCCAACATTTCGGTTAACAGCCGATCGCGCTAGCCAATATCGCCATGGAGACTGTCGTGCTCCACTCTCACCACCATCAGAACATATCTTCAAAGCTATCAGCGCAAAGAAAAAACAACACACCACTCCCGGGAGGGCTCGAAACTCCAACCTGTCGGTTAACAACCGATCGCGCTAGCCAATTGTGCCACGGAGACAGTCCTGCTCCACTCTCACCAGCATCAGAACATATCTTCAAAGCTATCAGCCCAAAGAAAAAAAGCGCCGCACCACCACCGGGTGGGCCCGAAACTCCAACTTTTCGGTTAACAGCCGATCGCGCTAGCCAATTGCGCCAAGGAGCAGTCGTGCTCCACTCTCACCACCATCAGAACATATCTTCAAAGCTATCAGCGCAAAGAAAAAAGCAACACACCACTCCCGGGAGGGCTCGAAACTCCAACCCATCGGTTAACAGCCGATCGTGCTAGCCAATTGCGCCACGGAGACAGTCCTGCTCCACTCTCACCACCATCAGAACATTACTTCAAAGCTATCAGCCCAAAGAAAAAAAAAAGCGCCGCACCACCACCGGGTGGGCTCGAAACTCCAACCTTTCGGTTAACAGCCGATTGCGCCAGCCATTTGCGCCACGGAGACAGTCCTGCTCCACTCTCACCACCATCAGAACATATATTTAAAGCTATCAGCCCAAAGAAAAAAAAGAGCTGCACCACAACCGGGTAGGCTCGAAACTCCAACCTTTCGGTTAACAGCCGATCGCGCTAGCCAATATCGCCATGGAGACAGTCGTGCTCCACTCTCACCACCATCAGAACATATCTTCAAAGCTATCAGCCCAAAGAAAAAAGCAACACACCACTCCTGGGAGGGCTCGAAACTCCAACACATCGGTTAACAGCCGATCGTGCTAGCCAATTGCGCCACGGGGACAGTCCTGCTCCACTCACACCACCATCAGAACATTACTTCAAAGCTATCAGCCCAAAGAAAAAAAGCCCCGCACCACCACCGGGTGGGCTTGAAACTCCAACCTTTCGGTTAACAGCCGATCGCGCTAGCCATTTGCGCCACGGAGACAGTCCGGCTCCACTCTCACCACCATCAGAACATATCTTCAAAGCTATCAGCCCAAACAAAAAAAAGAGCCGCACCACTCCCGGGAGGGCTCAAAACTCCAAACTTTCGGTCAACAGCCGATCGCGCTAGCCTATTGCGCCACGGAGACAGTCCTGCTCCACTCTCACCAGCATCAGAACATATCTTCAAAGCTATCAGCTCAAAGAAAAAAAGCGCCGCACCAGCCCTGGTGGGCTCGAACCTCCAACCTTTCGGTTAACAGCCAATTGCGCTAGCCAATTGAGCCACGGAGACAGTCGTGCTCTAAACTCACCACCATCAGAACATATCTTCAAAGCTATCAGCGCAAAGAAAAAAGCAACACACTAATTCCGGGAGGGCTCGGAACTCCAACTTTTCGGTTAGCAGCAATTCAGCTAGTCAATTGCACCACGGAGACAGTCTTGCTCCACTCTCACCACCATCAAAACATATCTTCAAAGCTATCAGCCCCAAGAAAAAAAAGCGCCGCACCACCACCGGCTGGCTCGAACCTCCATCCTTTCGGTTAACAGCCGATCGCGCTAACCAAATGCGCCACGGAGACAGTCCTGCTCCACTCTCACCACCATCAGAACATATCTTCAAAGCTATTAGCGCGAAGAAAAAAAAGTGCCGCCCAACCACCGGGTGGGGTCGAACCTCCAACCCTTCGGTTAACAGCCCATCGCCCTAGCCAACTGCGCAACGGAGACAGTCCTGCTCCACTCTCACCATCCTCAGAACATAACTTCATAGCTATCAGCCCAAAGAAAAAAAAGCGCCGCTCCACCAGCGGGTGGGCTCGAACCTCCAATTTTTTGGTTAACAGCCGATCGCGCTAGCCAATTGCACCACGGAGACAGTCCTGCTTCACACTCACCACGATCAGAACATATCTTCAAAGCTATCAGCCCAAAGAAAAAAAAGCGCCGCTCCACCACCGGGTGGGCTCGAACCTCAAATTTTTTGGTTAACAGCCGATCGCGCTAGCCAATTGCACCACGGAGACAGTCCTGCTCCACTCTCACCACCATCAGAACATATCTTCAAAGCTATCAGCCCAAAGAAAAAAAAGCGCCGCACCACCACCGGGTGGGCTCGAAACTCCAACTTTTCGGTTAACAGCCGATAACGCTAGCCAATTGTGCCAAGGAGGCAGTCGTGCTCCACTCTCACCACCATCAGAACATATCTTCAAAGCTATCAGCCCAAAGAAAAAAAGGGCCGCACCACCACCGGGTGGGCCCGAAACTCCAACTTTTCGGTTAACAACCGATTGCGCTTGCCAATTGCGCCAAGGAGCAGTCGGGCTCCACTCTCACCACCATCAGAACATATCTTCAAAGCTATCAGCCCAAAGAAAAAAAGAGCCGCACCACTCCCGGGAGGGCTCAAAACTCCAAACTTTCGGTCAACAGCCGATCGCGCTAGCCTATTGCGCCACGGAGACAGTCCTGCTCCACTCTCACCACCATCAGAACATATCTTCAAAGCTATCAGCCCAAAGAAAAAAAAGCGCCGCTCCACCACCGGGTGGGCTCGAACCTCAAATTTTTTGGTTAACAGCCGATCGCGCTAGCCAATTGCACCACGGAGACAGTCCTGCTCCACTCTCACCACCATCAGAACATATCTTCAAAGCTATCAGCCCAAAGAAAAAAAAGCGCCGCACCACTCCTGGGAGGGCTCGAAACTCCAACACATCGGTTAACAGCCGATCGTGCTAGCCAATTGCGCCACGGGGACAGTCCTGCTCCACTCTCACCACCATCAGAACATTACTTCAAAGCTATCAGCCCAAAGAAAAAAAGCCCCGCACCACCACCGGGTGGGCTTGAAACTCCAACCTTTCGGTTAACAGCCGATCGCGCTAGCCATTTGCGCCACGGAGACAGTCCGGCTCCACTCTCACCACCATCAGAACATATCTTCAAAGCTATCAGCCCAAACAAAAAAAGAGCCGCACCACTCCCGGGAGGGCTCAAAACTCCAAACTTTCGGTCAACAGCCGATCGCGCTAGCCTATTGCGCCACGGAGACAGTCCTGCTCCACTCTCACCACCATCAGAACATATCTTCAAAGCTATCAGCCCAAAGAAAAAAAAGCGCCGCACCACCACCGGGCGGGCTCGAAACTCCAACCTTTCGGTTAACAGCCCATCACGCTAGTCAATTGCGCCACGGAGACAGTCCTGCTCCACTCTCACCACCATCAGAACATATCTTCAAAGCTATCAGCTCAAAGGAGTAAAAGCGCCGCACCACCTCTGGTGGGCTCGAACCTCCATCCTTTCGGTTGACAGCCAATCGCGCTAGCCAATTGAGCCACGGAGACAGTCGTGCTCTACACTCACCACCATCAGAACATATCTTCAAAGCTATCAGCGCAAAGAAAAAAGCAACACACTAATTCCGGGAGGGCTCGGAACTCCAACCTTTCGGTTAGCAGCCAATTCAGCTAGTCAATTGCGCCACGGAGACAGTCTGCTCCACTCTCACCACCATCAAAACATATCTTCAAAGCTATCAGCCCCAAGAAAAAAAAGCGCCGCACCACCACCGGGTGGGCTCGAAACTCCAACTTTTCGGTTACCAGCCGATAACGCTAGCCAATTGCGCCAAGGAGGCAGTCGTGCTCCACTCTCACCACCATCAGAACATATCTTCAAAGCTATCAGCGCAAAGAAAAAAGCAACACACCACTCCCGGGAGGGCTCAAAACTCCAACCTATCGGTTAACAGCCGATCGTGCTAGCCAATTGCGCCACGGAGACAGTCCTGCTCCACTCTCACCACCATCAGAACATCACTTCAAAGCTATCAGCCTAAAGAAAAAAAAAGCGCCGCACCACCACCGGGTGGGCTCGAAACTCCAACCTTTCGGTTAACAGCCGATTGCGCTAGCCATTTGCGCCACGGAGACAGTCCTGCTCCACTCTCACCACCATCAGAACATATCTTCAAAGCTATCAGCCCAAAGAAAAAAAAAGAGCCGCACCACCACCGGGTGGGCTCGAAACTCCAACATTTCGGTTAACAGCCGATCGCGCTAGCCAATATCGCCATGGAGACTGTCGTGCTCCACTCTCACCACCATCAGAACATATCTTCAAAGCTATCAGCGCAAAGAAAAAACAACACACCACTCCCGGGAGGGCTCGGAACTCCAACCTGTCGGTTAACAACCGATCGCGCTAGCCAATTGTGCCACGGAGACAGTCCTGCTCCACTCTCACCAGCATCAGAACATATCTTCAAAGCTATCAGCCCAAAGAAATAAAGCGCCGCACCACCACCGGGTGGGCTCGAAACTCCAACTTTTCGGTTAACAGCCGATCGCGCTAGCCAATTGCGCCAAGGAGCAGTCGTGCTCCACTCTCACCACCATCAGAACATATCTTAAAAGCTATCAGCGCAAAGAAAAAAGCAACACACCACTCCCGGGAGGGCTCGAAACTCCAACCCATCGGTTAACAGCCGATCGTGCTAGCCTATTGCGCCACGGAGACAGTCCTGCTCCACTCTCACCACCATCAGAACATTACTTCAAAGCTATCAGCCCAAAAAAAAAAATGCGCCGCACCACCACCGGGTGGGCTCGAAACTCCAACCTTTCGGTTAACAGCCGATTGCGCTAGCCATTTGCGCCACGGAGACAGTCCTGCTCCACTCTCACCACCATCAGAACATATCTTCAAAGCTATCAGCCCAAAGAAAAAAAAGAGCCGCACCACAACCGGGTGGGCTCGAAACTCCAACCTTTCGGTTAACAGCCGATCGCGCTAGCCAATATCGCCATGGAGACAGTCGTGCTCCACTCTCACCACCATCAGAACATATCTTCAAAGCTATCAGCGCAAAAAAAAAGCAACACACCACTCCCGGGAGGGCTCAAAACTCCAACCTATCGGTTAACAGCCGATCGTGCTAGCCAATTGCGCCACGGAGACAGTCCTGCTACACTCTCACCCCCATCAGAACATCACTTCAAAGCTATCAGCCTAAAGAAAAAAAAAATTGCCCGCAGCTTCCCTCGGGGGAACACTGAGGAGGATGCGGACCATATAATTGGTTAACGGGGTGTTAAAGTGCGACTTACTTGGGTCGATGGCTAAATTGGTTAACGTGGTTGTGAAATGGGGTGTTAAATTGCGACTTACTTGGGTCGATGGCTGAATTGGTTAACGTGGTTGTAGGAGGGGGTGTTAAATGAGTGAACATGTACACACGTATGCGGAAGGGTGGCGCTGGTCGAAGGGACGTCGATCATTGTGTTTGTGGATTCGTTGGAATTCATTTCACCGCGACCTTGGACGTCGACGCGCCGTACAAACCAACCGACGAGCGGCAACTGAGCGAGCGAGCGCCGACCTTGAGTATATATACAGCACGACGGCGCATGCACTGTCAGCTGTTGAATGTTCTCGAAGCGCGACGCCACATGCGCGTCCACTGGAGAATCAGGAGAATTGTAGATGTCGAACGCGGTGTGTAGAGGAGGAAGGGTGCACAGATGGTGGAGGAGTGAAGCGCGCGCGGTGTGTAGAGGAGGAAGGGATGCACAGATGGTGGAAGAGTGGGCGACGGCGCGACGGCGCATGCGCGCGCGTCAGCTGTCGAATGTTCGAGAAGCGGTGCGGACGGCGCGGACGGCGCACTACAAGGCGCGAGTATAAGATGCTCCGCATCTAAAAAGCGCCGCACCACCACCGGGAGGGCTCGAAACTCCAACCTTTCGGTTAACAGCCGATTGCGCTAGCCATTTGCGCCACGGAGACAGTCCTGCTCCACTCTCACCACCATCAGAACATATCTTCAAAGCTATCAGCCCAAAGAAAAAAAAAGAGCCGCACCACCACCAGGTGGTTTCGAAACTCCAACATTTCGGTTAACAGCCAATCGCGCTAGCCAATATCGCCATGGAGACAGTCGTGCTCCACTCTCACCACCATCAGAACATATCTTCAAAGCTATCAGCCGAAAGAAAAAAGCAACACACCACTCCTGGGAGGGCTCGAAACTCCAACACATCGGTTAACAGCCGATCGTGCTAGCCAATTGCGCCACGGGGACAGTCCTGCTCCACTCACACCACCATCAGAACATTACTTCAAAGCTATCAGCCCAAAGAAAAAAAAGCGCCGCTCCACCAGCGGGTGGGCTCGAACCTCCAATTTTTTGGTTAACAGCCGATCGCGCTAGCCAATTGCACCACGGAGACAGTCCTGCTTCACACTCACCACGATCAGAACATATCTTCAAAGCTATCAGCCCAAAGAAAAAAAAGCGCCGCTCCACCACCGGGTGGGCTCGAACCTCCAATTTTTTGGTTAACAGCCGATCGCGCTAGCCAATTGCACCACGGAGACAGTCCTGCTCCACTCTCACCACCATCAGAACATATCTTCAAAGCTATCAGCCCAAAGAAAAAAAAGCGCCGCACCACCACCGGGTGGGCTCGAAACTCCAACTTTTCGGTTAACAGCCGATAACGCTAGCCAATTGTGCCAAGGAGGCAGTCGTGCTCCACTCTCACCACCATCAGAACATATCTTCAAAGCTATCAGCCCAAAGAAAAAAAAGGGCCGCACCACCACCGGGTGGGCTCGAAACTCCAACTTTTCGGTTAACAACCGATTGCGCTTGCCAATTGCGCCAAGGAGCAGTCGTGCTCCACTCTCACCACCATCAGAACATATCTTCAAAGCTATCAGCCCAAAGAAAAAAGCAACACACCACTCCTGGGAGGGCTCGAAACTCCAACACATCGGTTAACAGCCGATCGTGCTAGCCAATTGCGCCACGGAGACAGTCCTGCTCCACTCTCACCACCATCAGAACATTACTTCAAAGCTATCAGCCCAAAGAAAAAAAGCCCCGCACCACCACCGGGTGGGCTTGAAACTCCAACCTTTCGGTTAACAGCCGATCGCGCTAGCCATTTGCGCCACGGAGACAGTCCGGCTCCACTCTCACCACCATCAGAACATATCTTCAAAGCTATCAGCCCAAACAAAAAAAAGAGCCGCACCACTCCCGGGAGGGCTCAAAACTCCAAACTTTCGGTCAACAGCCGTTCGCGCTAGCCTATTGCGCCACGGAGACAGTCCTGCTCCACTCTCACCACCATCATAACATATCTTCAAAGCTATCAGCCCAAAGAAAAAAAAGCGCCGCACCACCACCGGGCGGGCTCGAAACTCCAACCTTTCGGTTAACAGCCCATCACGCTAGTCAATTGCGCCACGGAGACAGTCCTGCTCCACTCTCACCACCATCAGAACATATCTTCAAAGCTATCAGCTCAAAGGAGTAAAAGCGCCGCACCACCCCTGGTGGGCTCGAACCTCCATCCTTTCGGTTAACAGCCAATCGCGCTAGCCAATTGAGCCACGGAGACAGTCGTGCTCTACACTCACCACCATCAGAACATATCTTCAAAGCTATCAGCGCAAAGAAAAAAGCAACACACTAATTCCGGGAGGGCTCGGAACTCCAACCTTTCGGTTAGCAGCCAATTCAGCTAGTCAATTGCGCCACGGAGACAGTCTGCTCCACTCTCACCACCATCAAAACATATCTTCAAAGCTATCAGCCCCAAGAAAAAAAAGCGCCGCACCACCACCGGGTGGGCTCGAAACTCCAATTTTTTGGTTAACAGCCGATCGCGCTAGCCAATTGCACCACGGAGACAGTCCTGCTCCACTCTCACCACCATCAGAACATATCTTCAAAGCTATCAGCCCAAAGAAAAAAAAGCGCCGCACCACCACCGGGTGGGCTCGAAACTCCAACTTTTCGGTTAACAGCCGATAACGCTAGCCAATTGTGCCAAGGAGGCAGTCGTGCTCCACTCTCACCACCATCAGAACATATCTTCAAAGCTATCAGCCCAAAGAAAAAAAAGGGCCGCACCACCACCGGGTGGGCTCGAAACTCCAACTTTTCGGTTAACAACCGATTGCGCTTGCCAATTGCGCCAAGGAGCAGTCGTGCTCCACTCTCACCACCATCAGAACATATCTTCAAAGCTATCTGCCCAAAGAAAAAAGCAACACACCACTCCTGGGAGGGCTCGAAACTCCAACACATCGGTTAACAGCCGATCGTGCTAGCCAATTGCGCCACGGGGACAGTCCTGCTCCACTCTCACCACCATCAGAACATTACTTCAAAGCTATCAGCCCAAAGAAAAAAAGCCCCGCACCACCACCGGGTGGGCTTGAAACTCCAACCTTTCGGTTAACAGCCGATCGCGCTAGCCATTTGCGCCACGGAGACAGTCCGGCTCCACTCTCACCACCATCAGAACATATCTTCAAAGCTATCAGCCCAAACAAAAAAAAGAGCCGCACCACTCCCGGGAGGGCTCAAAACTCCAAACTTTCGGTCAACAGCCGATCGCGCTAGCCTATTGCGCCACGGAGACAGTCCTGCTCCACTCTCACCACCATCAGAACATATCTTCAAAGCTATCAGCCCAAAGAAAAAAAAGCGCCGCACCACCACCGGGCGGGCTCGAAACTCCAACCTTTCGGTTAACAGCCCATCACGCTAGTCAATTGCGCCACGGAGACAGTCCTGCTCCACTCTCACCACCATCAGTACATATCTTCAAAGCTATCAGCTCAAAGGAGTAAAAGCGCCGCACCACCCCTGGTGGGCTCGAACCTCCATCCTTTCGGTTAACAGCCAATCGCACTAGCCAATTGAGCCACGGAGACAGTCGTGCTCTACACTCACCACCATCAGAACATATCTTCAAAGCTATCAGCGCAAAGAAAAAAGCAACACACTAATTCTGGGAGGGCTCGGAACTCCAACCTTTCGGTTAGCAGCCAATTCAGCTAGTCAATTGCGCCACGGAGACAGTCTGCTCCACTCTCACCACCATCAAAACATATCTTCAAAGCTATCAGCCCCAAGAAAAAAAAGCGCCGCACCACCACCGGGTGGGCTCGAAACTCCAACTTTTCGGTTACCAGCCGATAACGCTAGCCAATTGCGCCAAGGAGGCAGTCGTGCTCCACTCTCACCACCATCAGAACATATCTTTAAAGCTATCAGCGCAAAGAAAAAAGCAACACACCACTCCCGGGAGGGCTCAAAACTCCAACCTATCGGTTAACAGCCGATCGTGCTAGCCAATTGCGCCACGGAGACAGTCCTGCTCCACTCTCACCACCATCAGAACATCACTTCAAAGCTATCAGCCTAAAGAAAAAAAAAGCGCCTCACCACCACCGGGTGGGCTCGAAACACCAACCTTTCGGTTAACAGCCGATTGCGCTAGCCATTTGCGCCACGGAGACAGTCCTGCTCCACTCTCACCACCATCAGAACATATCTTCAAAGCTATCAGCCCAAAGAAAAAAAAAGAGCCGCACCACCACCGGGTGGGCTCGAAACTCCAACATTTCGGTTAACAGCCGATCGCGCTAGCCAATATCGCAATGGAGACTGTCGTGCTCCACTCTCACCACCATCAGAACATATCTTCAAAGCTATCAGCGCAAAGAAAAAACAACACACCACTCCCGGGAGGGCTCGAAACTCCAACCTGTCGGTTAACAACCGATCGCGCTAGCCAATTGTGCCACGGAGACAGTCCTGCTCCACTCTCACCAGCATCAGAACATATCTTCAAAGCTATCAGCCCAAAGAAAAAAAGCGCTGCACCACCACCGGGTGGGCTCGAAACTCCAACTTTTCGGTTAACAGCCGATCGCGCTAGCCAATTGCGCCAAGGAGCAGTCGTGCTCCACTCTCACCACCATCAGAACATATCTTCAAAGCTATCAGCGCAAAGAAAAAAGCAACACACCACTCCCGGGAGGGCTCGAAACTCCAACCCATCGGTTAACAGCCGATCGTGCTAGCCAATTGCGCCACGGAGACAGTCCTGCTCCACTCTCACCACCATCAGAACATTACTTCAAAGCTATCAGCCCAAAGAAAAAAAAGAGCCGCACCACAACCGGGTAGGCTCGAAACTCCAACCTTTCGGTTAACAGCCGATCGCGCTGGCCAATATCGCCATGGAGACAGTCGTGCTCCACTCTCACCACCATCAGAACATATCTTCAAAGCTATCAGCGCAAAGAAAAAACAACACACCACTCCCGGGAGGGCTCGAAACTCCAACCTGTCGGTTAACAACCGATCGCGCTAGCCAATTGTGCCACGGAGACAGTCCTGCTCCACTCTCACCAGCATCAGAACATATCTTCAAAGCTATCAGCTCAAAGAAAAAAAGCGCCGCACCAGCCCTGGTGGGCTCGAACCTCCAACCTTTCGGTTAACAGCCAATCGCGCTAGCCAATTGAGCCACGGAGACAGTCGTGCTCTACACTCACCACCATCAGAACATATCTTCAAAGCTATCAGCGCAA
This sequence comes from Rhipicephalus microplus, assembly GCF_043290135.1. NCBI lineage: Eukaryota > Metazoa > Arthropoda > Arachnida > Ixodida > Ixodidae > Rhipicephalus > Rhipicephalus microplus. The sequence goes on from NC_134703.1 coordinate 176,869,941, forward strand.
AGAAAAAAGCAACACACTAATTCCGGGAGGGCTCGGAACTCCAACTTTTCGGTTAGCAGCCAATTCAGCTAGTCAATTGCGCCACGGAGACAGTCTTGCTCCACTCTCACCACCATCAAAACATATCTTCAAATACATGATTAAAGACACAGCGCAAACAACGGCAGGAAGAAAGGAAGAGACAGGACAGAGCGCTGCTCCTTTCTTCCTTTCTTCCTGCCGTTGTTTGCGCTGTGTCTTTAATCATGTATTTGAACCAACTCGCCCAAGCTTTAACCTTAGCAAATATCTTCAAAGCTATCAGCCCCAAGAAAAAAAAGCGCCGCACCACCACCGGCTGGCTCGAACCTCCATCCTTTCGGTTAACAGCCGATCGCGCTGACCAAATGCGCCACGGAGACAGTCCTGCTCCACTCTCACCACCATCAGAACATATCTTCAAAGCTATCAGCGCAAAAAAAAAGCAACACACCACTCCCGGGAGGGCTCAAAACACCAACCTATCGGTTAACAGCCGATCATGCTAGCCAATTGCGCCACGGAGACAGTCCTGCTCCACTCTCACCAGCATCAGAACATATCTTCAAAGCTATCAGCCCAAAGAAAAAAAAGCGCCGCACCACCACCGGGTGGGCTCGAAACTCCAACTTTTCGGTTAACAGCCGATCGCGCTAGCCAATTGCGCCAAGGAGCAGTCGTGCTCCACTCTCACCACCATCAGAACATATCTTCAAAGCTATCAGCGCAAAGAAAAAAGCCCCGCACTACCACCGGGTGGGCTTGAAACTCCAACCTTTCGGTTAACAGCCGATCGCGCTAGCCATTTGCGCCACGGAGACAGTCCTGCTCCACTCTCACCACCATCAGAACATATCTTCAAAGCTATCAGCCCAAACAAAAAAAAGAGCCGCACCACCACCGGGTGGGCTCGAAACTCCAACCTTTCGGTTAACAGCCGATCGCGCTAGCCCATTGCGCCATGGAGACAGTCGTGCTCCACTCTCACTACCATGAGAACATATCTTCAAAGCTATCAGCGCAAAGAAAAAAAACAACACACCACTCCCGGGAGGGCTCAAAACTCCAACCTTTCGGTTAACAGCCGATCGCGCTAGCCAATTGCGCCACGGAGACAGTCCTGCTCCACTCTCACCAACATCAGAACATACCTTCAAAGCTATTAGCGCGAAGAAAAAAAAAGTGCCGCACAACCACCGGGTGGGGTCGAACTTCCAACCCTTCGGTTAACAGCCCATCGCCCTAGCCAACTGCGCAACGGAGACAGTCCTGCTCCACTCTCACCACCCTCAGAACATAACTTCATAGCTATCAGCCCAAAGAAAAAAAAGCGCCGCACCACCACCGGGTGGGCTCGAAACTCCAACCTTTCGGTTAACAGCCGATCACGCTAGCCACTTGCGCCACGGAGACAGTTCTGCTTCACACTCACCACGATCAGAACATATCTTCAAAGCTATCAACCCAAAGAAAAAAAAGCGCCACTCCACCAGCGGGTGGGCTCGAACCTCCAATTTTTTGGTTAACAGCCGATCGCGCTAGCCAATTGCACCACGGAGACAGTCCTGCTCCACTCTCACCACCATCAGAACATATCTTCAAAGCTATCAGCCCAAAGAAAAAAAAGCGCCGCACCACCACCGGGTGGGCTCGAAACTCCAACTTTTCGGTTAACAGCCGATAACGCTAGCCAATTGCGCCAAGGAGGCAGTCGTGCTCCACTCTCACCACCATCAGAACATATCTTCAAAGCTATCAGCGCAAAGAAAAAAAAGCGCCGCACCACCACCGGGTGGCGTCGAAACTCCAACCTTTCGGTTAACAGCCGATTGCGCTAGCCATTTGCGCCATGGAGACAGTCGTGCTCCACTCTCATCACCATCAGAACATATCTTCAAAGCTATCAACGCAAAGAAAAAAACAACACACCACTCTCGGGAGGGTTCGAAACTCCAACCTTTCGGTTAACAGCCGATCGCGCTAGCCAATTGTGCCACGGAGACAGTCGTGCTCCACTCTCACCACCATCAGAACATATCTTCAAAGCTATCAGCCCAAAGAAAAAGAAGGGCCGCACCACCACCGGGTGGGCTCGAGACTCCAACTTTTCGGTTAACAACCGATCGCGCTAGCCAATTGCACCACGGAGACAGTCCTGCTCCACTCTCACCACCATCAGAACATATCTTCAGAGCTCTCAGCCCAAAGAAAAAAAATCGCCGCACCACCACCGGGTGGGCTCGAAACTCCAACTTTTCGGTTAACAGCCGATCGCGCTAGCCAATTGCGCCAAGGAGCAGTCGTGCTCCACTCTCACCACCATCAGAACATATCTTCAAAGCTATCAGCGCAAAGAAAAAAGCAACACACCACTCCCGGGAGAGCTCGAAACTCCAACCCATCGGTTAACAGCCGATCGTGCTAGCTAATTGCGCCACGGAGACAGTCCTGCTCCACTCTCACCACCATCAGAACATTACTTCAAAGCTATCAGCCCAAAGAAAAAAAGCCCCGCACCACCACCGGGTGGGCTTGAAACTCCAACCTTTCGGTTAACAGCCGATCGCGCTAGCCATTTGCGCCACGGAGACAGTCCTGCTCCACTCTCACCACCATCAGAACATATCTTCAAAGCTATCAGCCCAAACAAAAAAAAGAGCCGCACCACCACCGGGTGGGCTCGAAACTCCAACCTTTCGGTTAACAGCCGATCGCGCTAGCCCATTGCGCCATGGAGACAGTCGTGCTCCACTCTCACTACCATCAGAACATATCTTCAAAGCTATCAGCGCAAAGAAAAAAACAACACACCACTCCCGGGAGGGCTCAAAACTCCAACCTTTCGGTTAACAGCCGATCGCGCTAGCCAATTGCGCCACGGAGACAGTCCTGCTCCACTCTCACCACCATCAGAACATATCTTCAAAGCTATTAGCGCGAAGAAAAAAAAGTGCCGCCCAACCACCGGGTGGGGTCGAACCTCCAACCCTTCGGTTAACAGCCCATCGCCCTAGCCAACTGCGCAACGGAGACAGTCCTGCTCCACTCTCACCACCCTCATAACATAACTTCATAGCTATCAGCCCAAAGAAAAAAAAGCGCCGCACCACCACCGGGTGGGCTTGAAACTCCAACCTTTCGGTTAACAGCCGATCACGCTAGCCAATTGCGCCACGGAGACAGTCCTGCTTCACACTCACCACGATCAGAACATATCTTCAAAGCTATCAGCCCAAAGAAAAAAAAGCGCCGCTCCACCACCGGGTGGGCTCGAACCTCCAATTTTTTGGTTAACAGCCGATCGCGCTAGCCAATTGCACCACGGAGACAGTCCTGCTCCACTCTCACCACCATCAGAACATATCTTCAAAGCTATCAGCCCAAAGAAAAAAAAGCGCCGCACCACCACCGGGTGGGCTCGAAACTCCAACTTTTCGGTTAACAGCCGATAACGCTAGCCAATTGCGCCAAGGAGGCAGTCGTGCTCCACTCTCACCACCATCAGAACATATCTTCAAAGCTATCAACGCAAAGAAAAAAACAACACACCACTCCCGGGAGGGTTCGAAACTGCAACCTTTCGGTTAACAGCCGATCGCGCTAGCCAATTGTGCCACGGAGACAGTCGTGCTCCACTCTCACCACCATCAGAACATATCTTCAAAGCTATCAGCCCAAAGAAAAAAAAAGCGCCGCACCACCACCGGGTGGCCTCGAAACTCCAACCTTTCGGTTAACAGCCGATTGCGCTAGCCATTTGCGCCATGGAGACAGTCGTGCTCCACTCTCATCACCATCAGAACATATCTTCAAAGCTATCAACGCAAAGAAAAAAACAACACACCACTCCCGGGAGGGTTCGAAACTCCAACCTTTCGGTTAACAGCCGATCGCGCTAGCCAATTGTGCCACGGAGACAGTCGTGCTCCACTCTCACCACCATCAGAACATATCTTCAAAGCTATCAGCCCAAAGAAAAAAAAGGGCCGCACCACCACCGGGTGGGCTCGAGACTCCAACTTTTCGGTTAACAACCGATCGCGCTAGCCAATTGCACCACGGAGACAGTCCTGCTCCACTCTCACCACCATCAGAACATATCTTCAGAGCTATCAGCCCAAAGAAAAAAAATCGCCGCACCACCACCGGGTGGGCTCGAAACTCCAAACTTTCGGTTAACAGCCGATCGCGCTAGCCCATTGCGCCATGGAGACAGTCGTGCTCCACTCTCACTACCATCAGAACATATCTTCAAAGCTATCAGCGCAAAGAAAAAAACAACACACCACTCCCGGGAGGGCTCAAAACTCCAACCTTTCGGTTAACAGCCGATCGCGCTAGCCAATTGCGCCACGGAGACAGTCCTGCTCCACTCTCACCACCATCAGAACATATCTTCAAAGCTATTAGCGCGAAGAAAAAAAGTGCCGCCCAACCACCGGGTGGGGTCGAACCTCCAACCCTTCGGTTAACAGCCCATCGCCCTAGCCAACTGCGCAACGGAGACAGTCCTGCTCCACTCTCACCACCCTCAGAACATAACTTCATAGCTATCAGCCCAAAGAAAAAAAGCGCCGCACCACCACCGGGTGGGCTTGAAACTCCAACCTTTCGGTTAACAGCCGATCACGCTAGCCAATTGCGCCACGGAGACAGTCCTGCTTCACACTCACCACGATCAGAACATATCTTCAAAGCTATCAGCCCAAAGAAAAAAAAGCGCCGCTCCACCACCGGGTGGGCTCGAAACTCCAACTTTTCGGTTAACAGCCGATAACGCTAGCCAATTGCGCCAAGGAGGCAGTCGTGCTCCACTCTCACCACCATCAGAACATATCTTCAAAGCTATCAACGCAAAGAAAAAAACTACACACCACTCCCGGGAGGGTTCGAAACTGCAACCTTTTGGTTAACAGCCGATCGCGCTAGCCAATTGTGCCACGGAGACAGTCGTGCTCCACTCTCACCACCATCAGAACATATCTTCAAAGCTATCAGCCCAAAGAAAAAAAAGGGCCGCACCACCACCGGGTGGGCTCGAAACTCCAACTTTTCGGTTAACAACCGATCGCGCTAGCCAATTGCGCCAAGGAGCAGTCGTGCTCCACTCTCACCACCATCAGAACATATCTTCAAAGCTATCAGCCCAAAGAAAAAAGCAACACACCACTCCTGGGAGGGCTCGAAACTCCAACCCATCGGTTAACAGCCGATCGTGCTAGCCAATTGCGCCACGGGGACAGTCCTGCTCCACTCTCACCACCATCAGAACATCACTTCAAAGCTATCAGCCCAAAGAAAAAAAGCCCCGCACCACCACCGGGTGGGCTTGAAACTCCAACCTTTCGGTTAACAGCCGATCGCGCTAGCCATTTGCGCCACGGAGACAGTCCGGCTCCACTCTCACCACCATCAGAACATATCTTCAAAGCTATCAGCCCAAACAAAAAAAAGAGCCGCACCACTCCCGGGAGGGCTCAAAACTCCAAACTTTCGGTCAACAGCCGATCGCGCTAGCCTATTGCGCCACGGAGACAGTCCTGCTCCACTCTCACCACCATCAGAACATATCTTCAAAGCTATCAGCCCAAAGAAAAAAAAGGGCCGCACCACCACCGGGTGGGCTCGAGACTCCAACTTTTCGGTTAACAACCGATCGCGCTAGCCAATTGCACCACGGAGACAGTCCTGCTCCACTCTCATCACCATCAGAACATATCTTCAAAGCTATCAACGCAAAGAAAAAAACAACACACCACTCCCGGGAGGGTTCGAAACTCCAACCTTTCGGTTAACAGCCGATCGCGCTAGCCAATTGTGCCACGGAGACAGTCGTGCTCCACTCTCACCACCATCAGAACATATCTTCAAAGCTATCAGCCCAAAGAAAAAAAAGGGCCGCACCACCACCGGGTGGGCTCGAGACTCCAACTTTTCGGTTAACAACCGATCGCGCTAGCCAATTGCACCACGGAGACAGTCCTGCTCCACTCTCACCACCATCAGAACATATCTTCAGAGCTATCAGCCCAAAGAAAAAAAATCGCCGCACCACCACCGGGTGGGCTCGAAACTCCAACCTTTCGGTTAACAGCCGATCGCGCTAGCCCATTGCGCCATGGAGACAGTCGTGCTCCACTCTCACTACCATCAGAACATATCTTCAAAGCTATCAGCGCAAAGAAAAAAACAACACACCACTCCCGGGAGGGCTCAAAACTCCAACCTTTCGGTTAACAGCCGATCGCGCTAGCCAATTGCGCCACGGAGACAGTCCTGCTCCACTCTCACCACCATCAGAACATATCTTCAAAGCTATTAGCGCGAAGAAAAAAAGTGCCGCCCAACCACCGGGTGGGGTCGAACCTCCAACCCTTCGGTTAACAGCCCATCGCCCTAGCCAACTGCGCAACGGAGACAGTCCTGCTCCACTCTCACCACCCTCAGAACATAACTTCATAGCTATCAGCCCAAAGAAAAAAAGCGCCGCACCACCACCGGGTGGGCTTGAAACTCCAACCTTTCGGTTAACAGCCGATCACGCTAGCCAATTGCGCCACGGAGACAGTCCTGCTTCACACTCACCACGATCAGAACATATCTTCAAAGCTATCAGCCCAAAGAAAAAAAAGCGCCGCTCCACCACCGGGTGGGCTCGAAACTCCAACTTTTCGGTTAACAGCCGATAACGCTAGCCAATTGCGCCAAGGAGGCAGTCGTGCTCCACTCTCACCACCATCAGAACATATCTTCAAAGCTATCAACGCAAAGAAAAAAACTACACACCACTCCCGGGAGGGTTCGAAACTGCAACCTTTTGGTTAACAGCCGATCGCGCTAGCCAATTGTGCCACGGAGACAGTCGTGCTCCACTCTCACCACCATCAGAACATATCTTCAAAGCTATCAGCCCAAAGAAAAAAAAAGGGCCGCACCACCACCGGGTGGGCTCGAAACTCCAACTTTTCGGTTAACAACCGATCGCGCTAGCCAATTGCGCCAAGGAGCAGTCGTGCTCCACTCTCACCACCATCAGAACATATCTTCAAAGCTATCAGCCCAAAGAAAAAAGCAACACACCACTCCTGGGAGGGCTCGAAACTCCAACCCATCGGTTAACAGCCGATCGTGCTAGCCAATTGCGCCACGGGGACAGTCCTGCTCCACTCTCACCACCATCAGAACATCACTTCAAAGCTATCAGCCCAAAGAAAAAAAGCCCCGCACCACCACCGGGTGGGCTTGAAACTCCAACCTTTCGGTTAACAGCCGATCGCGCTAGCCATTTGCGCCACGGAGACAGTCCGGCTCCACTCTCACCACCATCAGAACATATCTTCAAAGCTATCAGCCCAAACAAAAAAAAGAGCCGCACCACTCCCGGGAGGGCTCAAAACTCCAAACTTTCGGTCAACAGCCGATCGCGCTAGCCTATTGCGCCACGGAGACAGTCCTGCTGCACTCTCACCACCATCAGAACATATCTTCAAAGCTATCAGCTCAAAGGAATAAAAGCGCCGCACCACCCCTGGTGGGCTCGAACCTCCAACCTTTCGGTTAACAGCCAATCGCGCTAGCCAATTGAGCCACGGAGACAGTCGTGCTCTACACTCACCACCATCAGAACATATCTTCAAAGCTATCAGCGCAAAGAAAAAAGCAACACACTAATTCCGGGAGGGCTCGGAACTCCAACCTTTCGGTTAGCAGCCAATTCAGCTAGTCAATTGCGCCACGGAGACAGTCTGCTCCACTCTCACCACCATCAAAACATATCTTCAAAGCTATCAGCCCCAAGAAAAAAAAGCGCCGCACCACCACCGGCTGGCTCGAACCTCCATCCTTTCGGTTAACAGCCGATCGCGCTAACCAAATGCGCCACGGAGACAGTCGTGCTCCACTCTCACCACCATCAGAACATATCTTCAAAGCTATCAGCGCAAAGAAAAAAGCAACACACCACTCCCGGGAGGGCTCGAAACTCCAAACTTTCGGTCAACAGCCGATCGCGCTAGCCTATAGCGCCACGGAGACAGTCCTGCTCCACTCTCACCACCATCAGAACATATCTTCAAAGCTATTAGCGCGAAGAAAAAAAAGTGCCGCACAACCACCGGGTGGGCTCGAACCTCCAACCTTTCGGTTAACAGCCCATCGCGCTAGCCAACTGCGCAACGGAGACCGTCCTGCTCCACTCTCACCACCCTCAGAACATATCTTCATAGCTATCAGCCCAAAGAAAAAAAAAGTGCTGCACCACCACCGGGTGGGCTCGAAACTCCAACCTTTCGGTTAACAGCCGATTGCGCTAGCCAATTGCGCCACGGAGACAGTCCTGCTTCACACTCACCACGATCAGAACATATCTTCAAAGCTATCAACGCAAAGAAAAAAACAACACACCACTCCCGGGAGGGTTCGAAACTCCAACCTTTCGGTTAACAGCCGATCGCGCTAGCCAATTGTGCCACGGAGACAGTCGTGCTCCACTCTCACCTCCATCAGAACATATCTTCAAAGCTATCAGCCCAAAGAAAAAAAAGGGCCGCACCACCACCGGGTGGGCTCGAAACTCCAACTTTTCGGTTAACAACCGATCGCGCTAGCCAATCGCGCCAAGGAGCAGTCGTGCTCCACTCTCACCACCATCAGAACATATCTTCAAAGCTATCAGCCCAAAGAAAAAAGCAACACACCACTCCTGGGAGGGCTCGAAACTCCAACCCATCGGTTAACAGCCGATTGTGCTAGCCAATTGCGCCACGGGGACAGTCCTGCTCCACTCTATCACCATCAGAACATTACTTCAAAGCTATCAGCCCAAAGAAAAAAAAGCCCCGCACCACCACCGGGTGGGCTTGAAACTCCAACCTTTCGGTTAACAGCCGATCGCGCTAGCCATTTGCGCCACGGAGACAGTCCGGCTCCACTCTCACCACCATCAGAACATATCTTCAAAGCTATCAGCCCAAACAAAAAAAAGAGCCGCACCACTCCCGGGAGGGCTCAAAACTCCAAACTTTCGGTCAACAGCCGATCGCGCTAGCCTATTGCGCCACGGAGACAGTCCTGCTCCATTCTCACCACCATCAGAACATATCTTCAAAGCTATCAGCCCAAAGAAAAAAAAGCGCCGCACCACCACCGGGCGGGCTTGAAACTCCAACCTTTCGGTTAACAGCCCATCACGCTAGTCAATTGCGCCACGGAGACAGTCCTGCTCCACTCTCACCACCATCAGAACATATCTTCAAAGCTATCAGCTCAAAGGAATAAAAGCGCCGCACCACCCCTGGTGGGCTCGAACCTCCAACCTTTCGGTTAACAGCCAATCGCGCTAGCCAATTGAGCCACGGAGACAGTCGTGCTCTACACTCACCACCATCAGAACATATCTTCAAAGCTATCAGCGCAAAGAAAAAAGCAACACACTAATTCCGGGAGGGCTCGGAACTCCAACCTTTCGGTTAGCAGCCAATTCAGCTAGTCAATTGCGCCACGGAGACAGTCTTGCTCCACTCTCACCACCATCAAAACATATTTTCAAAGCTATCAGCCCCAAGAAAAAAAAGCGCCGCACCACCACCGGCTGGCTTGAACCTCCATCCTTTCGGTTAACAGCCGATCGCGCTAACCAAATGCGCCACGGAGACAGTCGTGCTCCACTCTCACCACCATCAGAACATATCTTCAAAGCTATCAGCGCAAAGAAAAAAGCAACACACCACTCCCGGGAGGGCTCGAAACTCCAAACTTTCGGTCAACAGCCGATCGCGCTAGCCTATAGCGCCACGGAGACAGTCCTGCTCCACTCTCACCACCATCAGAACATATCTTCAAAGCTATTAGCGCGAAGAAAAAAAAGTGCCGCACAACCACCGGGTGGGCTCGAACCTCCAACCTTTCGGTTAACAGCCCATCGCGCTAGCCAACTGCGCAACGGAGACAGTCCTGCTCCACTCTCACCACCCTCAGAACATATCTTCATAGCTATCAGCCGAAAGAAAAAAAAAGTGCCGCACCACCACCGGGTGGGCTCGAAACTCCAACCTTTCGGTTAACAGCCGATCACGCTAGCCAATTGCGCCACGGACACAGTCCTGCTTCACACTCACCACAATCAGAACACATCTTACCACTATCAGCTTAAAGAAAAAAAAGCGCCGCAACCCCACCGGGTGGGCTCGAACCTCCAATTTTTTGGTTAACAGCCGATCGCGCTAGCCAATTGCGCCACGGAGAAAGTCCTGCTCCACTCTCACCACCATCAGAACATATCTTCAAAGCTATTAGCGCGAAGAAAAAAAAGTGCCGCACAACCACCGGGTGGGCTCGAATCTCCAACCTTTCGGTTAACAGCCCATCGCGCTAGCCAACTGCGCAACGGAGACAGTCCTGCTCCACTGTCACCACCCTCAGAACATATCTTCATAGCTATCAGCCCAAAGAAAAAAAAAGTGCCGCACCACCATTGGGTGGGCTCGAAACTCCAACCTTTCGGTTAACAGCCGATCACGCTAGCCAATTGCGCCACGGTGACAGTCCTGCTTCACACTCACCACGATCAGAACATATCTTCAAAGCTATCAGCCCAAAGAAAAAAAAGCGCCGCTCCACCACCGGGTGGGCTCGAACCTCCAATTTTTTGGTTAACAGCCGATCGCGCTAGCCAATTGTACCACGGAGACAGTCCTGCTCCACTCTCACCACCATCAGAACATATCTTCAAAGCTATCAACGCAAAGAAAAAAACAACACACCACTCCCGGGAGGGTTCGAAACTGCAACCTTTCGGTTAACAGCCGATCGCGCTAGCCAATTGTGCCACGGAGACAGTCGTGCTCCACTCTCACCACCATCAGAACATATCTTCAAAGGTATCAGCCCAAAGAAAAAAAAGGGCCGCACCACCACCGGGTGGGCTCGAAACTCCAACTTTTCGGTTAACAACCGATCGCGCTAGCCAATTGCGCCAAGGAGCAGTCGTGCTCCACTCTCACCACCATCAGAACATATCTTCAAAGCTATCAGCCCAAAGAAAAAAGCAACACACCACTCCTGGGAGGGCTCGAAACTCCAACCCATCGGTTAACAGCCGATCGTGCTAGCCAATTGCGCCACGGGGACAGTCCTGCTCCACTCTCACCACCATCAGAACATTACTTCAAAGCTATCAGCCCAAAGAAAAAAAGCCCCGCACCACCACCGGGTGGGCTTGAAACTCCAACCTTTCGGTTAACAGCCGATCGCGCTAGCCATTTGCGCCACGGAGACAGTCCGGCTCCACTCTCACCACCATCAGAACATATCTTCAAAGCTATCAGCCCAAACAAAAATAAGAGCCGCACCACTCCCGGGAGGGCTCAAAACTCCAAACGTTCGGTCAACAGCCGATCGCGCTAGCCTATTGCGCCACGGAGACAGTCCTGCTCCACTCTCACCACCATCAGAACATATCTTCAAAGCTATCAGCCCAAAGAAAAAAAAGCGCCGCACCACCACCGGGTGGGGTCGAACCTCCAACCCTTCGGTTAACAGCCCATCGCCCTAGCCAACTGCGCAACGGAGACAGTCCTGCTCCACTCTCACCATCCTCAGAACATAACTTCATAGCTATCAGCCCAAAGAAAAAAAAGCGCCGCTCCACCAGCGGGTGGGCTCGAACCTCCAATTGTTTGGTTAACAGCCGATCGCGCTAGCCAATTGCACCACGGAGACAGTCCTGCTTCACACTCACCACGATCAGAACATATCTTCAAAGCTATCAGCCCAAAGAAAAAAAAGCGCCACTCCACCACCGGGTGGGCTCGAACCTCCAATTTTTTGGTTAACAGCCGATCGCGCTAGCCAATTGCACCACGGAGACAGTCCTGCTCCACTCTCACCACCATCAGAACATATCTTCAAAGCTATCAGCCCAAAGAAAAAAAAGCGCCGCACCACCACCGGGTGGGTTCGAAACTCCAACTTTTCGGTTACCAGCCGATAACGCTAGCCAATTGCGCCAAGGAGGCAGTCGTGCTCCACTCTCACCACCATCAGAACATATCTTCAAAGCTATCAGCGCAAAGAAAAAAGCAACACACCACTCCCGGGAGGGCTCAAAACTCCAACCTATCGGTTAACAGCCGATCGTGCTAGCCAATTGCGCCACGGAGACAGTCCTGCTCCACTCTCACCACCATCAGAACATCACTTCAAAGCTATCAGCCTAAAGAAAAAAAAAAGCGCCGCACCACCACCGGGTGGGCTCGAAACTCCAACATTTTGGTTAACAGCCGATCGCGCTAGCCAATATCGCCATGGAGACTGTCGTGCTCCACTCTCACCACCATCAGAACATATCTTCAAAGCTATCAGCGCAAAGAAAAAACAACACACCACTCCCGGGAGGGCTCGAAACTCCAACCTGTCGGTTAACAACCGATCGCGCTAGCCAATTGTGCCACGGAGACAGTCCTGCTCCACTCTCACCAGCATCAGAACATATCTTCAAAGCTATCAGCCCAAAGAAAAAAAGCGCCGCACCACCACCGGGTGGGCCCGAAACTCCAACTTTTCGGTTAACAGCCGATCGCGCTAGCCAATTGCGCCAAGGAGCAGTCGTGCTCCACTCTCACCACCATCAGAACATATCTTCAAAGCTATCAGCGCAAAGAAAAAAGCAACACACCACTCCCGGGAGGGCTCGAAACTCCAACCCATCGGTTAACAGCCGATCGTGCTAGCCAATTGCGCCACGGAGACAGTCCTGCTCCACTCTCACCACCATCAGAACATTACTTCAAAGCTATCAGCCCAAAGAAAAAAAAAAGCGCCGCACCACCACCGGGTGGGCTCGAAACTCCAACCTTTCGGTTAACAGCCGATTGCGCCAGCCATTTGCGCCACGGAGACAGTCCTGCTCCACTCTCACCACCATCAGAACATATATTTAAAGCTATCAGCCCAAAGAAAAAAAAGAGCCGCACCACAACCGGGTAGGCTCGAAACTCCAACCTTTCGGTTAACAGCCGATCGCGCTAGCCAATATCGCCATGGAGACAGTCGTGCTCCACTCTCACCACCATCAGAACATATCTTCAAAGCTATCAGCCCAAAGAAAAAAGCAACACACCACTCCTGGGAGGGCTCGAAACTCCAACACATCGGTTAACAGCCGATCGTGCTAGCCTATTGCGCCACGGGGACAGTCCTGCTCCACTCACACCACCATCAGAACATTACTTCAAAGCTATCAGCCCAAAGAAAAAAAGCCCCGCACCACCACCGGGTGGGCTTGAAACTCCAACCTTTCGGTTAACAGCCGATCGCGCTAGCCATTTGCGCCACGGAGACAGTCCGGCTCCACTCTCACCACCATCAGAACATATCTTCAAAGCTATCAGCCCAAACAAAAAAAAGAGCCGCACCACTCCCGGGAGGGCTCAAAACTCCAAACTTTCGGTCAACAGCCGATCGCGCTAGCCTATTGCGCCACGGAGACAGTCCTGCTCCACTCTCACCAGCATCAGAACATATCTTCAAAGCTATCAGCTCAAAGAAAAAAAGCGCCGCACCAGCCCTGGTGGGCTCGAACCTCCAACCTTTCGGTTAACAGCCAATTGCGCTAGCCAATTGAGCCACGGAGACAGTCGTGCTCTGCACTCACCACCATCAGAACATATCTTCAAAGCTATCAGCGCAAAGAAAAAAGCAACACACTTATTCCGGGAGGGCTCGGAACTCCAACTTTTCGGTTAGCAGCCAATTCAGCTAGTCAATTGCGCCACGGAGACAGTCTTGCTCCACTCTCACCACCATCAAAACATATCTTCAAAGCTATCAGCCCCAAGAAAAAAAAGCGCCGCACCACCACCGGCTGGCTCGAACCTCCATCCTTTCGGTTAACAGCCGATCGCGCTAACCAAATGCGCCACGGAGACAGTCCTGCTCCACTCTCACCACCATCAGAACATATCTTCAAAGCTATTAGCGCGAAGAAAAAAAAGTGCCGCCCAACCACCGGGTGGGGTCGAACCTCCAACCCTTCGGTTAACAGCCCATCGCCCTAGCCAACTGCGCAACGGAGACAGTCCTGCTCCACTCTCACCATCCTCAGAACATAACTTCATAGCTATCAGCCCAAAGAAAAAAAAGCGCCGCTCCACCAGCGGGTGGGCTCGAACCTCCAATTTTTTGGTTAACAGCCGATCGCGCTAGCCAATTGCACCACGGAGACAGTCCTGCTTCACCCTCACCACGATCAGAACATATCTTCAAAGCTATCAGCCCAAAGAAAAAAAAGCGCCGCTCCACCACCGGGTGGGCTCGAACCTCAAATTTTTTGGTTAACAGCCGATCGCGCTAGCCAATTGCACCACAGAGACAGTCCTGCTCCACTCTCACCACCATCAGAACATATCTTCAAAGCTATCAGCCCAAAGAAAAAAAAGCGCCGCACCACCACCGGGTGGGCTCGAAACTCCAACTTTTCGGTTAACAGCCGATAACGCTAGCCAATTGTGCCAAGGAGGCAGTCGTGCTCCACTCTCACCACCATCAGAACATATCTTCAAAGCTATCAGCCCAAAGAAAAAAAAGGGCCGCACCACCACCGGGTGGGCCCGAAACTCCAACTTTTCGGTTAACAACCGATTGCGCTTGCCAATTGCGCCAAGGAGCAGTCGGGCTCCACTCTCACCACCATCAGAACATATCTTCAAAGCTATCAGCCCAAAGAAAAAAGCAACACACCACTCCTGGGAGGGCTCGAAACTCCAACACATCGGTTAACAGCCGATCGTGCTAGCCAATTGCGCCACGGGGACAGTCCTGCTCCACTCTCACCACCATCAGAACATTACTTCAAAGCTATCAGCCCAAAGAAAAAAAGCCCCGCACCACCACCGGGTGGGCTTGAAACTCCAACCTTTCGGTTAACAGCCGATCGCGCTAGCCATTTGCGCCATGGAGACAGTCCGGCTCCACTCTCACCACCATCAGAACATATCTTCAAAGCTATCAGCCCAAACAAAAAAAGAGCCGCACCACTCCCGGGAGGGCTCAAAACTCCAAACTTTCGGTCAACAGCCGATCGCGCTAGCCTATTGCGCCACGGAGACAGTCCTGCTCCACTCTCACCACCATCAGAACATATCTTCAAAGCTATCAGCCCAAAGAAAAAAAAGCGCCGCACCACCACCGGGCGGGCTCAAAACTCCAACCTTTCGGTTAACAGCCCATCACGCTAGTCAATTGCGCCACGGAGACAGTCCTGCTCCACTCTCACCACCATCAGAACATATCTTCAAAGCTATCAGCTCAAAGGAGTAAAAGCGCCGCACCACCTCTGGTGGGCTCGAACCTCCATCCTTTCGGTTGACAGCCAATCGCGCTAGCCAATTGAGCCACGGAGACAGTCGTGCTCTACACTCACCACCATCAGAACATATCTTCAAAGCTATCAGCGCAAAGAAAAAAGCAACACACTAATTCCGGGAGGGCTCGGAACTCCAACCTTTCGGTTAGCAGCCAATTCAGCTAGTCAATTGCGCCACGGAGACAGTCTGCTCCACTCTCACCACCATCAAAACATATCTTCAAAGCTATCAGCCCCAAGAAAAAAAAGCGCCGCACCACCACCGGGTGGGCTCGAAACTCCAACTTTTCGGTTACCAGCCGATAACGCTAGCCAATTGCGCCAAGGAGGCAGTCGTGCTCCACTCTCACCACCATCAGAACATATCTTCAAAGCTATCAGCGCAAAGAAAAAAGCAACACACCACTCCCGGGAGGGCTCAAAACTCCAACCTATCGGTTAACAGCCGATCGTGCTAGCCAATTGCGCCACGGAGACAGTCCTGCTCCACTCTCACCACCATCAGAACATCACTTCAAAGCTATCAGCCTAAAGAAAAAAAAAGCGCCGCACCACCACCGGGTGGGCTCGAAACTCCAACCTTTCGGTTAACAGCCGATTGCGCTAGCCATTTGCGCCACGGAGACAGTCCTGCTCCACTCTCACCACCATCAGAACATATCTTCAAAGCTATCAGCCCAAAGAAAAAAAAAGAGCCGCACCACCACCGGGTGGGCTCGAAACTCCAACATTTCGGTTAACAGCCGATCGCGCTAGCCAATATCGCCATGGAGACTGTCGTGCTCCACTCTCACCACCATCAGAACATATCTTCAAAGCTATCAGCGCAAAGAAAAAACAACACACCACTCCCGGGAGGGCTCGGAACTCCAACCTGTCGGTTAACAACCGATCGCGCTAGCCAATTGTGCCACGGAGACAGTCCTGCTACACTCTCACCCCCATCAGAACATCACTTCAAAGCTATCAGCCTAAAGAAAAAAAAAATTGCCCGCAGCTTCCCTCGGGGGAACACTGAGGAGGATGCGGACCATATAATTGGTTAACGGGGTGTTAAAGTGCGACTTACTTGGGTCGATGGCTAAATTGGTTAACGTGGTTGTGAAATGGGGTGTTAAATTGCGACTTACTTGGGTCGATGGCTGAATTGGTTAACGTGGTTGTAGGAGGGGGTGTTAAATGAGTGAACACGTACACACGTATGCGGAAGGGCGGCGCTGGTCGAAGGGACGTCGATCATTGTGTTTGTGGATTCGTTGGAATTCATTTCACCGCGACCTTGGACGTCGACGCGCCGTACAAACCAACCGACGAGCGGCAACTGAGCGAGCGAGCGCCGACCTTGAGTATATATACAGCACGACGGCGCATGCACTGTCAGCTGTTGAATGTTCTCGAAGCGCGACGCCACATGCGCGTCCACTGGAGAATCAGGAGAATTGTAGATGTCGAACGCGGTGTGTAGAGGAGGAAGGGTGCACAGATGGTGGAGGAGTGAAGCGCGCGCGGTGTGTAGAGGAGGAAGGGATGCACAGATGGTGGAAGAGTGGGCGACGGCGCGACGGCGCATGCGCGCGCGTCAGCTGTCGAATGTTCGAGAAGCGGTGCGGACGGCGCGGACGGCGCACTACAAGGCGCGAGTATAAGATGCTCCGCATCTAAAAAGCGCCGCACCACCACCGGGTGGGCTCGAAACTCCAACCTTTCGGTTAACAGCCGATTGCGCTAGCCATTTGCGCCACGGAGACAGTCCTGCTTCACTCTCACCACCATCAGAACATATCTTCAAAGCTATCAGCCCAAAGAAAAAAAAAGAGCCGCACCACCACCGGGTGGGCTCGAAACTCCAACATTTCGGTTAACAGCCGATCGCGCTAGCCAATATCGCCATGGAGACAGTCGTGCTCCACTCTCACCACCATCAGAACATATCTTCAAAGCTATCAGCGCAAAGAAAAAACAACACACCACTCCCGGGAGGGCTCGAAACTCCAACCTGTCGATTAACAACCGATCGCGCTAGCCAATTGTGCCACGGAGACAGTCCTGCTCCACTCTCACCACCATCAGAACATATCTTCAAAGCTATCAGCCCAAAGAAAAAAAAGCGCCGCTCCACCAGCGGGTGGGCTCGAACCTCCAATTTTTTGGTTAGCAGCCGATCGCGCTAGCCAATTGCACCACGGAGACAGTCCTGCTTCACACTCACCACGATCAGAACATATCTTCAAAGCTATCAGCCCAAAGAAAAAAAGCGCCGCTCCACCACCGGGTGGGCTCGAACCTCCAATTTTTTGGTTAACAGCCGATCGCGCTAGCCAATTGCACCACGGAGACAGTCCTGCTCCACTCTCACCACCATCAGAACATATCTTCAAAGCTATCAGCCCAAAGAAAAAAAAGCGCCGCACCACCACCGGGTGGGCTCGAAACTCCAACTTTTCGGTTAACAGCCGATAACGCTAGCCAATTGTGCCAAGGAGGCAGTCGTGCTCCACTCTCACCACCATCAGAACATATCTTCAAAGCTATCAGCCCAAAGAAAAAAAAGGGCCGCACCACCACCGGGTGGGCTCGAAACTCCAACTTTTCGGATAACAACCGATTGCGCTTGCCAATTGCGCCAAGGAGCAGTCGTGCTCCACTCTCACCACCATCAGAACATATCTTCAAAGCTATCAGCCCAAAGAAAAAAGCAACACACCACTCCTGGGAGGGCTCGAAACTCCAACACATCGGTTAACAGCCGATCGTGCTAGCCAATTGCGCCACGGGGACAGTCCTGCTCCACTCTCACCACCATCAGAACATTACTTCAAAGCTATCAGCCCAAAGAAAAAAAGCCCCGCACCACCACCGGGTGGGCTTGAAACTCCAACCTTTCGGTTAACAGCCGATCGCGCTAGCCATTTGCGCCACGGAGACAGTCCGGCTCCACTCTCACCACCATCAGAACATATCTTCAAAGCTATCAGCCCAAACAAAAAAAAGAGCCGCACCACTCCCGGGAGGGCTCAAAACTCCAAACTTTCGGTCAACAGCCGATCGCGCTAGCCTATTGCGCCACGGAGACAGTCCTGCTCCACTCTCACCACCATCATAACATATCTTCAAAGCTATCAGCCCAAAGAAAAAAAAGCGCCGCACCACCACCGGGCGGGCTCGAAACTCCAACCTTTCGGTTAACAGCCCATCACGCTAGTCAATTGCGCCACGGAGACAGTCCTGCTCCACTCTCACCACCATCAGAACATATCTTCAAAGCTATCAGCTCAAAGGAGTAAAAGCGCCGCACCACCCCTGGTGGGCTCGAACCTCCATCCTTTCGGTTAACAGCCAATCGAGCTAGCCAATTGAGCCACGGAGACAGTCGTGCTCTACACTCACCACCATCAGAACATATCTTCAAAGCTATCAGCGCAAAGAAAAAAGCAACACACTAATTCCGGGAGGGCTCGGAACTCCAACCTTTCGGTTAGCAGCCAATTCAGCTAGTCAATTGCGCCACGGAGACAGTCTGCTCCACTCTCACCACCATCAAAACATATCTTCAAAGCTATCAGCCCCAAGAAAAAAAAGCGCCGCACCACCACCGGGTGGGCTCGAAACTCCAATTTTTTGGTTAACAGCCGATCGCGCTAGCCAATTGCACCACGGAGACAGTCCTGCTCCACTCTCACCACCATCAGAACATATCTTCAAAGCTATCAGCCCAAAGAAAAAAAAGCGCCGCACCACCACCGGGTGGGCTCGAAACTCCAACTTTTCGGTTAACAGCCGATAACGCTAGCCAATTGTGCCAAGGAGGCAGTCGTGCTCCACTCTCACCACCATCAGAACATATCTTCAAAGCTATCAGCCCAAAGAAAAAAAAGGGCCGCACCACCACCGGGTGGGCTCGAAACTCCAATTTTTCGGTTAACAACCGATTGCGCTTGCCAATTGCGCCAAGGAGCAGTCGTGCTCCAATCTCACCACCATCAGAACATATCTTCAAAGCTATCAGCCCAAAGAAAAAAGCAACACACCACTCCTGGGAGGGCTCGAAACTCCAACACATCGGTTAACAGCCGATCGTGCTAGCCAATTGCGCCACGGGGACAGTCCTGCTCCACTCTCACCACCATCAGAACATTACTTCAAAGCTATCAGCCCAAAGAAAAAAAGCCCCGCACCACCACCGGGTGGGCTTGAAACTCCAACCTTTCGGTTAACAGCCGATCGCGCTAGCCATTTGCGCCACGGAGACAGTCCGGCTCCACTCTCACCACCATCAGAACATATCTTCAAAGCTATCAGCCCAAACAAAAAAAAGAGCCGCACCACTCCCGGGAGGGCTCAAAACTCCAAACTTTCGGTCAACAGCCGATCGCGCTAGCCTATTGCGCCACGGAGACAGTCCTGCTCCACTCTCACCACCATCAGAACATATCTTCAAAGCTATCAGCCCAAAGAAAAAAAAGCGCCGCACCACCACCGGGCGGGCTCGAAACTCCAACCTTTCGGTTAACAGCCCATCACGCTAGTCAATTGCGCCACGGAGACAGTCCTGCTCCACTCTCACCACCATCAGAACATATCTTCAAAGCTATCAGCTCAAAGGAGTAAAAGCGCCGCACCACCCCTGGTGGGCTCGAACCTCCATCCTTTCGGTTAACAGCCAATCGCGCTAGCCAATTGAGCCACGGAGACAGTCGTGCTCTACACTCACCACCATCAGAACATATCTTCAAAGCTATCAGCGCAAAGAAAAAAGCAACACACTAATTCCGGGAGGGCTCGGAACTCTAACCTTTCGGTTAGCAGCCAATTCAGCTAGTCAATTGCGCCACGGAGACAGTCTGCTCCACTCTCACCACCATCAAAACATATCTTCAAAGCTAACAGCCCCAAGAAAAAAAAGCGCCGCACCACCACCGGGTGGGCTCGAAACTCCAACTTTTCGGTTACCAGCCGATAACGCTAGCCAATTGCGCCAAGGAGGCAGTCGTGCTCCACTCTCACCACCATCAGAACATATCTTCAAAGCTATCAGCGCAAAGAAAAAAGCAACACACCACTCCCGGGAGGGCTCAAAACTCCAACCTATCGGTTAACAGCCGATCGTGCTAGCCAATTGCGCCACGGAGACAGTCCTGCTCCACTCTCACCACCATCAGAACATCACTTCAAAGCTATCAGCCTAAAGAAAAAAAAAAGCGCCGCACCACCACCGGGTGGGCTCGAAACTCCAACCTTTCGGTTAACAGCCGATTGCGCTAGCCATTTGCGCCACGGAGACAGTCCTGCTCCACTCTCACCACCATCAGAACATATCTTCAAAGCTATCAGCCCAAAGAAAAAAAAAAGAGCCGCACCACCACCGGGTGGGCTCGAAACTCCAACATTTCGGTTAACAGCCGATCGCGCTAGCCAATATCGCCATGGAGACTGTCGTGCTCCACTCTCACCACCATCAGAACATATCTTCAAAGCTATCAGCGCAAAGAAAAAACAACACACCACTCCCGGGAGGGCTCGAAACTCCAACCTGTCGGTTAACAACCGATCGCGCTAGCCAATTGTGCCACGGAGACAGTCCTGCTCCACTCTCACCAGCATCAGAACATATCTTCAAAGCTATCAGCCCAAAGAAAAAAAGCGCTGCACCACCACCGGGTGGGCTCGAAACTCCAACTTTTCGGTTAACAGCCGATCGCGCTAGCCAATTGCGCCAAGGAGCAGTCGTGCTCCACTCTCACCACCATCAGAACATATCTTCAAAGCTATCAGCGCAAAGAAAAAAGCAACACACCACTCCCGGGAGGGCTCGAAACTCCAACCCATCGGTTAACAGCCGATCGTGCTAGCCAATTGCGCCACGGAGACAGTCCTGCTCCACTCTCACCACCATCAGAACATTACTTCAAAGCTATCAGCCCAAAGAAAAAAAAAGCGCCGCACCACCACCGGGTGGGCTCGAAACTCCAACCTTTCGGTTAACAGCCGATTGCGCTAGCCATTTGCGCCACGGAGACAGTCCTGCTCCACTCTCACCACCATCAGAACATATCTTCAAAGCTATCAGCCCAAAGAAAAAAAAGAGCCGCACCACAACCGGGTAGGCTCGAAACTCCAACCTTTCGGTTAACAGCCGATCGCGCTAGCCAATATCGCCATGGAGACAGTCGTGCTCCACTCTCACCACCATCAGAACATATCTTCAAAGCTATCAGCGCAAAGAAAAAACAACACACCACTCCCGGGAGGGCTCGAAACTCCAACCTGTCGGTTAACAACCGATCGCGCTAGCCAATTGTGCCACGGAGACAGTCCTGCTCCACTCTCACCAGCATCAGAACATATCTTCAAAGCTATCAGCTCAAAGAAAAAAAGCGCCGCACCAGCCCTGGTGGGCTCGAACCTCCAACCTTTCGGTTAACAGCCAATCGCGCTAGCCAATTGAGCCACGGAGACAGTCGTGCTCTACACTCACCACCATCAGAACATATCTTCAAAGCTATCAGCGCAAAGAAAAAAGCAACACACTAATTCCGGGAGGGCTCGGAACTCCAACTTTTCGGTTAGCAGCCAATTCAGCTAGTCAATTGCGCCACGGAGACAGTCTTGCTCCACTCTCACCACCATCAAAACATATCTTCAAAGCTATCAGCCCCAAGAAAAAAAAGCGCCGCACCACCACCGGGTGGGCTCGAAACTCCAACTTTTCGGTTAACAGCCGATCGCGCTAGCCAATTGCGCCAAGGAGCAGTCGTGCTCCACTCTCACCACCATCAGAACATATCTTCAAAGCTATCAGCGCAAAGAAAAAAGCCCCGCACCACCACCGGGTGGGCTTGAAACTCCAACCTTTCGGTTAACAGCCGATCGCGCTAGCCATTTGCGCCACGGAGACAGTCCTGCTCCACTCTCACCACCATCAGAACATATCTTCAAAGCTATCAGCCCAAACAAAAAAAAGAGCCGCACCACCACCGGGTGGGCTCGAAACTCCAACCTTTCGGTTAACAGCCGATCGCGCTAGCCCATTGCGCCATGGAGACAGTCGTGCTCCACTCTCACTACCATGAGAACATATCTTCAAAGCTATCAGCGCAAAGAAAAAAACAACACACCACTCCCGGGAGGGCTCAAAACTCCAACCTTTCGGTTAACAGCCGATCGCGCTAGCCAATTGCGCCACGGAGACAGTCCTGCTCCACTCTCACCAACATCAGAACATATCTTCAAAGCTATTAGCGCGAAGAAAAAAAAGTGCCGCACAACCACCGGGTGGGGTCGAACTTCCAACCCTTCGGTTAACAGCCCATCGCCCTAGCCAACTGCGCAACGGAGACAGTCCTGCTCCACTCTCACCACCCTCAGAACATAACTTCATAGCTATCAGCCCAAAGAAAAAAAAGCGCCGAACCACCACCGGGTGGGCTCGAAACTCCAACCTTTCGGTTAACAGCCGATCACGCTAGCCACTTGCGCCACGGAGACAGTTCTGCTTCACACTCACCACGATCAGAACATATCTTCAAAGCTATCAACCCAAAGAAAAAAAAGCGCCACTCCACCAGCGGGTGGGCTCGAACCTCCAATTTTTTGGTTAACAGCCGATCGCGCTAGCCAATTGCACCACGGAGACAGTCCTGCTCCACTCTCACCACCACCAGAACATATCTTCAAAGCTATCAGCCCAAAGAAAAAAAAGCGCCGCACCACCACCGGGTGGGCTCGAAACTCCAACTTTTCGGTTAACAGCCGATAACGCTAGCCAATTGCGCCAAGGAGGCAGTCGTGCTCCACTCTCACCACCATCAGAACATATCTTCAAAGCTATCAGCGCAAAGAAAAAAAAAGCGCCGCACCACCACCGGGTGGCCTCGAAACTCCAACCTTTCGGTTAACAGCCGATTGCGCTAGCCATTTGCGCCATGGAGACAGTCGTGCTCCACTCTCATCACCATCAGAACATATCTTCAAAGCTATCAACGCAAAGAAAAAAACAACACACCACTCCCGGGAGGGTTCGAAACTCCAACCTTTCGGTTAACAGCCGATCGCGCTAGCCAATTGTGCCACGGAGACAGTCGTGCTCCACTCTCACCACCATCAGAACATATCTTCAAAGCTATCAGCCCAAAGAAAAAAAAGGGCCGCACCACCACCGGGTGGGCTCGAGACTCCAACTTTTCGGTTAACAACCGATCGCGCTAGCCAATTGCACCACGGAGACAGTCCTGCTCCACTCTCACCACCATCAGAACATATCTTCAGAGCTATCAGCCCAAAGAAAAAAAATCGCCGCACCACCACCGGGTGGGCTCGAAACTCCAACTTTTCGGTTAACAGCCGATCGCGCTAGCCAATTGCGCCAAGGAGCAGTCGTGCTCCACTCTCACCACCATCAGAACATATCTTCAAAGCTATCAGCGCAAAGAAAAAAGCAACACACCACTCCCGGGAGAGCTCGAAACTCCAACCCATCGGTTAACAGCCGATCGTGCTAGCCAATTGCGCCACGGAGACAGTCCTGCTCCACTCTCACCACCATCAGAACATATCTTCAAAGCTATCAGCCCAAACAAAAAAAAGAGCCGCACCACCACCGGGTGGGCTCGAAACTCCAACCTTTCGGTTAACAGCCGATCGCGCTAGCCCATTGCGCCATGGAGACAGTCGTGCTCCACTCTCACTACCATCAGAACATATCTTCAAAGCTATCAGCGCAAAGAAAAAAACAACACACCACTCCCGGGAGGGCTCGAAACTCCAACCTTTCGGTTAACAGCCGATCGCGCTAGCCAATTGCGCCACGGAGACAGTCCTGCTCCACTCTCACCACCATCAGAACATATCTTCAAAGCTATTAGCGCGAAGAAAAAAAAGTGCCGCCCAACCACCGGGTGGGGTCGAACCTCCAACCCTTCGGTTAACAGCCCATCGCCCTAGCCAACTGCGCAACGGAGACAGTCCTGCTCCACTCTCACCACCCTCATAACATAACTTCATAGCTATCAGCCCAAAGAAAAAAAAGCGCCGCACCACCACCGGGTGGGCTTGAAACTCCAACCTTTCTGTTAACAGCCGATCACGCTAGCCAATTGCGCCACGGAGACAGTCCTGCTTCACACTCACCACGATCAGAACATATCTTCAAAGCTATCAGCCCAAAGAAAAAAAAGCGCCGCTCCACCACCGGGTGGGCTCGAACCTCCAATTTTTTGGTTAACAGCCGATCGCGCTAGCCAATTGCACCACGGAGACAGTCCTGCTCCACTCTCACCACCATCAGAACATATCTTCAAAGCTATCAGCCCAAAGAAAAAAAAAGCGCCGCACCACCACCGGGTGGGCTCGAAACTCCAACTTTTCGGTTAACAGCCGATAACGCTAGCCAATTGCGCCAAGGAGGCAGTCGTGCTCCACTCTCACCACCATCAGAACATATCTTCAAAGCTATCAACGCAAAGAAAAAAACAACACACCACTCCCGGGAGGGTTCGAAACTGCAACCTTTCGGTTAACAGCCGATCGCGCTAGCCAATTGTGCCACGGAGACAGTCGTGCTCCACTCTCACCACCATCAGAACATATCTTCAAAGCTATCAGCCCAAAGAAAAAAAAAGCGCCGCACCACCACCGGGTGGCCTCGAAACTCCAACCTTTCGGTTAACAGCCGATTGCGCTAGCCATTTGCGCCATGGAGACAGTCGTGCTCCACTCTCATCACCATCAGAACATATCTTCAAAGCTATCAACGCAAAGAAAAAAACAACACACCACTCCCGGGAGGGTTCGAAACTCCAACCTTTCGGTTAACAGCCGATCGCGCTAGCCAATTGTGCCACGGAGACAGTCGTGCTCCACTCTCACCACCATCAGAACATATCTTCAAAGCTATCAGCCCAAAGAAAAAAAAGGGCCGCACCACCACCGGGTGGGCTCGAGACTCCAACTTTTCGGTTAACAACCGATCGCGCTAGCCAATTGCACCACGGAGACAGTCCGGCTCCACTCTCACCACCATCAGAACATATCTTCAAAGCTATCAGCCCAAACAAAAAAAAGAGCCGCACCACTCCCGGGAGGGCTCAAAACTCCAAACTTTCGGTCAACAGCCGATCGCGCTAGCCTATTGCGCCACGGAGACAGTCCTGCTCCACTCTCACCACCATCAGAACATATCTTCAAAGCTATCAGCTCAAAGGAAAAAAGCGCCGCACCACCCCTGGTGGGCTCGAACCTCCAACCTTTCGGTTAACAGCCAATCACGCTAGCCAATTGAGCCACGGAGACAGTCGTGCTCCACTCTCACCACCATCAGAACATATCTTCAAAGCTATTAGCGCGAAGAAAAAAAGTGCCGCCCAACCACCGGGTGGGGTCGAACCTCCAACCCTTCGGTTAACAGCCCATCG
The DNA here is from genome assembly GCF_043290135.1 of Rhipicephalus microplus. Lineage (NCBI taxonomy): Eukaryota > Metazoa > Arthropoda > Arachnida > Ixodida > Ixodidae > Rhipicephalus > Rhipicephalus microplus. Next base: position 176,895,729 of record NC_134703.1, read on the forward strand.
CCCTAGCCAACTGCGCAACGGAGACAGTCCTGCTCCACTCTCACCACCCTCAGAACATAACTTCATAGCTATCAGCCCAAAGAAAAAAAGCGCCGCACCACCACCGGGTGGGCTTGAAACTCCAACCTTTCGGTTAACAGCCGATCACGCTAGCCAATTGCGCCACGGAGACAGTCCTGCTTCACACTCACCACGATCAGAACATATCTTCAAAGCTATCAGCCCAAAGAAAAAAAATCGCCGCACCACCACCGGGTGGGCTCGAAACTCCAACCTTTCGGTTAACAGCCGATCGCGCTAGCCCATTGCGCCATGGAGACAGTCGTGCTCCACTCTCACTACCATCAGAACATATCTTCAAAGCTATCAGCGCAAAGAAAAAAACAACACACCACCCCCGGGAGGGCTCAAAACTCCAACCTTTCGGTTAACAGCCGATCGCGCTAGCCAATTGCGCCACGGAGACAGTCCTGCTCCACTCTCACCACCATCAGAACATATCTTCAAAGCTATTAGCGCGAAGAAAAAAAGTGCCGCCCAACCACCGGGTGGGGTCGAACCTCCAACCCTTCGGTTAACAGCCCATCGCCCTAGCCAACTGCGCAACGGAGACAGTCCTGCTCCACTCTCACCACCCTCAGAACATAACTTCATAGCTATCAGCCCAAAGAAAAAAAGCGCCGCACCACCACCGGGTGGGCTTGAAACTCCAACCTTTCGGTTAACAGCCGATCACGCTAGCCAATTGCGCCACGGAGACAGTCCTGCTTCACACTCACCCCGATCAGAACATATCTTCAAAGCTATCAGCCCAAAGAAAAAAAAGCGCCGCTCCACCACCGGGTGGGCTCGAAACTCCAACTTTTCGGTTAACAGCCGATAACGCTAGCCAATTTCGCCAAGGAGGCAGTCGTGCTCCACTCTCACCACCATCAGAACATATCTTCAAAGCTATCAACGCAAAGAAAAAAACTACACACCACTCCCGGGAGGGTTCGAAACTGCAACCTTTCGGTTAACAGCCGATCGCGCTAGCCAATTGTGCCACGGAGACAGTCGTGCTCCACTCTCACCACCATCAGAACATATCTTCAAAGCTATCAGCCCAAAGAAAAAAAAGGGCCGCACCACCACCGGGTGGGCTCGAAAGTCCAACTTTTCGGTTAACAACCGATCGCGCTAGCCAATTGCGCCAAGGAGCAGTCGTGCTCCACTCTCACCACCATCAGAACATATCTTCAAAGCTATCAGCCCAAAGAAAAAAGCAACACACCACTCCTGGGAGGGCTCGAAACTCCAACCCATCGGTTAACAGCCGATCGTGCTAGCCAATTGCGCCACGGGGACAGTCCTGCTCCACTCTCACCACCATCAGAACATCACTTCAAAGCTATCAGCCCAAAGAAAAAAAGCCCCGCACCACCACCGGGTGGGCTTGAAACTCCAACCTTTCGGTTAACAGCCGATCGCGCTAGCCATTTGCGCCACGGAGACAGTCCGGCTCCACTCTCACCACCATCAGAACATATCTTCAAAGCTATCAGCCCAAACAAAAAAAAGAGCCGCACCACTCCCGGGAGGGCTCAAAACTCCGAACTTTCGGTCAACAGCCGATCGCGCTAGCCTATTGCGCCACGGAGACAGTCCTGCTCCACTCTCACCACCATCAGAACATATCTTCAAAGCTATCAGCTCAAAGGAATAAAAGCGCCGCACCACCCCTGGTGGGCTCGAACCTCCAACCTTTCGGTTAACAGCCAATCACGCTAGCCAATTGAGCCACGGAGACAGTCGTGCTCTACACTCACCACCATCAGAACATATCTTCAAAGCTATCAGCGCAAAGAAAAAAGCAACACACTAATTCCGGGAGGGCTCGGAACTCCAACCTTTCGGTTAGCAGCCAATTCAGCTAGTCAATTGCGCCACGGAGACAGTCTGCTCCACTCTCACCACCATCAAAACATATCTTCAAAGCTATCAGCCCCAAGAAAAAAAAGCGCCGCACCACCACCGGCTGGCTCGAACCTCCATCCTTTCGGTTAACAGCCGATCGCGCTAACCAAATGCGCCACGGAGACAGTCGTGCTCCACTCTCACCACCATCAGAACATATCTTCAAAGCTATCAGCGCAAAGAAAAAAGCAACACACCACTCCCGGGAGGGCTCGAAACTCCAAACTTTCGGTCAACAGCCGATCGCGCTAGCCTATAGCGCCACGGAGACAGTCCTGCTCCACTCTCACCACCATCAGAACATATCTTCAAAGCTATCAGCCCAAAGAAAAAAAATCGCCGCACCACCACCGGGTGGGCTCGAAACTCCAACCTTTCGGTTAACAGCCGATCGCGCTAGCCCATTGCGCCATGGAGACAGTCGTGCTCCACTCTCACTACCATCAGAACATATCTTCAAAGCTATCAGCGCAAAGAAAAAAACAACACACCACCCCCGGGAGGGCTCAAAACTCCAACCTTTCGGTTAACAGCCGATCGCGCTAGCCAATTGCGCCACGGAGACAGTCCTGCTCCACTCTCACCACCATCAGAACATATCTTCAAAGCTATTAGCGCGAAGAAAAAAAGTGCCGCCCAACCACCGGGTGGGGTCGAACCTCCAACCCTTCGGTTAACAGCCCATCGCCCTAGCCAACTGCGCAACGGAGACAGTCCTGCTCCACTCTCACCACCCTCAGAACATAACTTCATAGCTATCAGCCCAAAGAAAAAAAGCGCCGCACCACCACCGGGTGGGCTTGAAACTCCAACCTTTCGGTTAACAGCCGATCACGCTAGCCAATTGCGCCACGGAGACAGTCCTGCTTCACACTCACCCCGATCAGAACATATCTTCAAAGCTATCAGCCCAAAGAAAAAAAAGCGCCGCTCCACCACCGGGTGGGCTCGAAACTCCAACTTTTCGGTTAACAGCCGATAACGCTAGCCAATTTCGCCAAGGAGGCAGTCGTGCTCCACTCTCACCACCATCAGAACATATCTTCAAAGCTATCAACGCAAAGAAAAAAACTACACACCACTCCCGGGAGGGTTCGAAACTGCAACCTTTCGGTTAACAGCCGATCGCGCTAGCCAATTGTGCCACGGAGACAGTCGTGCTCCACTCTCACCACCATCAGAACATATCTTCAAAGCTATCAGCCCAAAGAAAAAAAAGGGCCGCACCACCACCGGGTGGGCTCGAAAGTCCAACTTTTCGGTTAACAACCGATCGCGCTAGCCAATTGCGCCAAGGAGCAGTCGTGCTCCACTCTCACCACCATCAGAACATATCTTCAAAGCTATCAGCCCAAAGAAAAAAGCAACACACCACTCCTGGGAGGGCTCGAAACTCCAACCCATCGGTTAACAGCCGATCGTGCTAGCCAATTGCGCCACGGGGACAGTCCTGCTCCACTCTCACCACCATCAGAACATCACTTCAAAGCTATCAGCCCAAAGAAAAAAAGCCCCGCACCACCACCGGGTGGGCTTGAAACTCCAACCTTTCGGTTAACAGCCGATCGCGCTAGCCATTTGCGCCACGGAGACAGTCCGGCTCCACTCTCACCACCATCAGAACATATCTTCAAAGCTATCAGCCCAAACAAAAAAAAGAGCCGCACCACTCCCGGGAGGGCTCAAAACTCCGAACTTTCGGTCAACAGCCGATCGCGCTAGCCTATTGCGCCACGGAGACAGTCCTGCTCCACTCTCACCACCATCAGAACATATCTTCAAAGCTATCAGCTCAAAGGAATAAAAGCGCCGCACCACCCCTGGTGGGCTCGAACCTCCAACCTTTCGGTTAACAGCCAATCACGCTAGCCAATTGAGCCACGGAGACAGTCGTGCTCTACACTCACCACCATCAGAACATATCTTCAAAGCTATCAGCGCAAAGAAAAAAGCAACACACTAATTCCGGGAGGGCTCGGAACTCCAACCTTTCGGTTAGCAGCCAATTCAGCTAGTCAATTGCGCCACGGAGACAGTCTGCTCCACTCTCACCACCATCAAAACATATCTTCAAAGCTATCAGCCCCAAGAAAAAAAAGCGCCGCACCACCACCGGCTGGCTCGAACCTCCATCCTTTCGGTTAACAGCCGATCGCGCTAACCAAATGCGCCACGGAGACAGTCGTGCTCCACTCTCACCACCATCAGAACATATCTTCAAAGCTATCAGCGCAAAGAAAAAAGCAACACACCACTCCCGGGAGGGCTCGAAACTCCAAACTTTCGGTCAACAGCCGATCGCGCTAGCCTATAGCGCCACGGAGACAGTCCTGCTCCACTCTCACCACCATCAGAACATATCTTCAAAGCTATTAGCGCGAAGAAAAAAAAGTGCCGCACAACCACCGGGTGGGCTCGAACCTCCAACCTTTCGGTTAACAGCCCATCGCGCTAGCCAACTGCGCAACGGAGACCGTCCTGCTCCACTCTCACCACCCTCAGAACATATCTTCATAGCTATCAGCCCAAAGAAAAAAAAAGTGCCGCACCACCACCGGGTGGGCTCGAAACTCCAACCTTTCGGTTAACAGCCGATTGCGCTAGCCAATTGCGCCACGGAGACAGTCCTGCTTCACACTCACCACGATCAGAACATATCTTCAAAGCTATCAACGCAAAGAAAAAAACAACACACCACTCCCGGGAGGGTTCGAAACTCCAACCTTTCGGTTAACAGCCGATCGCGCTAGCCAATTGTGCCACGGAGACAGTCGTGCTCCACTCTCACCTCCATCAGAACATATCTTCAAAGCTATCAGCCCAAAGAAAAAAAAGGGCCGCACCACCACCGGGTGGGCTCGAGACTCCAACTTTTCGGTTAACAACCGATCGCGCTAGCCAATTGCACCACGGAGACAGTCCTGCTCCACTCTCACCACCATCAGAACATATCTTCAGAGCTATCAGCCCAAAGAAAAAAAATCGCCGCACCACCACCGGGTGGGCTCGAAACTCCAACCTTTCGGTTAACAGCCGATCGCGCTAGCCCATTGCGCCATGGAGACAGTCGTGCTCCACTCTCACTACCATCAGAACATATCTTCAAAGCTATCAACGCAAAGAAAAAAACTACACACCACTCCCGGGAGGGTTCGAAACTGCAACCTTTCGGTTAACAGCCGATCGCGCTAGCCAATTGTGCCACGGAGACAGTCGTGCTCCACTCTCACCACCATCAGAACATATCTTCAAAGCTATCAGCCCAAAGAAAAAAAAGGGCCGCACCACCACCGGGTGGGCTCGAAACTCCAACCTTTCGGTTAACAGCCGATCGCGCTAGCCCATTGCGCCATGGAGACAGTCGTGCTCCACTCTCACTACCATCAGAACATATCTTCAAAGCTATCAGCCCAAAGAAAAAAAAGCGCCGCTCCACCACCGGGTGGGCTCGAAACTCCAACTTTTCGGTTAACAGCCGATAACGCTAGCCAATTGCGCCAAGGAGGCAGTCGTGCTCCACTCTCACCACCATCAGAACATATCTTCAAAGCTATCAACGCAAAGAAAAAAACTACACACCACTCCCGGGAGGGTTCGAAACTGCAACCTTTCGGTTAACAGCCGATCGCGCTAGCCAATTGTGCCACGGAGACAGTCGTGCTCCACTCTCACCACCATCAGAACATATCTTCAAAGCTATCAGCCCAAAGAAAAAAAAGGGCCGCACCACCACCGGGTGGGCTCGAAACTCCAACTTTTCGGTTAACAACCGATCGCGCTAGCCAATTGCGCCAAGGAGCAGTCGTGCTCCACTCTCACCACCATCAGAACATATCTTCAAAGCTATCAGCCCAAAGAAAAAAACAACACACCACCCCCGGGAGGGCTCAAAACTCCAACCTTTCGGTTAACAGCCGATCGCGCTAGCCAATTGCGCCACGGAGACAGTCCTGCTCCACTCTCACCACCATCAGAACATATCTTCAAAGCTATTAGCGCGAAGAAAAAAAGTGCCGCCCAACCACCGGGTGGGGTCGAACCTCCAACCCTTCGGTTAACAGCCCATCGCCCTAGCCAACTGCGCAACGGAGACAGTCCTGCTCCACTCTCACCACCCTCAGAACATAACTTCATAGCTATCAGCCCAAAGAAAAAAAGCGCCGCACCACCACCGGGTGGGCTTGAAACTCCAACCTTTCGGTTAACAGCCGATCACGCTAGCCAATTGCGCCACGGAGACAGTCCTGCTTCACACTCACCACGATCAGAACATATCTTCAAAGCTATCAGCCCAAAGAAAAAAAAGCGCCGCTCCACCACCGGGTGGGCTCGAAACTCCAACTTTTCGGTTAACAGCCGATAACGCTAGCCAATTGCGCCAAGGAGGCAGTCGTGCTCCACTCTCACCACCATCAGAACATATCTTCAAAGCTATCAACGCAAAGAAAAAAACTACACACCACTCCCGGGAGGGTTCGAAACTGCAACCTTTCGGTTAACAGCCGATCGCGCTAGCCAATTGTGCCACGGAGACAGTCGTGCTCCACTCTCACCACCATCAGAACATATCTTCAAAGCTATCAGCCCAAAGAAAAAAAAGGGCCGCACCACCACCGGGTGGGCTCGAAACTCCAACTTTTCGGTTAACAACCGATCGCGCTAGCCAATTGCGCCAAGGAGCAGTCGTGCTCCACTCTCACCACCATCAGAACATATCTTCAAAGCTATCAGCCCAAAGAAAAAAGCAACACACCACTCCTGGGAGGGCTCGAAACTCCAACCCATCGGTTAACAGCCGATCGTGCTAGCCAATTGCGCCACGGGGACAGTCCTGCTCCACTCTCACCACCATCAGAACATCACTTCAAAGCTATCAGCCCATAGAAAAAAAGCCCCGCACCACCACCGGGTGGGCTTGAAACTCCAACCTTTCGGTTAACAGCCGATCGCGCTAGCCATTTGCGCCACGGAGACAGTCCGGCTCCACTCTCACCACCATCAGAACATATCTTCAAAGCTATCAGCCCAAACAAAAAAAAGAGCCGCACCACTCCCGGGAGGGCTCAAAACTCCAAACTTTCGGTCAACAGCCGATCGCGCTAGCCTATTGCGCCACGGAGACAGTCCTGCTCCACTCTCACCACCATCAGAACATATCTTCAAAGCTATCAGCTCAAAGGAATAAAAGCGCCGCACCACCCCTGGTGGGCTCGAACCTCCAACCTTTCGGTTAACAGCCAATCACGCTTGCCAATTGAGCCACGGAGACAGTCGTGCTCTACACTCACCACCATCAGAACATATCTTCAAAGCTATCAGCGCAAAGAAAAAAGCAACACACTAATTCCGGGAGGGCTCGGAACTCCAACCTTTCGGTTAGCAGCCAATTCAGCTAGTCAATTGCGCCACGGAGACAGTCTGCTCTACTCTCACCACCATCAAAACATATCTTCAAAGCTATCAGCCCCAAGAAAAAAAAGCGCCGCACCACCACCGGCTGGCTCGAACCTCCATCCTTTCGGTTAACAGCCGATCGCGCTAACCAAATGCGCCACGGAGACAGTCGTGCTCCACTCTCACCACCATCAGAACATATCTTCAAAGCTATCAGCGCAAAGAAAAAAGCAACACACCACTCCCGGGAGGGCTCGAAACTCCAAACTTTCGGTCAACAGCCGATCGCGCTAGCCTATAGCGCCACGGAGACAGTCCTGCTCCACTCTCACCACCATCAGAACATATCTTCAAAGCTATTAGCGCGAAGAAAAAAAAGTGCCGCACAACCACCGGGTGGGCTCGAACCTCCAACCTTTCGGTTAACAGCCCATCGCGCTAGCCAACTGCGCAACGGAGACCGTCCTGCTCCACTCTCACCACCCTCAGAACATATCTTCATAGCTATCAGCCCAAAGAAAAAAAAAGTGCCGCACCACCACCGGGTGGGCTCGAAACTCCAACCTTTCGGTTAACAGCCGATTGCGCTAGCCAATTGCGCCACGGAGACAGTCCTGCTTCACACTCACCACGATCAGAACATATCTTCAAAGCTATCAACGCAAAGAAAAAAACAACACACCACTCCCGGGAGGGTTCGAAACTCCAACCTTTCGGTTAACAGCCGATCGCGCTAGCCAATTGTGCCACGGAGACAGTCGTGCTCCACTCTCACCTCCATCAGAACATATCTTCAAAGCTATCAGCCCAAAGAAAAAAAAGGGCCGCACCACCACCGGGTGGGCTCGAAACTCCAACTTTTCGGTTAACAACCGATCGCGCTAGCCAATCGCGCCAAGGAGCAGTCGTGCTCCACTCTCACCACCATCAGAACATATCTTCAAAGCTATCAGCTCAAAGAAAAAAGCAACACACCACTCCTGGGAGGGCTCGAAACTCCAACCCATCGGTTAACAGCCGATTGTGCTAGCCAATTGCGCCACGGGGACAGTCCTGCTCCACTCTCACCACCATCAGAACATTACTTCAAAGCTATCAGCCCAAAGAAAAAAAAGCCCCGCACCACCACCGGGTGGGCTTGAAACTCCAACCTTTCGGTTAACAGCCGCTCGCGCTAGCCATTTGCGCCACGGAGACAGTCCGGCTCCACTCTCACCACCATCAGAACATATCTTCAAAGCTATCAGCCCAAACAAAAAAAAGAGCCGCACCACTCCCGGGAGGGCTCAAAACTCCAAACTTTCGGTCAACAGCCGATCGCGCTAGCCTATTGCGCCACGGAGACAGTCCTGCTCCATTCTCACCACCATCAGAACATATCTTCAAAGCTATCAGCCCAAAGAAAAAAAAGCGCCGCACCACCACCGGGCGGGCTCGAAACTCCAACCTTTCGGTTAACAGCCCATCACGCTAGTCAATTGCGCCACGGAGACAGTCCTGCTCTACTCTCACCACCATCAGAACATATCTTCAAAGCTATCAGCTCAAAGGAATAAAAGCGCCGCACCACCCCTGGTGGGCTCGAACCTCCAACCTTTCGGTTAACAGCCAATCGCGCTAGCCAATTGAGCCACGGAGACAGTCGTGCTCTACACTCACCACCATCAGAACATATCTTCAAAGCTATCAGCGCAAAGAAAAAAGCAACACACTAATTCCGGGAGGGCTCGGAACTCCAACCTTTCGGTTAGCAGCCAATTCAGCTAGTCAATTGCGCCACGGAGACAGTCTTGCTCCACTCTCACCACCATCAAAACATATCTTCAAAGCTATCAGCCCCAAGAAAAAAAAGCGCCGCACCACCACCGGCTGGCTTGAACCTCCATCCTTTCGGTTAACAGCCGATCGCGCTAACCAAATGCGCCACGGAGACAGTCGTGCTCCACTCTCACCACCATCAGAACATATCTTCAAAGCTATCAGCGCAAAGAAAAAAGCAACACACCACTCCCGGGAGGGCTCGAAACTCCAAACTTTCGGTCAACAGCCGATCGCGCTAGCCTATAGCGCCACGGAGACAGTCCTGCTCCACTCTCACCACCATCAGAACATATCTTCAAAGCTATTAGCGCGAAGAAAAAAAAGTGCCGCACAACCACCGGGTGGGCTCGAACCTCCAACCTTTCGGTTAACAGCCCATCGCGCTAGCCAACTGCGCAACGGAGACAGTCCTGCTCCACTCTCACCACCCTCAGAACATATCTTCATAGCTATCAGCCGAAAGAAAAAAAAAGTGCCGCGCCACCACCGGGTGGGCTCGAAACTCCAACCTTTCGGTTAACAGCCGATCACGCTAGCCAATTGCGCCACGGACACAGTCCTGCTTCACACTCACCACAATCAGAACACATCTTACCACTATCAGCTTAAAGAAAAAAAAGCGCCGCAACCCCACCGGGTGGGCTCGAACCTCCAATTTTTTGGTTAACAGCCGATCGCGCTAGCCAATTGCGCCACGGAGAAAGTCCTGCTCCACTCTCACCACCATCAGAACATATCTTCAAAGCTATTAGCGCGAAGAAAAAAAAGTGCCGCACAACCACCGGGTGGGCTCGAATCTCCAACCTTTCGGTTAACAGCCCATCGCGCTAGCCAACTGCGCAACGGAGACAGTCCTGCTCCACTGTCACCACCCTCAGAACATATCTTCATAGCTATCAGCCCAAAGAAAAAAAAAGTGCCGCACCACCATTGGGTGGGCTCGAAACTCCAACCTTTCGGTTAACAGCCGATCACGCTAGCCAATTGCGCCACGGTGACAGTCCTGCTTCACACTCACCACGATCAGAACATATCTTCAAAGCTATCAGCCCAAAGAAAAAAAAGCGCCGCTCCACCACCGGGTGGGCTCGAACCTCCAATTTTTTGGTTAACAGCCGATCGCGCTAGCCAATTGCACCACGGAGACAGTCCTGCTCCACTCTCACCACCATCAGAACATATCTTCAAAGCTATCAGCCCAAAGAAAAAAAGCGCCGCACCACCACCGGGTGGGCTCGAAACTCCAACTTTTCGGTTAACAGCCAATAACGCTAGCCAATTGCGCCAAGGAGGCAGTCGTGCTCCACTCTCACCACCATCAGAACATATCTTCAAAGCTATCAACGCAAAGAAAAAAACAACACACCACTCCCGGGAGGGTTCGAAACTGCAACCTTTCGGTTAACAGCCGATCGCGCTAGCCAATTGTGCCACGGAGACAGTCGTGCTCCACTCTCACCACCATCAGAACATATCTTCAAAGGTATCAGCCCAAAGAAAAAAAAGGGCCGCACCACCACCGGGTGGGCTCGAAACTCCAACTTTTCGGTTAACAACCGATCGCGCTAGCCAATTGCGCCAAGGAGCAGTCGTGCTCCACTCTCACCACCATCAGAACATATCTTCAAAGCTATCAGCCCAAAGAAAAAAGCAACACACCACTCCTGGGAGGGCTCGAAACTCCAACCCATCGGTTAACAGCCGATCGTGCTAGCCAATTGCGCCACGGGGACAGTCCTGCTCCACTCTCACCACCATCAGAACATTACTTCAAAGCTATCAGCCCAAAGAAAAAAAGCCCCGCACCACCAGCGGGTGGGCTTGAAACTCCAACCTTTCGGTTAACAGCCGATCGCGCTAGCCATTTGCGCCACGGAGACAGTCCGGCTCCACTCTCACCACCATCAGAACATATCTTCAAAGCTATCAGCCCAAACAAAAAAAAGAGCCGCACCACTCCCGGGAGGGCTCAAAACTCCAAACTTTCGGTCAACAGCCGATCGCGCTAGCCTATTGCGCCACGGAGACAGTCCTGCTCCACTCTCACCACCATCAGAACATATCTTCAAAGCTATCAGCTCAAAGGAATAAAAGCGCCGCACCACCCCTGGTGGGCTCGAACCTCCAACCTTTCGGTTAACAGCCAATCACGCTAGCCAATTGAGCCACGGAGACAGTCGTGCTCTACACTCACCACCATCAGAACATATCTTCAAAGCTATCAGCGCAAAGAAAAAAGCAACACACTAATTCCGGGAGGGCTCGGAACTCCAACCTTTCGGTTAGCAGCCAATTCAGCTAGTCAATTGCGCCACGGAGACAGTCTGCTCCACTCTCACCACCATCAAAACATATCTTCAAAGCTATCAGCCCCATGAAAAAAAAGCGCCGCACCACCACCGGCTGGCTCGAACCTCCATCCTTTCGGTTAACAGCCGATCGCGCTAACCAAATGCGCCACGGAGACAGTCGTGCTCCACTCTCACCACCATCAGAACATATCTTCAAAGCTATCAGCGCAAAGAAAAAAGCAACACACCACTCCCGGGAGGGCTCGAAACTCCAAACTTTCGGTCAACAGCCGATCGCGCTAGCCTATAGCGCCACGGAGACAGTCCTGCTCCACTCTCACCACCATCAGAACATATCTTCAAAGCTATTAGCGCGAAGAAAAAAAAGTGCCGCACAACCACCGGGTGGGCTCGAACCTCCAACCTTTCGGTTAACAGCCCATCGCGCTAGCCAACTGCGCAACGGAGACCGTCCTGCTCCACTCTCACCACCCTCAGAACATATCTTCATAGCTATCAGCCCAAAGAAAAAAAAAGTGCCACACCACCACCGGGTGGGCTCGAAACTCCAACCTTTCGGTTAACAGCCGATTGCGCTAGCCAATTGCGCCACGGAGACAGTCCTGCTTCACACTCACCACGATCAGAACATATCTTCAAAGCTATCAACGCAAAGAAAAAAACAACACACCACTCCCGGGAGGGTTCGAAACTCCAACCTTTCGGTTAACAGCCGATCGCGCTAGCCAATTGTGCCACGGAGACAGTCGTGCTCCACTCTCACCTCCATCAGAACATATCTTCAAAGCTATCAGCCCAAAGAAAAAAAAGGGCCGCACCACCACCGGGTGGGCTCGAAACTCCAACTTTTCGGTTAACAACCGATCGCGCTAGCCAATCGCGCCAAGGAGCAGTCGTGCTCCACTCTCACCACCATCAGAACATATCTTCAAAGCTATCAGCCCAAAGAAAAAAGCAACACACCACTCCTGGGAGGGCTCGAAACTCCAACCCATCGGTTAACAGCCGATTGTGCTAGCCAATTGCGCCACGGGGACAGTCCTGCTCCACTCTCACCACCATCAGAACATTACTTCAAAGCTATCAGCCCAAAGAAAAAAAAGCCCCGCACCACCACCGGGTGGGCTTGAAACTCCAACCTTTCGGTTAACAGCCGATCGCGCTAGCCATTTGCGCCACGGAGACAGTCCGGCTCCACTCTCACCACCATCAGAACATATCTTCAAAGCTATCAGCCCAAACAAAAAAAAGAGCCGCACCACTCCCGGGAGGGCTCAAAACTCCAAACTTTCGGTCAACAGCCGATCGCGCTAGCCTATTGCGCCACGGAGACAGTCCTGCTCCATTCTCACCACCATCAGAACATATCTTCAAAGCTATCAGCCCAAAGAAAAAAAAGCGCCGCACCACCACCGGGCGGGCTCGAAACTCCAACCTTTCGGTTAACAGCCCATCACGCTAGTCAATTGCGCCACGGAGACAGTCCTGCTCCACTCTCACCACCATCAGAACATATCTTCAAAGCTATCAGCTCAAAGGAATAAAAGCGCCGCACCACCCCTGGTGGGCTCGAACCTCCAACCTTTCGGTTAACAGCCAATCGCGCTAGCCAATTGAGCCACGGAGACAGTCGTGCTCTACACTCACCACCATCAGAACATATCTTCAAAGCTATCAGCGCAAAGAAAAAAGCAACACACTAATTCCGGGAGGGCTCGGAACTCCAACCTTTCGGTTAGCAGCCAATTCAGCTAGTCAATTGCGCCACGGAGACAGTCTTGCTCCACTCTCACCACCATCAAAACATATCTTCAAAGCTATCAGCCCCAAGAAAAAAAAGCGCCGCACCACCACCGGCTGGCTTGAACCTCCATCCTTTCGGTTAACAGCCGATCGCGCTAACCAAATGCGCCACGGAGACAGTCGTGCTCCACTCTCACCACCATCAGAACATATCTTCAAAGCTATCAGCGCAAAGAAAAAAGCAACACACCACTCCCGGGAGGGCTCGAAACTCCAAACTTTCGGTCAACAGCCGATCGCGCTAGCCTATAGCGCCACGGAGACAGTCCTGCTCCACTCTCACCACCATCAGAACATATCTTCAAAGCTATTAGCGCGAAGAAAAAAAAGTGCCGCACAACCACCGGGTGGGCTCGAACCTCCAACCTTTCGGTTAACAGCCCATCGCGCTAGCCAACTGCGCAACGGAGACAGTCCTGCTCCACTCTCACCACCCTCAGAACATATCTTCATAGCTATCAGCCGAAAGAAAAAAAAAGTGCCGCGCCACCACCGGGTGGGCTCGAAACTCCAACCTTTCGGTTAACAGCCGATCACGCTAGCCAATTGCGCCACGGACACAGTCCTGCTTCACACTCACCACAATCAGAACACATCTTACCACTATCAGCTTAAAGAAAAAAAAGCGCCGCAACCCCACCGGGTGGGCTCGAACCTCCAATTTTTTGGTTAACAGCCGATCGCGCTAGCCAATTGCGCCACGGAGAAAGTCCTGCTCCACTCTCACCACCATCAGAACATATCTTCAAAGCTATTAGCGCGAAGAAAAAAAAGTGCCGCACAACCACCGGGTGGGCTCGAATCTCCAACCTTTCGGTTAACAGCCCATCGCGCTAGCCAACTGCGCAACGGAGACAGTCCTGCTCCACTGTCACCACCCTCAGAACATATCTTCATAGCTATCAGCCCAAAGAAAAAAAAAGTGCCGCACCACCATTGGGTGGGCTCGAAACTCCAACCTTTCGGTTAACAGCCGATCACGCTAGCCAATTGCGCCACGGTGACAGTCCTGCTTCACACTCACCACGATCAGAACATATCTTCAAAGCTATCAGCCCAAAGAAAAAAAAGCGCCGCTCCACCACCGGGTGGGCTCGAACCTCCAATTTTTTGGTTAACAGCCGATCGCGCTAGCCAATTGCACCACGGAGACAGTCCTGCTCCACTCTCACCACCATCAGAACATATCTTCAAAGCTATCAGCCCAAAGAAAAAAAGCGCCGCACCACCACCGGGTGGGCTCGAAACTCCAACTTTTCGGTTAACAGCCAATAACGCTAGCCAATTGCGCCAAGGAGGCAGTCGTGCTCCACTCTCACCACCATCAGAACATATCTTCAAAGCTATCAACGCAAAGAAAAAAACAACACACCACTCCCGGGAGGGTTCGAAACTGCAACCTTTCGGTTAACAGCCGATCGCGCTAGCCAATTGTGCCACGGAGACAGTCGTGCTCCACTCTCACCACCATCAGAACATATCTTCAAAGGTATCAGCCCAAAGAAAAAAAAGGGCCGCACCACCACCGGGTGGGCTCGAAACTCCAACTTTTCGGTTAACAACCGATCGCGCTAGCCAATTGCGCCAAGGAGCAGTCGTGCTCCACTCTCACCACCATCAGAACATATCTTCAAAGCTATCAGCCCAAAGAAAAAAGCAACACACCACTCCTGGGAGGGCTCGAAACTCCAACCCATCGGTTAACAGCCGATCGTGCTAGCCAATTGCGCCACGGGGACAGTCCTGCTCCACTCTCACCACCATCAGAACATTACTTCAAAGCTATCAGCCCAAAGAAAAAAAGCCCCGCACCACCACCGGGTGGGCTTGAAACTCCAACCTTTCGGTTAACAGCCGATCGCGCTAGCCATTTGCGCCACGGAGACAGTCCGGCTCCACTCTCACCACCATCAGAACATATCTTCAAAGCTATCAGCCCAAACAAAAATAAGAGCCGCACCACTCCCGGGAGGGCTCAAAACTCCAAACTTTCGGTCAACAGCCGATCGCGCTAGCCTATTGCGCCACGGAGACAGTCCTGCTCCACTCTCACCACCATCAGAACATATCTTCAAAGCTATCAGCCCAAAGAAAAAAAAGCGCCGCACCACCACCGGGCGGGCTCGAAACTCCAACCTTTCGGTTAACAGCCCATCACGCTAGTCAATTGCACCACGGAGACAGTCTTGCTCCACTCTCACCACCATCAAAACATATCTTCAAAGCTATCAGCCCCAAGAAAAAAAAGCGCCGCACCACCACCGGCTGGCTCGAACCTCCATCCTTTCGGTTAACAGCCGATCGCGCTAACCAAATGCGCCACGGAGACAGTCGTGCTCCACTCTCACCACCATCAGAACATATCTTCAAAGCTATCACCGCAAAGAAAAAAGCAACACACCACTCCCGGGAGGGCTCGAAACTCCAAACTTTCGGTCAACAGCCGATCGCGCTAGCCTATAGCGCCACGAAGACAGTCCTGCTCCACTCTCACCACCATCAGAACATATCTTCAAAGCTATTAGCGCGAAGAAAAAAAAGTGCCGCACAACCACCGGGTGGGCTCGAACCTCCAACCTTTCGGTTAACAGCCCATCGCGCTAGCCAACTGCGCAACGGAGACCGTCCTGTTCCACTCTCACCACCCTCAAAACATATCTTCATAGCTATCAGCCCAAAGAAAAAAAAGTGCCGCACCACCACCGGGTGGGCTCGAAACTCCAACCTTTCGGTTAACAGCCGATCACGCTAGCCAATTGCGCCACGGAGACAGTCCTGCTTCACACTCACCACGATCAGAACACATCTTCAAAGCTATCAGCCCAAAGAAAAAAAAGCGCCGCAACCCCACCGGGTGGGCTCGAACCTCCAATTTTTTGGTTAACAGCCGATCGCGCTAGCCAATTGCGCCACGGAGAAATTCCTGCTCCACTCTCACCACCATCAGAACATATCTTCAAAGCTATTAGCGCGAAGAAAAAAAAGTGCCGCACAACCACCGGGTGGGCTCGAATCTCCAACCTTTCGGTTAACAGCCCATCGCGCTAGCCAACTGCGCAACGGAGACAGTCCTGCTCCACTGTCACCACCATCAGAACATATCTTCAAAGCTATCAGCGCAAAGAAAAAAAAAGCGCCGCACCACCACGGGGTGGGCTCGAAACTCCAACCTTTCGGTTAACAGCCGATTGCGCTAGCCATTTGCGCCATGGAGACAGTCGTGCTCCACTCTCATCACCATCAGAACATATTTTCAAAGCTATCAACGCAAAGAAAAAAACAACACACCACTCCCGGGAGGGTTCGAAACTCCAACCTTTCGGTTAACAGCCGATCGCGCTAGCCAATTGTGCCACGGAGACAGTCGTGCTCCACTCTCACCTCCATCAGAACATATCTTCAAAGCTATCAGCCCAAAGAAAAAAAAGGGCCGCACCACCACCGGGTGGGCTCGAAACTCCAACTTTTCGGTTAACAACCGATCGCGCTAGCCAATCGCGCCAAGGAGCAGTCGTGCTCCACTCTCACCACCCTCAGAACATATCTTCAAAGCTATCAGCCCAAAGAAAAAAGCAACACACCACTCCTGGGTGGGCTCGAAACTCCAACCCATCGGTTAACAGCCGATTGTGCTAGCCAATTGCGCCACGGGGACAGTCCTGCTCCACTCTCACCACCATCAGAACATTACTTCAAAGCTATCAGCCCAAAGAAAAAAAAGCCCCGCACCACCACCGGGTGGGCTTGAAACTCCAACTTTTCGGTTAACAGCCGATCGCGCTAGCCATTTGCGCCACGGAGACAGTCCGGCTCCACTCTCACCACCATCAGAACATATCTTCAAAGCTATCAGCCCAAACAAAAATAAGAGCCGCACCACTCCCGGGAGGGCTCAAAACTCCAAACTTTCGGTCAACAGCCGATCGCGCTAGCCTATTGCGCCACGGAGACAGTCCTGCTCCATTCTCACCACCATCAGAACATATCTTCAAAGCTATCAGCCCAAAGAAAAAAAAGCGCCGCACCACCACCGGGCGGGCTCGAAACTCCAACCTTTCGGTTAACAGCCCATCACGCTAGTCAATTGCGCCACGGAGACAGTCCTGCTCCACTCTCACCACCATCAGAACATATCTTCAAAGCTATCAGCTCAAAGGAATAAAAGCGCCGCAACACCCCTGGTGGGCTCGAACCTCCAACCTTTCGGTTAACAGCCAATTCAGCTAGTCAATTGCGCCACGGAGACAGTCTTGCTCCACTCTCACCACCATCAAAACATATCTTCAAAGCTATCAGCCCCAAGAAAAAAAAGCGCCGCACCACCACCGGCTGGCTCGAACCTCCATCCTTTCGGTTAACAGCCGATCGCGCTAACCAAATGCGCCACGGACAAAGTCCTGCTTCACACTCACCACAATCAGAACACATCTTCAACACTATCAGCTTAAAGAAAAAAAAGCGCCGCAACCCCACCGGGTGGGCTCGAACCTCCAATTTTTTGGTTAACAGCCGATCGCGCTAGCCAATTGCGCCACGGAGAAAGTCCTGCTCCACTCTCACCACCATCAGAACATATCTTCAAAGCTATTAGCGCGAAGAAAAAAAGTGCCGCACAACCAACGGGTGGGCTCGAATCTCCAACCTTTCGGTTAACAGCCCATCGCGCTAGCCAACTGCGCAACGGAGACAGTCCTGCTCCACTGTCACCACCCTCAGAACATATCTTCATAGCTATCAGCCCAAAGAAAAAAAAAGTGCCGCACCTCCATTGGGTGGGCTCGAAACTCCAACCTTTCGGTTAACAGCCGATCACGCTAGCCAATTGCGCCACGGTGACAGTCCTGCTTCACACTCACCACGATCAGAACATATCTTCAAAGCTATCAGCCCAAAGAAAAAAAAGCGCCGCACCACCACCGGGTGGGCTCGAAACTCCAACTTTTCGGTTAACAGCCGATAACGCTAGCCAATTGCGCCAAGGAGGCAGTCGTGCTCCACTCTCACCACCATCAGAACATATCTTCAAAGCTATCAGCGCAAAGAAAAAAGCAACACACCACTCCCGGGGGGCTCAAAACTCCAACCTATCGGTTAACAGCCGATCGTGCTAGCCAATTGCGCCACGGAGACAGTCCTGCTCTACTCTCACCACCATCAGAACATTACTTCAAAGCTATCAGCCCAAAGAAAAAAAAAAGCGCCGCACCACCACCGGGTGGGCTCGAAACTCCAACCTTTCGGTTAACAGCCGATTGCGCTAGCCATTTGCGCCACGGAGACAGTCCTGCTCCACTCTCACCACCATCAGAACATATCTTCAAAGCTATCAGCCCAAAGAAAAAAAAAGAGCCGCACCACCACCGGGTGGGCTCGAAACTCCAACCTTTCGGTTAACAGCCGATCGCGCTAGCCAATATCGCCATGGAGACAGTCGTGCTCCACTCTCACCACCATCAGAACATATCTTCAAAGCTATCAGCGCAAAGAAAAAACAACACACCACTCCCGGGAGGGCTCGAAACTCCAACCTGTCGGTTAACAACCGATCGCGCTAGCCAATTGTGCCACGGAGACAGTCCTGCTCCACTCTCACCAGCATCAGAACATATCTTCAAAGCTATCAGCCCAAAGAAAAAAAGCGCCGCACCACCACCGGGTGGGCTCAAAACTCCAACTTTTCGGTTAACAGCCGATCGCGCTAGCCAATTGCGCCAAGGAGCAGTCGTGCTCCACTCTCACCACCATCAGAACATATCTTCAAAGCTATCAGCGCAAAGAAAAAAGCAACACACCACTCCCGGGAGGGCTCGAAACTCCAACCCATCGGTTAACAGCCGATCGTGCTAGCCGATTGCGCCACGGAGACAGTCCTGCTCCACTCTCACCACCATCAGAACATTACTTCAAAGCTATCAGCCCAAAGAAAAAAAAGCCCCGCACCACCACCGGCTGGCTCGAACCTCCATCCTTTCGGTTAACAGCCGATCGCGCTAACCAAATGCGCCACGGAGACAGTCGTGCTCCACTCTCACCACCATCAGAACATATCTTCAAAGCTATCAGCGCAAAGAAAAAAGCAACACACCACTCCCGGGAGGGCTCGAAACTCCAAACTTTCGGTCAACAGCCGATCGCCCTAGCCTATTGCGCCACGGAGACAGTCCTGCTCCACTCTCACCACCATCAGAACATATCTTCAAAGCTATTAGCGCGAAGAAAAAAAAGTGCCGCACAACCACCGGGTGGGCTCGAACCTCCAACCTTTCGGTTAACAGCCCATCGCGCTAGCCAACTGCGCAACGGAGACAGTCCTGCTCCACTCTCACCACCCTCAGAACATATCTTCATAGCTATCAGCCCAAAGAAAAAAAAAAGTGCCGCACCACCACCGGGTGGGCTCGAAACTCCAACCTTTCGGTTAACAGCCGATCGCGCTAGCCAATTGCGCCACGGAGAAAGTCCTGCTCCACTCTCACCACCATCAGAACATATCTTCAAAGCTATTAGCGCGAAGAAAAAAAAGTGCCGCACAACCACCGGGTGGGCTCGAATCTCCAACCTTTCGGTTAACAGCCCATCGCGCTAGCCAACTGCGCAACGGAGACAGTCCTGCTCCACTGTCACCACCCTCAGAACATATCTTCATAGCTATCAGCCCAAAGAAAAAAAAAGTGCCGCACCACCATTGGGTGGGCTCGAAACTCCAACCTTTCGGTTAACAGCCGATCACGCTAGCCAATTGCGCCACGGTGACAGTCCTGCTTCACACTCACCACGATCAGAACATATCTTCAAAGCTATCAGCCCAAAGAAAAAAAAAGCGCCGCACCACCACCGGGTGGGCTCGAACCTCCAATTTTTTGGTTAACAGCCGATCGCGCTAGCCAATTGCACCACGGAGACAGTCCTGCTCCACTCTCACCACCATCAGAACATATCTTCAAAGCTATCAGCCCAAAGAAAAAAAAGCGCCGCACCACCACCGGGTGGGCTCGAAACTCCAACTTTTCGGTTAACAGCCGATAACGCTAGCCAATTGCGCCAAGGAGGCAGTCGTGCTCCACTCTCACCACCATCAGAACATATCTTCAAAGCTATCAGCGCAAAGAAAAAAGCAACACACCACTCCCGGGAGGGCTCAAAACTCCAACCTATCGGTTAACAGCCGATCGTGCTAGCCAATTGCGCCACGGAGACAGTCCTGCTCCACTCTCACCACCATCAGAACATTACTTCAAAGCTATCAGCCTAAAGAAAAAAAAAGCGCCGCACCACCACCGGGTGGGCTCGAAACTCCAACCTTTCGGTTAACAGCCGATTGCGCTAGCCATAAGCGCCACGGAGACAGTCCTGCTCCACTCTCACCACCATCAGAACATATCTTCAAAGCTATCAGCCCAAAGAAAAAAAAGAGCCGCACCACCACCGGGTGGGCTCGAAACTCCAACCTTTCGGTTAACAGCCGATCGCGCTAGCCAATATCGCCATGGAGACAGTCGTGCTCCACTCTCACCACCATCAGAACATATCTTCAAAGCTATCAGCGCAAAGAAAAAACAACACACCACTCCCGGGAGGGCTCGAAACTCCAACCTGTCGGTTAACAACCGATCGCGCTAGCCAATTGTGCCACGGAGACAGTCCTGCTCCACTCCCACCAGCATCAGAACATATCTTCAAAGCTATCAGCCCAAAGAAAAAAAGCGCCGCACCACCACCAGGTGGGCTCGAAACTCCAACTTTTCGGTTAACAGCCGATCGCTCTAGCCAATTGCGCCAAGGAGCAGTCGTGCTCCACTCTCACCACCATCAGAACATATCTTCAAAGCTATCAGCGCAAAGAAAAAAGCAACACACCACTCCCGGGAGGGCTCGAAACTCCAACCCATCGGTTAACAGCCGATCGTGCTAGCCAATTGCGCCACGGAGACAGTCCTGCTTCACTCTCACCACCATCAGAACATTACTTCAAAGCTATCAGCCCAAAGAAAAAAAAAGCGCTGCACCACCAAGGGGTGGGCTCGAAACTCCAACCTTTCGGTTAACAGCCGATTGCGCTAGCCATTTGCGCCACGGAGACAGTCCTGCTCCACTCTCACCACTATCAGAACATATCTTCAAAGCTATCAGCCCAAAGAAAAAAAAAGAGCCGCGCCACCATCGGGTGGGCTCGAAACTCCAACCTTTCGGTTAACAGCCGATCGCGCTAGCCAATATCGCCATGGAGACAGTCGTGCTCCACTCTCACCACCATCAGAACATATCTTCAAAGCTATCAGCGCAAAGAAAAAACAACACACCACTCCCGGGAGGGCTCGAAACTCCAACCTGTCGGTTAACAACCGATCGCGCTAGCCAATTGTGCCACGGAGACAGTCCTGCTCCACTCTCACCAGCATCAGAACATATCTTCAAAGCTATCAGCCCAAAGAAAAAAAGCGCCGCACCACCCCTGGTGGGCTCGAACCTCCAACCTTTCGGTTAACAGCCGATCGCGCTAACCAAATGCGCCACGGAGACAGTCGTGCTCCACTCTCACCACCATCAGAACATATCTTCAAAGCTATCAGCGCAAAGAAAAAAGCAACACACCACTCTCGGGAGGGCTCGAAACTCCAAACTTTCGGTCAACAGCCGATCGCTCTAGCCTATAGCGCCACGGAGACAGTCCTGCTCCACTCTCACCACCATCAGAACATATCTTCAAAGCTATTAGCGCGAAGAAAAAAAAGTGCCGCACAACCACCGGGTGGGCTCGAACCTCCAACCTGTCGGTTAACAGCCCATCGCGCTAGCCAACTGCGCAACGGAGACAGTCCTGCTCCACTCTCACCACCCTCAGAACATATCTTCATAGCTATCAGCCCAAAGAAAAAAAAAGTGCCGCACCACCACCGGGTGGGCTCGAAACTCCAACCTTTCGGTTAACAGCCGATCACGCTAGCCAATTGCGCCACGGAGAAAGTCCTGCTCCACTCTCACCACCATCAGAACATATCTTCAAAGCTATTAGCGCGAAGAAAAAAAAGTGCCGCACAACCACCGGGTGGGCTCGAATCTCCAACCTTTCGGTTAACAGCCCATCGCGCTAGCCAACTGCGCAACGGAGACAGTCCTGCTCCACTGTCACCATCCTCAGAACATATCTTCATAGCTATCAGCCCAAAGAAAAAAAAGTGCCGCACCACCATCGGGTGGGCTCGAAACTCCAACCTTTCGGTTAACAGCCGATCAGGCTAGCCAATTGCGCCACGGTGACAGTCCTGCTTCACACTCACCACGATCAGAACATATCTTCAAAGCTATGAGCCCAAAGAAAAAAAAGCGCCGCACCACCACCGGGTGGGCTCGAACCTCCAATTTTTTGGTTAACAGCCGATCGCGCTAGCCAATTGCACCACGGAGACAGTCCTGCTCCACTCTCACCACCATCAGAACATATCTTCAAAGCTATCAGCCCAAAGAAAAAAAAGCGCCGCACCACCACCGGGTGGGCTCGAAACTCCAACTTTTCGGTTAACAGCCGATAACGCTAGCCAATTGCGCCAAGGAGGCAGTCGTGGTCCACTCTCACCACCATCAGAACATATCTTCAAAGCTATCAGCGCAAAGAAAAAAGCAACACACCACTCCCGGGAGGGCTCAAAACTCCAACCTATCGTTCAACAGCCGATCGTGCTAGCCAATTGCGCCACGGAGACAGTCCTGCTCCACTCTCACCACCATCAGAACATTACTTCAAAGCTATCAGCCCAAAGAAAAAAAAAGCGCCGCACCACCACCGGGTGGGCTCGAAACTCCAACCTTTCGGTTAACAGCCGATTGCGCTAGCCATTTGCGCCACGGAGACAGTCCTGCTCCACTCTCACCACCATCAGAACATATCTTCAAAGCTATCAGCCCAAAGAAAAAAAAAGAGCCGCACCACCACCGGGTGGGCTCGAAACTCCAACCTTTCGGTTAACAGCCGATCGCGCTAGCCAATATCGCCATGGAGACAGTCGTGCTCCACTCTCACCACCATCAGAACATATCTTCAAAGCTATCAGCGCAAAGAAAAAACAACACACCACTCCCGGGAGGGCTCGAAACTCCAACCTGTCGGTTAACAACCGATCGCGCTAGCCAATTGCGCCACGGAGAAAGTCCTGCTCCACTCTCACCACCATCAGAACATATCTTCAAAGCTATTAGCGCGAAGAAAAAAAAGTGCCGCACAACCACCGGGTGGGCTCGAATCTCCAACCTTTCGGTTAACAGCCCATCGCGCTAGCCAACTGCGCAACGGAGACAGTCCTGCTCCACTGTCACCACCCTCAGAACATATCTTCATAGCTATCAGCCCAAAGAAAAAAAAAGTGCCGCACCACCATTGGGTGGGCTCGAAACTCCAACCTTTCGGTTAACAGCCGATCACGCTAGCCAATTGCGCCACGGTGACAGTCCTGCTTCACACTCACCACGATCAGAACGTATCTTCAAAGCGATCAGCCCAAGGAAAAAAAAGCGCCGCACCACCACCGGGTGGGCTCGAACCTCCAATTTTTTGGTTAACAGCCGATCGCGCTAGCCAATTGCACCACGGAGACAGTCCTGCTCCACTCTCACCACCATCAGAACATATCTTCAAAGCTATCAGCCCAAAGAAAAAAAAGCGCCGCACCACCACCGGGTGGGCTCGAAACTCCAACTTTTCGGTTAACAGCCGATAACGCTAGCCAATTGCGCCAAGGAGGCAGTCGTGCTCCACTCTCACCACCATCAGAACATATCTTCAAAGCTATCAGCGCAAAGAAAAAAGCAACACACCACTCCCGGGAGGGCTCAAAACTCCAACCTATCGGTTAACAGCCGATCGTGCTAGCCAATTGCGCCACGGAGACAGTCCTGCTCCACTCTCACCACCATCAGAACATTACTTCAAAGCTATCAGCCCAAAGAAAAAAAAAGCGCCGCACCACCACCGGGTGGGCTTGAAACTCCAACCTTTCGGTTAACAGCCGATTGCGCTAGCCATTTGCGCCACGGAGACAGTCCTGCTCCACTCTCACCACTATCAGAACATATCTTCAAAGCTATCAGCCCAAAGAAAAAAAAAGAGCCGCACCACCACCGGGTGGGCTCGAAACTCCAACCTTTCGGTTAACAGCCGATCGCGCTAGCCAATATCGCTATGGAGACAGTCGTGCTCCACTCTCACCACCATCAGAACATATCTTCAAAGCTATCAGCGCAAAGAAAAAACAACACACCACTCCCGGGAGGGCTCGAAACTCCAACCTGTCGGTTAACAACCGATCGCGCTAGCCAATTGTGCCACGGAGACAGTCCTGCTCCACTCTCACCAGCATCAGAACATATCTTCAAAGCTATCAGCCCAAAGAAAAAAAGCGCCGCACCACCACCGGATGGGCTCGAAACTCCAACTTTTCGGTTAACAGCCGATCGCGCTAGCCAATTGCGCCAAGGAGCAGTCGTGCTCCACTCTCACCACCATCAGAACATATCTTCAAAGCTATCAGCGCAAAGAAAAAAGCAACACACCACTCCCGGGAGGGCTCGAAACTCCAACCCATCGGTTAACAGCCGATCGTGCTAGCCAAGTGCGCCACGGAGACAGTCCTGCTCCACTCTCACCACCATCAGAACATTACTTCAAAGCTATCAGCCCAAAGAAAAAAAAAGCCCCGCACCACCACCGGGAGGGCTCGAAACTCCAACCTTTCTGTTAACAGCCGATCGCGCTAGCCAATTGCGCCATGGAGACAGTCGTGCTCCACTCTCACCATCATCAGAGGATATCTTCAAAGCTATCAGCGCAAAGAAAAAAGCAACACACCACTCCCGGGAGGGCTCAAAACTCCAAACTTTCGGTCAACAGCCGATCGCGCTAGCCTATTGCGCCACGGAGACAGTCCTGCTCCAGTCTCACCACCATCAGAACATATCTTCAAAGCTATCAGCCCAAAGAAAAAAAAGCGCCGCACCACCACCGGGCGGGCTCGAAACTCCAACCTTTCGGTTAACAGCCCATCACGCTAGTCAATTGCGCCACGGAGACAGTCCTGCTCCACTCTCACCACCATCAGAACATATCTTCAAAGCTATCAGCTCAAAGGAATAAAAGCGCCGCACCATCCCTGGTGGGCTCGAACCTCCAACCTTTCGGTTAACAGCCAATCGCGCTAGCCAATTGAGCCACGGAGACAGTCGTGCTCTACACTCACCACCATCAGAACATATCTTCAAAGCTATCAGCGCAAAGAAAAAAGCAACACACTAATCCCGGGAGGGCTCGGAACTCCAACCTTTCGGTTAGCAGCCAATTCAGCTAGTCAATTGCGCCACGGAGACAGTCTTGCTCCACTCTCACCACCATCAAAACGTATCTTCAAAGCTATCAGCCCCAAGAAAAAAAAGCGCCGCACCACCACCGGCTGGCTCGAACCTCCATCCTTTCGGTTAAGAGCCGATCGCGCTAACCAAATGCGCCACGGAGACAGTCGTGCTCCACTCTCACCACCATCAGAACATATCTTCAAAGCTATCAGCTCAAAGAAAAAAGCAACACACCACTCCCGGGAGGGCTCGAACCTGCACCTTTTCGGTTAAAAGCAGATCGCGCTAGCCAATTGCGCCACGGAGACAGTCGTGCTCTACTTTCACCACCATTAGAACATATCTTCAAAGCTATCAGCGCAAAGAAAAAAGCAACACACCACTCCCGGGAGGGCTTGAAACTCGAACCTTTCGGTTAACAGCCGATCGCGCTAGCCAATTGCGCCACGGAGACAGTCCTCCTCCCCTCTCACCACCATCAGAACATATCTTCAAATCTATCAGCGCAAAGAAAAAAGCAACACACCACTCCCGGAAGGGCTCGAAACTCCAACCTTTTGGTTAACAGCCGATTCAGCTAGTCAATTGCGCAACGGAGACAGTCCTGCTCCACTCTCACCACCATCAGAACATATCTTCAAAGCTATTAGCGCGAAGAAAAAAAAGTGCCGCACAACCACCGGGTGGGCTCGAATCTCCAACCTTTCGGTTAACAGCCCATCGCGCTAGCCAACTGCGCAACGGAGACAGTCCTGCTCCACTGTCACCACCCTCAGAACATATCTTCATAGCTATCAGCCCAAAGAAAAAAAAAGTGCCGCACCACCATTGGGTGGGCTCGAAACTCCAACCTTTCGGTTAACAGCCGATCACGCTAGCCAATTGCGCCACGGTGACAGTCCTGCTTCACACTCACCACGATCAGAACATATCTTCAAAGCTATCAGCCCAAAGAAAAAAAAAGCGCCGCACCACCACCGGGTGGGCTCGAACCTCCAATTTTTTGGTTAACAGCCGATCGCGCTAGCCAATTGCACCACGGAGACAGTCCTGCTCCACTCTCACCACCATCAGAACATATCTTCAAAGCTATCAGCCCAAAGAAAAAAAAGCGCCGCACCACCACCGGGTGGGCTCGAAACTCCAACTTTTCGGTTAACAGCCGATAACGCTAGCAAATTGCGCCAAGGAGGCAGTCATGCTCCACTCTCACCACCATCAGAACATATCTTCAAAGCTATCAGCGCAAAGAAAAAAGCAACACACCACTCCCGGGAGGGCTCAAAACTCCAACCTATCGGTTAACAGCCGATCGTGCTAGCCAATTGCGCCACGGAGACAGTCCTGCTCCACTCTCACCACCATCAGAACATTACTTCAAAGCTATCAGCCTAAAGAAAAAAAAAGCGCCGCACCACCACCGGGTGGGCTCGAAACTCCAACCTTTCGGTTAACAGCCGATTGCGCTAGCCATTAGCGCCACGGAGACAGTCCTGCTCCACTCTCACCACCATCAGAACATATCTTCAAAGCTATCAGCCCAAAGAAAAAAAAGAGCCGCACCACCACCGGGTGGGCTCGAAACTCCAACCTTTCGGTTAACAGCCGATCGCGCTAGCCAATATCGCCATGGAGACAGTCGTGCTCCACTCTCACCACCATCAGAACATATCTTCAAAGCTATCAGCGCAAAGAAAAAACAACACACCACTCCCGGGAGGGCTCGAAACTCCAACCTGTCGGTTAACAACCGATCGCGCTAGCCAATTGTGCCACGGAGACAGTCCTGCTCCACTCCCACCAGCATCAGAACATATCTTCAAAGCTATCAGCCCAAAGAAAAAAAGCGCCGCACCACCACCAGGTGGGCTCGAAACTCCAACTTTTCGGTTAACAGCCGATCGCTCTAGCCAATTGCGCCAAGGAGCAGTCGTGCTCCACTCTCACCACCATCAGGACATATCTTCAAAGCTATCAGCGCAAAGAAAAAAGCAACACACCACTCCCGGGAGGGCTCGAAACTCCAACCCATCGGTTAACAGCCGATCGTGCTAGCCAATTGCGCCACGGAGACAGTTCTGCTTCACTCTCACCACCATCAGAACATTACTTCAAAGCTATCAGCCCAAAGAAAAAAAAAGCGCTGCACCACCAAGGGGTGGGCTCGAAACTCCAACCTTTCGGTTAACAGCCGATTGCGCTAGCCATTTGCGCCACGGAGACAGTCCTGCTCCACTCTCACCACTATCAGAACATATCTTCAAAGCTATCAGCCCAAAGAAAAAAAAAGAGCCGCGCCACCATCGGGTGGGCTCGAAACTCCAACCTTTCGGTTAACAGCCGATCGCGCTAGCCAATATCGCCATGGAGACAGTCGTGCTCCACTCTCACCACCATCAGAACATATCTTCAAAGCTATCAGCGCAAAGAAAAAACAACACACCACTCCCGGGAGGGCTCGAAACTCCAACCTGTCGGTTAACAACCGATCGCGCTAGCCAATTGTGCCACGGAGACAGTCCTGCTCCACTCTCACCAGCATCAGAACATATCTTCAAAGCTATCAGCCCAAAGAAAAAAAGCGCCGCACCACCCCTGGTGGGCTCGATTCTCCAACCTTTCGGTTAACAGCCGATCGCGCTAACCAAATGCGCCACGGAGACAGTCGTGCTCCACTCTCACCACCATCAGAACATATCTTCAAAGCTATCAGCGCAAAGAAAAAAGCAACACACCACTCTCGGGAGGGCTCGAAACTCCAAACTTTCGGTCAACAGCCGATCGCGCTAGCCTATAGCGCCACGGAGACAGTCCTGCTCCACTCTCACCACCATCAGAACATATCTTCAAAGCTATTAGCGCGAAGAAAAAAAAGTGCCGCACAACCACCGGGTGGGCTCGAACCTCCAACCTGTCGGTTAACAGCCCATCGCGCTAGCCAACTGCGCAACGGAGACAGTCCTGCTCCACTCTCACCACCCTCAGAACATATCTTCATAGCTATCAGCCCAAAGAAAAAAAAAGTGCCGCACCACCACCGGGTGGGCTCGAAACTCCAATCTTTCGGTTAACAGCCGATCACGCTAGCCAATTGCGCCACGGAGAAAGTCCTGCTCCACTCTCACCACCATCAGAACATATCTTCAAAGCTATTAGCGCGAAGAAAAAAAAGTGCCGCACAACCACCGGGTGGGCTCGAATCTCCAACCTTTCGGTTAACAGCCCATCGCGCTAGCCAACTGCGCAACGGAGACAGTCCTGCTCCACTGTCACCACCCTCAGAACATATCTTCATAGCTATCAGCCCAAAGAAAAAAAAAGCGCCGCACCACCATTGGGTGGGCTCGAAACTCCAACCTTTCGGTTAACAGCCGATCACGCTAGCCAATTGCGCCACGGTGACAGTCCTGCTTCACACTCACCACGATCAGAACATATCTTCAAAGCTATCAGCCCAAAGAAAAAAAAGCGCCGCACCACCACCGGGTGGGCTCGAACCTCCAATTTTTTGGTTAACAGCCGATCGCGCTAGCCAATTGCACCATGGAGACAGTCCTGCTCCACTCTCACCACCATCAGAACATATCTTCAATGCTATCAGCCCAAAGAAAAAAAAGAGCCGCACCACCACCGGGTGGGCTCGAAACTCCAACCTTGTGGTTAACAGCCGATCGCGCTAGCCAATATCGCCATGGAGACAGTCGTGCTCCACTCTCACCACCATCAGAACATATCTTCAAAGCTATCAGCGCAAAGAAAAAACAACACACCACTCCCGGGAGGGCTCGAAACTCCAACCTGTCGGTTAACAACCGATCGCGCTCGCCAATTGTGCCACGGAGACAGTCCTGCTCCACTCTCACCAGCATCAGAACATATCTTCAAAGCTATCAGCCCAAAGAAAAAAAGCGCCGCACCACCCCTGGTGGGCTCGAACCTCCAACCTTTCGGTTAACAGCCAATCGCGCTAGCCAATTGAGCCACGGAGACAGTCGTGCTCTACACTCACCACCATCAGAACATATCTTCAAAGCTATCAGCGCAAAGAAAAAAGCAACACACTAATTCCGGGAGGGCTCGGAACTCCAACTTTTCGGTTAGCAGCCAATTCAGCTAGTCAATTGCGCCACGGAGACAGTCTTGCTCCACTCTCACCAGCATCAAAACATATCTTCAAAGCTATCAGCCCCAAGAAAAAAAAGCGCCGCACCACCACCGGCTGGCTCGAACCTCCATCCTTTCGGTTAACAGCCGATCGCGCTAACCAAATGCGCCACGGAGACAGTCGTGCTCCACTCTCACTACCATCAGAACATATCTTCAAAGCTATCAGCGCAAAGAAAAAAGCAACACACCACTCCCGGGAGGGCTCGAAACTCCGAACTTTCGGTCAACAGCCGATCGCGCTAGCCTATAGCGCCACGGAGACAGTCCTGCTCCACTCTCACCACCATCAGAACATATCTTCAAAGCTATTAGCGCGAAGAGAAAAAAGTGCCGCACAACCACCGGGTGGGCTCGAACCTCCAACCTGTCGGTTAACAGCCCATCGCGCTAGCCAACTGCGCAACGGAGACAGTCCTGCTTCACACTCACCCCGATCAGAACACATCTTCAAAGCTATCAGCCCAAAGAAAAAAAAGCGCCGCAACCCCACCGGGTGGGCTCGAACCTCCAATTTTTGGGTTAACAGCCGATCGCGCTAGCCAATTGCGCCACGGAGAAAGTCCTGCTCCACTCTCACCACCATCAGAACATATCTTCAAAGCTATTAGCGCGAAGAAAAAAAAGTGCCGCACAACCACCGGGTGGGCTCGAATCTCCAACCTTTCGGTTAACAGCCCATCGCGCTAGCCAACTGCGCAACGGAGACAGTCCTGCTCCACTGTCACCATCCTCAGAACATATCTTCATAGCTATCAGCCCAAAGAAAAAAAAGTGCCGCACCACCATCGGGTGGGCTCGAAACTCCAACCTTTCGGTTAACAGCCGATCAGGCTAGCCAATTGCGCCACGGTGACAGTCCTGCTTCACACTCACCACGATCAGAACATATCTTCAAAGCTATCAGCCCAAAGAAAAAAAAGCGCCGCACCACCACCGGGTGGGCTCGAACCTCCAATTTTTTGGTTAACAGCCGATCGCGCTAGCCAATTGCACCACGGAGACAGTCCTGCTCCACTCTCACCACCATCAGAACATATCTTCAAAGCTATCAGCCCAAAGAAAAAAAAGCGCCGCACCACCACCGGGTGGGCTCGAAACTCCAACTTTTCGGTTAACAGCCGATAACGCTAGCCAATTGCGCGAAGGAGGCAGTCGTGGTCCACTCTCACCACCATCAGAACATATCTTCAAAGCTATCAGCGCAAAGAAAAAAGCAACACACCACTCCCGGGAGGGCTCAAAACTCCAACCTATCGGTTAACAGCCGATCGTGCTAGCCAATTGCGCCACGGAGACAGTCCTGCTCCACTCTCACCACCATCAGAACATTACTTCAAAGCTATCAGCCCAAAGAAAAAAAAAGCGCCGCACCACCACCGGGTGGGCTCGAAACTCCAACCTTTCGGTTAACAGCCGATTGCGCTAGCCATTTGCGCCACGGAGACAGTCCTGCTCCACTCTCACCACCATCAGAACATATCTTCAAAGCTATCAGCCCAAAGAAAAAAAAAAGAGCCGCACCACCACCGGGTGGGCTCGAAACTCCAACCTTTCGGTTAACAGCCGATCGCGCTAGCCAATATCGCCATGGAGACAGTCGTGCTCCACTCTCACCACCATCAGAACATATCTTCAAAGCTATCAGCGCAAAGAAAAAACAACACACCACTCCCAGGAGGGCTCGAAACTCCAACCTGTCGGTTAACAACCGATCGCGCTAGCCAATTGCGCCACGGAGAAAGTCCTGCTCCACTCTCACCACCATCAGAACATATCTTCAAAGCTATTAGCGCGAAGAAAAAAAAGTGCCGCACAACCACCGGGTGGGCTCGAATCTCCAACCTTTCGGTTAACAGCCCATCGCGCTAGCCAACTGCGCAACGGAGACAGTCCTGCTCCACTGTCACCACCCTCAGAACATATCTTCATAGCTATCAGCCCAAAGAAAAAAAAAGTGCCGCACCACCATTGGGTGGGCTCGAAACTCCAACCTTTCGGTTAACAGCCGATCACGCTAGCCAATTGCGCCACGGTGACAGTCCTACTTCACACTCACCACGATCAGAACATATCTTCAAAGCGATCAGCCCAAGGAAAAAAAAGCGCCGCACCACCACCGGGTGGGCTCGAACCTCCAATTTTTTGGTTAACAGCCGATCGCGCTAGCCAATTGCACCACGGAGACAGTCCTGCTCCACTCTCACCACCATCAGAACATATCTTCAAAGCTATCAGCCCAAAGAAAAAAAAGCGCCGCACCACCACCGGGTGGGCTCGAAACTCCAACTTTTCGGTTAACAGCCGATAACGCTAGCCAATTGCGCCAAGGAGGCAGTCGTGCTCCACTCTCACCACCATCAGAACATATCTTCAAAGCTATCAGCGCAAAGAAAAAAGCAACACACCACTCCCGGGAGGGCTCAAAACTCCAACCTATCGGTTAACAGCCGATCGTGCTAGCCAATTGCGCCACGGAGACAGTCCTGCTCCACTCTCACCACCATCAGAACATTACTTCAAAGCTATCAGCCCAAAGAAAAAAAAAGCGCCGCACCACCACCGGGTGGGCTTGAAACTCCAACCTTTCGGTTAACAGCCGATTGCGCTAGCCATTTGCGCCACGGAGACAGTCCTGCTCCACTCTCACCACTATCAGAACATATCTTCAAAGCTATCAGCCCAAAGAAAAAAAAGAGCCGCACCACCACCGGGTGGGCTCGAAACTCCAACCTTTCGGTTAACAGCCGATCGCGCTAGCCAATATCGCTATGGAGACAGTCGTGCTCCACTCTCACCACCATCAGAACATATCTTCAAAGCTATCAGCGCAAAGAAAAAACAACACACCACTCCCGGGAGGGCTCGAAACTCCAACCTGTCGGTTAACAACCGATCGCGCTAGCCAATTGTGCCACGGAGACAGTCCTGCTCCACTCTCACCAGCATCAGAACATATCTTCAAAGCTATCAGCCCAAAGAAAAAAAGCGCCGCACCACCACCGGATGGGCTCGAAACTCCAACTTTTCGGTTAACAGCCGATCGCGCTAGCCAATTGCGCCAAGGAGCAGTCGTGCTCCACTCTCACCACCATCAGAACATATCTTCAAAGCTATCAGCGCAAAGAAAAAAGCAACACACCACTCCCGGGAGGGCTCGAAACTCCAACCCATCGGTTAACAGCCGATCGTGCTAGCCAAGTGCGCCACGGAGACAGTCCTGCTCCACTCTCACCACCATCAGAACATTACTTCAAAGCTATCAGCCCAAAGAAAAAAAAAGCCCCGCACCACCACCGGGAGGGCTCGAAACTCCAACCTTTCTGTTAACAGCCGATCGCGCTAGCCAATTGCGCCATGGAGACAGTCGTGCTCCACTCTCACCATCATCAGAGGATATCTTCAAAGCTATCAGCGCAAAGAAAAAAGCAACACACCACTCCCGGGAGGGCTCAAAACTCCAAACTTTCGGTCAACAGCCGATCGCGCTAGCCTATTGCGCCACGGAGACAGTCCTGCTCCACTCTCACCACCATCAGAACATATCTTCAAAGCTATCAGCCCAAAGAAAAAAAAGCGCCGCACCACCACCGGGCGGGCTCGAAACTCCAACCTTTCGGTTAACAGCCCATCACGCTAGTCAATTGCGCCACGGAGACAGTCCTGCTCCACTCTCACCACCATCAGAACATATCTTCAAAGCTATCAGCTCAAAGGAATAAAAGCGCCGCACCATCCCTGGTGGGCTCGAACCTCCAACCTTTCGGTTAACAGCCAATCGCGCTAGCCAATTGAGCCACGGAGACAGTCGTGCTCTACACTCACCACCATCAGAACATATCTTCAAAGCTATCAGCGCAAAGAAAAAAGCAACACACTAATCCCGGGAGGGCTCGGAACTCCAACCTTTCGGTTAGCAGCCAATTCAGCTAGTCAATTGCGCCACGGAGACAGTCTTGCTCCACTCTCACCACCATCAAAACGTATCTTCAAAGCTATCAGCCCCAAGAAAAAAAAGCGCCGCACCACCACCGGCTGGCTCGAACCTCCATCCTTTCGGTTAAGAGCCGATCGCGCTAACCAAATGCGCCACGGAGACAGTCGTGCTCCACTCTCACCACCATCAGAACATATCTTCAAAGCTATCAGCTCAAAGAAAAAAGCAACACACCACTCCCGGGAGGGCTCGAACCTGCACCTTTTCGGTTAAAAGCAGATCGCGCTAGCCAATTGCGCCACGGAGACAGTCGTGCTCTACTTTCACCACCATTAGAACATATCTTCAAAGCTATCAGCGCAAAGAAAAAAGCAACACACCACTCCCGGGAGGGCTTGAAACTCGAACCTTTCGGTTAACAGCCGATCGCGCTAGCCAATTGCGCCACGGAGACAGTCCTCCTCCCCTCTCACCACCATCAGAACATATCTTCAAATCTATCAGCGCAAAGAAAAAAGCAACACACCACTCCCGGAAGGGCTCGAAACTCCAACCTTTTGGTTAACAGCCGATTCAGCTAGTCAATTGCGCAACGGAGACAGTCTTGCTCCACTCTCACCACCATCAGAACATATCTTCAAAGCTATCAGCCCAAACAAAAAAAAGAGCCGCACCACCACCGGGTGGGCTCGAAACTCCAACCTTTCGGTTAACAGCCGATCGCGCTAGCCCATTGCGCCATGGAGACAGTCGTGCTCCACTCTCACCACCATCAGAACATATCTTCAAAGCTATCAGCGCAAAGAAAAAAACAACACACCACTCCCGGGAGGGCTCAAAACTCCAACCTTTCGGTTAACAGCCGATCGCGCTAGCCAATTGCGCCACGGAGACAGTCCTGCTCCACTCTCACCACCATCAGAACATATCTTCAAAGCTATTAGCGCGAAGAAAAAAAAGTGCCGCACAACCACCGGGTGGGCTTGAACCTACAAACTTTCGGTTAACAGCCCATCGCGCTAGCCAACTGCGCAACGGAGACAGTCCTGCTCCACTCTCACCACCCTCAGAACATATCTTCATAGCTATCAGCACAAAGAAAAAAAGCGCCGCACCACCACCGGGTGGGCTCGAACCTCCAATTTTTCGGTTAAGAGCCGATCGCGCTAACCAAATGCGCCACGGAGACAGTCGTGCTCCACTCTCACCACCATCAGAACATATCTTTAAAGCTATCAGCGCAAAGAAAAAAGCAACACACCACTCCCGGGAGGGCTCGAACCTGCACCTTTTCGGTTAAAAGCAGATCGCGCTAGCCAATATCGCCATGGAGACAGTCGTGCTCCACTCTCACCACCATCAGAACATATCTTCAAAGCTATCAGCGCAAAGAAAAAACAACACACCACTCCCGGGAGGGCTCGAAACTCCAACCTGTCGGTTAACAACCGATCGCGCTAGCCAATTGTGCCACGGAGACAGTCCTGCTCCACTCTCACCAGCATCAGAACATATCTTCAAAGCTATCAGCCCAAAGAAAAAAAGCGCCGCACCACCACCGGATGGGCTCGAAACTCCAACTTTTTGGTTAACAGCCGATCGCGCTAGCCAATTGCTCCAAGGAGCAGTCGTGCTCCACTCTCACCACCATCAGAACATATCTTCAAAGCTATCAGCGCAAAGAAAAAAGCAACACACCACTCCCGGGAGTGCTCGAAACTCCAACCCATCGGTTAACAGCCGATCGTGCTAGCCAATTGCGCCACGGAGACAGTCCTGCTCCACTCTCACCACCATCAGAACATTACTTCAAAGCTATCAGCCCAAAGAAAAAAAAAGCCCCTCACCACCACCGGGAGGGCTCGAAACTCCAACCTTTCGGTCAACAGCCGATCGCGCTAGCCTATTGCGCCACGGAGACAGTCCTGCTCCACTCTCACCACCATCAGAACATATCTTCAAAGCTATCAGCCCAAAGAAAAAAAAGCGCCGCACCACCACCGGGCGGGCTCGAAACTCCAACCTTTCGGTTAACAGCCCATCACGCTAGTCAATTGCGCCACGGAGACAGTCCTGCTCCACTCTCACCACCATCAGAACATATCTTCAAAGCTATCAGCTCAAAGGAATAAAAGCGCCGCACCATCCCTGGTGGGCTCGAACCTCCAACCTTTCGGTTAACAGCCAATCGCGCTAGCCAATTGAGCCACGGAGACAGTCGTGCTCTACACTCACCACCATCAGAACATATCTTCAAAGCTATCAGCGCAAAGAAAAAAGCAACACACTAATTCCGGGAGGGCTCGGAACTCCAACCTTTCGGTTAGCAGCCAATTCAGCTAGTCAATTGCGCCATGGAGACAGTCTTGCTCCACTCTCACCACCATCAAAACATATCTTCAAAGCTATCAGCCCCAAGAAAAAAAAGCGCCGCACCACCACCGGCCGGCTCGAACCCCATCCTTTCGGTTAACAGCCGATCGCGCTAACCAAATGCGCCACGGAGACAGTCGTGCTCCACTCTCACCACCATCAGAACATATCTTCAAAGCTATCAGCGCAAAGAAAAAAGCAACACACCACTCTCGAGGGGCTCGAAACTCCAAACTTTCGGTCAACAGCCGATCGCGCTAGCCTATAGCGCCACGGAGACAGTCCTGCTCCACTCTCACCACCATCAGAACATATCTTCAAAGCTATTAGCGCGAAGAAAAAAAAGTGCCGCACAACCACCGGGTGGGCTCGAACCTCCAACCTGTCGGTTAACAGCCCATCGCGCTAGCCAACTGCGCAACGGAGACAGTCCTGCTCCACTCTCACCACCCTCAGAACATATCTTCATAGCTATCAGCCCAAAGAAAAAAAAAGTGCCGCACCACCACCGGGTGGGCTCGAAACTCCAACCTTTCGGTTAACAGCCGATCACGCTAGCCAATTGCGCCACGGAGAAAGTCCTGCTCCACTCTCACCACCATCAGAACATATCTTCAAAGCTATTAGCGCGAAGAAAAAAAAGTGCCACACAACCACCGGGTGGGCTCGAATCTCCAACCTTTCGGTTAACAGCCCATCGCGCTAGCCAACTGCGCAACGGAGACAGTCCTGCTCCACTGTCACCACCCTCAGAACATATCTTCATAGCTATCAGCCCAAAGAAAAAAAAAAGCGCCGCACCACCATTGGGTGGGCTCGAAACTCCAACCTTTCGGTTAACAGCCGATCACGCTAGCCAATTGCGCCACGGTGACAGTCCTGCTTCACACTCACCACGATCAGAACATATCTTCAAAGCTATCAGCCCAAAGAAAAAAAAGCGCCGCACCACCACCGGGTGGGCTCGAACCTCCAATTTTTTGTTTAACAGCCGATCGCGCTAGCCAATTGCACCATGGAGACAGTCCTGCTCCACTCTCACCACCATCAGAACATATCTTCAAAGCTATTAGCGCGAAGAAAAAAAAGTGCCGCACAACCACCGGGTGGGCTCGAATCTCCAACCTTTCGGTTAACAGCCCATCGCGCTAGCCAACTGCGCAACGGAGACAGTCCTGCTCCACTGTCACCATCCTCAGAACATATCTTCATAGCTATCAGCCCAAAGAAAAAAAAAGTGCCGCACCACCATCGGGTGGGCTCGAAACTCCAACCTTTCGGTTAACAGCCGATCAGGCTAGCCAATTGCGCCACGGTGACAGTCCTGCTTCACACTCACCACGATCAGAACATATCTTCAAAGCTATCAGCCCAAAGAAAAAAAAGCGCCGCACCACCACCGGGTGGGCTCGAACCTCCAATTTTTTGGTTAACAGCCGATCGCGCTAGCCAATTGCACCACGGAGACAGTCCTGCTCCACTCTCACCACCATCAGAACATATCTTCAAAGCTATCAGCCCAAAGAAAAAAAAGCGCCGCACCACCACCGGGTGGGCTCGAAACTCCAACTTTTCGGTTAACAGCCGATAACGCTAGCCAATTGCGCCAAGGAGGCAGTCGTGCTCCACTCTCACCACCATCAGAACATATCTTCAAAGCTATCAGCGCAAAGAAAAAAGCAACACACCACTCCCGGGAGGGCTCAAAACTCCAACCTATCGGTTAACAGCCGATCGTGCTAGCCAATTGCGCCACGGAGACAGTCCTGCTCCACTCTCACCACCATCAGAACATTACTTCAAAGCTATCAGCCCAAAAAAAAAAGCGCCGCACCACCACCGGGTGGGCTCGAAACTCCAACCTTTCGGTTAACAGCCGATTGCGCTAGCCATTTGCGCCACGGAGACAGTCCTGCTCCACTCTCACCACCATCAGAACATATCTTCAAAGCTATCAGCCCAAAGAAAAAAAAAAAGAGCCTCACCACCACCGGGTGGGCTCGAAACTCCAACCTTTCGGTTAACAGCCGATCGCGCTAGCCAATATCGCCATGGAGACAGTCGTGCTCCACTCTCACCACCATCAGAACATATCTTCAAAGCTATCAGCGCAAAGAAAAAACAACACACCACTCCCGGGAGGGCTCGAAACTCCAACCTGTCGGTTAACAACCGATCGCGCTAGCCAATTGCGCCACGGAGAAAGTCCTGCTCCACTCTCACCACCATCAGAACATATCTTCAAAGCTATTAGCGCGAAGAAAAAAAAGTGCCGCACAACCACCGGGTGGGCTCGAATCTCCAACCTTTCGGTTAACAGCCCATCGCGCTAGCCAACTGCGCAACGGAGACAGTCCTGCTCCACTGTCACCACCCTCAGAACATATCTTCATAGCTATCAGCCCAAAGAAAAAAAAAGTGCCGCACCACCATTGGGTGGGCTCGAAACTCCAACCTTTCGGTTAACAGCCGATCACGCTAGCCAATTGCGCCACGGTGACAGTCCTGCTTCACACTCACCACGATCAGAACATATCTTCAAAGCTATCAGCCCAAAGAAAAAAAAGCGCCGCACCACCACCGGGTGGGCTCGAACCTCCAATTTTTTGGTTAACAGCCGATCGCGCTAGCCAATTGCACCACGGAGACAGTCCTGCTCCACTCTCACCACCATCAGAACATATCTTCAAAGCTATCAGCCCAAAGAAAAAAAAGCGCCGCACCACCACCGGGTGGGCTCGAAACTCCAACTTTTCGGTTAACAGCCGATAACGCTAGCCAATTGCGCCAAGGAGGCAGTCGTGCTCCACTCTCACCACCATCAGAACATATCTTCAAAGCTATCAGCGCAAAGAAAAAAGCAACACACCACTCCCGGGAGGGCTCAAAACTCCAACCTATCGGTTAACAGCCGATCGTGCTGGCCAATTGCGCCACGGAGACAGTCCTGCTCCACTCTCACCACCATCAGAACATTACTTCAAAGCTATCAGCCCAAAGAAAAAAAAAGCGCCGCACCACCACCGGGTGGGCTCGAAACTCCAACCTTTCGGTTAACAGCCGATTGCGCTAGCCATTTGCGCCACGGAGACAGTCCTGCTCCACTCTCACCACCATCAGAACATATCTTCAAAGCTATCAGCCCAAAGAAAAAAAAAGAGCCGCACCACCACCGGGTGGGCTCGAAACTCCAACCTTTCGGTTAACAGCCGATCGCGCTAGCCAATATCGCCATGGAGACAGTCGTGCTCCACTCTCACCACCATCAGAACATATCTTCAAAGCTATCAGCGCAAAGAAAAAACAACACACCACTCCCGGGAGGGCTCGAAACTCCAACCTGTCGGTTAACAACCGATCGCGCTAGCCAATTGTGCCACGGAGACAGTCCTGCTCCACTCTCACCAGCATCAGAACATATCTTCAAAGCTATCAGCCCAAAGAAAAAAAGCGCCGCACCACCACCGGATGGGCTCGAAACTCCAACTTTTCGGTTAACAGCCGATCGCGCTAGCCAATTGCGCCAAGGAGCAGTCGTGCTCCACTCTCACCACCATCAGAACATATCTTCAAAGCTATCAGCGCAAAGAAAAAAGCAACACACCACTCCCGGGAGGGCTCGAAACTCCAACCCATCGGTTAACAGCCGATCGTGCTAGCCAATTGCGCCACGGAGACAGTCCTGCTCCACTCTCACCACCATCAGAACATTACTTCAAAGCTATCAGCCCAAAGAAAAAAAAAGCCCCGCACCACCACCGGGAGGGCTCGAAACTCCAACCTTTCTGTTAACAGCCGATCGCGCTAGCCAATTGCGCCATGGAGACAGTCGTGCTCCACTCTCACCATCATCAGAGGATATCTTCAAAGCTATCAGCGCAAAGAAAAAAGCAACACACCACTCCCGGGAGGGCTCAAAACTCCAAACTTTCGGTCAACAGCCGATCGCGCTAGCCTATTGCGCCACGGAGACAGTCCTGCTCCACTCTCACCACCATCAGAACATATCTTCAAAGCTATCAGCCCAAAGAAAAAAAAGCGCCGCACCACCACCGGGCGGGCTCGAAACTCCAACCTTTCGGTTAACAGCCCATCACGCTAGTCAATTGCGCCACGGAGACAGTCCTGCTCCACTCTCACCACCATCAGAACTTATCTTCAAAGCTATCAGCTCAAAGGAATAAAAGCGCCGCACCATCCCTGGTGGGCTCGAACCTCCAACCTTTCGGTTAACAGCCAATCGCGCTAGCCAATTGAGCCACGGAGACAGTCGTGCTCTACACTCACCACCATCAGAACATATCTTCAAAGCTATCAGCGCAAAGAAAAAAGCAACACACTAATCCCGGGAGGGCTCGGAACTCCAACCTTTCGGTTAGCAGCCA
This sequence comes from Rhipicephalus microplus, assembly GCF_043290135.1. Taxonomy (NCBI): domain Eukaryota; kingdom Metazoa; phylum Arthropoda; class Arachnida; order Ixodida; family Ixodidae; genus Rhipicephalus; species Rhipicephalus microplus. The sequence continues at coordinate 176,936,213 of NC_134703.1, forward strand.
ATTCAGCTAGTCAATTGCGCCACGGAGACAGTCTTGCTCCACTCTCTCCACCATCAAAACATATCTTCAAAGCTATCAGCCCCAAGAAAAAAAAGCGCCGCACCACCACCGGCTGGCTCGAACCTCCATCCTTTCGGTTAAGAGCCGATCGCGCTAAGCAAATGCGCCACGGAGACAGTCGTGCTCCACTCTCACCACCATCAGAACATATCTTCAAAGCTATCAGCGCAAAGAAAAAAGCAACACACCACTCCCGGGAGGGCTCGAACCTGCACCTTTTCGGTTAAAAGCAGATCGCGCTAGCCAATTGCGCCACGGAGACAGTCGTGCTCTACTTTCACCACCATCAGAACATATCTTCAAAGCTATCAGCGCAAAGAAAAAAGAAACACACCACTCCCGGGAGGGCTTGAAACTCGAACCTTTCGGTTAACAGCCGATCGCGCTAGCCAATTGCGCCACGGAGACAGTCCTCCTCCCCTCTCACCACCATCAGAACATATCTTCAAAGCTATCAGCGCAAAGAAAAAAGCAACACACCACTCCCGGAAGGGCTCGAAACTCCAACCTTTTGGTTAACAGCCGATTCAGCTAGTCAATTGCGCCACGGAGACAGTCTTGCTCCACTCTCACCACCATCAGAACATATCTTCAAAGCTATCAGCCCAAACAAAAAAAAAGAGCCGCACCACCACCGGGTGGGCTCGAAACTCCAACCTTTCGGTTAACAGCCGATCGCGCTAGCCCATTGCGCCATGGAGACAGTCGTGCTCCACTCTCACCACCATCAGAACATATCTTCAAAGCTATCAGCGCAAAGAAAAAAACAACACACCACTCCCGGGAGGGCTCAAAACTCCAACCTTTCGGTTAACAGCCGATCGCGCTAGCCAATTGCGCCACGGAGACAGTCCTGCTCCACTCTAACCACCATCAGAACATATCTTGAAAGCGATTAGCGCGAAGAAAAAAAAGTGCCGCACAACCACCGGGTGGGCTCGAACCTACAAACTTTCGGTTAACAGCCCATCGCGCTAGCCAACTGCGCAACGGAGACAGTCCTGCTCCACTCTCACCACCCTCAGAACATATCTTCATAGCTATCAGCCCAAAGAAAAAAAAGCGCCGCACCACCACCGGGTGGGCTCGAACCTCCAATTTTTCGGTTAAGAGCCGATCGCGCTAACCAAATGCGCCACGGAGACAGTCGTGCTCCACTCTCACCACCATCAGAACATATCTTCAAAGCTATCAGCGCAAAGAAAAAAGCAACACACCACTCCCGGGAGGGCTCGAACCTGCACCTTTTCGGTTAAAAGCAGATCGCGCTAGCCAATTGCGCCACGGAGACAGTCGTGCTCTACTTTCACCACCATCAGAACATATCTTCAAAGCTATCAGCGCAAAGAAAAAAGCAACACACCACTCCCGGGAGGGCTCAAAAGTCCAACCTATCGGTTAACAGCCGATCGTGCTAGCCAATTGCGCCACGGAGACAGTCCTGCTCCACTCTCACCACCATCAGAACATTACTTCAAAGCTATCAGCCCAAAGAAAAAAAAAGCACCGCACCACCACCGGGTGGGCTCGAAACTCCAACCTTTCGGTTAACAGCCGATTGCGCTAGCCATTTGCGCCACGGAGACAGTCCTGCTCCACTCTCACCACCATCAGAACATATCTTCAAAGCTATCAGCCCAAAGAAAAAAAAAAGGGCCGCACCACCACCGGGTGGGCTCGAAACTCCAAACTTTCGGTTAACAGCCGATCGCGCTAGCCAATATCGCCATGGAGACAGTCGTGCTCCACTCTCACCACCATCAGAACATATCTTCAAAGCTATCAGCGCAAAGAAAAAACAACACACCACTCCCGGGAGGGCTCGAAACTCCAACCTGTCGGTTAACAACCGATCGCGCTAGCCAATTGTGCCACGGAGACAGTCCTGCTCCACTCTCACCAGCATCAGAACATATCTTCAAAGCTATCAGCCCAAAGAAAAAAAGCGCCGCACCACCACCGGATGGGCTCGAAACTCCAACGTTTCGGTTAACAGCCGATCGCGCTAGCCAATTGCTCCAAGGAGCAGTCGTGCTCCACTCTCACCACCATCAGAACATATCTTCAAAGCTATCAGCGCAAAGAAAAAAAGCAACACACCACTCCCGGGAGTGCTCGAAACTCCAACCCATCGGTTAACAGCCGATCGTGCTAGCCAATTGCGCCACGGAGACAGTCCTGCTCCACTCTCACCACCATCAGAACATTACTTCAAAGCTATCAGCCCAAAGAAAAAAAAAGCCCCGCACCACCACCGGGAGGGCTCGAAACTCCAACCTTTCTGTTAACAGCCGATCGCGCTAGCCAATTGCGCCATGGAGACAGTCGTGCTCCACTCTCACCATCATCAGAGCATATCTTCAAAGCTATCAGCGCAAAGAAAAAAGCAACACACCACTCCCGGGAGGGCTCAAAACTCCAAACTTTCGGTCAACAGCCGATCGCGCTAGCCTATTGCGCCACGGAGACAGTCCTGCTCCACTCTCACCACCATCAGAACATATCTTCAAAGCTATCAGCCCAAAGAAAAAAAAGCGCCGCACCACCACCGGGCGGGCTCGAAACTCCAACCTTTCGGTTAACAGCCCATCACGCTAGTCAATTGCGCCACGGAGACAGTCCTGCTCCACTCTCACCACCATCAGAACATATCTTCAAAGCTATCAGCTCAAAGGAATAAAAGCGCCGCACCATCCCTGGTGGGCTCGAACCTCCAACCTTTCGGTTAACAGCCAATCGCGCTAGCCAATTGAGCCACGGAGACAGTCGTGCTCTACACTCACCACCATCAGAACATATCTTCAAAGCTATCAGCGCAAAGAAAAAAGCAACACACTAATCCCGGGAGGGCTCGGAACTCCAACCTTTCGGTTAGCAGCCAATTCAGCTAGTCAATTGCGCCACGGAGACAGTCTTGCTCCACTCTCACCACCATCAAAACATATCTTCAAAGCTATCAGCCCCAAGAAAAAAAAGCGCCGCACCACCACCGGCTGGCTCGAACCTCCATCCTTTCGGTTTAGAGCCGATCGCGCTAACCAAATGCGCCACGGAGACAGTCGTGCTCCACTCTCACCACCATCAGAACATATCTTCAAAGCTATCAGCGCAAAGAAAAAAGCAACACACCACTCCCGGGAGGGCTCGAACCTGCACCTTTTCGGTTAAAAGCAGATCGCGCTAGCCAATTGCGCCACGGAGACAGTCCTCCTCCCCTCTCACCACCATCAGAACATATCTTCAAAGCTATCAGCGCAAAGAAAAAAGCAACACACCACTCCCGGAAGGGCTCGAAACTCCAACCTTTTGGTTAACAGCCAATTCAGCTAGTCAATTGCGCCACGGAGACAGTCTTGCTCCACTCTCACCACCATCAGAACATATCTTCAAAGCTATCAGCCCCAAACAAAAAAAAAGAGCCGCACCACCACCGGGTGGGCTCGAAACTCCAACCTTTCGGTTAACAGCCGATCGCGCTAGCCCATTGCGCCATGGAGACAGTCGTGCTCCACTCTCACCACCATCAGAACATATCTTCAAAGCTATCAGCGCAAAGAAAAAAACAACACACCACTCCCGGGAGGGCTCAAAACTCCAACCTTTCGGTTAACAGCCGATCGCGCTAGCCAATTGCGCCACGGAGACAGTCCTGCTCCACTCTCACCACCATCAGAACATATCTTCAAAGCTATTAGCGCGAAGAAAAAAAAGTGCCGCGCAACCACCGGGTGGGCTCGAACCTACAAACTTTCGGTTAACAGCCCATCACGCTAGCCAACTGCGCAACGGAGACAGTCCTGCTCCACTCTCACCACCCTCAGAACATATCTTCATAGCTATCAGGCCAAAGAAAAAAAAGCGCCGCACCACCACCGGGTGGGCTCGAACCTCCAATTTTTCGGTTAACAGCCGATCGCGCTGGCCAATTGCGCCACGGAGACAGTCCTGTTCCACTCTCACCACCATCAGAACATATCTTCAAAGCTATCAGCCCAAAGAAAAAAAAAGCGCCGCACCACCACCGGGTGGGCTCGAAACTCCAACCTTTCTGTTAACAGCGGATCGCGCTAGCCAATTGCGCCATTGAGACAGTCGTGCTCCACTCTCACCACCATCAGGGCATATCTTCAAAGCTATCAGCGCAAAGAAAAAAGCAACACACCACTCCCGGGAGGGCTCAAAACTCCAAACTTTCGGTCAACAGCCGATCGCGCTAGCCTATTGCGCCACGGAGACAGTCCTGCTCCACTCTCACCACCATCAGAACATATCTTCAAAGCTATCAGCCCAAAGAAAAAAAAGCGCCGCACCACCACCGGGCGGGCTCGAAACTCCAACCTTTCGGTTAACAGCCCATCACGCTAGTCAATTGCGCCACGGAGACAGTCCTGCTCCACTCTCACCACCATCAGAACATATCTTCAAAGCTATCAGCTCAAAGGAATAAAAGCGCCGCACCATCCCTGGTGGGCTCGAACCTCCAACCTTTCGGTTAACAGCCAATCGCGCTAGCCAATTGAGCCACGGAGACAGTCGTGCTCTACACTCACCACCATCAGAACATATCTTCAAAGCTATCAGCGCAAAGAAAAAAGCAACACACTAATCCCGGGAGGGCTCGGAACTCCAACCTTTCGGTTAGCAGCCAATTCAGCTAGTCAATTGCGCCACGGAGACAGTCTTGCTCCACTCTCACCACCATCAAAACATATCTTCAAAGCTATCAGCCCCAAGAAAAAAAAGCGCCGCACCACCACCGGCTGGCTCGAACCTCCATCCTTTCGGTTTAGAGCCGATCGCGCTAACCAAATGCGCCACGGAGACAGTCGTGCTCCACTCTCACCACCATCAGAACATATCTTCAAAGCTATCAGCGCAAAGAAAAAAGCAACACACCACTCCCGGGAGGGCTCGAACCTGCACCTTTTCGGTTAAAAGCAGATCGCGCTAGCCAATTGCGCCACGGAGACAGTCCTCCTCCCCTCTCACCACCATCAGAACATATCTTCAAAGCTATCAGCGCAAAGAAAAAAGCAACACACCACTCCCGGAAGGGCTCGAAACTCCAACCTTTTGGTTAACAGCCAATTCAGCTAGTCAATTGCGCCACGGAGACAGTCTTGCTCCACTCTCACCACCATCAGAACATATCTTCAAAGCTATCAGCCCAAACAAAAAAAAGAGCCGCACCACCACCGGGTGGGCTCGAAACTCCAACCTTTCGGTTAACAGCCGATCGCGCTAGCCCATTGCGCCATGGAGACAGTCGTGCTCCACTCTCACCACCATCAGAACATATCTTCAAAGCTATCAGCGCAAAGAAAAAAACAACACACCACTCCCGGGAGGGCTCAAAACTCCAACCTTTCGGTTAACAGCCGATCGCGCTAGCCAATTGCGCCACGGAGACAGTCCTGCTCCACTCTCACCACCATCAGAACATATCTTCAAAGCTATTAGCGCGAAGAAAAAAAAGTGCCGCGCAACCACCGGGTGGGCTCGAACCTACAAACTTTCGGTTAACAGCCCATCACGCTAGCCAACTGCGCAACGGAGACAGTCCTGCTCCACTCTCACCACCCTCAGAACATATCTTCATAGCTATCAGGCCAAAGAAAAAAAAGCGCCGCACCACCACCGGGTGGGCTCGAACCTCCAATTTTTCGGTTAACAGCCGATCGCGCTGGCCAATTGCGCCACGGAGACAGTCCTGTTCCACTCTCACCACCATCAGAACATATCTTCAAAGCTATCAGCCCAAAGAAAAAAAAAGCGCCGCACCACCACCGGGTGGGCTCGAAACTCCAACCTTTCTGTTAACAGCGGATCGCGCTAGCCAATTGCGCCATGGAGACAGTCGTGCTCCACTCTCACCACCATCAGGGCATATCTTCAAAGCTATCAGCCCAAAGAAAAAAAAAGCGCCGCACCACCATTGGGTGGGCTCGAAACTCCAACCTTTCGGTTAACAGCCGATCACGCTAGCCAATTGCGCCACGGTGACAGTCCTGCTTCACACTCACCACGATCAGAACATATCTTCAAAGCTATCAGCCCAAAAAAAAAAAGCGCCGCACCACCACCGGGTGGGCTCGAACCTCCAATTTTTTGGTTAACAGCCGATCGCGCTAGCCAATTGCACCATGGAGACAGTCCTGCTCCACTCTCACCACCATCAGAACATATCTTCAAAGCTATCAGCCCAAAGAAAAAAAAGAGACGCACCACCACCGGGTGGGCTCGAAATTCCAACCTTTCGGTTAACAGCCGATCGCGCTAGCCATTATCGCCATGGAGACAGTCGTGCTCCACTCTCACCACCATCAGAACATATCTTCAAAGCTATCAGCGCAAAGAAAAAACAACACACCACTCCCGGGAGGGCTCGAAACTCCAACCTGTCGGTTAACAACCGATCGCGCTAGCCAATTGTGCCACGGAGACAGTCCTGCTCCACTCTCACCAGCATCAGAACATATCTTCAAAGCTATCAGCCCAAAGAAAAAAAGCGCCGCACCACCCCTGGTGGGCTCGAACCTCCAACCTTTCGGTTAACAGCCAATCGCGCTAGCCAATTGAGCCACGGAGACAGTCGTGCTCTACACTCACCACCATCAGAACATATCTTCAAAGCTATCAGCGCAAAGAAAAAAGCAACACACTAATTCCGGGAGGGCTCGGAACTCCAACTTTTCGGTTAGCAGCCAATTCAGCTAGTCAATTGCGCCACGGAGACAGTCTTGCTCCACTCTCACCAGCATCAAAACATATCTTCAAAGCTATCAGCCCCAAGAAAAAAAAGCGCCGCACCACCACCGGCTGGCTCGAACCTCCATCCTTTCGGTTAACAGCCGATCGCGCTAACCAAATGCGCCACGGAGACAGTCGTGCTCCACTCTCACTACCATCAGAACATATCTTCAAAGCTATCAGCGCAAAGAAAAAAGCAACACACCACTCCCCGGAGGGCTCGAAACTCCAAACTTTCGGTCAACAGCCGATCGCGCTTGCCTATAGCGCCACGGAGACAGTCCTGCTCCACTCTCACCACCATCAGAACATATCTTCAAAGCTATTAGCGCGAAAAAAAAAGTGCCGCACAACCACCGGGTGGGCTCGAACCTCCAACCTGTCGGTTAACAGCCCATCGCGCTAGCCAACTGCGCAACGGAGACAGTCCTGCTTCACACTCACCACGATCAGAACACATCTTCAAAGCTATCAGCCCAAAGAAAAAAAAGCGCCGCAACCCCACCGGGTGGGCTCGAACCTCCAATTTTTTGGTTAACAGCCGATCGCGCTAGCCAATTGCGCCACGGAGAAAGTCCTGCTCCACTCTCACCACCATCAGAACATATCTTCAAAGCTATTAGCGCGAGGAAAAAAAAGTGCCGCACAACCACCGGGTGGGCTCGAATCTCCAACCTTTCGGTTAACAGCCCATCGCGCTAGCCAACTGCGCAACGGAGACAGTCCTGCTCCACTGTCACCATCCTCAGAACATATCTTCATAGCTATCAGCCCAAAGAAAAAAAAAGTGCCGCACCACCATCGGGTGGGCTCGAAACTCCAACCTTTCGGTTAACAGCCGATCAGGCTAGCCAATTGCGCCACGGTGACAGTCCTGCTTCACACTCACCACGATCAGAACATATCTTCAAAGCTATCAGCCCAAAGAAAAAAAAGCGCCGCACCTCCACCGGGTGGGCTCGAACCTCCAATTTTTTGGTTAACAGCCGATCGCGCTAGCCAATTGCACCACGGAGACAGTCCTGCTCCACTCTCACCACCATCAGAACATATCTTCAAAGCTATCAGCCCAAAGAAAAAAAAGCGCCGCACCACCACCGGGTGGGCTCGAAACTCCAACTTTTCGGTTAACAGCCGATAACGCTAGCCAATTGCGCCAAGGAGGCAGTCGTGCTCCACTCTCACCACCATCAGAACATATCTTCAAAGCTATCAGCGCAAAGAAAAAAGCAACACACCACTCCCGGGAGGGCTCAAAACTCCAACCTATCGGTTAACAGCCGATCGTGCTAGCCAATTGCGCCACGGAGACAGTCCTGCTCCACTCTCACCACCATCAGAACATTACTTCAAAGCTATCAGCCCAAAGAAAAAAAAAGCGCCGCACCACCACCGGGTGGGCTCGAAACTCCAACCTTTCGGTTAACAGCCGATTGCGCTAGCCATTTGCGCCACGGAGACAGTCCTGCTCCACTCTCACCACCCTCAGAACATATCTTCAAAGCTATCAGCCCAAAGAAAAAAAAAGAGCCGCACCACCACCGGGTGGGCTCGAAACTCCAACCTTTCGGTTAACAGCCGATCGCGCTAGCCAATATCGCCATGGAGACAGTCGTGCTCCACTCTCACCACCATCAGAACATATCTTAAAAGCTATCAGCGCAAAGAAAAAACAACACACCACTCCCGGGAGGGCTCGAAACTCCAACCTGTCGGTTAACAACCGATCGCGCTAGCCAATTGCGCCACGGAGAAATTCCTGCTCCACTGTCACCACCCTCAGAACATATCTTCATAGCTATCAGCCCAAAGAAAAAAAAGTGCCGCACCACCATTGGGTGGGCTCGAAACTCCAACCTTTCGGTTAACAGCCGATCACGCTAGCCAATTGCGCCACGGTGACAGTCCTGCTTCACACTCACCACGATCAGAACATATCTTCAAAGCTATCAGCCCAAAGAAAAAAAAGCGCCGCACCACCACCGGGTGGGCTCGAACCTCCAATTTTTTGGTTAACAGCCGATCGCGCTAGCCAATTGCACCACGGAGACAGTCCTGCTCCACTCTCACCACCATCAGAACATATCTTCAAAGCTATCAGCCCAAAGAAAAAAAAGCGCCGCACCACCACCGGGTGGGCTCGAAACTCCAACTTTTCGGTTAACAGCCGATAACGCTAGCCAATTGCGCCAAGGAGGCAGTCGTGCTCCACTCTCACCACCATCAGAACATATCTTCAAAGCTATCAGCGCAAAGAAAAAAGCAACACACCACTCCCGGGAGGGCTCAAAACTCCAACCTATCGGTTAACAGCCGATCGTGCTAGCCAATTGCGCCACGGAGACAGTCCTGCTCCACTCTCACCACCATCAGAACATTACTTCAAAGCTATCAGCCCAAAGAAAAAAAAAGCGCCGCACCACCACCGGGTGGGCTCGAAACTCCAACCTTTCGGTTAACAGCCGATTGCGCTAGCCATTTGCGCCACGGAGACAGTCCTGCTCCACTCTCACCACCATCAGAACATATCTTCAAAGCTATCAGCCCAAAGAAAAAAAAAGAGCCGCACCACCACCGTGTGGGCTCGAAACTCCAACCTTTCGGTTAACAGCCGATCGCGCTAGCCAATATCGCCGTGGAGACAGTCGTGCTCCACTCTCACCACCATCAGAACATATCTTCAAAGCTATCAGCGCAAAGAAAAAACAACACACCTCTCCCGGGAGGGCTCGAAACTCCAACCTGTCGGTTAACAACCGATCGCGCTAGCCAATTGTGCCACGGAGACAGTCCTGCTCCACTCTCACCAGCATCAGAACATATCTTCAAAGCTATCAGCCAAAAGAAAAAAAGCGCCGCACCACCACCGGATGGGCTCGAAACTCCAACTTCTCGGTTAACAGCCGATCGCGCTAGCCAATTGCGCCAAGGAGCAGTCGTGCTCCACTCTCACCACCATCAGAACATATCTTCAAAGCTATCAGCGCAAAGAAAAAAGCAACACACCACTCCCGGGAGGGCTCGAAACTCCAACCCATCGGTTAACAGCCGATCGTGCTAGCCAATTGCGCCACGGAGACAGTCCTGCTCCACTCTCACCACCATCAGAACATTACTTCAAAGCTATCAGCCCAAAGAAAAAAAAAGCCCCGCACCACCACCGGGAGGGCTCGAAACTCCAACCTTTCTGTTAACACCCGATCGCGCTAGCCAATTGCGCCATGGAGACAGTCGTGCTCCACTCTCACCATCATCAGAGGATATCTTCAAACCTATCAGCGCAAAGAAAAAAGCAACACACCACTCCCGGGAGGGCTCAAAACTCCAAACTTTCGGTCAACAGCCGATCGCGCTAGCCTATTGCGCCACGGAGACAGTCCTGCTCCACTCTCACCACCATCAGAACATATCTTCAAAGCTATCAGCCCAAAGAAAAAAAAGCGCCGCACCACCACCGGGCGGGCTCGAAACTCCAACCTTTCGGTTAACAGCCCATCACGCTAGTCAATTGCGCCACGGAGACAGTCCTGCTCCACTCTCACCACCATCAGAACATATCTTCAAAGCTATCAGCTCAAAGAAATAAAAGCGCCGCACCATCCCTGGTGGGCTCGAACCTCCAACCTTTCGGTTAACAGCCAATCGCGCTAGCCAATTGAGCCACGGAGACAGTCGTGCTCTACACTCACCACCATCAGAACATATCTTCAAAGCTACCAGCGCAAAGAAAAAACCAACACACTAATCCCGGGAGGGCTCGGAACTCCAACCTTTCGGTTAGCAGCCAACTCAGCTAGTCAATTGCGCCACGGAGACAGTCTTGCTCCACTCTCTCCACCATCAAAACATATCTTCAAAGCTATCAGCCCCAAGAAAAAAAAAGCGCTGCACCACCACCGGCTGGCTCGAACCTCCATCCTTTCGGTTAAGTGCCGATCGCGCTAACCAAATGCGCCACGGAGACAGTCGTGCTCCACTCTCACCACCATCAGAACATATCTTCAAAGCTATCAGCGCAAAGAAAAAAGCAACACACCACTCCCGGGAGGGCTCGAACCTGCACCTTTTCGGTTAAAAGCAGATCGCGCTAGCCAATTGCGCCACGGAGACAGTCGTGCTCTACTTTCACCACCATCAGAACATATCTTCAAAGCTATCAGCGCAAAGAAAAAAGCAACACACCACTCCCGGGAGGGCTTGAAACTCGAACCTTTCGGTTAACAGCCGATCGCGCTAGCCAATTGCGCCACGGAGACAGTCCTCCTCCCCTCTCACCACCATCAGAACATATCTTCAAAGCTATCAGCGCAAAGAAAAAAGCAACACACCACTCCCGGAAGGGCTCGAAACTCCAACCTTTTGGTTAACAGCCGATTCAGCTAGTCAAGTGCGTCACGGAGACAGTCTTGCTCCACTCTCGCCACCATCAGAACATATCTTCAAAGCTATCAGCCCAAACAAAAAAAAGAGCCGCACCACCACCGGGTGGGCTCAAAACTCCAACCTTTCGGTTAACAGCCGATCGCGCTAGCCCATTGCGCCATGGAGACAGTCGTGCTCCACTCTCAACACCATCAGAACATATCTTCAAAGCTATCAGCGCAAAGAAAAGAACAACGCACCACTCCCAGGAGGGCTCAAAACTCCAACCTTTCGGTTAACAGCCGATCGCGCTAGCCAATTGCGCCACGGAGACAGTCCTGCTCCACTCTCACCACCATCAGAACATATCTTCAAAGCTATTAGCGCGAAGAAAAAAAAAGTGCCGCACAACCACCGGGTGGGCTCGAACCTACAAACTTTCGGTTAACAGCCCATCGCGCTAGCCAACTGCGCAACGGAGACAGTCCTGCTCCACTCTCACCACCCTCAGAACATATCTTCATAGCTATCAGCCCAAAGAAAAAAAAGCGCCGCACCACCACCGGGTGGGCTCGAACCTCCAATTTTTCGGTTAAGAGCCGATCGCGCTAACCAAATGCGCCACGGAGACAGTCGTGCTCCACTCTCACCACCATCAGAACATATCTTCAAAGCTATCAGCGCAAAGAAAAAAGCAACACACCACTCCCGGGAGGGCTCGAACCTGCACCTTTTCGGTTAAAAGCAGATCGCGCTAGCCAATTGCGCCACGGAGACAGTCGTGCTCTACTTTCACCACCATCAGAACTTATCTTCAAAGCTATCAGCGCAAAGAAAAAAGCAACACACCACTCCCGGGAGGGCTCAAAACTCCAACCTATCGGTTAACAGCCGATCGTGCTAGCCAATTGCGCCACGGAGACAGTCCTGCTCCACTCTCACCACCATCAGAACATTACTTCAAAGCTATCAGCCCAAAGAAAAAAAAAAGAGCCGCACCACCACCGGGTGGGCTCGAAACTCCAACCTTTCGGTTAACAGCCGATCGCGCTAGCCAATATCGCCATGGAGACAGTCGTGCTCCACTCTCACCACCATCAGAACATGTCTTCAAAGCTATCAGCGCAAAGAAAAAACAACACACCACTCCCGGGAGGGCTCGAAACTCCAACCTGTCGGTTAACAACCGATCGCGCTAGCCAATTGTGCCACGGAGACAGTCCTGCTCCACTCTCACCAGCATCAGAACATATCTTCAAAGCTATCAGCCCAAAGAAAAAAAGCGCCGCACCACCACCGGATGGGCTCGAAACTCCAACCTATCGGTTAACAGCCGATTGCGCTAGCCATTTGCGCCACGGAGACAGTCCTGCTCCACTCTCACCACCATCAGAACATATCTTAAAGCTATCAGCCCAAAGAAAAAAAAAAGAGCCGCACCACCACCGGGTGGGCTCGAAACTCCAACCTTTCGGTTAACAGCCGATCGCGCTAGCCCATTGCGCCATGGAGACAGTCGTGCTCCACTCTCAACACCATCAGAACATATCTTCAAAGCTATCAGCGCAAAGAAAAGAACAACGCACCACTCCCAGGAGGGCTCAAAACTCCAACCTTTCGGTTAACAGCCGATCGCGCTAGCCAATTGCGCCACGGAGACAGTCCTGCTCCACTCTCACCACCATCAGAACATATCTTCAAAGCTATTAGCGCGAAGAAAAAAAAGTGCCGCACAACCACCGGGTGGGCTCGAACCTACAAACTTTCGGTTAACAGCCCATCGCGCTAGCCAACTGCGCAACGGAGACAGTCCTGCTCCACTCTCACCACCCTCAGAACATATCTTCATAGCTATCAGCCCAAAGAAAAAAAAGCGCCGCACCACCACCGGGTGGGCTCGAACCTCCAATTTTTCGGTTAAGAGCCGATCGCGCTAACCAAATGCGCCACGGAGACAGTCGTGCTCCACTCTCACCACCATCAGAACATATCTTCAAAGCTATCAGCGCAAAGAAAAAAGCAACACACCACTCCCGGGAGGGCTCGAACCTGCACCTTTTCGGTTAAAAGCAGATCGCGCTAGCCAATTGCGCCACGGAGACAGTCGTGCTCTACTTTCACCACCATCAGAACTTATCTTCAAAGCTATCAGCCCAAAGAAAAAAGCAACACACCACTCCCGGGAGGGCTCAAAACTCCAACCTATCGGTTAACAGCCGATTGCGCTAGCCATTTGCGCCACGGAGACAGTCCTGCTCCACTCTCACCACCATCAGAACATATCTTAAAGCTATCAGCCCAAAGAAAAAAAAAAGAGCCGCACCACCACCGGGTGGGCTCGAAACTCCAACCTTTCGGTTAACAGCCGATCGCGCTAGCCAATATCGCCATGGAGACAGTCGTGCTCCACTCTCACCACCATCAGAACATGTCTTCAAAGCTATCAGCGCAAAGAAAAAACAACACACCACTCCCGGGAGGGCTCGAAACTCCAACCTGTCGGTTAACAACCGATCGCGCTAGCCAATTGTGCCACGGAGACAGTCCTGCTCCACTCTCACCAGCATCAGAACATATCTTCAAAGCTATCAGCCCAAAGAAAAAAAGCGCCGCACCACCACCGGATGGGCTCGAAACTCCAACTTTTCGGTTAACAGCCGATCGCGCTAGCCAATTGCTCCAAGGAGCAGTCGTGCTCCACTCTCACCACCATCAGAACATATCTTCAAAGCTATCAGCGCAAAGAAAAAAGCAACACACCACTCCCGGGAGTGCTCGAAACTCCAACCCATCGGTTAACAGCCGATCGTGCTAGCCAATTGCGCCACGGAGACAGTCCTGCTCCACTCTCACCACCATCAGAACATTACTTCAAAGCTATCAGCCCAAAGAAAAAAAAAGCCCCGCACCACCACCGGGAGGGCTCGAAACTCCAACCTTTCTGTTAACAGCCGATCACGCTAGCCAATTGCGCCATGGAGACAGTCGTGCTCCACTCTCACCATCATCAGAGCATATCTTCAAAGCTATCAGCGCAAAGAAAAAAGCAACACACCACTCCCGGGAGGGCTCAAAACTCCAAACTTTCGGTCAACAGCCGATCGCGCTAGCCTATTGCGCCACGGAGACAGTCCTACTCCACTCTCACCACCATCAGAACATATCTTCAAAGCTATCAGCCCAAAGAAAAAAAAGCGCCGCACCACCACCGGGCGGGCTCGAAACTCCAACCTTTCGGTTAACAGCCCATCACGCTAGTCAATTGCGCCACGGAGACAGTCCTGCTCCACTCTCACCACCATCAGAACATATCTTCAAAGCTATCAGCTCAAAGGAATAAAAGCGCCGCACCATCCCTGGTGGGCTCGAACCTCCAACCTTTCGGTTAACAGCCCATCGCGCTAGCCAATTGAGCCACGGAGACAGTCGTGCTCTACACTCACCACCATCAGAACATATCTTCAAAGCTATCAGCGCAAAGAAAAAAGCAACACACTAATCCCGGGAGGGCTCGGAACTCCAACCTTTCGGTTAGCAGCCAATTCAGCTAGTCAATTGCGCCACGGAGACAGTCTTGCTCCACTCTCACCACCATCAAAACATATCTTCAAAGCTATCAGCCCCAAGAAAAAAAAGCGCCGCACCACCACCGGCTGGCTCGAACCTCCATCCTTTCGGTTAAGAGCCGATCGCGCTAACCAAATGCGCCACGGAGACAGTCGTGCTCCACTCTCACCACCATCAGAACATATCTTCAAAGCTATCAGCGCAAAGAAAAAAGCAACACACCACTCCCGGGAGGGCTTGAAACTCGAACCTTTCGGTTAACAGCCGATCGCGCTAGCCAATTGCGCCACGGAGACAGTCCTCCTCCCCTCTCACCACCATCAGAACATATCTTCAAAGCTATCAGCGCAAAGAAAAAAGCAACACACCACTCCCGGAAGGGCTCGAAACTCCAACCTTTTGGTTAACAGCCGATTCAGCTAGTCAATTGCGCCACGGAGACAGTCTTGCTCCACTCTCACCACCATCAGAACATATCTTCAACGCTATCAGCCCAAACAAAAAAAAGAGCCGCACCACCACCGGGTGGGCTCGAAACTCCAACCTTTCGGTTAACAGCCGATCGCGCTAGCCCATTGCGCCATGGAGACAGTCGTGCTCCACTCTCACCACCATCAGAACATATCTTCAAAGCTATCAGCGCAAAGAAAAAAACAACACACCACTCCCGGGAGGGCTCAAAACTCCAACCTTCCGGTTAACAGCCGATCGCGCTAGCCAATTGCGCCACGGAGACAGTCCTGCTCCACTCTCACCACCATCAGAACATATCTTCAAAGCTATTAGCGCGAAGAAAAAAAAGTGCCGCACAACCACCGGGTGGGCTCGAACCTACAAACTTTCGGTTAACAGCCCATCGCGCTAGCCAACTGTGCAACGGAGACAGTCCTGCTCCACTCTCACCACCCTCAGAACATATCTTCATAGCTATCAGGCCAAAGAAAAAAAAGCGCCGCACCACCACCGGGTGGACTCGAACCTCCAATTTTTCGGTTAACAGCCGATCGCGCTGGCCAATTGCGCCACGGAGACAGTCCTGTTCCACTCTCACCACCATCAGAACATATCTTCAAAGCTATCAGCCCAAAGAAAAAAAAAGCGCCGCACCACCACCGGGTGGGCTCGAAACTCCAACCTTTCTGTTAACAGCGGATCGCGCTAGCCAATTGCGCCATGGAGACAGTCGTGCTCCACTCTCACCACCATCAGAGCATATCTTCAAAGCTATTAGCTTGAAGAAAAAAAAGTGCCGCACAACCACCGGGTGGGCTCGAACCTCCAACCTTTCGCTTAACAGCCCATCGCGCTAGCCAACTGCGCAACGGAGACAGTCCTGCTCCACTCTCACCACCCTCAGAACATATCTTCATAGCTATCAGCCCAAAGAAAAAAAAAGCGCCGCACCACCACCGGGTGGGCTCGAAACTCCAACCTTTCGGTTAACAGCCGATCACGCTAGCCAATTGCGCCACGGAGACAGTCTTATTTCACACTCACCACGATCAGAACATATCTTCAAAGCTATCAGCCCAAAGAAAAAAAAGCGCCGCACCACCACCGGGTGGGCTCGAACCTCCAATTTTTTGGTTAACAGCCGATCGCCCTAGCCAATTGCACCACGGAGACAGTCCTGCTCGACTCTCACCGCCATCAGAACATATCTTCAAAGCTATCAGCCCAAAGAAAAAAAAGCGCCGCACCACCACCGGGTGGGCTCGAAACTCCAACTTTTCGGTTAACAGCCGAAAACGCTAGCCAATTGCGCCAAGGAGGCAGTCGTGCTCCACTCTCACCACCATCAGAACATATCTTCAAAGCTATCAGCGCAAAGAAAAAACAACACACCACTCTCGGGAGGGCTCGAAACTCCAACCTATCGGTTAACAGCCGATCGTGCTAGCCAATTGCGCCACGGAGACAGTCCTGCTCCACTCTCACCACCATCAGAACATTACTTCAAAGCTATCAGCCCAAAGAAAAAAAAAGCGCCGCACCACCACCGGGTGGGCTCGAAACCCCAACTTTTCGGTTAACAGCCGATCGCGCTAGCCAATTGCGCCAAGGAGCAGTCGTGCTCCACTCTCACCACCATCAGAACATATCTTCAAAGCTATCAGCGCAAAGAAAAAAGCAACACACCACTCCCGGGAGAGCTCGAAACTCCAACCCATCGGTTAACAGCCGATCGTGCTAGCCAATTGCGCCACGGAGACAGTCCTGCTCCACTCTCACCACCATCAGAACATTACTTCAAAGCTATCAGCCCAAAGGAAAAAAAGCCCCGCACCACCACCGGGTGGGTTTGAAACTCCAACCTTTCGGTTAACAGCCGATCGCGCTAGCCATTTGCGCCACGGAGACAGTCCTGCTCCACTCTCACCACCATCAGAACATATCTTCAAAGCTATCAGCCCAAAGAAAAAAAAGCGCCGCACCACCACCGGGTGGGCTCGAAACTCCACCTTTTCGGTTAACAGCCGATCGCACTAGCCAATTGCGCCATGGAGACAGTCCTGCTCCACTCTCACCACCATCAGAACATATCTTCAAAGCTATTAGCGCGAAGAAAAAAAAGTGCCGCACAACCACCGGGTGGGGTCGAACCTCCAACCCTTCGGTTAAGAGCCCATCGCCCTAGCCAACTGCGCAACGGAGACAGTCCTGCTCCACTCTCACCACCCTCAGAACATAACTTCATAGCTATCAGCCCAAAGAAAAAAAAGCGCCGCACCACCACCGGGTGGGCTGGAAACTCCAACCTTTCGATTAACAGCCGATCACGCTAGCCAATTGCGCCACGGAGACAGTCCTGCTTCACACTCACCACGATCAGAACATATCTTCAAAGCTATCAGCCCAAAGAAAAAAAAGCGCCGCACCACCACCGGGTGGGCTCGAACCTCCAATTTTTTGGTTAACAGCCGATCGCGCTAGCCAATTGCACCACGGAGACAGTCCTGCTCCACTCTCACCACCATCAGAACATATCTTCAAAGCTATCAGCCCAAAGAAAAAAAAGCGCCGCACCACCACCGGGTGGGCTCGAAACTCCAACTTTTCGGTTAACAGCCGATAACGCTAGCCAATTGCGCCAAGGAGGCAGTCGTGCTCCGCTCTCACCACCATCAGAACATATCTTCAAAGCTATCAGCGCAAAGAAAAAAGCAACACACGACTCCCAGGAGGGCTCAAAACTCCAACCTATCGGTTAACAGCCGATCGTGCTAGCCAATTGCGCCACGGAGACAGTCCTGCTCCACTCTCACCATCATCAGAAGATTACTTCAAAGCTATCAGCCCAAAGAAAAAAAAAGCGCCGCACCACCACCGGGTGGGCTCGAAACTCCAACCTTTCGGTTAACAGCCGATCGCGCTAGCCAATATCGCCATGGAGACAGTCGTGCTCCACTCTCACCACCATCAGAACATGTCTTCAAAGCTATCAGCGCAAAGAAAAAACAACACACCACTCCCGGGAGGGCTCGAAACTCCAACCTGTCGGTTAACAACCGATCGCGCTAGCCAATTGTGCCACGGAGACAGTCCTGCTCCACTCTCACCAGCATCAGAACATATCTTCAAAGCTATCAGCCCAAAGAAAAAAAGCGCCGCACCACCACCGGATGGGCTCGAAACTCCAACCTATCGGTTAACAGCCGATTGCGCTAGCCATTTGCGCCACGGAGACAGTCCTGCTCCACTCTCACCACCATCAGAACATATCTTAAAGCTATCAGCCCAAAGAAAAAAAAAAGAGCCGCACCACCACCGGGTGGGCTCGAAACTCCAACCTTTCGGTTAACAGCCGATCGCGCTAGCCCATTGCGCCATGGAGACAGTCGTGCTCCACTCTCAACACCATCAGAACATATCTTCAAAGCTATCAGCGCAAAGAAAAGAACAACGCACCACTCCCAGGAGGGCTCAAAACTCCAACCTTTCGGTTAACAGCCGATCGCGCTAGCCAATTGCGCCACGGAGACAGTCCTGCTCCACTCTCACCACCATCAGAACATATCTTCAAAGCTATTAGCGCGAAGAAAAAAAAGTGCCGCACAACCACCGGGTGGGCTCGAACCTACAAACTTTCGGTTAACAGCCCATCGCGCTAGCCAACTGCGCAACGGAGACAGTCCTGCTCCACTCTCACCACCCTCAGAACATATCTTCATAGCTATCAGCCCAAAGAAAAAAAAGCGCCGCACCACCACCGGGTGGGCTCGAACCTCCAATTTTTCGGTTAAGAGCCGATCGCGCTAACCAAATGCGCCACGGAGACAGTCGTGCTCCACTCTCACCACCATCAGAACATATCTTCAAAGCTATCAGCGCAAAGAAAAAAGCAACACACCACTCCCGGGAGGGCTCGAACCTGCACCTTTTCGGTTAAAAGCAGATCGCGCTAGCCAATTGCGCCACGGAGACAGTCGTGCTCTACTTTCACCACCATCAGAACTTATCTTCAAAGCTATCAGCGCAAAGAAAAAAGCAACACACCACTCCCGGGAGGGCTCAAAACTCCAACCTATCGGTTAACAGCCGATTGCGCTAGCCATTTGCGCCACGGAGACAGTCCTGCTCCACTCTCACCACCATCAGAACATATCTTAAAGCTATCAGCCCAAAGAAAAAAAAAAGAGCCGCACCACCACCGGGTGGGCTCGAAACTCCAACCTTTCGGTTAACAGCCGATCGCGCTAGCCAATATCGCCATGGAGACAGTCGTGCTCCACTCTCACCACCATCAGAACATGTCTTCAAAGCTATCAGCGCAAAGAAAAAACAACACACCACTCCCGGGAGGGCTCGAAACTCCAACCTGTCGGTTAACAACCGATCGCGCTAGCCAATTGTGCCACGGAGACAGTCCTGCTCCACTCTCACCAGCATCAGAACATATCTTCAAAGCTATCAGCCCAAAGAAAAAAAGCGCCGCACCACCACCGGATGGGCTCGAAACTCCAACTTTTCGGTTAACAGCCGATCGCGC
Organism: Rhipicephalus microplus; assembly: GCF_043290135.1. Taxonomy (NCBI): domain Eukaryota; kingdom Metazoa; phylum Arthropoda; class Arachnida; order Ixodida; family Ixodidae; genus Rhipicephalus; species Rhipicephalus microplus. The sequence goes on from NC_134703.1 coordinate 176,955,942, forward strand.
TAGCCAATTGCTCCAAGGAGCAGTCGTGCTCCACTCTCACCACCATCAGAACATATCTTCAAAGCTATCAGCGCAAAGAAAAAAGCAACACACCACTCCCGGGAGTGCTCGAAACTCCAACCCATCGGTTAACAGCCGATCGTGCTAGCCAATTGCGCCACGGAGACAGTCCTGCTCCACTCTCACCACCATCAGAACATTACTTCAAAGCTATCAGCCCAAAGAAAAAAAAAGCCCCGCACCACCACCGGGAGGGCTCGAAACTCCAACCTTTCTGTTAACAGCCGATCACGCTAGCCAATTGCGCCATGGAGACAGTCGTGCTCCACTCTCACCATCATCAGAGCATATCTTCAAAGCTATCAGCGCAAAGAAAAAAGCAACACACCACTCCCGGGAGGGCTCAAAACTCCAAACTTTCGGTCAACAGCCGATCGCGCTAGCCTATTGCGCCACGGAGACAGTCCTACTCCACTCTCACCACCATCAGAACATATCTTCAAAGCTATCAGCCCAAAGAAAAAAAAGCGCCGCACCACCACCGGGCGGGCTCGAAACTCCAACCTTTCGGTTAACAGCCCATCACGCTAGTCAATTGCGCCACGGAGACAGTCCTGCTCCACTCTCACCACCATCAGAACATATCTTCAAAGCTATCAGCTCAAAGGAATAAAAGCGCCGCACCATCCCTGGTGGGCTCGAACCTCCAACCTTTCGGTTAACAGCCCATCGCGCTAGCCAATTGAGCCACGGAGACAGTCGTGCTCTACACTCACCACCATCAGAACATATCTTCAAAGCTATCAGCGCAAAGAAAAAAGCAACACACTAATCCCGGGAGGGCTCGGAACTCCAACCTTTCGGTTAGCAGCCAATTCAGCTAGTCAATTGCGCCACGGAGACAGTCTTGCTCCACTCTCACCACCATCAAAACATATCTTCAAAGCTATCAGCCCCAAGAAAAAAAAGCGCCGCACCACCACCGGCTGGCTCGAACCTCCATCCTTTCGGTTAAGAGCCGATCGCGCTAACCAAATGCGCCACGGAGACAGTCGTGCTCCACTCTCACCACCATCAGAACATATCTTCAAAGCTATCAGCGCAAAGAAAAAAGCAACACACCACTCCCGGGAGGGCTTGAAACTCGAACCTTTCGGTTAACAGCCGATCGCGCTAGCCAATTGCGCCACGGAGACAGTCCTCCTCCCCTCTCACCACCATCAGAACATATCTTCAAAGCTATCAGCGCAAAGAAAAAAGCAACACACCACTCCCGGAAGGGCTCGAAACTCCAACCTTTTGGTTAACAGCCGATTCAGCTAGTCAATTGCGCCACGGAGACAGTCTTGCTCCACTCTCACCACCATCAGAACATATCTTCAACGCTATCAGCCCAAACAAAAAAAAGAGCCGCACCACCACCGGGTGGGCTCGAAACTCCAACCTTTCGGTTAACAGCCGATCGCGCTAGCCCATTGCGCCATGGAGACAGTCGTGCTCCACTCTCACCACCATCAGAACATATCTTCAAAGCTATCAGCGCAAAGAAAAAAACAACACACCACTCCCGGGAGGGCTCAAAACTCCAACCTTCCGGTTAACAGCCGATCGCGCTAGCCAATTGCGCCACGGAGACAGTCCTGCTCCACTCTCACCACCATCAGAACATATCTTCAAAGCTATTAGCGCGAAGAAAAAAAAGTGCCGCACAACCACCGGGTGGGCTCGAACCTACAAACTTTCGGTTAACAGCCCATCGCGCTAGCCAACTGTGCAACGGAGACAGTCCTGCTCCACTCTCACCACCCTCAGAACATATCTTCATAGCTATCAGGCCAAAGAAAAAAAAGCGCCGCACCACCACCGGGTGGACTCGAACCTCCAATTTTTCGGTTAACAGCCGATCGCGCTGGCCAATTGCGCCACGGAGACAGTCCTGTTCCACTCTCACCACCATCAGAACATATCTTCAAAGCTATCAGCCCAAAGAAAAAAAAAGCGCCGCACCACCACCGGGTGGGCTCGAAACTCCAACCTTTCTGTTAACAGCGGATCGCGCTAGCCAATTGCGCCATGGAGACAGTCGTGCTCCACTCTCACCACCATCAGAGCATATCTTCAAAGCTATCAGCGCAAAGAAAAAAGCAACACATCACTCCCGGGAGGGCTCAAAACTCCAAACTTTCGGTCAACAGCCGATCGCGCTAGCCTATTGCGCCACGGAGACAGTCCTGCTCCACTCTCACCACCATCAGAACATATCTTCAAAGCTATTAGCTTGAAGAAAAAAAAGTGCCGCACAACCACCGGGCGGGCTCGAACCTCCAACCTTTCGCTTAACAGCCCATCGCGCTAGCCAACTGCGCAACGGAGACAGTCCTGCTCCACTCTCACCACCCTCAGAACATATCTTCATAGCTATCAGCCCAAAGAAAAAAAAAGCGCCGCACCACCACCGGGTGGGCTCGAAACTCCAACCTTTCGGTTAACAGCCGATCACGCTAGCCAATTGCGCCACGGAGACAGTCTTATTTCACACTCACCACGATCAGAACATATCTTCAAAGCTATCAGCCCAAAGAAAAAAAAGCGCCGCACCACCACCGGGTGGGCTCGAACCTCCAATTTTTTGGTTAACAGCCGATCGCCCTAGCCAATTGCACCACGGAGACAGTCCTGCTCGACTCTCACCGCCATCAGAACATATCTTCAAAGCTATCAGCCCAAAGAAAAAAAAGCGCCGCACCACCACCGGGTGGGCTCGAAACTCCAACTTTTCGGTTAACAGCCGAAAACGCTAGCCAATTGCGCCAAGGAGGCAGTCGTGCTCCACTCTCACCACCATCAGAACATATCTTCAAAGCTATCAGCGCAAAGAAAAAACAACACACCACTCTCGGGAGGGCTCGAAACTCCAACCTATCGGTTAACAGCCGATCGTGCTAGCCAATTGCGCCACGGAGACAGTCCTGCTCCACTCTCACCACCATCAGAACATTACTTCAAAGCTATCAGCCCAAAGAAAAAAAAAGCGCCGCACCACCACCGGGTGGGCTCGAAACCCCAACTTTTCGGTTAACAGCCGATCGCGCTAGCCAATTGCGCCAAGGAGCAGTCGTGCTCCACTCTCACCACCATCAGAACATATCTTCAAAGCTATCAGCGCAAAGAAAAAAGCAACACACCACTCCCGGGAGAGCTCGAAACTCCAACCCATCGGTTAACAGCCGATCGTGCTAGCCAATTGCGCCACGGAGACAGTCCTGCTCCACTCTCACCACCATCAGAACATTACTTCAAAGCTATCAGCCCAAAGAAAAAAAAGCCCCGCACCACCACCGGGTGGGTTTGAAACTCCAACCTTTCGGTTAACAGCCGATCGCGCTAGCCATTTGCGCCACGGAGACAGTCCTGCTCCACTCTCACCACCATCAGAACATATCTTCAAAGCTATCAGCCCAAAGAAAAAAAAGCGCCGCACCACCACCGGGTGGGCTCGAAACTCCACCTTTTCGGTTAACAGCCGATCGCACTAGCCAATTGCGCCATGGAGACAGTCCTGCTCCACTCTCACCACCATCAGAACATATCTTCAAAGCTATTAGCGCGAAGAAAAAAAAGTGCCGCACAACCACCGGGTGGGGTCGAACCTCCAACCCTTCGGTTAAGAGCCCATCGCCCTAGCCAACTGCGCAACGGAGACAGTCCTGCTCCACTCTCACCACCCTCAGAACATAACTTCATAGCTATCAGCCCAAAGAAAAAAAAGCGCCGCACCACCACCGGGTGGGCTGGAAACTCCAACCTTTCGATTAACAGCCGATCACGCTAGCCAATTGCGCCACGGAGACAGTCCTGCTTCACACTCACCACGATCAGAACATATCTTCAAAGCTATCAGCCCAAAGAAAAAAAAGCGCCGCACCACCACCGGGTGGGCTCGAACCTCCAATTTTTTGGTTAACAGCCGATCGCGCTAGCCAATTGCACCACGGAGACAGTCCTGCTCCACTCTCACCACCATCAGAACATATCTTCAAAGCTATCAGCCCAAAGAAAAAAAAGCGCCGCACCACCACCGGGTGGGCTCGAAACTCCAACTTTTCGGTTAACAGCCGATAACGCTAGCCAATTGCGCCAAGGAGGCAGTCGTGCTCCGCTCTCACCACCATCAGAACATATCTTCAAAGCTATCAGCGCAAAGAAAAAAGCAACACACGACTCCCAGGAGGGCTCAAAACTCCAACCTATCGGTTAACAGCCGATCGTGCTAGCCAATTGCGCCACGGAGACAGTCCTGCTCCACTCTCACCATCATCAGAAGATTACTTCAAAGCTATCAGCCCAAAGAAAAAAAAAGCGCCGCACCACCACCGGGTGGGGTCGAAACTCCAACCTTTCGGTTAACAGCCGATTGCGCTAGCCATTTGCGCCATGGAGACAGTCGTGCTCCACTCTCTTCACCATCAGAACATATCTTCAAAGCTATCAACGCAAAGAAAAAAACAACACACCACTCCCGGGAGGGCTCGAAACTCCAACCTTTCGGTTAACAGCCGATCGCGCTAGCCAATTGTGCCACGGAGACAGTCCTGCTCCACTCTCACCACCATCAGAACATATCTTCAAAGCTATCAGCCCAAAGAAAAAAAAGCGCCGCACCACCACGGGGTGGGCTCGAAACTCCAACTTTTCGGTTAACAGCCGAAAACGCTAGCCAATTGCGCCAAGGAGGCAGTCGTGCTCCACTCTCACCACCATCAGAACATATCTTCAAAGCTATCAGCGCAAAGAAAAAACAACACACCACTCCCGGGAGGGCTCGAAACTCCAACCTATCGGTTAACAGCCGATCGTGCTAGCCAATTGCGCCACGGAGACAGTCCTGCTCCACTCTCACCACCATCAGAACATTACTTCAAAGCTATCAGCCCAAAGAAAAAAAAAGCGCCGCACCACCACCGGGTGGGCTCGAAACTCCAACTTTTCGGTTAACAGCCGATCGCGCTAGCCAATTGCGCCAAGGAGCAGTCGTGCTCCACTCTCACCACCATCAGAACATATCTTCAAAGCTATCAGCGCAAAGAAAAAAGCAACACACCACTCCCGGGAGAGCTCGAAACTCCAACCCATCGGTTAACAGCCGATCGTGCTAGCCAATTGCGCCACGGAGACAGTCCTGCTCCACTCTCACCACCATCAGAACATTACTTCAAAGCTATCAGCCCAAAGAAAAAAAAGCCACGCACCACCACCGGGTGGGCTTGAAACTCCAACCTTTCGGTTAACAGCCGATCGCGCTAGCCATTTGCGCCACGGAGACAGTCCTGCTCCACTCTCACCACCATCAGAACATATCTTCAAAGCTATCAGCCCAAAGAAAAAAAAGCGCCGCACCACCACCGGGTGGGCTCGAAACTCCACCTTTTCGGTTAACAGCCGATCGTGCTAGCCAATTGCGCCAAGGAGCAGTCGTGCTCCACTCTCACCACCATCAGAACATATCTTCAAAGCTATCAGCGCAAAGAAAAAAACAACACACCACTCCCGGGAGGGCTCAAAACTCCAACCTTTCGGTTAACAGCCGATCGCGCTAGCCAATTGCGCCACGGAGACAGTCCTGCTCCACTCTCACCACCATCAGAACATATCTTCAAAGCTATTAGCGCGAAGAAAAAAAAGTGCCGCACAACCACCGGGTGGGGTCGAACCTCCAACCCTTCGGTTAACAGCCCATCGCCCTAGCCAACTGCGCAACGTAGACAGTCCTGCTCCACTCTCACCACCCTCAGAACATAACTTCATAGCTATCAGCCCAAAGAAAAAAAAAGCGCCGCACCACCACCGGGTGGGCTCGAAACTGCAACCTTTCGGTTAACAGGCGATCACGCTAGCCAATTGCGCCACGGAGACAGTCCTGCTTCACACTCACCACGATCAGAACATATCTTCAAATCTATCAGCCCAAAGAAAAAAAAGCGCCGCACCACCACCGGGTGGGCTCGAACCTCCAATTTTTTGGTTAACAGCCGATCGCGCTAGCCAATTGCACCACGGAGACAGTCCTGCTCCACTCTCACCACCATCAGAACATATCTTCAAAGCTATCAGCCCAAAGAAAAAAAAGCGCCGCACCACCACCGGGTGGGCTCGAAACTCCAACTTTTCGGTTAACAGCCGATAACGCTAGCCAATTGCGCCAAGGAGGCAGTCGTGCTCCGCTCTCACCACCATCAGAACATATCTTCAAAGCTATCAGCGCAAAGAAAAAAGCAACACACGACTCCCAGGAGGGCTCAAAACTCCAACCTATCGGTTAACAGCCGATCGTGCTAGCCAATTGCGCCACGGAGACAGTCCTGCTCCACTCTCACCATCATCAGAAGATTACTTCAAAGCTATCAGCCCAAAGAAAAAAAAAGCGCCGCACCACCACCGGGTGGGGTCGAAACTCCAACCTTTCGGTTAACAGCCGATTGCGCTAGCCATTTGCGCCATGGAGACAGTCGTGCTCCACTCTCTTCACCATCAGAACATATCTTCAAAGCTATCAACGCAAAGAAAAAAACAACACACCACTCCCGGGAGGGCTCGAAACTCCAACCTTTCGGTTAACAGCCGATCGCGCTAGCCAATTGTGCCACGGAGACAGTCCTGCTCCACTCTCACCACCATCAGAACATATCTTCAAAGCTATCAGCCCAAAGAAAAAAAAGCGCCGCACCACCACGGGGTGGGCTCGAAACTCCAACTTTTCGGTTAACAGCCGAAAACGCTAGCCAATTGCGCCAAGGAGGCAGTCGTGCTCCACTCTCACCACCATCAGAACATATCTTCAAAGCTATCAGCGCAAAGAAAAAACAACACACCACTCCCGGGAGGGCTCGAAACTCCAACCTATCGGTTAACAGCCGATCGTGCTAGCCAATTGCGCCACGGAGACAGTCCTGCTCCACTCTCACCACCATCAGAACATTACTTCAAAGCTATCAGCCCAAAGAAAAAAAAAGCGCCGCACCACCACCGGGTGGGCTCGAAACTCCAACTTTTCGGTTAACAGCCGATCGCGCTAGCCAATTGCGCCAAGGAGCAGTCGTGCTCCACTCTCACCACCATCAGAACATATCTTCAAAGCTATCAGCGCAAAGAAAAAAGCAACACACCACTCCCGGGAGAGCTCGAAACTCCAACCCATCGGTTAACAGCCGATCGTGCTAGCCAATTGCGCCACGGAGACAGTCCTGCTCCACTCTCACCACCATCAGAACATTACTTCAAAGCTATCAGCCCAAAGAAAAAAAAGCCACGCACCACCACCGGGTGGGCTTGAAACTCCAACCTTTCGGTTAACAGCCGATCGCGCTAGCCATTTGCGCCACGGAGACAGTCCTGCTCCACTCTCACCACCATCAGAACATATCTTCAAAGCTATCAGCCCAAAGAAAAAAAAGCGCCGCACCACCACCGGGTGGGCTCGAAACTCCACCTTTTCGGTTAACAGCCGATCGTGCTAGCCAATTGCGCCAAGGAGCAGTCGTGCTCCACTCTCACCACCATCAGAACATATCTTCAAAGCTATCAGCGCAAAGAAAAAAACAACACACCACTCCCGGGAGGGCTCAAAACTCCAACCTTTCGGTTAACAGCCGATCGCGCTAGCCAATTGCGCCACGGAGACAGTCCTGCTCCACTCTCACCACCATCAGAACATATCTTCAAAGCTATTAGCGCGAAGAAAAAAAAGTGCCGCACAACCACCGGGTGGGGTCGAACCTCCAACCCTTCGGTTAACAGCCCATCGCCCTAGCCAACTGCGCAACGTAGACAGTCCTGCTCCACTCTCACCACCCTCAGAACATAACTTCATAGCTATCAGCCCAAAGAAAAAAAAAGCGCCGCACCACCACCGGGTGGGCTCGAAACTGCAACCTTTCGGTTAACAGGCGATCACGCTAGCCAATTGCGCCACGGAGACAGTCCTGCTTCACACTCACCACGATCAGAACATATCTTCAAAGCTATCAGCCCAAAGAAAAAAAAGCGCCGCACCACCACCGGGTGGGCTCGAACCTCCAATTTTTTGGTTAACAGCCGATCGCGCTAGCCAATTGCACCACGGAGACAGTCCTGCTCCACTCTCACCACCATCAGAACATATCTTCAAAGCTATCAGCCCAAAGAAAAAAAAGCGCCGCACCACCACCGGGTGGGCTCGAAACTCCAACTTTTCGGTTAACAACCGATCGCGCTAGCCAATTGCGCCAAGGAGCAGTCGTGCTCCACTCTCACCACCATCAGAACAAATCTTCAAAGCTATCAGCCCAAAGAAAAAACCAACACACCACTCCTGGGAGGGCTCGAAACTCCAACCTTTCGGTTAACAGCCGATCGCACTAGCCCATTGCGCCATGGAGACAGTCGTGCTCCACTCTCACCACCATCAGAACATATCTTCAAAGCTATCAGCGCAAAGAAAAAAAAACACACCACTCCCGGGAGGGCTCAAAACTCCAACCTTTCGGTTAACAGCCGACCGCGCTAGCCAATTGCGCTAGCCAATTGCGCCACGGAGACAGTCCTGCTTCACTCTCACCACCTTCAGAACATATCTTCAAAGCTATTAGCGCGAAGAAAAAAAGTGCCGCACAACCACCGGGTGGGCTCGAACCTACAACCTTTCGGTTAACAGCCCATCGCGCTAGCCAACTGCGCAACGGAGACAGTCCTGCTCCACTCTCACCACCCTCAGAACATATCTTCATAGCTATCAGCCCAAAAAAAAAAAGCGCCGCACCACCACCGGGTGGGCTCGAACCTCCAATTTTTCGGTTAACAGCCGATCGCGCTGGCCAATTGCGCCACGGAGACAGTCCTGCTCCACTCTCACCACCATCAGAACATATCTTCAAAGCTATCAGCCCAAAAAAAAAGCGCCGCACCACCACCGAGTGGGCTCGAAACTCCAACCTTTCTGTTAACAGCCGATCGCGCTAGCCAATTGCGCCATGGAGACAGTCGTGCTCCACTCTCAACACCATCAGAACATATCTTCAAAGCTATCAGCGCAAAGAAAAATGCAACACACCACTCCCGGGAGAGCTCGAAACTCCAACCTATCGGTTAACAGCCGATCGTGCTAGCCAATTGCGCCACGGAGACAGTCCTGCTCCACTCTCACCACCATCAGAACATTACTTCAAAGCTATCAGCCCAAAGAAAAAAAAAGCGCCGCACCACCACCGGGTGGGCTCGAAACTCCAACTTTTCGGTTAACAGCCGATCGCGCTAGCCAATCGCGCCAAGGAGCAGTCGTGCTCCACTCTCACCACCATCAGAACATATCTTCAAAGCTATCAGCGCAAAGAAAAATGCAACACACCACTCCCGGGAGAGCTCGAAACTCCAACCCATCGGTTAACAGCCGATCGTGCTAGCCAATTGCGCCACGGAGACAGTCCTGCTCCACTCTCACCACCATCAGAACATTACTTCAAAGCTATCAGCCCAAAGAAAAAAAAGCCCCGCACCACCACCAGGTGGGCTTGAAACTCCAACCTTTCGGTTAACAGCCGATCGCGCTAGCCATTTGCGCCACGGAGACAGTCCTGCTCCACTCTCACCACCATCAGAACATATCTTCAAAGCTATCAGCCCAAAGAAAAAAAAGCGCCGCACCACCACCGGGTGGGCTCGAAACTCCACCTTTTCGGTTAACAGCCGATCGCGCTAGCCAATTGCGCCAAGGAGCAGTCGTGCTCCACTCTCACCACCATCAGAACATATCTTCAAAGCTATCAGCGCAAAGAAAAAAACAACACACCACTCCCGGGAGGGCTCAAAACTCCAACCTTTCGGTTAACAGCCGATCGCGCTAGCCAATTGCGCCACGGAGACAGTCCTGCTCCACTCTCACCACCATCAGAACATATCTTCAAAGCTATTAGCGCGAAGAAAAAAAAGTGCCGCACAACCACCGGGTGGGGTCGAACCTCCAACCCTTCGGTTAACAGCCCATCGCCCTAGCCAACTGCGCAACGTAGACAGTCCTGCTCCACTCTCACCACCCTCAGAACATAACTTCATAGCTATCAGCCCAAAGAAAAAAAAAGCGCCGCACCACCACCGGGTGGGCTCGAAACTGCAACCTTTCGGTTAACAGGCGATCACGCTAGCCAATTGCGCCACGGAGACAGTCCTGCTTCACACTCACCACGATCAGAACATATCTTCAAAGCTATCAGCCCAAAGAAAAAAAAGCGCCGCACCACCACCGGGTGGGCTCGAACCTCCAATTTTTTGGTTAACAGCCGATCGCGCTAGCCAATTGCACCACGGAGACAGTCCTGCTCCACTCTCAACACCATCAGAACATATCTTCAAAGCTATCAGCCCAAAGAAAAAAAAGCGCCGCACCACCACCGGGTGGGCTCGAAACTCCAACTTTTCGGTTAACAGCCGATAACGCTAGCCAATTGCGCCAAGGAGGCAGTCGTGCTCCACTCTCACCACCATCAGAACATATCTTCAAAGCTATCACCGCAAAGAAAAAAGCAACACACGACTCCCAGGAGGGCTCAAAACTCCAACCTATCGGTTAACAGCCGATCGTGCTAGCCAATTGCGCCACGGAGACAGTCCTGCTCCACTCTCACCATCATCAGAAGACTACTTCAAAGCTATCAGCCCAAAGAAAAAAAAGCGCCGCACAACCACCGGGTGGGCTCGAAACTCCAACCTTTCGGTTAACAGCCGATTGCGCTAGCCATTTGCGCCATGGAGACAGTCGTGCTCCACTCTCATCACCATCAGAACATATCTTCAAAGCTATCAACGCAAAGAAAAAAACAACACACCACTCCCGGGAGGGCTCGAAACTCCAACCTTTCGGTTAACAGCCGATCGCGCTAGCCAATTGTGCCACGGAGACAGTCCTGCTCCACTCTCACCACCATCAGAACATATCTTCAAAGCTATCAGCCCAAAGAAAAAAAGCGCCGCACCACCACAGGGTGGGCTCGAAACTCCAACCTTTCTGTTAACAGCCGATCGCGCTAGCCAATTGCGCCATGGAGACAGTCGTGCTCCACTCTCACCACCATCAGAGCATATCTTCAAAGCTATCAGCGCAAAGAAAAAAGCAACACACCACTCCCGGGAGGGCTCGAAATTCCAACCCATCGGTTAACAGCCGATCGTGCTAGCCAATTGCACCACGGGGACAGTTCTGCTCCACTCTCACCACCATCAAAACATTACTTCAAAGCTATAAGCCCAAAGAAAAAAAGCCCCGCGCCACCACCGGGTGGGCTTGAAACTCCAACCTTTCGGTTAACAGCCGATCGCGCTAGCCATTTGCGCCACGGAGACAGTCCGGCTCCACTCTCACCACCATCAGTACATATCTTCAAAGCTATCAGCCCAAACAAAAAAAAGAGCCGCACCACCACCGGGTGGGCTCGAAACTCCAACCTTTCGGTTAACAGCCGATCGCACTAGCCCATTGCGCTATGGAGACAGTCGTGCTCCACTCTCACCACCATCAGAACATATCTTCAAAGCTATCAGCGCAAAGAAAAAAACAACACACTACTCCCGGGAGGGCTCAAAACTCCAACCTTTCGGTTAACAGCCGATCGCGCTAGCCAATTGCGCCACGGAGACAGTCCTGCTTCACTCTCACCACCATCAGAACATATCTTCAAAGCTATTAGCGCGAAGAAAAAAAAGTGCCGCACAACAACCGGTTGGGCTCGAACCTACAACCTTTCGGTTAACAGCCCATCGCGCTAGCCAACTGCGCAACGGAGACAGTCGTGCTCCACTCTCACCACCATCAGAGCATATCTTCAAAGCTATCAGCGCAAAGAAAAAACCAACACACCACTCCCGGGAGGGCTCGAAACTCCAAACTTTCGGTCAACAGCCGATCGCGCTAGCCTATTGCGCCACGGAGACAGTCCTGCTCCACTTTCACCACCATCAGAACATATCTTCAAAGCTATTAGCGCGAAGAAAAAAAAGTGCCGCACAACCACCGGGTGGGCTCGAACCTCCAACCTTTCGGTTAACAGCCCATCGCGCTAGCCAACTGCGCAACGGAGACAGTCCTGCTCCGCTCTCACCACCCTCAGAACATATCTCCATAGCTATCAGCCCAAAGAAAAAAAAAAGTGCCGCACCACCACCGGGTGGGCTCGAAACTCCAACCTTTCGGTTAACAGCCGATCACGCTAGCCAATTGCGCCACGGAGACAGTCCTGCTTCACACTCACCACGATCAGAACACATCTTCAAAGCTATCAGCCCAAAGAAAAAAAAGCGCCGCAACCCCACCGGGTGGGCTCGAACCTCCATTTTTTTGGTTAACAGCCGATCACGCTAGCCAATTGCGCCACGGACAAAGTCCTGCTCCACTCTCACCACCATCAGAACATATCTTGAAAGCTATTAGCGTGAAGAAAAAAAAGTGCCGCTCAACCACCGGGTGGGCTCGAATCTCCAACCTTTCGGTTAACAGCCCATCGCGCTAGCCAACTGCGCAACGGAGACAGTCCTGCTCCACTCTCACCACCCTCAGAACATATCTTCATAGCTATCAGCCCAAAGAAAAAAAAAGTGCCGCACCACCACCGGGTGGGCTCGAAACTCCAACCTTTCGGTTAACAGCCGATCACGCTAGCCAATTGCGCCACGGTGACAGTCCTGCTTCACACTCACCACGATCAGAACATATCTTCAAAGCTATCAGCCCAAAGAAAAAAAAGCGCCGCACCACCACCGGGTGGGCTCGAACCTCCAATTTTTTGGTTAACAGCCGATCGCGCTAGCCAATTGCACCACGGAGACAGTCCTGCTCCACTCTCACCACCATCAGAACATATCTTCAAAGCTATCAGCCCAAAGAAAAAAAAGCGCCGCACCACCACCGGGTGGGCTCGAAACTCCAACTTTTCGGTTAACAGCCGATAACGCTAGCCAATTGCGCCAAGGAGGCAGTCGTGCTCCACTCTCACCACCATCAGAACATATCTTCAAAGCTATCAGCGCAAAGAAAAAAGCAACACACCACTCCCGGGAGGGCTCAAAACTCCAACCTATCGGTTAACAGCCGATCGTGCTAGCCAATTGCGCCACGGAGACAGTCCTGCTCCACTCTCACCACCATCAGAACATTACTTCAAAGCTATCAGCCCAAAGAAAAAAAAAGCGCCGCACCACCACCGGGTGGGCTCGAAACTCCAACCTTTCGGTTAACAGCCGATTGCGCTAGCCATTTGCGCCACGGAGACAGTCCTGCTCCACTCTCACCACGATCAGAACATATCTTCAAAGCTATCAGCCCAAAGAAAAAAAAGCGCCGCACCACCACCGGGTGGGCTCGAAACTCCAACCTTTCGGTTAACAGCCGATCGCGCTAGCCAATTGTGCCACGGAGACAGTCCTGCTCCACTCTCTCCACCATCAGAACATATCTTCAAAGCTATCAGCCCAAAGAAAAAAAAGCGCCGCACCACCACGGGGTGGGCTCGAAACTCCAACTTTTCGGTTAACAGCCGAAAACGCTAGCCAATTGCGCCAAGGAGGCAGTCGTGCTCCACTCTCACCACCATCAGAACATATCTTCAAAGCTATCAGCGCAAAGAAAAAACAACACACCACTCCCGGGAGGGCTCGAAACTCCAACCTGTCGGTTAACAGCCGATCGTGCTAGCCAATTGCGCCACGGAGACAGTCCTGCTCCACTCTCACCACCATCAGAACATTACTTCAAAGCTATCAGCCCAAAGAAAAAAAAGCGCCGCACCACCACCGGGTGGGCTCGAAACTCCAACTTTTCGGTTAACAGCCGATCGCGCTAGCCAATTGCGCCAAGGAGCAGTCGTGCTCCACTCTCACCACCATCAGAACATATCTTCAAAGCTATCAGCGCAAAGAAAAAAGCAACACACCACTCCCGGGAGAGCTCGAAACTCCAACCCATCGGTTAACAGCCGATCGTGCTAGCCAATTGCGCCACGGAGACAGTCCTGCTCCACTCTCACCACCATCAGAACATTACTTCAAAGCTATCAGCCCAAAGAAAAAAAAGCCACGCACCACCACCGGGTGGGCTTGAAACTCCAACCTTTCGGTTAACAGCCGATCGCGCTAGCCATTTGCGCCACGGAGACAGTCCTGCTCCACTCTCACCACCATCAGAACATATCTTCAAAGCTATCAGCCCAAAGAAAAAAAAGCGCCGCACCACCACCGGGTGGGCTCGAAACTCCACCTTTTCGGTTAACAGCCGATCGTGCTAGCCAATTGCGCCAAGGAGCAGTCGTGCTCCACTCTCATCACCATCAGAACATATCTTCAAAGCTATCAGCGCAAAGAAAAAAACAACACACCACTCCCGGGAGGGCTCAAAACTCCAACCTTTCGGTTAACAGCCGATCGCGCTAGCCAATTGCGCCACGGAGACAGTCCTGCTCCACTCTCACCACCATCAGAACATATCTTCAAAGCTATTAGCGCGAAGAAAAAAAAGTGCCGCACAACCACCGGGTGGGGTCGAACCTCCAACCCTTCGGTTAACAGCCCATCGCCCTAGCCAACTGCGCAACGTAGACAGTCCTGCTCCACTCTCACCACCCTCAGAACATAACTTCATAGCTATCAGCCCAAAGAAAAAAAAAGCGCCGCACCACCACCGGGTGGGCTTGAAACTGCAACCTTTCGGTTAACAGGCGATCACGCTAGCCAATTGCGCCACGGAGACAGTCCTGCTTCACACTCACCACGATCAGAACATATCTTCAAAGCTATCAGCCCAAAGAAAAAAAAGCGCCGCACCACCACCGGGTGGGCTCGAACCTCCAATTTTTTGGTTAACAGCCGATCGCGCTAGCCAATTGCACCACGGAGACAGTCCTGCTCCACTCTCACCACCATCAGAACATATCTTCAAAGCTATCAGCCCAAAGAAAAAAAAGCGCCACACCACCACCGGGTGGGCTCGAAACTCCAACTTTTCGGTTAACAGCCGATAACGCTAGCCAATTGCGCCAAGGAGGCAGTCGTGCTCCGCTCTCACCACCATCAGAACATATCTTCAAAGCTATCACCGCAAAGAAAAAAGCAACACACGACTCCCAGGAGGGCTCAAAACTCCAACCTATCGGTTAACAGCCGATCGTGCTAGCCAATTGCGCCACGGAGACAGTCCTGCTCCACTCTCACCATCATCAGAAGACTACTTCAAAGCTATCAGCCCAAAGAAAAAAAAAGCGCCGCACCACCACCGGGTGGGCTCGAAACTCCAACCTTTCGGTTAACAGCCGATTGCGCTAGCCATTTGCGTCATGGAGACAGTCGTGCTCCACTCTCATCACCATCAGAACATATCTTCAAAGCTATCAGCGCAAAGAAAAAAGCAACACACCACTCCCGGGAGGGCTCGAAATTCCAACCCATCGGTTAACAGCCGATCGTGCTAGCCAATTGCGCCACGGGGACAGTTCTGCTCCACTCTCACCACCATCAAAACATTATTTCAAAGCTATAAGCCCAAAGAAAAAAAGCCCCGCGCCACCACCGGGTGGGCTTGAAACTCCAACCTTTCGGTTAACAGCCGATCGCGCTAGCCATTTGCGCCACGGAGACAGTCCGGCTCCACTCTCACCACCATCAGTACATATCTTCAAAGCTATCAGCCCAAACAAAAAAAGAGCCGCACCACCACCGGGTGGGCTCGAAACTCCAACCTTTCGGTTAACAGCCGATCGCACTAGCCCATTGCGCTATGGAGACAGTCGTGCTCCACTCTCACCACCATCAGAACATATCTTCAAAGCTATCAGCGCAAAGAAAAAAACAACACACTACTCCCGGGAGGGCTCAAAACTCCAACCTTTCGGTTAACAGCCGATCGCGCTAGCCAATTGCGCCACGGAGACAGTCCTGCTTCACTCTCACCACCATCAGAACATATCTTCAAAGCTATTAGCGCGAAGAAAAAAAAGTGCCGCACAACCACCGGTTGGGCTCGAACCTACAACCTTTCGGTTAACAGCCCATCGCGCTAGCCAACTGCGCAACGGAGACAGTCGTGCTCCACTCTCACCACCATCAGAGCATATCTTCAAAGCTATCAGCGCAAAGAAAAAACCAACACACCACTCCCGGGAGGGCTCGAAACTCCAAACTTTCGGTCAACAGCCGATCGCGCTAGCCTATTGCGCCACGGAGACAGTCCTGCTCCACTTTCACCACCATCAGAACATATCTTCAAAGCTATTAGCGCGAAGAAAAAAAAGTGCCGCACAACCACCGGGTGGGCTCGAACCTCCAACCTTTCGGTTAACAGCCCATCGCGCTAGCCAACTGCGCAACGGAGACAGTCCTGCTCCGCTCTCACCACCCTCAGAACATATCTCCATAGCTATCAGCCCAAAGAAAAAAAAAGTGCCGCACCACCACCGGGTGGGCTCGAAACTCCAACCTTTCGGTTAACAGCCGATCACGCTAGCCAATTGCGCCACGGAGACAGTCCTGCTTCACACTCACCACGATCAGAACACATCTTCAAAGCTATCAGCCCAAAGAAAAAAAAGCGCCGCAACCCCACCGGGTGGGCTCGAACCTCCATTTTTTTGGTTAACAGCCGATCACGCTAGCCAATTGCGCCACGGACAAAGTCCTGCTCCACTCTCACCACCATCAGAACATATCTTGAAAGCTATTAGCGTGAAGAAAAAAAAGTGCCGCTCAACCACCGGGTGGGCTCGAATCTCCAACCTTTCGGTTAACAGCCCATCGCGCTAGCCAACTGCGCAACGGAGACAGTCCTGCTCCACTCTCACCACCCTCAGAACATATCTTCATAGCTATCAGCCCAAAGAAAAAAAAAGTGCCGCACCGCCACCGGGTGGGCTCGAAACTCCAACCTTTCGGTTAACAGCCGATCACGCTAGCCAATTGCGCCACGGTGACAGTCCTGCTTCACACTCACCACGATCAGAACATATCTTCAAAGCTATCAGCCCAAAGAAAAAAAAGCGCCGCACCACCACCGGGTGGGCTCGAACCTCCAATTTTTTGGTTAACAGCCGATCGCGCTAGCCAATTGCACCACGGAGACAGTCCTGCTCCACTCTCACCACCATCAGAACATATCTTCAAAGCTATCAGCCCAAAGAAAAAAAAGCGCCGCACCACCACCGGGTGGGCTCGAAACTCCAACTTTTCGGTTAACAGCCGATAACGCTAGCCAATTGCGCCAAGGAGGCAGTCGTGCTCCACTCTCACCACCATCAGAACATATCTTCAAAGCTATCAGCGAAAAGAAAAAAGCAACACACCACTCCCGGGAGGGCTCAAAACTCCAACCTATCGGTTAACAGCCGATCGTGCTAGCCAATTGCGCCACGGAGACAGTCCTGCTCCACTCTCACCACCATCAGAACATTACTTCAAAGCTATCAGCCCAAAGAAAAAAAAAGCGCCGCACCACCACCGGGTGGGCTCGAAACTCCAACCTTTCGGTTAACAGCCGATTGCGCTAGCCATTTGCGCCACGGAGACAGTCCTGCTCCACTCTCACCACGATCAGAACATATCTTCAAAGCTATCAGCCCAAAGAAAAAAAAGCGCCGCACCACCACCGGGTGGGCTCGAAACTCCAACCTTTCGGTTAACAGCCGATCGCGCTAGCCAATTGTGCCACGGAGGCAGTCCTGCTCCACTCTCACCACCATCAGAACATATCTTCAAAGCTATCAGCCCAAAGAAAAAAAAGCGCCGCACCACCACGGGGTGGGCTCGAAACTCCAACTTTTCGGTTAACAGCCGAAAACGCTAGCCAATTGCGCCAAGGAGGCAGTCGTGCTCCACTCTCACCACCATCAGAACATATCTTCAAAGCTATCAGCGCAAAGAAAAAACAACACACCACTCCCGGGAGGGCTCGAAACTCCAACCTGTCGGTTAACAGCCGATCGTGCTAGCCAATTGCGCCACGGAGACAGTCCTGCTCCACTCTCACCACCATCAGAACATTACTTCAAAGCTATCAGCCCAAAGAAAAAAAAGCGCCGCACCACCACCGGGTGGGCTCGAAACTCCAACTTTTCGGTTAACAGCCGATCGCGCTAGCCAATTGCGCCAAGGAGCAGTCGTGCTCCACTCTCACCACCATCAGAACATATCTTCAAAGCTATCAGCGCAAAGAAAAAAGCAACACACCACTCCCGGGAGAGCTCGAAACTCCAACCCATCGGTTAACAGCCGATCGTGCTAGCCAATTGCGCCACGGAGACAGTCCTGCTCCACTCTCACCACCATCAGAACATTACTTCAAA
Source organism: Rhipicephalus microplus (assembly GCF_043290135.1). Classification (NCBI taxonomy): domain Eukaryota; kingdom Metazoa; phylum Arthropoda; class Arachnida; order Ixodida; family Ixodidae; genus Rhipicephalus; species Rhipicephalus microplus. The sequence continues at coordinate 176,974,283 of NC_134703.1, forward strand.
GCTATCAGCCCAAAGAAAAAAAGCCACGCACCACCACCGGGTGGGCTTGAAACTCCAACCTTTCGGTTAACAGCCGATCGCGCTAGCCATTTGCGCCACGGAGACAGTCCTGCTCCACTCTCACCACCATCAGAACATATCTTCAAAGCTATCAGCCCAAAGAAAAAAAAGCGCCGCACCACCACCGGGTGGGCTCGAAACTCCACCTTTTCGGTTAACAGCCGATCGTGCTAGCCAATTGCGCCAAGGAGCAGTCGTGCTCCACTCTCATCACCATCAGAACATATCTTCAAAGCTATCAGCGCAAAGAAAAAAACAACACACCACTCCCGGGAGGGCTCAAAACTCCAACCTTTCGGTTAACAGCCGATCGCGCTAGCCAATTGCGCCACGGAGACAGTCCTGCTCCACTCTCACCACCATCAGAACATATCTTCAAAGCTATTAGCGCGAAGAAAAAAAAGTGCCGCACAACCACCGGGTGGGGTCGAACCTCCAACCCTTCGGTTAACAGCCCATCGCCCTAGCCAACTGCGCAACGTAGACAGTCCTGCTCCACTCTCACCACCCTCAGAACATAACTTCATAGCTATCAGCCCAAAGAAAAAAAAAGCGCCGCACCACCACCGGGTGGGCTCGAAACTGCAACCTTTCGGTTAACAGGCGATCACGCTAGCCAATTGCGCCACGGAGACAGTCCTGCTTCACACTCACCACGATCAGAACATATCTTCAAAGCTATCAGCCCAAAGAAAAAAAAGCGCCGCACCACCACCGGGTGGGCTCGAACCTCCAATTTTTTGGTTAACAGCCGATCGCGCTAGCCAATTGCACCACGGAGACAGTCCTGCTCCACTCTCACCACCATCAGAACATATCTTCAAAGCTATCAGCCCAAAGAAAAAAAAGCGCCGCACCACCACCGGGTGGGCTCGAAACTCCAACTTTTCGGTTAACAGCCGATAACGCTAGCCAATTGCGCCAAGGAGGCAGTCGTGCTCCACTCTCACCACCATCAGAACATATCTTCAAAGCTATCACCGCAAAGAAAAAAGCAACACACGACTCCCAGGAGGGCTCAAAACTCCAACCTATCGGTTAACAGCCGATCGTGCTAGCCAATTGCGCCACGGAGACAGTCCTGCTCCACTCTCACCATCATCAGAAGACTACTTCAAAGCTATCAGCCCAAAGAAAAAAAAAGCGCCGCACCACCACCGGGTGGGCTCGAAACTCCAACCTTTCGGTTAACAGCCGATTGCGCTAGCCATTTGCGTCATGGAGACAGTCGTGCTCCACTCTCATCACCATCAGAACATATCTTCAAAGCTATCAGCGCAAAGAAAAAAGCAACACACCACTCCCGGGAGGGCTCGAAATTCCAACCCATCGGTTAACAGCCGATCGTGCTAGCCAATTGCGCCACGGGGACAGTTCTGCTCCACTCTCACCACCATCAAAACATTATTTCAAAGCTATAAGCCCAAAGAAAAAAAGCCCCGCGCCACCACCGGGTGGGCTTGAAACTCCAACCTTTCGGTTAACAGCCGATCGCGCTAGCCATTTGCGCCACGGAGACAGTCCGGCTCCACTCTCACCACCATCAGTACATATCTTCAAAGCTATCAGCCCAAACAAAAAAAGAGCCGCACCACCACCGGGTGGGCTCGAAACTCCAACCTTTCGGTTAACAGCCGATCGCACTAGCCCATTGCGCTATGGAGACAGTCGTGCTCCACTCTCACCACCATCAGAACATATCTTCAAAGCTATCAGCGCAAAGAAAAAAACAACACACTACTCCCGGGAGGGCTCAAAACTCCAACCTTTCGGTTAACAGCCGATCGCGCTAGCCAATTGCGCCACGGAGACAGTCCTGCTTCACTCTCACCACCATCAGAACATATCTTCAAAGCTATTAGCGCGAAGAAAAAAAAGTGCCGCACAACCACCGGTTGGGCTCGAACCTACAACCTTTCGGTTAACAGCCCATCGCGCTAGCCAACTGCGCAACGGAGACAGTCGTGCTCCACTCTCACCACCATCAGAGCATATCTTCAAAGCTATCAGCGCAAAGAAAAAACCAACACACCACTCCCGGGAGGGCTCGAAACTCCAAACTTTCGGTCAACAGCCGATCGCGCTAGCCTATTGCGCCACGGAGACAGTCCTGCTCCACTTTCACCACCATCAGAACATATCTTCAAAGCTATTAGCGCGAAGAAAAAAAAGTGCCGCACAACCACCGGGTGGGCTCGAACCTCCAACCTTTCGGTTAACAGCCCATCGCGCTAGCCAACTGCGCAACGGAGACAGTCCTGCTCCGCTCTCACCACCCTCAGAACATATCTCCATAGCTATCAGCCCAAAGAAAAAAAAAGTGCCGCACCACCACCGGGTGGGCTCGAAACTCCAACCTTTCGGTTAACAGCCGATCACGCTAGCCAATTGCGCCACGGAGACAGTCCTGCTTCACACTCACCACGATCAGAACACATCTTCAAAGCTATCAGCCCAAAGAAAAAAAAGCGCCGCAACCCCACCGGGTGGGCTCGAACCTCCATTTTTTTGGTTAACAGCCGATCACGCTAGCCAATTGCGCCACGGACAAAGTCCTGCTCCACTCTCACCACCATCAGAACATATCTTGAAAGCTATTAGCGTGAAGAAAAAAAAGTGCCGCTCAACCACCGGGTGGGCTCGAATCTCCAACCTTTCGGTTAACAGCCCATCGCGCTAGCCAACTGCGCAACGGAGACAGTCCTGCTCCACTCTCACCACCCTCAGAACATATCTTCATAGCTATCAGCCCAAAGAAAAAAAAAGTGCCGCACCGCCACCGGGTGGGCTCGAAACTCCAACCTTTCGGTTAACAGCCGATCACGCTAGCCAATTGCGCCACGGTGACAGTCCTGCTTCACACTCACCACGATCAGAACATATCTTCAAAGCTATCAGCCCAAAGAAAAAAAAGCGCCGCACCACCACCGGGTGGGCTCGAACCTCCAATTTTTTGGTTAACAGCCGATCGCGCTAGCCAATTGCACCACGGAGACAGTCCTGCTCCACTCTCACCACCATCAGAACATATCTTCAAAGCTATCAGCCCAAAGAAAAAAAAGCGCCGCACCACCACCGGGTGGGCTCGAAACTCCAACTTTTCGGTTAACAGCCGATAACGCTAGCCAATTGCGCCAAGGAGGCAGTCGTGCTCCACTCTCACCACCATCAGAACATATCTTCAAAGCTATCAGCGCAAAGAAAAAAGCAACACACCACTCCCGGGAGGGCTCAAAACTCCAACCTATCGGTTAACAGCCGATCGTGCTAGCCAATTGCGCCACGGAGACAGTCCTGCTCCACTCTCACCACCATCAGAACATTACTTCAAAGCTATCAGCCCAAAGAAAAAAAAAGCGCCGCACCACCACCGGGTGGGCTCGAAACTCCAACCTTTCGGTTAACAGCCGATTGCGCTAGCCATTTGCGCCACGGAGACAGTCCTGCTCCACTCTCACCACGATCAGAACATATCTTCAAAGCTATCAGCCCAAAGAAAAAAAAAGCGCCGCACCACCACCGGGTGGGCTCGAAACTCCAACCTTTCGGTTAACAGCCGATCGCGCTAGCCAATTGTGCCACGGAGACAGTCCTGCTCCACTCTCACCACCATCAGAACATATCTTCAAAGCTATCAGCCCAAAGAAAAAAAAGCGCCGCACCACCACGGGGTGGGCTCGAAACTCCAACTTTTCGGTTAACAGCCGAAAACGCTAGCCAATTGCGCCAAGGAGGCAGTCGTGCTCCACTCTCACCACCATCAGAACATATCTTCAAAGCTATCAGCGCAAAGAAAAAACAACACACCACTCCCGGGAGGGCTCGAAACTCCAACCTGTCGGTTAACAGCCGATCGTGCTAGCCAATTGCGCCACGGAGACAGTCCTGCTCCACTCTCACCACCATCAGAACATTACTTCAAAGCTATCAGCCCAAAGAAAAAAAAGCGCCGCACCACCACCGGGTGGGCTCGAAACTCCAACTTTTCGGTTAACAGCCGATCGCGCTAGCCAATTGCGCCAAGGAGCAGTCGTGCTCCACTCTCACCACCATCAGAACATATCTTCAAAGCTATCAGCGCAAAGAAAAAAGCAACACACCACTCCCGGGAGAGCTCGAAACTCCAACCCATCGGTTAACAGCCGATCGTGCTAGCCAATTGCGCCACGGAGACAGTCCTGCTCCACTCTCACCACCATCAGAACATTACTTCAAAGCTATCAGCCCAAAGAAAAAAAGCCACGCACCACCACCGGGTGGGCTTGAAACTCCAACCTTTCGGTTAACAGCCGATCGCGCTAGCCATTTGCGCCACGGAGACAGTCCTGCTCCACTCTCACCACCATCAGAACATATCTTCAAAGCTATCAGCCCAAAGAAAAAAAAGCGCCGCACCACCACCGGGTGGGCTCGAAACTCCACCTTTTCGGTTAACAGCCGATCGTGCTAGCCAATTGCGCCAAGGAGCAGTCGTGCTCCACTCTCATCACCATCAGAACATATCTTCAAAGCTATCAGCGCAAAGAAAAAAACAACACACCACTCCCGGGAGGGCTCAAAACTCCAACCTTTCGGTTAACAGCCGATCGCGCTAGCCAATTGCGCCACGGAGACAGTCCTGCTCCACTCTCACCACCATCAGAACATATCTTCAAAGCTATTAGCGCGAAGAAAAAAAAGTGCCGCACAACCACCGGGTGGGGTCGAACCTCCAACCCTTCGGTTAACAGCCCATCGCCCTAGCCAACTGCGCAACGTAGACAGTCCAGCTCCACTCTCACCACCCTCAGAACATAACTTCATAGCTATCAGCCCAAAGAAAAAAAAAAGCGCCGCACCACCACCGGGTGGGCTCGAAACTGCAACCTTTCGGTTAACAGGCGATCACGCTAGCCAATTGCGCCACGGAGACAGTCCTGCTTCACACTCACCACGATCAGAACATATCTTCAAAGCTATCAGCCCAAAGAAAAAAAAGCGCCGCACCACCACCGGGTGGGCTCGAACCTCCAATTTTTTGGTTAACAGCCGATCGCGCTAGCCAATTGCACCACGGAGACAGTCCTGCTCCACTCTCACCACCATCAGAACATATCTTCAAAGCTATCAGCCCAAAGAAAAAAAAGCGCCGCACCACCACCGGGTGGGCTCGAAACTCCAACTTTTCGGTTAACAGCCGATAACGCTAGCCAATTGCGCCAAGGAGGCAGTCGTGCTCCACTCTCACCACCATCAGAACATATCTTCAAAGCTATCACCGCAAAGAAAAAAGCAACACACGACTCCCAGGAGGGCTCAAAACTCCAACCTATCGGTTAACAGCCGATCGTGCTAGCCAATTGCGCCACGGAGACAGTCCTGCTCCACTCTCACCATCATCAGAAGACTACTTCAAAGCTATCAGCCCAAAGAAAAAAAAGCGCCGCACCACCACCGGGTGGGCTCGAAACTCCAACCTTTCGGTTAACAGCCGATTGCGCTAGCCATTTGCGTCATGGAGACAGTCGTGCTCCACTCTCATCACCATCAGAACATATCTTCAAAGCTATCAACGCAAAGAAAAAAACAACACACCACTCCCGGGAGGGCTCGAAACTCCAACCTTTCGGTTAACAGCCGATCACGCTAGCCAATTGTGCCACGGAGACAGTCCTGCTCCACTCTCACCACCATCAGAACATATCTTCAAAGCTATCAGCCCAAAGAAAAAAAAGCGCCGCACCACCACAGGGTGGGCTCGAAACTCCAACGTTTCGGTTAACAACCGATCGCGCTAGCCAATTGCGCCAAGGAGCAGTCGTGCTCCACTCTCACCACCATCAGAACAAATCTTCAAAGCTATCAGCCCAAAGAAAAAACCAACACACCACTCCTGGGAGGGCTCGAAACTCCAACCCACCGGTTAACAGCCGATCGTGCTAGCCAATTGCGCCACGGGGACAGTCCTGCTCCACTCTCACTACCATCAGAACATTACTTCAAAGCTATCAGCCCAAAGAAAAAAAGCCCCGCACCACCACCGGGTGGGCTTGAAACTCCAACGTTTCGGTTAACAGCCGATCGCGCTAGCCATTTGCGCCACGGAGACAGTTCTGCTCCACTCTCACCACCCTCGGAACATATCTTCATAGCTATCAGCCCAAAGAAAAAAAAGCGCCGCACCACCACCGGGTGAGCTCGAACCTCCAATTTTTCGGTTAACAGCCGATCGCGCTGGCCAATTGCGCCACGGAGACAGTCCTGCTCCTCTCTCACCACCATCAGAACATATCTTCAAAGCTATCAGCCCAAAAAAAAAGCGCCGCACCACCACCGAGTGGGCTCGAAACTCCAACCTTTCTGTTAACAGCCGATTGCGCTAGCCAATTGCGCCATGGAGACAGTCGTGCTCCACTCTCACCACCATCAGAACATATCTTCAAAGCTATCAGCGCAAAGAAAAATGCAACACACCACTCCCGGGAGAGCTCGAAACTCCAACCCATCGGTTAACAGCCGATCGTGCTAGCCAATTGCGCCACGGAGACAGTCCTGCTCCACTCTCACCACCATCAGAACATATCTTCAAAGCTATTAGCGCGAAGAAAAAAAAGTGCCGCACAACCACCGGGTGGGCTCGAACCTACAACCTTTCGGTTAACAGCCCATCGCGCTAGCCAACTGCGCAACGGAGACAGTCCTGCTCCACTCTCACCACCCTCAGAACATATCTTCAAAGCTATCAGCGCAAAGAAAAAACAACACACCACTCCCGGGAGAGCTCGAAACTCCAACCTATCGGTTAACAGCCGATCGTGCTAGCCAATTGCGCCACGGAGACAGTCCTGCTCCACTCTCACCACCATCAGAACATTACTTCAAAGCTATCAGCCCAAAGAAAAAAAAAGCGCCGCACCACCACCGGGTGGGCTCGAAACTCCAACTTTTCGGTTAACAGCCGATCGCGCTAGCCAATTGCGCCAAGGAGCAGTCGTGCTCCACTCTCACCACCATCAGAACATATCTTCAAAGCTATCAGCGCAAAGAAAAATGCAACACACCACTCCCGGGAGAGCTCGAAACTCCAACCCATCGGTTAACAGCCGATCGTGCTAGCCAATTGCGCCACGGAGACAGTCCTGCTCCACTCTCACCACCATCAGAACATTACTTCAAAGCTATCAGCCCAAAGAAAAAAAAGCCCCGCACCACCACCGGGTGGGCTTGAAACTCCAACCTTTCGGTTAACAGCCGATCGCGCTAGCCATTTGCGCCACGGAGACAGTCCTGCTCCACTCTCACCACCATCAGAACATATCTTCAAAGCTATCAGCCCAAAGAAAAAAAAGCGCCGCACCACCACCGGGTGGGCTCGAAACTCCACCTTTTCGGTTAACAGCCGATCGCGCTAGCCAATTGCGCCAAGGAGCAGTCGTGCTCCACTCTCACCACCATCAGAACATATCTTCAAAGCTATCAGCGCAAAGAAAAAAACAACACACCACTCCCGGGAGGGCTCAAAACTCCAACCTTTCGGTTAACAGCCGATCGCGCTAGCCAATTGCGCCACGGAGACAGTCCTGCTCCACTCTCACCACCATCAGAACATATCTTCAAAGCTATTAGCGCGAAGAAAAAAAAGTGCCGCACAACCACCGGGTGGGGTCGAACCTCCAACCCTTCGGTTAACAGCCCATCGCCCTAGCCAACTGCGCAACGTAGACAGTCCTGCTCCACTCTCACCACCCTCAGAACATAACTTCATAGCTATCAGCCCAAAGAAAAAAAAAGCGCCGCACCACCACCGGGTGGGCTCGAAACTGCAACCTTTCGGTTAACAGGCGATCACGCTAGCCAATTGCGCCACGGAGACAGTCCTGCTTCACACTCACCACGATCAGAACATATCTTCAAAGCTATCAGCCCAAAGAAAAAAAAGCGCCGCACCACCACCGGGTGGGCTCGAACCTCCAATTTTTTGGTTAACAGCCGATCGCGCTAGCCAATTGCACCACGGAGACAGTCCTGCTCCACTCTCACCACCATCAGAACATATCTTCAAAGCTATCAGCCCAAAAAAAAAAAGCGCCGCACCACCACCGGGTGGGCTCGAAACTCCAACTTTTCGGTTAACAGCCGATAACGCTAGCCAATTGCGCCAAGGAGGCAGTCGTGCTCCACTCTCACCACCATCAGAACATATCTTCAAAGCTATCACCGCAAAGAAAAAAGCAACACACGACTCCCAGGAGGGCTCAAAACTCCAACCTATCGGTTAACAGCCGATCGTGCTAGCCAATTGCGCCACGGAGACAGTCCTGCTCCACTCTCACCATCATCAGAAGACTACTTCAAAGCTATCAGCCCAAAGAAAAAAAAGCGCCGCACAACCACCGGGTGGGCTCGAAACTCCAACCTTTCGGTTAACAGCCGATTGCGCTAGCCATTTGCGCCATGGAGACAGTCGTGCTCCACTCTCATCACCATCAGAACATATCTTCAAAGCTATCAACGCAAAGAAAAAAACAACACACCACTCCCGGGAGGGCTCGAAACTCCAACCTTTCGGTTAACAGCCGATCGCGCTAGCCAATTGTGCCACGGAGACAGTCCTGCTCCACTCTCACCACCATCAGAACATATCTTCAAAGCTATCAGCCCAAAGAAAAAAAGCGCCGCACCACCACAGGGTGGGCTCGAAACTCCAACCTTTCTGTTAACAGCCGATCGCGCTAGCCAATTGCGCCATGGAGACAGTCGTGCTCCACTCTCACCACCATCAGAGCATATCTTCAAAGCTATCAGCGCAAAGAAAAAAGCAACACACCACTCCCGGGAGGGCTCGAAATTCCAACCCATCGGTTAACAGCCGATCGTGCTAGCCAATTGCGCCACGGGGACAGTTCTGCTCCACTCTCACCACCATCAAAACATTACTTCAAAGCTATAAGCCCAAAGAAAAAAAAGCCCCGCGCCACCACCGGGTGGGCTTGAAACTCCAACCTTTCGGTTAACAGCCGATCGCGCTAGCCATTTGCGCCACGGAGACAGTCCGGCTCCACTCTCACCACCATCAGTACATATCTTCAAAGCTATCAGCCCAAACAAAAAAAAGAGCCGCACCACCACCGGGTGGGCTCGAAACTCCAACCTTTCGGTTAACAGCCGATCGCACTAGCCCATTGCGCTATGGAGACAGTCGTGCTCCACTCTCACCACCATCAGAACATATCTTCAAAGCTATCAGCGCAAAGAAAAAAACAACACACTACTCCCGGGAGGGCTCAAAACTCCAACCTTTCGGTTAACAGCCGATCGCGCTAGCCAATTGCGCCACGGAGACAATCCTGCTTCACTCTCACCACCATCAGAACATATCTTCAAAGCTATTAGCGCGAAGAAAAAAAAGTGCCGCACAACCACCGGGTGGGCTCGAACCTACAACCTTTCGGTTAACAGCCCATCGCGCTAGCCAACTGCGCAACGGAGACAGTCCTGCTCCACTCTCACCACCCTCAGAACATATCTTCATAGCTATCAGCCCAAAGAAAAAAAAAGCGCCGCACCACCACCGGGTGGGCTCGTACCTCCAATTTTTCGGTTAACAGCCGATCGCGCTGGCCAATTGCGCCACGGAGACAGTCCTGCTCCACTCTCACCACCATCAGAACATATCTTCAAAGCTATCAGCCCAAAGAAAAAAAAAGCGCCGCACCACCACCGGGTGGGCTCGAAACTCCAACCTTTCTGTTAACAGCCGATCGCGCTAGCCAATTGCGCGATGGAGACAGTCGTGCTCCACTCTCACCACCATCAGAGCATATCTTCAAAGCTATCAGCGCAAAGAAAAAACCAACACACCACTCCCGGGAGGGCTCGAAACTCCAAACTTTCGGTCAACAGCCGATCGCGCTAGCCTATTGCGCCACGGAGACAGTCCTGCTCCACTTTCACCACCATCAGAACATATCTTCAAAGCTATTAGCGCGAAGAAAAAAAAGTGCCGCACAACCACCGGGTGGGCTCGAACCTCCAACCTTTCGGTTAACAGCCCATCGCGCTAGCCAACTGCGCAACGGAGACAGTCCTGCTCCACTCTCACCACCCTCAGAACATATCTCCATAGCTATCAGCCCAAAGAAAAAAAAAAAGTGCCGCACCACCACCGGGTGGGCTCGAAACTCCAACCTTTCGGTTAACAGCCGATCATGCTAGCCAATTGCGCCATGGAGACAGTCGTGCTCCACTCTCACCACCATCAGAGCATATCTTCAAAGCTATCAGCGCAAAGAAAAAAGCAACACACCACTCCCGGGAGGGCTCGAAATTCCAACCCATCGGTTAACAGCCGATCGTGCTAGCCAATTGCGCCACGGGGACAGTTCTGCTCCACTCTCACCACCATCAAAACATTACTTCAAAGCTATAAGCCCAAAGAAAAAAAAGCCCCGCGCCACCACCGGGTGGGCTTGAAACTCCAACCTTTCGGTTAACAGCCGATCGCGCTAGCCATTTGCGCCACGGAGACAGTCCGGCTCCACTCTCACCACCATCAGTACATATCTTCAAAGCTATCAGCCCAAACAAAAAAAAGAGCCGCACCACCACCGGGTGGGCTCGAAACTCCAACCTTTTGGTTAACAGCCGATCGCACTAGCCCATTGCGCTATGGAGACAGTCGTGCTCCACTCTCACCACCATCAGAACATATCTTCAAAGCTATCAGCGCAAAGAAAAAAACAACACACTACTCCCGGGAGGGCTCAAAACTCCAACCTTTCGGTTAACAGCCGATCGCGCTAGCCAATTGCGCCACGGAGACAATCCTGCTTCACTCTCACCACCATCAGAACATATCTTCAAAGCTATTAGCGCGAAGAAAAAAAAGTGCCGCACAACCACCGGGTGGGCTCGAACCTACAACCTTTCGGTTAACAGCCCATCGCGCTAGCCAACTGCGCAACGGAGACAGTCCTGCTCCACTCTCACCACCCTCAGAACATATCTTCATAGCTATCAGCCCAAAGAAAAAAAAAGCGCCGCACCACCACCGGGTGGGCTCGTACCTCCAATTTTTCGGTTAACAGCCGATCGCGCTGGCCAATTGCGCCACGGAGACAGTCCTGCTCCACTCTCACCACCATCAGAACATATCTTCAAAGCTATCAGCCCAAAGAAAAAAAAAGCGCCGCACCACCACCGGGTGGGCTCGAAACTCCAACCTTTCTGTTAACAGCCGATCGCGCTAGCCAATTGCGCGATGGAGACAGTCGTGCTCCACTCTCACCACCATCAGAGCATATCTTCAAAGCTATCAGCGCAAAGAAAAAACCAACACACCACTCCCGGGAGGGCTCGAAACTCCAAACTTTCGGTCAACAGCCGATCGCGCTAGCCTATTGCGCCACGGAGACAGTCCTGCTCCACTTTCACCACCATCAGAACATATCTTCAAAGCTATTAGCGCGAAGAAAAAAAAGTGCCGCACAACCACCGGGTGGGCTCGAACCTCCAACCTTTCGGTTAACAGCCCATCGCGCTAGCCAACTGCGCAACGGAGACAGTCCTGCTCCACTCTCACCACCCTCAGAACATATCTCCATAGCTATCAGCCCAAAGAAAAAAAAAAGTGCCGCACCACCACCGGGTGGGCTCGAAATTCCAACCTTTCGGTTAACAGCCGATCATGCTAGCCAATTGCGCCACGGAGACAGTCCTGCTTCACACTCACCACGATCAGAACACATCTTCAAAGCTATCAGCCCAAAGAAAAAAAAGCGCCGCAACCCCACCGGGTGGGCTCGAACCTCCAATTTTTTGGTTAACAGCCGATCACGCTAGCCAATTGCGCCACGGACAAAGTCCTGCTCCACTCTCACCACCATCAGAACATATCTTGAAAGCTATTAGCGTGAAGGAAAAAAAGTGCCGCTCAACCACCGGGTGGGCTCGAATCTCCAACCTTTCGGTTAACAGCCCATCGCGCTAGCCAACTGCGCAACGGAGACAGTCCTGCTCCACTCTCACCACCCTCAGAACATATCTTCATAGCTATCAGCCCAAAGAAAAAAAAAGTGCCGCACCACCACCGGGTGGGCTCGAAACTCCAACCTTTCGGTTAACAGCCGATCACGCTAGCCAATTGCGCCACGGTGACAGTCCTGCTTCACACTCACCACGATCAGAACATATCTTCAAAGCTATAAGCCCAAAGAAAAAAAAGCGCCGCACCACCACCGGGTGGGCTCGAACCTCCAATTTTTTGGTTAACAGCCGATCGCGCTAGCCAATTGCACCACGGAGACAGTCCTGCTCCACTCTCACCACCATCAGAACATATCTTCAAAGCTATCAGCCCAAAGAAAAAAAAGCGCCGCACCACCACCGGGTGGGCTCGAAACTCCAACTTTTCGGTTAACAGCCGATAACGCTAGCCAATTGCGCCAAGGAGGCAGTCGTGCTCCACTCTCACCACCATCAGAACATATCTTCAAAGCTATCAGCGCAAAGAAAAAAGCAACACACCACACCCGAGAGGGCTCAAAACTCCAACCTATCGGTTAACAGCCGATCGTGCTAGCCAATTGCGCCACGGAGACAGTCCTGCTCCACTCTCACCACCATCAGAACATTACTTCAAAGCTATCAGCTCAAAGAAAAAAAAAGCGCCGCACCACCACCGGGTGGGCTCGAAACTCCAACCTTTCGGTTAACAGCCGATCGCGCTAGCCAATATCGCCATGGATACAGTCGTGCTCCACTCTCACCACCATCAGAACATATCTTCAAAGCTATCAGCGCAAAGAAAAAACAACACACCACTCCCGGGAGGGCTCGAAACTCCAACCTGTCGGTTAACAACTGATCGCGCTAGCCAATTGTGCCACGGAGACAGTCCTGCTCCACTCTCACCAGCATCAGAACATATCTTCAAAGCTATCAGCCCAAAGAAAAAAAAGCGCCGCACCACCACCGGGTGGGCTCGAAACTCCAACTTTTCGGTTAACAGCCGATCGCGCTAGCCAATTGCGCCAAGGAGCAGTCGTGCTCCACTCTCACCACCATCAGAACATATCTTCAAAGCTATCATCGCAAAGAAAAATGCAACACACCACTCCCGGGAGAGCTCGAAACTCCAACCCATCGGTTAACAGCCGATCGTGCTAGCCAATTGCGCCACGGAGACAGTCCTGCTCCACTCTCACCACCATCAGAACATATCTTCAAAGCTATTAGCGCGAAGAAAAAAAAGTGCCGCACAACCACCGGGTGGGCTCGAACCTACAACCTTTCGGTTAACAGCCCATCGCGCTAGCCAACTGCGCAACGGAGACAGTCCTGCTCCACTCTCACCACCCTCAGAACATATCTTCAAAGCTATCAGCGCAAAGAAAAAACAACACACCACTCCCGGGAGAGCTCGAAACTCCAACCTATCGGTTAACAGCCGATCGTGCTAGCCAATTGCGCCACGGAGACAGTCCTGCTCCACTCTCACCACCATCAGAACATTACTTCAAAGCTATCAGCCCAAAGAAAAAAAAAGCGCCGCACCACCACCGGGTGGGCTCGAAACTCCAACTTTTCGGTTAACAGCCGATCGCGCTAGCCAATTGCGCCAAGGAGCAGTCGTGCTCCACTCTCACCACCATCAGAACATATCTTCAAAGCTATCAGCGCAAAGAAAAATGCAACACACCACTCCCGGGAGAGCTCGAAACTCCAACCCATCGGTTAACAGCCGATCGTGCTAGCCAATTGCGCCACGGAGACAGTCCTGCTCCACTCTCACCACCATCAGAACATTACTTCAAAGCTATCAGCCCAAAGAAAAAAAAGCCCCGCACCACCACCGGGTGGGCTTGAAACTCCAACCTTTCGGTTAACAGCCGATCGCGCTAGCCATTTGCGCCACGGAGACAGTCCTGCTCCACTCTCACCACCATCAGAACATATCTTCAAAGCTATCAGCCCAAAGAAAAAAAAGCGCCGCACCACCACCGGGTGGGCTCGAAACTCCACCTTTTCGGTTAACAGCCGATCGCGCTAGCCAATTGCGCCAAGGAGCAGTCGTGCTCCACTCTCACCACCATCAGAACATATCTTCAAAGCTATCAGCGCAAAGAAAAAAACAACACACCACTCCCGGGAGGGCTCAAAACTCCAACCTTTCGGTTAACAGCCGATCGCGCTAGCCAATTGCGCCACGGAGACAGTCCTGCTCCACTCTCACCACCATCAGAACATATCTTCAAAGCTATTAGCGCGAAGAAAAAAAAGTGCCGCACAACCACCGGGTGGGGTCGAACCTCCAACCCTTCGGTTAACAGCCCATCGCCCTAGCCAACTGCGCAACGTAGACAGTCCTGCTCCACTCTCACCACCCTCAGAACATAACTTCATAGCTATCAGCCCAAAGAAAAAAAAAGCGCCGCACCACCACCGGGTGGGCTCGAAACTGCAACCTTTCGGTTAACAGGCGATCACGCTAGCCAATTGCGCCACGGAGACAGTCCTGCTTCACACTCACCACGATCAGAACATATCTTCAAAGCTATCAGCCCAAAGAAAAAAAAGCGCCGCACCACCACCGGGTGGGCTCGAACCTCCAATTTTTTGGTTAACAGCCGATCGCGCTAGCCAATTGCACCACGGAGACAGTCCTGCTCCACTCTCACCACCATCAGAACATATCTTCAAAGCTATCAGCCCAAAAAAAAAAAGCGCCGCACCACCACCGGGTGGGCTCGAAACTCCAACTTTTCGGTTAACAGCCGATAACGCTAGCCAATTGCGCCAAGGAGGCAGTCGTGCTCCACTCTCACCACCATCAGAACATATCTTCAAAGCTATCACCGCAAAGAAAAAAGCAACACACGACTCCCAGGAGGGCTCAAAACTCCAACCTATCGGTTAACAGCCGATCGTGCTAGCCAATTGCGCCACGGAGACAGTCCTGCTCCACTCTCACCATCATCAGAAGACTACTTCAAAGCTATCAGCCCAAAGAAAAAAAAGCGCCGCACAACCACCGGGTGGGCTCGAAACTCCAACCTTTCGGTTAACAGCCGATTGCGCTAGCCATTTGCGCCATGGAGACAGTCGTGCTCCACTCTCATCACCATCAGAACATATCTTCAAAGCTATCAACGCAAAGAAAAAAACAACACACCACTCCCGGGAGGGCTCGAAACTCCAACCTTTCGGTTAACAGCCGATCGCGCTAGCCAATTGTGCCACGGAGACAGTCCTGCTCCACTCTCACCACCATCAGAACATATCTTCAAAGCTATCAGCCCAAAGAAAAAAAGCGCCGCACCACCACAGGGTGGGCTCGCAACTCCAACCTTTCTGTTAACAGCCGATCGCGCTAGCCAATTGCGCCATGGAGACAGTCGTGCTCCACTCTCACCACCATCAGAGCATATCTTCAAAGCTATCAGCGCAAAGAAAAAAGCAACACACCACTCCCGGGAGGGCTCGAAATTCCAACCCATCGGTTAACAGCCGATCGTGCTAGCCAATTGCGCCACGGGGACAGTTCTGCTCCACTCTCACCACCATCAAAACATTACTTCAAAGCTATAAGCCCAAAGAAAAAAAAGCCCCGCGCCACCACCGGGTGGGCTTGAAACTCCAACCTTTCGGTTAACAGCCGATCGCGCTAGCCATTTGCGCCACGGAGACAGTCCGGCTCCACTCTCACCACCATCAGTACATATCTTCAAAGCTATCAGCCCAAACAAAAAAAAGAGCCGCACCACCACCGGGTGGGCTCGAAACTCCAACCTTTCGGTTAACAGCCGATCGCACTAGCCCATTGCGCTATGGAGACAGTCGTGCTCCACTCTCACCACCATCAGAACATATCTTCAAAGCTATCAGCGCAAAGAAAAAAACAACACACTACTCCCGGGAGGGCTCAAAACTCCAACCTTTCGGTTAACAGCCGATCGCGCTAGCCAATTGCGCCACGGAGACAATCCTGCTTCACTCTCACCACCATCAGAACATATCTTCAAAGCTATTAGCGCGAAGAAAAAAAAGTGCCGCACAACCACCGGGTGGGCTCGAACCTACAACCTTTCGGTTAACAGCCCATCGCGCTAGCCAACTGCGCAACGGAGACAGTCCTGCTCCACTCTCACCACCCTCAGAACATATCTTCATAGCTATCAGCCCAAAGAAAAAAAAAGCGCCGCACCACCACCGGGTGGGCTCGTACCTCCAATTTTTCGGTTAACAGCCGATCGCGCTGGCCAATTGCGCCACGGAGACAGTCCTGCTCCACTCTCACCACCATCAGAACATATCTTCAAAGCTATCAGCCCAAAGAAAAAAAAAGCGCCGCACCACCACCGGGTGGGCTCGAAACTCCAACCTTTCTGTTAACAGCCGATCGCGCTAGCCAATTGCGCGATGGAGACAGTCGTGCTCCACTCTCACCACCATCAGAGCATATCTTCAAAGCTATCAGCGCAAAGAAAAAACCAACACACCACTCCCGGGAGGGCTCGAAACTCCAAACTTTCGGTCAACAGCCGATCGCGCTAGCCTATTGCGCCACGGAGACAGTCCTGCTCCACTTTCACCACCATCAGAACATATCTTCAAAGCTATTAGCGCGAAGAAAAAAAAGTGCCGCACAACCACCGGGTGGGCTCGAACCTCCAACCTTTCGGTTAACAGCCCATCGCGCTAGCCAACTGCGCAACGGAGACAGTCCTGCTCCACTCTCACCACCCTCAGAACATATCTCCATAGCTATCAGCCCAAAGAAAAAAAAAAGTGCCGCACCACCACCGGGTGGGCTCGAAACTCCAACCTTTCGGTTAACAGCCGATCATGCTAGCCAATTGCGCCATGGAGACAGTCGTGCTCCACTCTCACCACCATCAGAGCATATCTTCAAAGCTATCAGCGCAAAGAAAAAAGCAACACACCACTCCCGGGAGGGCTCGAAATTCCAACCCATCGGTTAACAGCCGATCGTGCTAGCCAATTGCGCCACGGGGACAGTTCTGCTCCACTCTCACCACCATCAAAACATTACTTCAAAGCTATAAGCCCAAAGAAAAAAAAGCCCCGCGCCACCACCGGGTGGGCTTGAAACTCCAACCTTTCGGTTAACAGCCGATCGCGCTAGCCATTTGCGCCACGGAGACAGTCCGGCTCCACTCTCACCACCATCAGTACATATCTTCAAAGCTATCAGCCCAAACAAAAAAAAGAGCCGCACCACCACCGGGTGGGCTCGAAACTCCAACCTTTCGGTTAACAGCCGATCGCACTAGCCCATTGCGCTATGGAGACAGTCGTGCTCCACTCTCACCACCATCAGAACATATCTTCAAAGCTATCAGCGCAAAGAAAAAAACAACACACTACTCCCGGGAGGGCTCAAAACTCCAACCTTTCGGTTAACAGCCGATCGCGCTAGCCAATTGCGCCACGGAGACAATCCTGCTTCACTCTCACCACCATCAGAACATATCTTCAAAGCTATTAGCGCGAAGAAAAAAAAGTGCCGCACAACCACCGGGTGGGCTCGAACCTACAACCTTTCGGTTAACAGCCCATCGCGCTAGCCAACTGCGCAACGGAGACAGTCCTGCTCCACTCTCACCACCCTCAGAACATATCTTCATAGCTATCAGCCCAAAGAAAAAAAAAGCGCCGCACCACCACCGGGTGGGCTCGTACCTCCAATTTTTCGGTTAACAGCCGATCGCGCTGGCCAATTGCGCCACGGAGACAGTCCTGCTCCACTCTCACCACCATCAGAACATATCTTCAAAGCTATCAGCCCAAAGAAAAAAAAAGCGCCGCACCACCACCGGGTGGGCTCGAAACTCCAACCTTTCTGTTAACAGCCGATCGCGCTAGCCAATTGCGCGATGGAGACAGTCGTGCTCCACTCTCACCACCATCAGAGCATATCTTCAAAGCTATCAGCGCAAAGAAAAAACCAACACACCACTCCCGGGAGGGCTCGAAACTCCAAACTTTCGGTCAACAGCCGATCGCGCTAGCCTATTGCGCCACGGAGACAGTCCTGCTCCACTTTCACCACCATCAGAACATATCTTCAAAGCTATTAGCGCGAAGAAAAAAAAGTGCCGCACAACCACCGGGTGGGCTCGAACCTCCAACCTTTCGGTTAACAGCCCATCGCGCTAGCCAACTGCGCAACGGAGACAGTCCTGCTCCACTCTCACCACCCTCAGAACATATCTCCATAGCTATCAGCCCAAAGAAAAAAAAAAGTGCCGCACCACCACCGGGTGGGCTCGAAACTCCAACCTTTCGGTTAACAGCCGATCATGCTAGCCAATTGCGCCACGGAGACAGTCCTGCTTCACACTCACCACGATCAGAACACATCTTCAAAGCTATCAGCCCAAAGAAAAAAAAGCGCCGCAACCCCACCGGGTGGGCTCGAACCTCCAATTTTTTGGTTAACAGCCGATCACGCTAGCCAATTGCGCCACGGACAAAGTCCTGCTCCACTCTCACCACCATCAGAACATATCTTGAAAGCTATTAGCGTGAAGGAAAAAAAGTGCCGCTCAACCACCGGGTGGGCTCGAATCTCCAACCTTTCGGTTAACAGCCCATCGCGCTAGCCAACTGCGCAACGGAGACAGTCCTGCTCCACTCTCACCACCCTCAGAACATATCTTCATAGCTATCAGCCCAAAGAAAAAAAAAGTGCCGCACCACCACCGGGTGGGCTCGAAACTCCAACCTTTCGGTTAACAGCCGATCACGCTAGCCAATTGCGCCACGGTGACAGTCCTGCTTCACACTCACCACGATCAGAACATATCTTCAAAGCTATCAGCCCAAAGAAAAAAAAGCGCCGCACCACCACCGGGTGGGCTCGAACCTCCAATTTTTTGGTTAACAGCCGATCGCGCTAGCCAATTGCACCACGGAGACAGTCCTGCTCCACTCTCACCACCATCAGAACATATCTTCAAAGCTATCAGCCCAAAGAAAAAAAAGCGCCGCACCACCACCGGGTGGGCTCGAAACTCCAACTTTTCGGTTAACAGCCGATAACGCTAGCCAATTGCGCCAAGGAGGCAGTCGTGCTCCACTCTCACCACCATCAGAACATATCTTCAAAGCTATCAGCGCAAAGAAAAAAGCAACACACCACACCCGAGAGGGCTCAAAACTCCAACCTATCGGTTAACAGCCGATCGTGCTAGCCAATTGCGCCACGGAGACAGTCCTGCTCCACTCTCACCACCATCAGAACATTACTTCAAAGCTATCAGCTCAAAGAAAAAAAAAGCGCCGCACCACCACCGGGTGGGCTCGAAACTCCAACCTTTCGGTTAACAGCCGATCGCGCTAGCCAATATCGCCATGGATACAGTCGTGCTCCACTCTCACCACCATCAGAACATATCTTCAAAGCTATCAGCGCAAAGAAAAAACAACACACCACTCCCGGGAGGGCTCGAAACTCCAACCTGTCGGTTAACAACTGATCGCGCTAGCCAATTGTGCCACGGAGACAGTCCTGCTCCACTCTCACCAGCATCAGAACATATCTTCAAAGCTATCAGCCCAAAGAAAAAAAAGCGCCGCACCACCACCGGGTGGGCTCGAAACTCCAACTTTTCGGTTAACAGCCGATCGCGCTAGCCAATTGCGCCAAGGAGCAGTCGTGCTCCACTCTCACCACCATCAGAACATATCTTCATAGCTATCAGCCCAAAGAAAAAAAAGCGCCGCACCACCACCGGGTGGGCTCGAACCTCCAATTTTTCGGTTAACAGCCGATCGCGCTGGCCAATTGCGCCACGGAGACAGTCCTGCTCCACTCTCACCACCATCAGAACATATCTTCAAAGCTATCAGCCCAAAGAAAAAAAAAGCGCCGCACCACCACCGGGTGGGCTCGAAACTCCAACCTTTCTGTTAACAGCCGATCGCGCTAGCCAATTGCGCCATGGAGACAGTCGTGCTCCACTCTCACCACCATCAGAGCATATCTTCAAAGCTATCAGCGCAAAGAAAAAAGCAACACACCACTCCCGGGAGGGCTCAAAACTCCAAACTTTCGGTCAACAGCCGATCGCGCTAGCCTATTTGCCCACGGAGACAGTCCTGCTCCACTCTCACCACCATCAGAACATATCTTCAAAGCTATCAGCCCAAAGAAAAAAAAGCGCCGCACCACCACCGGGCGGGCTCGAAATTCCAACCTTTCGGTTAACAGCCCACCACGCTAGTCAATTGCGCCACGCAGACAGTCCTGCTCCACTCTCACCACCATCAGAACATATCTTCAAAGCTATCAGCCCAAAGGAATAAAAGCGCCGCACCACCCCTGGTGGGCTCGAACCTCCAACCTTTCGGTTAACAGCCAATCGCGCTAGCCAATTGAGCCACGGAGACAGTCGTGCTCTACACTCACCACCATCAGAACATATCTTCAAAGCTATCAGCGCAAAGAAAAAAGCAACACACTAATCCCGGGAGGGCTCGGAACTCCAACCTTTTGGTTAGCAGAAAATTCAGCTAGTCAATTGCGCCACGGAGACAGTCTCGCTCCACTCTCACCACCATCAAAACATATCTTCAAAGCTATCAGCCCCAAGAAAAAAAACGCCGCACCACCACCGGCTGGCTCGAACCTCCATCCTTTCGGTTAACAGCCGATCGCGCTAACCAAATGCGCCACGGAGACAGTCGTGCTCCACTCTCACCACCATCAGAACATATCTTCAAAGCTATCAGCGCAAAGAAAAAAGCAACACACCACTCCCGGGAGGGCTCGAACCTGCACCTTTTCGGTTAAAAGCCGATCGCGCTAGCCAATTGCGCCACGGAGACAGTCGTGCTCCACTTTCACCACCATCAGAACATATCTTCAAAGCTATCAGCGCAAAGAAAAAAGCAACACACCACTCCCGGGAGGGCTCAAAACTCCAACCTTTCGGTTAACAGCCGATCGCGCTAGCCAATTGCACCACGGAGACAGTCCTGCTCCACTCTCACCACCATCAGAACATATCTTCAAAGCTATTAGCGCGAAGAAAAAAAAGTGCCGCACAACCACCGGGTGGGCTCGAACCTACAACCTTTCGGTTAACAGCCCATCGCGCTAGCCAACTGCGCAACGGAGACAGTCCTGCTCCACTCTCACCACCCTCAGAACATATCTTCATAGCTATCAGCCCAAAGAAAAAAAAGCGCCGCACCACCACCGGGTGGGCTCGAACCTCCAATTTTTCGGTCAACAGCCGATAGCGCTGGCCAATTGCGCCACGGAGACAGTCCTGCTCCACTCTCACCACCATCAGAACATATCTTCAAAGCTATCAGCCCAAAGAAAAAAAAAGCGCCGCACCACCACCGGGTGGGCTCGAAACTCCAACCTTTCTGAAAAACAGCCGATCGCGCTAGCCAATTGCGCCATGGAGACAGTCGTGCTCCACTCTCACCACCATCAGAGCATATCTTCAAAGCTATCAGCGCAAAGAAAAAAGCAACACACCACTCCCGGGAGGGCTCAAAACTCCAAACTTCCGGTCAACAGCCGATCGCGCTAGCCTATTTACCCACGGAGACAGTCCTGCTCCACTCTCACCACCATCAGAACATATCTTCAAAGCTATCAGCCCAAAGAAAAAAAAGCCCCGCACCACCACCGGGTGGGCTTGAAACTCCAACCCATCGGTTAACAGCCGATCGCGCAAGCCATTTGCGCCCCGGAGACAGTCCTGCTCCACTCTCACCACCATCAGAACATATCTTCAAAGCTATCAGCCCAAACAAAAAAAAGAGCCGCACCACCACCGGGTGGGCTCGAAACTCCAACCTTTCGGTTAACAGCCGATCGCGCTAGCCAATTGCGCCATGGAGACAGTCATGCTCCACTCTCACCACCATCAGAACATATCTTCAAAGCTATCAGCGCAAAGAAAAATGCAACACACCACTCCCGGGAGAGCTCTAAACTCCAACCCATCGGTTAACAGCCGATCGTGCTAGCCAATTGCGCCACGGAGACAGTCCTGCTCCACTCTCACCACCATCAGAACATATCTTCAAAGCTATTAGCGCGAAGAAAAAAAAGTGCCGCACAACCACCGGGTGGGCTCGAACCTACAACCTTTCGGTTAACAGCCCATCGCGCTAGCCAACTGCGCAACGGAGACAGTCCTGCTCCACTCTCACCACCCTCAGAACATATCTTCAAAGCTATCAGCGCAAAGAAAAAACAACACACCACTCCCGGGAGAGCTCGAAACTCCAACCTATCGGTTAACAGCCGATCGTGCTAGCCAATTGCGCCACGGAGACAGTCCTGCTCCACTCTCACCACCATCAGAACATTACTTCAAAGCTATCAGCCCAAAGAAAAAAAAAGCGCCGCACCACCACCGGGTGGGCTCGAAACTCCAACTTTTCGGTTAACAGCCGATCGCGCTAGCCAATTGCGCCAAGGAGCAGTCGTGCTCCACTCTCACCACCATCAGAACATATCTTCAAAGCTATCAGCGCAAAGAAAAATGCAACACACCACTCCCGGGAGAGCTCGAAACTCCAACCCATCGGTTAACAGCCGATCGTGCTAGCCAATTGCGCCACGGAGACAGTCCTGCTCCACTCTCACCACCATCAGAACATTACTTCAAAGCTATCAGCCCAAAGAAAAAAAAGCCCCGCACCACCACCGGGTGGGCTTGAAACTCCAACCTTTCGGTTAACAGCCGATCGCGCTAGCCATTTGCGCCACGGAGACAGTCCTGCTCCACTCTCACCACCATCAGAACATATCTTCAAAGCTATCAGCCCAAAGAAAAAAAAGCGCCGCACCACCACCGGGTGGGCTCGAAACTCCACCTTTTCGGTTAACAGCCGATCGCGCTAGCCAATTGCGCCAAGGAGCAGTCGTGCTCCACTCTCACCACCATCAGAACATATCTTCAAAGCTATCAGCGCAAAGAAAAAAACAACACACCACTCCCGGGAGGGCTCAAAACTCCAACCTTTCGGTTAACAGCCGATCGCGCTAGCCAATTGCGCCACGGAGACAGTCCTGCTCCACTCTCACCACCATCAGAACATATCTTCAAAGCTATTAGCGCGAAGAAAAAAAAGTGCCGCACAACCACCGGGTGGGGTCGAACCTCCAACCCTTCGGTTAACAGCCCATCGCCCTAGCCAACTGCGCAACGTAGACAGTCCTGCTCCACTCTCACCACCCTCAGAACATAACTTCATAGCTATCAGCCCAAAGAAAAAAAAAGCGCCGCACCACCACCGGGTGGGCTCGAAACTGCAACCTTTCGGTTAACAGGCGATCACGCTAGCCAATTGCGCCACGGAGACAGTCCTGCTTCACACTCACCACGATCAGAACATATCTTCAAAGCTATCAGCCCAAAGAAAAAAAAGCGCCGCAATACCACCGGGTGGGCTCGAACCTCCAATTTTTTGGTTAACAGCCGATCGCGCTAGCCAATTGCACCACGGAGACAGTCCTGCTCCACTCTCACCACCATCAGAACATATCTTCAAAGCTATCAGCCCAAAAAAAAAAAAAGCGCCGCACCACCACCGGGTGGGCTCGAAACTCCAACTTTTCGGTTAACAGCCGATAACGCTAGCCAATTGCGCCAAGGAGGCAGTCGTGCTCCACTCTCACCACCATCAGAACATATCTTCAAAGCTATCACCGCAAAGAAAAAAGCAACACACGACTCCCAGGAGGGCTCAAAACTCCAACCTATCGGTTAACAGCCGATCGTGCTAGCCAATTGCGCCACGGAGACAGTCCTGCTCCACTCTCACCATCATCAGAAGACTACTTCAAAGCTATCAGCCCAAAGAAAAAAAAGCGCCGCACAACCACCGGGTGGGCTCGAAACTCCAACCTTTCGGTTAACAGCCGATTGCGCTAGCCATTTGCGCCATGGAGACAGTCGTGCTCCACTCTCATCACCATCAGAACATATCTTCAAAGCTATCAACGCAAAGAAAAAAACAACACACCACTCCCGGGAGGGCTCGAAACTCCAACCTTTCGGTTAACAGCCGATCGCGCTAGCCAATTGTGCCACGGAGACAGTCCTGCTCCACTCTCACCACCATCAGAACATATCTTCAAAGCTATCAGCCCAAAGAAAAAAAGCGCCGCACCACCACAGAGTGGGCTCGAAACTCCAACCTTTCTGTTAACAGCCGATCGCGCTAGCCAATTGCGCCATGGAGACAGTCGTGCTCCACTCTCACCACCATCAGAGCATATCTTCAAAGCTATCAGCGCAAAGAAAAAAGCAACACACCACTCCCGGGAGGGCTCGAAATTCCAACCCATCGGTTAACAGCCGATCGTGCTAGCCAATTGCGCCACGGGGACAGTTCTGCTCCACTCTCACCACCATCAAAACATTACTTCAAAGCTATAAGCCCAAAGAAAAAAAAGCCCCGCGCCACCACCGGGTGGGCTTGAAACTCCAACCTTTCGGTTAACAGCCGATCGCGCTAGCCATTTGCGCCACGGAGACAGTCCGGCTCCACTCTCACCACCATCAGTACATATCTTCAAAGCTATCAGCCCAAACAAAAAAAAGAGCCGCACCACCACCGGGTGGGCTCGAAACTCCAACCTTTCGGTTAACAGCCGATCGCACTAGCCCATTGCGCTATGGAGACAGTCGTGCTCCACTCTCACCACCATCAGAACATATCTTCAAAGCTATCAGCGCAAAGAAAAAAACAACACACTACTCCCGGGAGGGCTCAAAACTCCAACCTTTCGGTTAACAGCCGATCGCGCTAGCCAATTGCGCCACGGAGACAGTCCTGCTTCACTCTCACCACCATCAGAACATATCTTCAAAGCTATTAGCGCGAAGAAAAAAAAGTGCCGCACAACCACCGGGTGGGCTCGAACCTACAACCTTTCGGTTAACAGCCCATCGCGCTAGCCAACTGCGCAACGGAGACAGTCCTGCTCCACTCTCACCACCCTCAGAACATATCTTCATAGCTATCAGCCCAAAGAAAAAAAAAAGCGCCGCACCACCACCGGGTGGGCTCGTACCTCCAATTTTTCGGTTAACAGCCGATCGCGCTGGCCAATTGCGCCACGGAGACAGTCCTGCTCCACTCTCACCACCATCAGAACATATCTTCAAAGCTATCAGCCCAAAGAAAAAAAAAGCGCCGCACCACCACCGGGTGGGCTCGAAACTCCAACCTTTCTGTTAACAGCCGATCGCGCTAGCCAATTGCGCGATGGAGACAGTCGTGCTCCACTCTCACCACCATCAGAGCATATCTTCAAAGCTATCAGCGCAAAGAAAAAACCAACACACCACTCCCGGGAGGGCTCGAAACTCCAAACTTTCGGTCAACAGCCGATCGCGCTAGCCAATTGCACCACGGAGACAGTCCTGCTCCACTCTCACCACCATCAGAACATATCTTCAAAGCTATCAGCCCAAAAAAAAAAAAGCGCCGCACCACCACCGGGTGGGCTCGAAACTCCAACTTTTCGGTTAACAGCCGATAACGCTAGCCAATTGCGCCAAGGAGGCAGTCGTGCTCCACTCTCACCACCATCAGAACATATCTTCAAAGCTATCACCGCAAAGAAAAAAGCAACACACGACTCCCAGGAGGGCTCAAAACTCCAACCTATCGGTTAACAGCCGATCGTGCTAGCCAATTGCGCCACGGAGACAGTCCTGCTCCACTCTCACCATCATCAGAAGACTACTTCAAAGCTATCAGCCCAAAGAAAAAAAAGCGCCGCACAACCACCGGGTGGGCTCGAAACTCCAACCTTTCGGTTAACAGCCGATTGCGCTAGCCATTTGCGCCATGGAGACAGTCGTGCTCCACTCTCATCACCATCAGAACATATCTTCAAAGCTATCAACGCAAAGAAAAAAACAACACACCACTCCCGGGAGGGCTCGAAACTCCAACCTTTCGGTTAACAGCCGATCGCGCTAGCCAATTGTGCCACGGAGACAGTCCTGCTCCACTCTCACCACCATCAGAACATATCTTCAAAGCTATCAGCCCAAAGAAAAAAAGCGCCGCACCACCACAGGGTGGGCTCGAAACTCCAACCTTTCTGTTAACAGCCGATCGCGCTAGCCAATTGCGCCATGGAGACAGTCGTGCTCCACTCTCACCACCATCAGAGCATATCTTCAAAGCTATCAGCGCAAAGAAAAAAGCAACACACCACTCCCGGGAGGGCTCGAAATTCCAACCCATCGGTTAACAGCCGATCGTGCTAGCCAATTGCGCCACGGGGACAGTTCTGCTCCACTCTCACCACCATCAAAACATTACTTCAAAGCTATAAGCCCAAAGAAAAAAAAGCCCCGCGCCACCACCGGGTGGGCTTGAAACTCCAACCTTTCGGTTAACAGCCGATCGCGCTAGCCATTTGCGCCACGGAGACAGTCCGGCTCCACTCTCACCACCATCAGTACATATCTTCAAAGCTATCAGCCCAAACAAAAAAAAGAGCCGCACCACCACCGGGTGGGCTCGAAACTCCAACCTTTCGGTTAACAGCCGATCGCACTAGCCCATTGCGCTATGGAGACAGTCGTGCTCCACTCTCACCACCATCAGAACATATCTTCAAAGCTATCAGCGCAAAGAAAAAAACAACACACTACTCCCGGGAGGGCTCAAAACTCCAACCTTTCGGTTAACAGCCGATCGCGCTAGCCAATTGCGCCACGGAGACAGTCCTGCTTCACTCTCACCACCATCAGAACATATCTTCAAAGCTATTAGCGCGAAGAAAAAAAAGTGCCGCACAACCACCGGGTGGGCTCGAACCTACAACCTTTCGGTTAACAGCCCATCGCGCTAGCCAACTGCGCAACGGAGACAGTCCTGCTCCACTCTCACCACCCTCAGAACATATCTTCATAGCTATCAGCCCAAAGAAAAAAAAAAGCGCCGCACCACCACCGGGTGGGCTCGTACCTCCAATTTTTCGGTTAACAGCCGATCGCGCTGGCCAATTGCGCCACGGAGACAGTCCTGCTCCACTCTCACCACCATCAGAACATATCTTCAAAGCTATCAGCCCAAAGAAAAAAAAAGCGCCGCACCACCACCGGGTGGGCTCGAAACTCCAACCTTTCTGTTAACAGCCGATCGCGCTAGCCAATTGCGCGATGGAGACAGTCGTGCTCCACTCTCACCACCATCAGAGCATATCTTCAAAGCTATCAGCGCAAAGAAAAAACCAACACACCACTCCCGGGAGGGCTCGAAACTCCAAACTTTCGGTCAACAGCCGATCGCGCTAGCCTATTGCGCCACGGAGACAGTCCTGCTCCACTTTCACCACCATCAGAACATATCTTCAAAGCTATTAGCGCGAAGAAAAAAAAGTGCCGCACAACCACCGGGTGGGCTCGAACCTCCAACCTTTCGGTTAACAGCCCATCGCGCTAGCCAACTGCGCAACGGAGACAGTCCTGCTCCACTCTCACCACCCTCAGAACATATCTCCATAGCTATCAGCCCAAAGAAAAAAAAAAGTGCCGCACCACCACCGGGTGGGCTCGAAACTCCAACCTTTCGGTTAACAGCCGATCATGCTAGCCAATTGCGCCACGGAGACAGTCCTGCTTCACATTCACCACAATCAGAACACATCTTCAAAGCTATCAGCCCAAAGAAAAAAAAGCGCCGCAACCCCACCGGGTGGGCTCGAACCTCCAATTTTTTGGTTAACAGCCGATCACGCTAGCCAATTGCGCCACGGACAAAGTCCTGCTCCACTCTCACCACCATCAGAACATATCTTGAAAGCTATTAGCGTGAAGGAAAAAAAGTGCCGCTCAACCACCGGGTGGGCTCGAATCTCCAACCTTTCGGTTAACAGCCCATCGCGCTAGCCAACTGCGCAACGGAGACAGTCCTGCTCCACTCTCACCACCCTCAGAACATATCTTCATAGCTATCAGCCCAAAGAAAAAAAAAGTGCCGCACCACCACCGGGTGGGCTCGAAACTCCAACCTTTCGGTTAACAGCCGATCACGCTAGCCAATTGCGCCACGGTGACAGTCCTGCTTCACACTCACCACGATCAGAACATATCTTCAAAGCTATCAGCCCAAAGAAAAAAAAGCGCCGCACCACCACCGGGTGGGCTCGAACCTCCAATTTTTTGGTTAACAGCCGATCGCGCTAGCCAATTGCACCACGGAGACAGTCCTGCTCCACTCTCACCACCATCAGAACATATCTTCAAAGCTATCAGCCCAAAGAAAAAAAAGCGCCGCACCACCACCGGGTGGGCTCGAAACTCCAACTTTTCGGTTAACAGCCGATAACGCTAGCCAATTGCGCCAAGGAGGCAGTCGTGCTCCACTCTCACCACCATCAGAACATATCTTCAAAGCTATCAGCGCAAAGAAAAAAGCAACACACCACACCCGAGAGGGCTCAAAACTCCAACCTATCGGTTAACAGCCGATCGTGCTAGCCAATTGCGCCACGGAGACAGTCCTGCTCCACTCTCACCACCATCAGAACATTACTTCAAAGCTATCAGCTCAAAGAAAAAAAAAGCGCCGCACCACCACCGGGTGGGCTCGAAACTCCAACCTTTCGGTTAACAGCCGATCGCGCTAGCCAATATCGCCATGGATACAGTCGTGCTCCACTCTCACCACCATCAGAACATATCTTCAAAGCTATCAGCGCAAAGAAAAAACAACACACCACTCCCGGGAGGGCTCGAAACTCCAACCTGTCGGTTAACAACTGATCGCGCTAGCCAATTGTGCCACGGAGACAGTCCTGCTCCACTCTCACCAGCATCAGAACATATTGCTACGGAGAGGAAGAAAAGGAAGAGGTGCGACTGACAGGCGCGCGACTGGGCCAATCAGCCATTGTGTCTCTTGCCTGTAGTTTTTACTCTGCAAATACATCTCGCTCAGAAGCAACCAACCTCGTAACATATTGGTGAGAGGTGCTGGGTAACCATCAGGCAACGGAGCTCCGCAGCGGACGTCGCATCGCCCTTCCAGCCATGGCCAATGCTCAGCCCTCCGCGTCAACGTCAGCGTCTCCGACGAACATGGCGTCGCAACCGTACGTTTTCACGCCTCTCAAGGATCCCGGTACATTCTGCGGAACCGATGGCGTCGACGTTGACGATTGGCTGGCCATGTTTGAACGAGTGAGTGTGCCGAACAGATGGGATCCCACACTTCAGTTGGCTAATGTGCTGTTCTATTTGAGAGGCACGGCCAAGGTGTGGTATGAGAACAATGAAGAAGAACTCACAAGCTGGGACCAATGCAAAGCAAAGATGCGGGAGGTGTTTGGCAAAACCGCCAGTCGGAAGATCGCCGCCAAAAAGGAATTGGCCTGCCGTGCCCAATCCCCTACGGAGTCATACCTCGCTTACATTCAAGACGTGCTGGCCCTCTGCCGAAAGGCCGAAAGCGACATGACAGAAGGTGACAAGGTGGGACATGTTCTGAAAGGGATTGCCGACGACGCGTTCAATCTCCTGATGTGCAAGGGCTGTTCCACCGTAGACGCGATCATCAAAGAGTGTCGTCAGTTCGAGCAAGTGAAAAGTCGCCGCATTCTACAAACATTCGCTCGACTCCCAAACACCGCTGCAACATCTACTTGCGAGGACCAGTCAACACCACAACGTGCATCGCCGCCGGGAGACCTTACACGCATTGTTCGTCGTGAACTGGAAGCTATGGCGCCCTCGGCGTTCTATTCGCGCAGTACCGATGCCACTCCTGTTACTGTTCCTCTTGTTCAAGCCATCGTGCGCCGGGAGCTTGAAAACATCGGAGTGCATTCCGTGTGCCATGTCACCGCGCCTAGAGTCAGCGAACGCCCTTTCGTGATGCCCTTCTCCGACCGACGGTCTTCTCCACGTACTCGCAACCCGGCTGAGTGGCGAACTGCAGATGACCGCCCTATATGTTTCAACTGCCACCGCGTTGGACATATTGCCCGTTACTGCCGCAACACATGGTCCTCGGCACATCGCGCAACGACCAATATGACCCGTTTCGACGATACCGCCCGCACCTTTCCACCTGCCGAAGAGCCCAATGCCATTGACCATTCTCGGAACACTTGGTACAGCCGCTCGCCTTCACCACGTGGGCACCAGTCTCGATCGCCGCAAACACGTCGCCCATCGTCCCGTTCGCCGCAGCCACGGCGCTTCTCGTCCCCCGTGGCTTCCGGCCGCGTTGTCTCGGAAAACTGAGAAATGCAGCCCCCGGAGGTGGTGCTGCATTGACGACTTCCGCAGCAAATCCTCTTTCCGTTCCCACCAGACGAAGTGTAATAGACGTTAAAGTAGACGGCGAACCTGTACAAGCACTTGTCGACACCGGCGCAAGCATTTCGGTCATGAGTTCAAGCCTACGCACACGTTTAAAGAAAGTTCTGACACCAGCGGCTGCACAAATGCTCCGTGTGGCCGATGGCGGCACGCCGATGGTTCTCGGTCTGTGCACTGCCCGCTTACGTATAAAGGACCACACTACTTCTGTCATTTTAGCCGTGATTGACCACTGCCCTTATGACATTATCCTAGGCCTGGACTTCTTGTCGAATCATTCTGCTCTGATCGATTGTGCTACAGGCGTTCTTCAGCTAGAGTTGCCCCAGATAGTCGCTGACCCCCCCACTGCCCCGCCGCGCCTGTGCTCTCTTCAGGATGTGCGGCTGTCAGCTCAGGCAGCCACCTTCGTCGTTTTGACCGCACAGCCCCAAGTTCCCGATGGTCAATATGTCCTCCTTCCTCTCGCCGACGTCCTCTTGAGCCGCAACATTGCCATTCCCCATACGCTTGTGACTGTTACTGACAATTGTACCTCGCTTCCACTTCTCAATTTCAGCTTGTGCCCTCAAGTGCTTCCTCGTGGCATGTTCTTGGCCAGCGTATCTAATGCTGACGAATTCGAAATAGCAGCGCTCACCACCGAGATTGATTTACTTCAGTCTCCAGTAGCGAACAGCACCTGTTCTCGGCCAGATCGTTTCTCGAAGATGATTGCACCCGACCTCAACCCTGCGCAAGCCAATGACATCCATCGCCTTCTCGCGTCATATACCGACATTTTTTCTTTCGACGACAGACCTCTAGGGCAAACATCCACTGTTCAGCACCGTATAAATACTGGTGACGCCAGTCCTATTCGCCGACGCCCCTATCGTGTCTCCCCCACTGAGCGTAGAGTTATCCAAGCAGAAGTGGACAAAATGCTCAACAAAGGTGTCATAGAACCATCAAGTAGTCCTTGGGCCTCCCCTGTCGTCCTTGTGAAGAAAAAAGATGGTACCTGGCGCTTCTGCGTTGACTATCGCCACCTAAACAAGATCACACGAAAAGACGTGTACCCGCTACCACGCATCGATGACGCGTTGGACTGCCTACACGGGGCTACATACTTCTCGTCTATAGATCTCCGGTCCGGCTACTGGCAGATTTCTGTCGATGAAATGGACCGCGAGAAGACGGCCTTCATTACACCAGATGGTTTATACCAGTTTAAAGTCATGCCTTTTGGACTATGTAACGCCCCTGCCACATTCGAACGAATGATGGACTCTCTCCTGCGTGGTTACAAGTGGTCTACTTGTCTTTGTTACCTAGACGATGTGATAGTCTTTTCATCTACTTTCGATAGCCACCTGACCCGTCTCGCTGCAATTCTCGCAGTCTTCAGAACAGCTGGGCTACAACTCAATTCCAAGAAGTGTCAATTTGGTCACCGTCAGATTGCCATTCTGGGCCATATTGTAAACGCCGATGGTGTCCAACCAGATCCCGAAAAGATCCGCGTCGTCCGTAGCTTTCCAGTGCCCCGTTCTACATCCGACGTCCGTAGCTTCGTCGGCTTATGTTCCTACTTTCGCCGTTTTGTGAAAAACTTCGCTGACGTTGCCCGGCCACCGACAGATTTGCTGAAGAAGGATACCACATTCTCATGGGGCCCTGAGCAGGCTCAAGCGTTCGCCGCTCTCATCGGCTACCTAACTACGCCCCCCATACTTGCCCACTTTAATCCTTCTGCTGCCACAGAGGTTCGCACCGACGCCAGTGGCCACGGTATCGGCGCAGTTCTCGCTCAGCGGCACCACGGTAGACAGTGCGTGATAGCTTACGCCAGTCGCCTGCTTTCTCCCCAGGAGATGAATTATTCCATCACCGAGAGAGAGTGTCTAGCTTTAGTTTGGGCCGTCGCCAAGTTTCGGCCATATTTATATGGTCGCATTTTCACTGTCGTTACGGACCACCACGCCCTCTGTTGGCTGACTTCTCTGAAGGACCCGACTGGACGTCTGGCTCGCTGGGCTCTGAGGCTTCAGGAATTTTCGTTTAGCGTCAGCTACAAGTCTGGCCGTTTGCACAAGGACGCAGACTGTCTTTCTCGATATCCGGTAGATCCTCCTGATCCCGTTGCGCCTGACCTGGAGAGCAGAGTAATGGCGTTTACAGACGTCAGCGATATGCGCATCGAACAACGACGGGATGAGTCATTGCGCACTATCATCGACGCCATCCAGTCTGACAGCCATGACGCTGAATCCCGTATGTTCGTGCTGCATGACGGCATCCTCTACCGCCGCAACGTCACCACTGAAGGCCCTGAGCTTCTGCTTGTCATCCCTCGTCATCTACGGCCTGCCATACTTCAACAACTTCACGACGCACCAACAGCGGGACACCTCGGCGTTTCCCGCACATACGACCGCGTGCGACGTCGATTTTTCTGGCCTGGATTGTACCGCAGCGTACGTCGATATGTCGCCACTTGCGACCTCTGCCAGCGCCGGAAAAGACCTTCTTTGCTGCCAGCTGGATATCTTCACCCAATTGAAGTCCCCTCTGAACCATTTCATCGCGTGGGACTCGACCTTCTTGGCCCTTTTCCGACGACGACACTAGGAAATAAATGGATTGCCGTCGCCACAGATTATGCGACCCGTTACGCGATAACAAAGGCCATGCCAACCAGTTGCGCCACTGACGTCGCGGATTTTCTTCTTCATGACGTCATCTTACACCATGGTGCACCCCGACAGCTGCTTACGGACCGCGGCCGCTCTTTCCTGTCCAAAGTTGTCGATGACCTCCTTCGATCGTGTGCTACAGCCCATAAGCTATCTACCGCCTACCACCCACAAACTAATGGCCTAACTGAACGTCTCAACCGCACGCTCACAGAGATGCTTTCGATGTACGTCTCCGATGATCATCGAGACTGGGATACAACGTTGGCCTATGTGACCTTCGCATATAACTCCTCTCGACATGACACTGCGGGATTCTCGCCTTTTTATCTTTTATATGGTCGCGACCCCATATTGCCATTTGAAACCACCTTGCCTCTCGTGCCATCTCCTTCCGAGTACGCGCGCGAAGCCATTGATCGGGCTCACATGGCTCGTCAAGTTGCCCAGTCTCGCCTCACCAGGTCACAGGATATGCAAAAAGCCCGCTACGACCACCGGCATCGAAATATAACGTTTGCCCCAGGTGACCACGTGCTCCTCTGGTCACCGTGTCGCCGTGTAGGTCTCTCCGAAAAACTTTTGTCCCGATACGCCGGACCCTACCTAGTCTTACGTCAAGTTAGCGACGTAACCTACGAGATAGCGCCATTGCACTCCAATACGTCACCAAGTTCGTCACTAGTTGACATTGTCCATGTTTCGCGCTTGAAACCCTACTTCTGTCGCACTTCTCCGGACTCTCGCCGAGACGGCGCTCCAACGCCCGGGGGTCCTGCTACGGAGAGGAAGAAAAGGAAGAGGTGCGACTGACAGGCGCGCGACTGGGCCAATCAGCCATTGTGTCTCTTGCCTGTAGTTTTTACTCTGCAAATACATCTCGCTCAGAAGCAACCAACCTCGTAACAATATCTTCAAAGCTATCAGCCCAAAGAAAAAAAAGCGCCGCACCACCACCGGGTGGGCTCGAAACTCCAACTTTTCGGTTAACAGCCGATCGCGCTAGCCAATTGCGCCAAGGAGCAGTCGTGCTCCACTCTCACCACCATCAGAACATATCTTCATAGCTATCAGCCCAAAGAAAAAAAAGCGCCGCACCACCACCGGGTGGGCTCGAACCTCCAATTTTTCGGTTAACAGCCGATCGCGCTGGCCAATTGCGCCACGGAGACAGTCCTGCTCCACTCTCACCACCATCAGAACATATCTTCAAAGCTATCAGCCCAAAGAAAAAAAAAGCGCCGCACCACCACCGGGTGGGCTCGAAACTCCAACCTTTCTGTTAACAGCCGATCGCGCTAGCCAATTGCGCCATGGAGACAGTCGTGCTCCACTCTCACCACCATCAGAGCATATCTTCAAAGCTATCAGCGCAAAGAAAAAAGCAACACACCACTCCCGGGAGGGCTCAAAACTCCAAACTTTCGGTCAACAGCCGATCGCGCTAGCCTATTTGCCCACGGAGACAGTCCTGCTCCACTCTCACCACCATCAGAACATATCTTCAAAGCTATCAGCCCAAAGAAAAAAAAGCGCCGCACCACCACCGGGCGGGCTCGAAATTCTAACCTTTCGGTTAACAGCCCACCACGCTAGTCAATTGCGCCACGCAGACAGTCCTGCTCCACTCTCACCACCATCAGAACATATCTTCAAAGCTATCAGCCCAAAGGAATAAAAGCGCCGCACCACCCCTGGTGGGCTCGAACCTCCAACCTTTCGGTTAACAGCCAATCGCGCTAGCCAATTGAGCCACGGAGACAGTCGTGCTCTACACTCACCACCATCAGAACATATCTTCAAAGCTATCAGCGCAAAGAAAAAAGCAACACACTAATCCCGGGAGGGCTCGGAACTCCAACCTTTTGGTTAGCAGAAAATTCAGCTAGTCAATTGCGCCACGGAGACAGTCTCGCTCCACTCTCACCACCATCAAAACATATCTTCAAAGCTATCAGCCCCAAGAAAAAAAAGCGCCGCACCACCACCGGCTGGCTCGAACCTCCATCCTTTCGGTTAACAGCCGATCGCGCTAACCAAATGCGCCACGGAGACAGTCGTGCTCCACTCTCACCACCATCAGAACATATCTTCAAAGCTATCAGCGCAAAGAAAAAAGCAACACACCACTCCCGGGAGGGCTCGAACCTGCACCTTTTCGGTTAAAAGCCGATCGCGCTAGCCAATTGCGCCACGGAGACAGTCGTGCTCCACTTTCACCACCATCAGAACATATCTTCAAAGCTATCAGCGCAAAGAAAAAAGCAACACACCACTCCCGGGAGGGCTCAAAACTCCAACCTTTCGGTTAACAGCCGATCGCGCTAGCCAATTGCACCACGGAGACAGTCCTGCTCCACTCTCACCACCATCAGAACATATCTTCAAAGCTATTAGCGCGAAGAAAAAAAAGTGCCGCACAACCACCGGGTGGGCTCGAACCTACAACCTTTCGGTTAACAGCCCATCGCGCTAGCCAACTGCGCAACGGAGACAGTCCTGCTCCACTCTCACCACCCTCAGAACATATCTTCATAGCTATCAGCCCAAAGAAAAAAAAGCGCCGCACCACCACCGGGTGGGCTCGAACCTCCAATTTTTCGGTCAACAGCCGATAGCGCTGGCCAATTGCGCCACGGAGACAGTCCTGCTCCACTCTCACCACCATCAGAACATATCTTCAAAGCTATCAGCCCAAAGAAAAAAAAAGCGCCGCACCACCACCGGGTGGGCTCGAAACTCCAACCTTTCTGAAAAACAGCCGATCGCGCTAGCCAATTGCGCCATGGAGACAGTCGTGCTCCACTCTCACCACCATCAGAGCATATCTTCAAAGCTATCAGCGCAAAGAAAAAAGCAACACACCACTCCCGGGAGGGCTCAAAACTCCAAACTTCCGGTCAACAGCCGATCGCGCTAGCCTATTTACCCACGGAGACAGTCCTGCTCCACTCTCACCACCATCAGAACATATCTTCAAAGCTATCAGCCCAAAGAAAAAAAAGCCCCGCACCACCACCGGGTGGGCTTGAAACTCCAACCCATCGGTTAACAGCCGATCGCGCAAGCCATTTGCGCCCCGGAGACAGTCCTGCTCCACTCTCACCACCATCAGAACATATCTTCAAAGCTATCAGCCCAAACAAAAAAAAGAGCCGCACCACCACCGGGTGGGCTCGAAACTCCAACCTTTCGGTTAACAGCCGATCGCGCTAGCCCATTGCGCCATGGAGACAGTCGTACTCCACTCTCACCACCATCAGAACATATCTTCAAAGCTATCAGCGCAAAGAAAAAAACAACACACCACTCCCGGGAGGGCTCAAAACTCCAACCTTTCGGTTAACAGCCGATCGCGCTAGCCAATTGCGCCACGGAGACAGTCCTGCTCCACTCTCACCACCATCAGAACATATCTTCAAAGCTATTAGCGCGAAGAAAAAAAAGTGCCGCACAACCACCGGGTGGGCTCGAAACTCCAACCTTTCTGTTAACAGCCGATCGCGCTAGCCAATTGCGCCATGGAGACAGTCGTGCTCCACTCTCACCACCATCAGAGCATATCTTCAAAGCTATCAGCGCAAAGAAAAAAGCAACACACCACTCCCGGGAGGGCTCAAAACTCCAAACTTTCGGTCAACAGCCGATCGCGCTAGCCTATTTACCCACGGAGACAGTCCTGCTCCACTCTCACCACCATCAGAACATATCTTCAAAGCTAACAGCCCAAAGAAAAAAAAGCGCCGCACCACCACCGGGCGGGCTCGAAATTCCAACCTTTCGGTTAACAGCCCATCACGCTAGTCAATTGCGCCACGGAGACAGTCCTGCTCCACTCTCACCACCATCAGAACATATCTTCAAAGCTATCAGCCCAAAGGAATAAAAGCGCCGCACCACCCCTGGTGGGCTCGAACCTCCAACCTTTCAGTTAACAGCCAATCGCGCTAGCCAATTGCGCCATGGAGACAGTCGTGCTCCACTCTCACCACCATCAGAGCATATCTTCAAAGCTATCAGCCCAAAGGAATAAAAGCGCCGCACCACCCCTGGTGGGCTCGAACCTCCAACCTTTCAGTTAACAGCCAATCGCGCTAGCCAATTGCGCCATGGAGACAGTCGTGCTCCACTCTCACCACCATCAGAGCATATCTTCAAAGCTATCAGCGCAAAGAAAAAAGCAACACACCACTCCCGGGAGGGCTCGAACCTGCACCTTTTCGGTTAAAAGCCGATCGCGCTAGCCAATTGCGCCACGGAGACAGTCGTGCTCCACTTTCACCACCATCAGAACATATCTTCAAAGCTATCAGCGCAAAGAAAAAAGCAACACACCACTCCCGGGAGGGCTCAAAACTCCAACCTTTCGGTTAACAGCCCATCGCGCTAGCCAACTGCGCAACGGAGACAGTCCTGCTCCACTCTCACCACCCTCAGAACATATCTTCATAGCTATCAGCCCAAAGAAAAAAAAAGCGCCGCACCACCACCGGGTGGGCTCGAACCTCCAATTTTTCGGTTAACAGCCGATCGCGCTGGCCAATTGCGCCACGGAGACAGTCCTGCTCCACTCTCACCACCATCAGAACATATCTTCAAAGCTATCAGCCCAAAGAAAAAAAAAGCGCCGCACCACCACCGGGTGGGCTCGAAACTCCAACCTTTCTGTTAACAGCCGATCGCGCTAGCCAATTGCGCCATGGAGACAGTCGTGCTCCACTCTCACCACCATCAGAGCATATCTTCAAAGCTATCAGCGCAAAGAAAAAAGCAACACACCACTCCCGGGAGGGCTCAAAACTCCAAACTTTTGGTCAACAGCCGATCGCGCTAGCCTATTTGCCCACGGAGACAGTCCTGCTCCACTCTCACCACCATCAGAACATATCTTCAAAGCTATCAGCCCAAAGAAAAAAAAGCGCCGCACCACCACCGGGCGGGCTCGAAATTCCAACCTTTCGGTTAACAGCCCATCACGCTAGTCAATTGCGCCACGGAGACAGTCCTGCTCCACTCTCACCACCATCAGAACATATCTTCAAAGCTATCAGCCCAAAGGAATAAAAGCGCAGCACCACCCCTGGTGGGCTCGAACCTCCAACCTTTCAGTTAACAGCCAATCGCGCTAGCCAATTGCGCCATGGAGACAGTCGTGCTCCACTCTCACCACCATCAGAGCATATCTTCAAAGCTATCAGCGCAAAGAAAAAAGCAACACACCACTCCCGGGAGGGCTCGAACCTGCACCTTTTCGGTTAAAAGCCGATCGCGCTAGCCAATTGCGCCACGGAGACAGTCGTGCTCCACTTTCACCACCATCAGAACATATCTTCAAAGCTATCAGCGCAAAGAAAAAAGCAACACACCACTCCCGGGAGGGCTCAAAACTCCAACCTTTCGGTTAACAGCCGATCGCGCTAGCCAATTGCACCACGGAGACAGTCCTGCTCCACTCTCACCACCATCAGAACATATCTTCAAAGCTATTAGCGCGAAGAAAAAAAAGTGCCGCACAACCACCGGGTGGGCTCGAACCTACAACCTTTCGGTTAACAGCCCATCGCGCTAGCCAACTGCGCAACGGAGACAGTCCTGCTCCACTCTCACCACCCTCAGAACATATCTTCATAGCTATCAGCCCAAAGAAAAAAAAGCGCCGCACCACCACCGGGTGGGCTCGAACCTCCAATTTTTCGGTTAACAGCCGATCGCGCTGGCCAATTGCGCCACAGAGACAGTCCTGCTCCACTCTCACCACCATCAGAACATATCTTCAAAGCTATCAGCCCAAAGAAAAAAAAAGCGCCGCACCACCACCGGGTGGGCTCGAAACTCCAACCTTTCTGTTAACAGCCGATCGCGCTAGCCAATTGCGCCATGGAGACAGTCGTGCTCCACTCTCACCACCATCAGAGCATATCTTCAAAGCTATCAGCGCAAAGAAAAAAGCAACACACCACTCCCGGGAGGGCTCAAAACTCTAAACTTTCGGTCAACAGCCGATCGCGCTAGCCTATTTGCCCACGGAGACAGTCCTGCTCCACTCTCACCACCATCAGAACATATCTTCAAAGCTATCAGCCCAAAGAAAAAAAAGCGCCGCACCACCTCCGGGCGGGCTCGAAATTCCAACCTTTCGGTTAACAGCCCATCACGCTAGTCAATTGCGCCACGGAGACAGTCCTGCTCCACTCTCACCACCATCAGAACATATCTTCAAAGCTATCAGCCCAAAGGAATAAAAGCGCCGCACCACCCCTGGTGGGCTCGAACCTCCAACCTTTCGGTTAAAAGCCAATCGCGCTAGCCAATTGAGCCACGGAGACAGTCGTGCTCTACACTCACCACCATCAGAACATATCTTCAAAGCTATCAGCGCAAAGAAAAAAGCAACACACTAATCCCGGGAGGGCTCGGAACTCCAACCTTTCGGTTAGCAGAAAATTCAGCTAGTCAATTGCGCCACGGAGACAGTCTTGCTCCACTCTCACCACCATCAAAACATATCTTCAAAGCTATCAGCGCAAAGAAAAAAGCAACACACCACTCCCGGGAGGGCTCGAACCTGCACCTTTTCGGTTAAAAGCCGATCGCGCTAGCCAATTGCGCCACGGAGACAGTCGTG
The DNA here is from genome assembly GCF_043290135.1 of Rhipicephalus microplus. NCBI lineage: Eukaryota > Metazoa > Arthropoda > Arachnida > Ixodida > Ixodidae > Rhipicephalus > Rhipicephalus microplus. Next base: position 177,013,975 of record NC_134703.1, read on the forward strand.
CTCCACTCTCACCACCATCAGAACATATCTTCAAAGCTATCAGCGCAAAGAAAAAAGCAACACACCACTCCCGGGAGGGCTCGAACCTGCACCTTTTCGGTTAAAAGCCGATCGCGCTAGCCAATTGCGCCACGGAGACAGTCGTGCTCCACTTTCACCACCATCAGAACATATCTTCAAAGCTATCAGCGCAAAGAAAAAAGCAACACACCACTCCCGGGAGGGCTCAAAACTCCAACCTTTCGGTTAACAGCCGATCGCGCTAGCCAATTGCACCACGGAGACAGTCCTGCTCCACTCTCACCACCATCAGAACATATCTTCAAAGCTATTAGCGCGAAGAAAAAAAAGTGCCGCACAACCACCGGGTGGGCTCGAACCTACAACCTTTCGGTTAACAGCCCATCGCGCTAGCCAACTGCGCAACGGAGACAGTCCTGCTCCACTCTCACCACCCTCAGAACATATCTTCATAGCTATCAGCCCAAAGAAAAAAAAGCGCCGCACCACCACCGGGTGGGCTCGAACCTCCAATTTTTCGGTTAACAGCCGATCGCGCTGGCCAATTAAGCCACGGAGACAGTCCTGCTCCACTCTCACCACCATCAGAACATATCTTCAAAGCTATCAGCCCAAAGAAAAAAAAAAGCGCCGCACCACCACCGGGTGGGCTCGAAACTCCAACCTTTCTGTTAACAGCCGATCGCGCTAGCCAATTGCGCCATGGAGACAGTCGTGCTCCACTCTCACCACCATCAGAGCATATCTTCAAAGCTATCAGCGCAAAGAAAAAAGCAACACACCACTCCCGGGAGGGCTCAAAACTCCAAACTTTCGGTCAACAGCCGATCGCGCTAGCCTATTTACCCACGGAGACAGTCCTGCTCCACTCTCACCACCATCAGAACATATCTTCAAAGCTATCAGCCCAAAGAAAAAAAAGCGCCGCACCACCACCGGGCGGGCTCAAAATTCCAACCTTTCGGTTAACAGCCCATCACGCTAGTCAATTGCGCCACGGAGACAGTCCTGCTCCACTCTCACCACCATCAGAACATATCTTCAAAGCTATCAGCCCAAAGGAATAAAAGCGCCGCACCACCCCTGGTGGGCTCGAACCTCCAACCTTTCAGTTAACAGCCAATCGCGCTAGCCAATTGCGCCATGGAGACAGTCGTGCTCCACTCTCACCACCAACAGAGCATATCTTCAAAGCTATCAGCGCAAAGAAAAAAGCAACACACCACTCCCGGGAGGGCTCAAAACTCCAAACTTTCGGTCAACAGCCGATCGCGCTAGCCTATTTGCCCACGGAGACAGTCCTGCTCCACTCTCACCACCATCAAAACATATCTTCAAAGCTATCAGCCCCAAGAAAAAAAAGCGCCGCACCACCACCGGCTGGCTCGAACCTCCATCCTTTCGGTTAACAGCCGATCGCGCTAACCAAATGCGCCACGGAGACAGTCGTGCTCCACTCTCACCACCATCAGAACATATCTTCAAAGCTATCAGCGCAAAGAAAAAAGCAACACACCACTCCTGGGAGGGCTCGAACCTGCACCTTTTCGGTTAACAGCCGATCGCGCTAGCCAATTGCACCACGGAGACAGTCCTGCTCCACTCTCACCACCATCAGAACATATCTTCAAAGCTATTAGCGCGAAGAAAAAAAAGTGCCGCACAACCACCGGGTGGGCTCGAACCTACAACCTTTCGGTTAACAGCCCATCGCGCTAGCCAACTGCGCAACGGAGACAGTCCTGCTCCACTCTCACCACCCTCAGAACATATCTTCATAGCTATCAGCCCAAAGAAAAAAAAGCGCCGCACCACCACCGGGTGGGCTCGAACCTCCAATTTTTCGGTTAACAGCCGATCGCGCTGGCCAATTGCGCCACAGAGACAGTCCTGCTCCACTCTCACCACCATCAGAACATATCTTCAAAGCTATCAGCCCAAAGAAAAAAAAAGCGCCGCACCACCACCGGGTGGGCTCGAAACTCCAACCTTTCTGTTAACAGCCGATCGCGCTAGCCAATTGCGCCATGGAGACAGTCGTGCTCCACTCTCACCACCATCAGAGCATATCTTCAAAGCTATCAGCGCAAAGAAAAAAGCAACACACCACTCCCGGGAGGGCTCAAAACTCTAAACTTTCGGTCAACAGCCGATCGCGCTAGCCTATTTGCCCACGGAGACAGTCCTGCTCCACTCTCACCACCATCAGAACATATCTTCAAAGCTATCAGCCCAAAGAAAAAAAAGCGCCGCACCACCTCCGGGCGGGCTCGAAATTCCAACCTTTCGGTTAACAGCCCATCACGCTAGTCAATTGCGCCACGGAGACAGTCCTGCTCCACTCTCACCACCATCAGAACATATCTTCAAAGCTATCAGCCCAAAGGAATAAAAGCGCCGCACCACCCCTGGTGGGCTCGAACCTCCAACCTTTCGGTTAAAAGCCAATCGCGCTAGCCAATTGAGCCACGGAGACAGTCGTGCTCTACACTCACCACCATCAGAACATATCTTCAAAGCTATCAGCGCAAAGAAAAAAGCAACACACTAATCCCGGGAGGGCTCGGAACTCCAACCTTTCGGTTAGCAGAAAATTCAGCTAGTCAATTGCGCCACGGAGACAGTCTTGCTCCACTCTCACCACCATCAAAACATATCTTCAAAGCTATCAGCGCAAAGAAAAAAGCAACACACCACTCCCGGGAGGGCTCGAACCTGCACCTTTTCGGTTAAAAGCCGATCGCGCTAGCCAATTGCGCCACGGAGACAGTCGTGCTCCACTCTCACCACCATCAGAACATATCTTCAAAGCTATCAGCGCAAAGAAAAAAGCAACACACCACTCCCGGGAGGGCTCGAACCTGCACCTTTTCGGTTAAAAGCCGATCGCGCTAGCCAATTGCGCCACGGAGACAGTCGTGCTCCACTTTCACCACCATCAGAACATATCTTCAAAGCTATCAGCGCAAAGAAAAAAGCAACACACCACTCCCGGGAGGGCTCAAAACTCCAACCTTTCGGTTAACAGCCGATCGCGCTAGCCAATTGCACCACGGAGACAGTCCTGCTCCACTCTCACCACCATCAGAACATATCTTCAAAGCTATTAGCGCGAAGAAAAAAAAGTGCCGCACAACCACCGGGTGGGCTCGAACCTACAACCTTTCGGTTAACAGCCCATCGCGCTAGCCAACTGCGCAACGGAGACAGTCCTGCTCCACTCTCACCACCCTCAGAACATATCTTCATAGCTATCAGCCCAAAGAAAAAAAAGCGCCGCACCACCACCGGGTGGGCTCGAACCTCCAATTTTTCGGTTAACAGCCGATCGCGCTGGCCAATTAAGCCACGGAGACAGTCCTGCTCCACTCTCACCACCATCAGAACATATCTTCAAAGCTATCAGCCCAAAGAAAAAAAAAAAGCGCCGCACCACCACCGGGTGGGCTCGAAACTCCAACCTTTCTGTTAACAGCCGATCGCGCTAGCCAATTGCGCCATGGAGACAGTCGTGCTCCACTCTCACCACCATCAGAGCATATCTTCAAAGCTATCAGCGCAAAGAAAAAAGCAACACACCACTCCCGGGAGGGCTCAAAACTCCAAACTTTCGGTCAACAGCCGATCGCGCTAGCCTATTTACCCACGGAGACAGTCCTGCTCCACTCTCACCACCATCAGAACATATCTTCAAAGCTATCAGCCCAAAGAAAAAAAAGCGCCGCACCACCACCGGGCGGGCTCAAAATTCCAACCTTTCGGTTAACAGCCCATCACGCTAGTCAATTGCGCCACGGAGACAGTCCTGCTCCACTCTCACCACCATCAGAACATATCTTCAAAGCTATCAGCCCAAAGGAATAAAAGCGCCGCACCACCCCTGGTGGGCTCGAACCTCCAACCTTTCAGTTAACAGCCAATCGCGCTAGCCAATTGCGCCATGGAGACAGTCGTGCTCCACTCTCACCACCAACAGAGCATATCTTCAAAGCTATCAGCGCAAAGAAAAAAGCAACACACCACTCCCGGGAGGGCTCAAAACTCCAAACTTTCGGTCAACAGCCGATCGCGCTAGCCTATTTGCCCACGGAGACAGTCCTGCTCCACTCTCACCACCATCAAAACATATCTTCAAAGCTATCAGCCCCAAGAAAAAAAAGCGCCGCACCACCACCGGCTGGCTCGAACCTCCATCCTTTCGGTTAACAGCCGATCGCGCTAACCAAATGCGCCACGGAGACAGTCGTGCTCCACTCTCACCACCATCAGAACATATCTTCAAAGCTATCAGCGCAAAGAAAAAAGCAACACACCACTCCTGGGAGGGCTCGAACCTGCACCTTTTCGGTTAAAAGCCGATCGCGCTAGCCAATTGCGCCACGGAGACAGTCGTGCTCCACTTTCACCACCATCAGAACATATCTTCAAAGCTATCAGCGCAAAGAAAAAAGCAACACACCACTCCCGGGAGGGCTTGAAACTCGAACCTTTCGGTTAACAGCCGATCGCGCTAGCCAATTGCGCCACGGAGACAGTCCTCCTCCACTCTCACCACCATCAGAACATATCTTCAAAGCTATCAGCGCAAAGAAAAAAGCAACACACCACTCCCGGAAGGGCTCGAAACTCCAACCTTTTGGTTAACAGCCGATTCAGCTAGTCAATTGCGCCACGGAGACAGTCTTGCTCCACTCTCACCACCATCAGAACATATCTTCAAAGCTATCAGCCCAAAGAAAAAAAAAGCGCCGCACCACCACCGGGTGGGCTCGAACCTCCAACCTTTCGGTAAACAGCCGATCGCGCTAGCCAAATGCGCCACGGAGACAGTCGTGCTTCACTCTCACCACCATCAGAACATATCTTCAAAGCTATTAGCGCAAAGAAAAAAAAGTGCCGCACCACCACCGGGTGGGCTCGAACCTCCAACCTTTCGGTTAACAGCCCATCGCGCTAGCCAATTGCGCCACGGAGAAGTCCTGCTCCACTCTCACGACCCTCAGAACATATCTTCATAGCTATCAGCCCAAAGAAAAAAAAACGCCGCACCACCACCGGGTGGGCTCGAACCTCCAATGTTTCGGTTAACAGCCGATCGCGCTAGCCAATTGCGCCACGAGACAGTCCTGCTCCACTCTCACCACCATCAGAACATATCTTCAAAGCTATCAGCCCAAAGAAAAAAAAGCGCCGCACCACCACCGGGTGGGCTCGAAACTCCAACTTTTCGGTTAACAGCCGATAACGCTAGCCAATTGCGCCAAGGAGGCAGTCGTGCTCCACTCTCACCACCATCAGAACATATCTTCAAAGCTATCAGCGAAAAGAAAAAAGCAACACACCACTCCCGAGAGGGCTCAAAACTCCAACCTATCGGTTAACAGCCGATCGTGCTAGCCAATTGCGCCACGGAGACAGTCCTGCTCCACTCTCACCACCATCAGAACATTACTTCAAAGCTATCAGCCCAAAGAAAAAAAAAGCGCCGCACCACTCCCGGGAGGGCTCGAAACTCCAACCTGTCGGTTAACAGCCAATCGCGCTGGCCAATTGCGCCACTGAGACAGTCCTGCTCCACTCTCACCACCATCAGAACATATCTTCAAAGCTATCAGCCCAAAGAAAAAAAAGCGCCGCACCACCACCGAGTGGGCTCGAAACTCCAACCTTTCTGTTAACAGCCGATCGCGCTAGCCAATTGCGCCATGGAGACAGTCGTGCTCCACTCTCACCACCATCAGAGCATATCTTCAAAGCTATCAGCGCAAAGAAAAAAGCAACACACCACTCCCGGGAGGGCTCGAAACTCCAACCTTTTGGTTAACAGCCGATCGCGCTAGCCAATTGTGCCACGGAGACAGTTTTGCTCCACTCTCACCACCATCAGAACATTACTTCAAAGCTATCAGCCCAAAGAAAAAAAAAGCGCCGCACCACCACCGGGTGGGCTCGAAACTCCAACCTTTCGGTTAACAGCCGATTGCGCTAGCCATTTGCGCCACGGAGACAGTCCTGCTCCACTCTCACCACCATCAGAACATATCTTCATAGCTATCAGCCCAAAGAAAAAAAAACGCCGCACCACCACCGGGTGGGCTCGAACCTCCAATGTTTCGGTTAACAGCCGATCGCGCTAGCCAATTGCGCCACGAGACAGTCCTGCTCCACTCTCACCACCATCAGAACATATCTTCAAAGCTATCAGCCCAAAGAAAAAAAAGCGCCGCACCACCACCGGGTGGGCTCGAAACTCCAACTTTTCGGTTAACAGCCGATAACGCTAGCCAATTGCGCCAAGGAGGCAGTCGTGCTCCACTCTCACCACCATCAGAACATATCTTCAAAGCTATCAGCGCAAAGAAAAAAGCAACACACCACTCCCGAGAGGGCTCAAAACTCCAACCTATCGGTTAACAGCCGATCGTGCTAGCCAATTTCGCCACGGAGACAGTCCTGCTCCACTCTCACCACCATCAGAACATTACTTCAAAGCTATCAGCCCAAAGAAAAAAAAAGCGCCGCACCACCACCGGGTGGGCTCGAAACTCCAACCTTTCGGTTAACAGCCGATTGCGCTAGCCATTTGCGCCACGGAGACAGTCCTGCTCCACTCTCACCACCATCAGAACATATCTTCAAAGCTATTAGTGCGAAGAAAAAAAAGTGCCGCACCACCACCGGGTGGGCTCGAACCTCCAACCTTTCGGTTAACAGCCCATCGCGCTAGCCAATTGCGCCACGGAGAAGTCCTGCTCCACTCTCACGACCCTCAGAACATATCTTCATAGCTATCAGCCCAAAGAAAAAAAAACGCCGCACCACCACCGGGTGGGCTCGAACCTCCAATGTTTCGGTTAACAGCCGATCGCGCTAGCCAATTGCGCCACGAGACAGTCCTGCTCCACTCTCACCACCATCAGAACATATCTTCAAAGCTATCAGCCCAAAGAAAAAAAAGCGCCGCACCACCACCGGGTGGGCTCGAAACTCCAACTTTTCGGTTAACAGCCGATAACGCTAGCCAATTGCGCCAAGGAGGCAGTCGTGCTCCACTCTCACCACCATCAGAATATATCTTCAAAGCTATCAGCGCAAAGAAAAAAGCAACACACCACTCCCGAGAGGGCTCAAAACTCCAACCTATCGGTTAACAGCCGATCGTGCTAGCCAATTGCGCCACGGAGACAGTCCTGCTCCACTCTCACCACCATCAGAACATTACTTCAAAGCTATCAGCCCAAAGAAAAAAAAAGCGCCGCACCACTCCCGGGAGGGCTCGAAACTCCAACCTGTCGGTTAACAGCCAATCGCGCTGGCCAATTGCGCCACTGAGACAGTCCTGCTCCACTCTCACCACCATCAGAACATATCTTCAAAGCTATCAGCCCAAAGAAAAAAAAGCGCCGCACCACCACCGAGTGGGCTCGAAACTCCAACCTTTCTGTTAACAGCCGATCGCGCTAGCCAATTGCGCCATGGAGACAGTCGTGCTCCACTCTCACCACCATCAGAGCATATCTTCAAAGCTATCAGCGCAAAGAAAAAAGCAACACACCACTCCCGGGAGGGCTCGAAACTCCAACCTTTTGGTTAACAGCCGATCGCGCTAGCCAATTGTGCCACGGAGACAGTTTTGCTCCACTCTCACCACCATCAGAACATTACTTCAAAGCTATCAGCCCAAAGAAAAAAAAAGCGCCGCACCACCACCGGGTGGGCTCGAAACTCCAACCTTTCGGTTAACAGCCGATTGCGCTAGCCATTTGCGCCACGGAGACAGTCCTGCTCCACTCTCACCACCATCAGAACATATCTTCATAGCTATCAGCCCAAAGAAAAAAAAACGCCGCACCACCACCGGGTGGGCTCGAACCTCCAATGTTTCGGTTAACAGCCGATCGCGCTAGCCAATTGCGCCACGAGACAGTCCTGCTCCACTCTCACCACCATCAGAACATACCTTCAAAGCTATCAGCCCAAAGAAAAAAAAGCGCCGCACCACCACCGGGTGGGCTCGAAACTCCAACTTTTCGGTTAACAGCCGATAACGCTAGCCAATTGCGCCAAGGAGGCAGTCGTGCTCCACTCTCACCACCATCAGAACATATCTTCAAAGCTATCAGCGCAAAGAAAAAAGCAACACACCACTCCCGAGAGGGCTCAAAACTCCAACCTATCGGTTAACAGCCGATCGTGCTAGCCAATTTCGCCACGGAGACAGTCCTGCTCCACTCTCACCACCATCAGAACATTACTTCAAAGCTATCAGCCCAAAGAAAAAAAAAGCGCCGCACCACCACCGGGTGGGCTCGAAACTCCAACCTTTCGGTTAACAGCCGATTGCGCTAGCCATTTGCGCCACGGAGACAGTCCTGCTCCACTCTCACCACCATCAGAACATATCTTCAAAGCTATTAGTGCGAAGAAAAAAAAGTGCCGCACCACCACCGGGTGGGCTCGAACCTCCAACCTTTCGGTTAACAGCCCATCGCGCTAGCCAATTGCGCCACGGAGAAGTCCTGCTCCACTCTCACGACCCTCAGAACATATCTTCATAGCTATCAGCCCAAAGAAAAAAAACGCCGCACCACCACCGGGTGGGCTCGAACCTCCAATGTTTCGGTTAACAGCCGATCGCGCTAGCCAATTGCGCCACGAGACAGTCCTGCTCCACTCTCACCACCATCAGAACATATCTTCAAAGCTATCAGCCCAAAGAAAAAAAAGCGCCGCACCACCACCGGGTGGGCTCGAAACTCCAACTTTTCGGTTAACAGCCGATAACGCTAGCCAATTGCGCCAAGGAGGCAGTCGTGCTCCACTCTCACCACCATCAGAACATATCTTCAAAGCTATCAGCGCAAAGAAAAAAGCAACACACCACTCCCGAGAGGGCTCAAAACTCCAACCTATCGGTTAACAGCCGATCGTGCTAGCCAATTGCGCCACGGAGACAGTCCTGCTCCACTCTCACCACCATCAGAACATTACTTCAAAGCTATCAGCCCAAAGAAAAAAAAAGCGCCGCACCACCACCGGGTGGGCTCGAAACTCCAACCTTTCGGTTAACAGCCGATTGCGCTAGCCATTTGCGCCACGGAGACAGTCCTGCTCCACTCTCACCACCATCAGAACATATCTTCAAAGCTATCAGCCCAAAGAAAAAAAAAGAGCCGCACCACCACCGGGTGGGCTCGAAACTCCAACCTTTCGGTTAACAGCCGATCGCGCTAGCCAATATCGCCATGGATACAGTCGTGCTCCACTCTCACCACCATCAGAACATATCTTCAAAGCTATCAGCGCAAAGAAAAAACAACACACCACTTCCGGGAGGGCTCGAAACTCCAACCTTTCGGTTAACAGCCGATCGCGCTAGCCATTTGCGCCACGGAGACAGTCCTGCTCCACTCTCACCACCATCATAACATATCTTCAAAGCTATCAGCAAAAACAAAAAAAGAGCCGCACCACCACCGGGTGGGCTCGAAACTCCAACCTTTCGGTTAACAGCCGATCGCGCTAGCCCATTGCGCCATGGAGACAGTCGTGCTCCACTCTCACCACCATCAGAACATATCTTCAAAGCTATCAGCGCAAAGAAAAAAACAACACACCACTCCCGGGAGGGCTCAAAACTCCAACCTTTCGGTTAACAGCCGATCGCGCTAGACAATTGCGCCACGGAGACAGTCCTGCTCCACTCTCACCACCATCAGAACATATCTTCAAAGCTATTAGTGCGAAGAAAAAAAAGTGCCGCACAACCACCGGGTGGGCTCGAACCTACAAACTTTCGGTTAACAGCCCATCGCGCTAGCCAACTGCGCAACGGAGACAGTCCTGCTCCACTCTCACCACCCTCAGAACATATCTTCATAGCTATCAGCCCAAAAAAAAAAAAGCGCCGCACCACCACTGGGTGGGCTCGAACCTCCAATTTTTCGGTTAACAGCCGATCGCGCTGGCCAATTTCGCCACTGAGACAGTCCTGCTCCACTCGCACCACCATCAGAACATATCTTCAAAGCTATCAGCCCAAAGAAAAAAAGCGCCGCACCACCACCGGGTGGGCTCGAAACTCCAACCTTTCTGTTAACAGCCGATCGCGCTAGCCAATTGCGCCATGGAGACAGTCGTGCTCCACTCTCACCACCATCAGAGCATATCTTCAAAGCTATCAGCGCAAAGAAAAAAGCAACACACCACTCCCGGGAGGGCTCGAAACTCCAAACTTTCGGTCAACAGCCGATCGCGCTAGCCTATTGCGCCACGGAGACAGTCCTGCTCCACTGTCACCACCATCAGAACATATCTTCAAAGCTATCAGCCCAAAGAAAAAAAAGCGCCGCACCACCACCGGGCGGGCTCGAAACTCAAACCTTTCGGTTAACAGCCCATCACGCTAGTCAATTGCGCCACGGAGGCAGTCCTGCTCCACTCTCACAACCATCAGAACATATTGTAACGGTAGGATGAGAACGACGAAGAAGACAAAGAGGAGGACGATGTTGTCAGATCTGTGAGCCAACTGGGCGCCATCTTGTCCACCACCGAGTTTATTCCTCGTTTTATAAAGTAAAGTTATTCTCCCGTAACATCATTGGTGGGAGGTGCGGGGTACTCACTTCACGCAAAACGGAGCTTCGTAGCGGGCGCCTAGTGGTCTCCCCCATGGCGACTGCAGTCAACAATGCCGACCCTTCCCCGACTACCGTGCCTTCTCCAACTACGTCCGTGCTTTCTCCAACTGGACCGTCAACCCTCATCTTGGAGCCCCCGAGAGATCCAGGTACCTTTTCTGGCACTGATGGCATTGACGTAGAAGCCTGGCTGAAGTCATACGAACGAGTGGGTGTACGTATGCGATGGGATCCAACGCTCATGCTGGCCAACGTGATTTTTTATCTCAGAGGTACCGCAAAGGTCTGGTACGAGACGCACGAGGAAGAACTGACTAGCTGGGAGTTATGCAAGCAAAAGCTCCGGGAGCTATTTGGCAGGCCTGTGGGAAGTCAACGCGCCGCCCAAAACGAGCTCGCACGTCGAGTTCAGACGTGCACCGAATCATACCTCACGTACATTCAGGACGTGCTCGCTTTGTGCCGCAAGGTAGACTCGCAGATGTCCGAAGCCGATAAGGTTGGCCATATTATTAAGGGCATAGCAGATGACGCCTTTCACCTTCTTGTGTTCAAGAATTCATCTACGGTCCACGACATTATTTCTGAATGCCGGCGCTTTGAAGAAGCGAAGAGCCGCCGTGTTCTCCACCAGTTTGCCCGGCTTCCAAACACGGCTGCAACGTCCACATGCGAAGACCCTCGCCTGCCTTCTACGGAAAGTCCCGGTGACGTTGTCCGTATTGTCCGTCGGGAAATAGAAGCCGCAGCTCCACTCGTGTCAGCCTCCCCCAACTCCGAAAGCTATCACGCCACCGTCTCTCTCATACAGACCGTCGTGAGGCAAGAACTGGCCAACGCCGGCTTAAACGTCTGCTCCATTCATCGTCCAGACTACGCCACACCAAATCCACCCGTGACTGTTCCGCCCAACCGACGTTTTTCTGCCAGCCCACATTATCGCGACCCGGCGGTATGGCGCACCCCAGACGACCGGCCGATATGCTTCAATTGCGGTCGTATAGGCCACATTTCGCGTCACTGCCGTGCTTGGTCCAGCTCTGCTCCGTGGCCTCACCCTCCGCCCCATCGCCCACCTGTCTGGAATTCACGCTCATCACCGAAAACAGAGCCGCTAACGCCTGAGAATTCCTCGCGCCCCCGATCCAGCCGCTCCCCTTCGCCACAACGCCGTTTCTCCCGCTCGCCCCCATCTCGCCGATCGCCGTCCCCAAGCTCGTTCCGGCGTTCACCTCCGGAAAACTGACGGGAGCAGCTCTTGGAGGTGATGCTGCAATACCGACCCGATCCCAAAATCCTCTACTGACCTTGCCCGCACATCAGAACCTTATCAATGTTGACGTCGACGGTGTACCTACTACAGCCCTCATTGACACTGGCGCACACGTGTCTATCATGAACGCTGACCTTAGAGCACGGCTGAAGAAAGTCCTTACTCCTGGCCCAACTCCTGTGGTCCGAACGGCCGATGGTGGAAAAGTCGCCGTAATTGGTGTGTGCTCAGCTCGCGTCAGCGTCGCCGGACACCACACATCAGTTCTGTTTTATGTTTTAGAACACTGCCCTAATGACATAATTTTGGGCCAAGACTTTTTGTCTGAACATTCGGCCTTGATAGACTGCTCTGCCGGTATAGTGCAACTCGCTCTACCTAATGTTGTTGATCCTCCAAGTTGCCCTCCAAGTCGGCTTTGTTCTACAGAACACCTGCGTCTCCCTCAACGAACAGTAGCTTACATAGGCGTCTCCCCTGTTCCACCTGTCCCAGACGGTGTTTATATTGTGTCCCCCAATGTTGACGTCCTGCTTTCGCACAACGTTGCGTTTCCTCACACCGTCATCACTATTACGGCCAATGCATCCTGCCTACCCTTAGTGAATTTTTCACTATGTACACAAGTCCTCCCTCGTGGTATATCTCTAGCCGAGATCGTGCCGGCGGCAGAGTGCCATATTTGCACTCTAAGTTATGACAGCATCCCGAGTGCCGAAAAAACTTCGTCTACTCCTCCATCAGACCAAAGTGTGTTAACCAAGATGATTGCCCCCGACTTGCCGAAAGAACAAGCTAACGACCTGCGTTCCCTGCTTGCATCTTTTTCGGACATCTTCGACCTTGGCGACCGCCCACTCGGCCAGACGTCCGTTGTTAAGCACCGGATTGATACAGGCGATACGAGTCCCATCCATCGGAGACCCTACCGTGTTTCCCATGCAGAGCGGCGCATCATCCAACAGGAGGTCGACAAAATGCTTTCTCGGAATATCATCGAGCCTTCATGCAGTCCCTGGGCGTCCCCTGTTGTACTTGTAAAGAAGAAGGACAACAGCTGGAGATTTTGCGTCGATTATCGCCATTTAAACAAAATAACGAAGAAGGACGTCTACCCTTTACCACGCATAGACGATGCCCTCGATTGCCTTCACGGCGCAAAATATTTTTCCTCCATTGACCTCCGCTCTGGGTACTGGCAGATTGCCGTTGATGACATGGACCGTGAGAAGACGGCGTTTATCACTCCCGACGGCCTTTACGAGTTTAAAGTGATGCCATTCGGTTTATGTAATGCGCCCGCCACATTCGAACGTATGATGGACGCTCTGTTGCACGGCTTCAAGTGGTCCATCTGCCTGTGCTACCTGGACGACGTTATCGTTTTTTCGCCTTCTTTTGCGACGCACCTTGAAAGGCTATCGAAAATCTTATCTGTCTTTCGTAAGGCGGGCCTGCAACTCAATTCGGCAAAGTGCCACTTCGGCCGTCGTGAAATTTCTGTCCTCGGACACCTCGTTGATTCCGTGGGGGTTCGCCCTGATCAAGATAAAATACGCGCAGTAAGAGATTTCCCTGTACCAACCTGTACCAAAGACGTTCGCAGTTTCGTTGGCCTCTGTTCTTACTTCCGCCGCTTTGTTAAAAACTTCGCCGACGTAGCACGCCCTCTCACTCAACTTCTCAAAAAAGACGCTGGCTTCATCTGGGGCCCTGAGCAAGCAGATGCGTTTCAAAATCTAGTGTGTCTGCTTACGTCTCCGCCTATCCTCGCCCACTTTGATATTTCATCTCCAACAGAAGTTCGTACAGACGCAAGTGGCTATGGCATCGGTGCAGTCCTCGCCCAGAAACAACAAGGACGAGACCGTGTTGTTGCTTATGCCAGCCGCCTTCTTTCGCCTGCTGAAAGAAAATATTCCATAACCGAACGGGAATGTTTGGCACTTGTTTGGGCAGTCGGTAAATTTCGTCCCTATTTGTACGGCCGGCCATTCACAGTAATCACAGATCACCACGCCTTGTGCTGGCTTTCGTCCCTTAAAGACCCTTCAGGCCGTCTTGGCCGTTGGGCGCTGCGCCTTCAAGAATTTGATTACTCAGTCCTGTATAAAACCGGCCGCCTGCATCAAGATGCGGACTGCTTGTCCCGGTATCCTGTCGACCCTCCAGACGGCGACTCCTCTAAAACCACCCTTCCTATCGACGTTTTCTCTCTATCCGCGTTTCATGACATTGGAATCGAGCAGCGACGAGATACTTTCTTGGACGGTATTATCCGAAGGCTCACATCGGTGAGGCCCGACCCTTCCCTTCGAATGTTTGAAATACATGATGGTGTATTGTACCGTTGCAATATGCGTCCTGACGGCCCCGAAAGACTACTCGTCGTTCCCATTCAATTGCGTCACACTGTTCTCGCCCAGCCTCATGATGCACCTACAGCGGGTCACCTCGGCGTGTCACGGACCTACGACAGAGTTCGCCGGCGCTTCTTCTGGCCTGGCATGTACCGCGACGTCTGCCGTTATATTGCAGCCTGCGACCCTTGTCAACGACGGAAAAAACCAAATGCCCCTCCGGCCGGACGTCTTCAGCCACTGCACATCCCACAAGACCCATTCTACCGTGTTGGCGTGGACCTGCTTGGCCCTTTTCCTACGTCAGCTGCGGGTAATCGGTGGATTGCAGTAGCAACCGATTATGCTACCCGATACGCGATCACACGGGCCCTTCCAACCAGCTGTGCAACTGACGTGGCCGATTTCCTTTTGGAGGACGTCATCTTACATCATGGCGCCCCTCGACAACTCCTTACCGACCGAGGCAGCTACTTCCTTTCCAAAGTGGTTGATGACCTCCTCCGCTCCTGCGCCACTAAACACAAGCTCTCGACTGCTTACCATCCACAAACAAATGGTCTAACGGAGCGCCTCAATCGCACTCTCACCGACATGCTCTCCATGTATGTCTCCGCCGATCACCGCGACTGGGACACTACGTTACCGTTTGTAACATTCGCGTACAATTCTTCCAGACACGACACCGCTGGGTTCTCTCCTTTTTTTCTGTTGTTCGGCCGTGACCCTGCGCTACCTTTCGACACCCTCCTGCCGGCCGGACTAAATGACAAGTCTCAGTACGCTCGTGATGCAATAATGAAGGCCCAAGCGGCACGCCAAGTTGCTCGACGACGCTTACTGGACTCCCAGGACAATCAGAAGAGCGTATACGACGCCCGCCATCGTGACGTCCACTTCACACCCGTAGATCTCGTTCTGTTATGGTTCCCCTCGCGCCGCGTTGGACTTTCGGAGAAGCTACTCCCACGCTATTCAGGTCCCTACCGTATCTTACGCCAAGTAACTGACGTCACATACGAAATCACCCCTACGGACCCCGCCATCCTTCACCCTCACACTGACGTAGTGCATGTTACGCGACTCAAACCGTATTACTCCAGTGCCTCCTGATTAGCACCGGGTCGGTGCTCCAGCCGCCGGGGAAATCATGTAACGGTAGGATGAGAACGACGAAGAAGACAAAGAGGAGGACGATGTTGTCAGATCTGTGAGCCAACTGGGCGCCATCTTGTCCACCACCGAGTTTATTCCTCGTTTTATAAAGTAAAGTTATTCTCCCGTAACATCATCTTCAAAGCTATCAGCCCAAAGGAATAAAAGCGCCGCACCACCCCTGGTGGGCTCGAACCTCCAACCTTTCGGTTAACAGCCAATCGCGCTAGCCAATTGCGCCACGGAGACAGTCGTGCTTTACACTCACCACCATCAGAACATATCTTCAAAGCTATCAGCGCAAAGAAAAAAGCAACACAGCAATCCCGGGAGGGCTCGGAACTCCAACCTTTCGGTTAGCAGCCAATTCAGCTAGTCAATTGCGCCACGGAGACAGTCTTGCTCCACTCTCACCACCATCAAAACATATCTTCAAAGCTATCAGCCCAAAGAAAAAAAAGCGCCGCACCACCACCGGCTGACTCGAACCTCCATCCTTTCGGTTAAAAGCCGATCGCGCTAGCCAATTGCGCCACGGAGACAGTCGTGCTCCACTTTCACCACCATCAGAACATATCTTCAAAGCTATCAGCGCAAAGAAAAAAGCAACACACCACTCCCGGGAGGGCTTGAAACTCGAACCTTTCGGTTAACAGCCGATCGCGCTAGCCAATTGCGCCACGGAGACAGTCCTCCTCCACTCTCACCTCCATCAGACCATATCTTCAAATCTATCAGCCCAAAGAAAAAAAAGCGCCGCACCACCACCGGGTGGGCTCGAAACTCCAACCTTTGGGTTAACAGCCGATCACGCTAGTCAATTGCGCCACGGAGACAGTCCTGCTCCACTCTCACCACCATCTGAACATATCTTCAAAGCTATCAGGCCAAAGAAAAAAAAGCACAGCACCACCACCAGGCGGGCTCGAACCTCCAACCTTTCGGTTAACAGCCGATCGCGCTAGCCAATTGCGCCACGGAGACAGTCGTGCTCCACACTCACCACCATCAGAACATATCTTCAAAGCTATCAGCGCAAAGAGAAAAGCAACACACCACTCCCGGAAGGGCTCGAAACTCCAACCTTTTGGTTAACAGCCGATTCAGCTAGCCAATTGCGCCACGGAGACAGTCTTGATCCACTCTCACCACCATCAGAACATATCTTCAAAGCTATCAGCCCAAAGAAAAAAAAGCGCCGCACCACCACCGGGTGGGCTCGAACCTCCAACCTTTCGGTAAACAGCTGATCGCGCTAGCCAAATGTGCCACGGAGACAGTCTTGCTTCACTCTCACCACCATCAGAACATATCTTCAAAGCTATCAGCCCAAAGAAAAAAAAAGCGCCGCACCACCACCGGGTGGGCTCGAACCTCCAACCTTTCGGTAAACAGCCGATCGCGCTAGCCAAATGCGCCACGTAGACTGTCGTGCTCCACTCTCACCACCATCCGAACATATCTTCAAAGCTATCAGCGCAAAGAAAAGAGCAACACACCACTCCCGGGAGGGCTCGAACCTCCAACCTTTCGGTTAACAGCCGATCGCGCTAGCTAATTGCTCCACGGAGACAGTCCTGCTCCACTCTCACAAACATCAGAACATATCTACAAAGCTATCAGCCCAAAGAAAAAAAACGCGCCGCACCACCACCGGGTGGGCTCGAAACTCGAACCTTTCGGTTAACAGCCGATCGCGCTAGCGAATTGCGCCACGGAGACAGTCTTGCTCCACTCTCACCACCATCAGAACATATCTTAATTCTATCAGCCCAAATAAAAAAAGCGCCTTACACCACCGGGTGGGCTCGAACTTCCAACCTTTTGGTTAACAGCCGATCGCGCTAGCCAATTGCGCCACGGAGACAGTCCTGCTCCACTCTCACCACCATCAGAACATATCTTCAAAGCTATTAGCGCAAAGAAAAAAAAGTGCCGCACCACCAACGGGTGGGTTCGAACCTCCAACCTTTCGGTTAACAGCCCATCGCGCTAGCCAATTGCGCCACGGAGAAGTCCTGCTCCACTCTCACGACCCTCAGAACATATCTTCATAGCTATCAGCCCAAAGAAAAAAAAAGCGCCGCACCACCACCGGGTGGGCTCGAACCTCCAATGTTTTTCGGTTAACAGCCGATCGCGCTAGCCAATTACGCCATGGAGACAGTCCTGCTCCACTCTCACCACTATCAGAACATATCTTCAAAGCTATCAGCCCAAAGAAAAAAAAGCGCCGCACCACCACTGGGCGGGCTCGAAACTCCAAACTTTCGGTTAACAGCCGATCACGCTAGTCAATTGCGCCACGGAGACAGTCCTGCTCCACTCTCACCATCATCAGAACATATCTTCAAAGCTATCAGCCCAAAGAAAAAAAAGCGCCGCACCACCACCACGTGGGCTCGAACCTCCAACCTTTCGGTTAACAGCCGATCGCGCTAGCCAATTGCGCCACGGAGACAGTCGGGCTCCACACTCACAACCATCAGAACATATCTTCAAAGCTATCAGCGCAAAAAAAAAGCAAAACACCACTCCCGGGAGGACTCGAAACACCAACCTTTCGGTTAACAGCCCATTCAGCTAGTCAATAGCGCCACGGAGACAGTCTTGCTCCACTCTCACCTCCATCAGAACATATCTTCAAAGCTATCAGCCCAAAGAAAAAAAAGCGCCGCACCACCACCGGGTGGGCTCAAACCTCCAGCCTTTCGGTTAACAGCCGATCGCGCTAGCCAAATGTGCCACGGAGACAGTCTTGCTTCACTCTCACCACCATCAGAACATATCTTCAAAGCTATCAGCCCAAAGAAAAAAAAGCGCCGCACCACCACCGGGTGGGCTCGAACCTCCAACCTTTCGGTAAACAGCCGATCGCGCTAGCCAAATGCGCCACGTAGACTGTCGTGCTCCACTCTCACCACCATCCGAACATATCTTCAAAGCTATCAGCGCAAAGAAAAAAGCAACACACCACTCCCGGGAGGGCTCGAACCTCCAACCTTTCGGTTAGCAGCCAATTCAGCTAGTCAATTGCGCCACGGAGACAGTCTTGCTCCACTCTCACCACCATCAAAACATATCTTCAAAGCTATCAGCCCAAAGAAAAAAAAGCGCCGCACCACCACCGGCTGACTCGAACCTCCATCCTTTCGGTTAAAAGCCGATCGCGCTAGCCAATTGCGCCACGGAGACAGTCGTGCTCCACTTTCACCACCATCAGAACATATCTTCAAAGCTATCAGCGCAAAGAAAAAAGCAACACACCACTCCCGGGAGGGCTTGAAACTCGAACCTTTCGGTTAACAGCCGATCGCGCTAGCCAATTGCGCCACGGAGACAGTCCTCTTCCACTCTCACCTCCATCAGAACATATCTTCAAATCTATCAGCCCAAAGAAAAAAAAGCGCCGCACCACCACCGGGTGGGCTCGAAACTCCAACCTTTGGGTTAACAGCCGATCACGCTAGTCAATTGCGCCACGGAGACAGTCCTGCTCCACTCTCACCACCATCTGAACATATCTTCAAAGCTATCAGGCCAAAGAAAATAAGCACAGCACCACCACCAGGCGGGCTCGAACCTCCAACCTTTCGGTTAACAGCCGATCGCGCTAGCCAATTGCGCCACGGAGACAGTCGTGCTCCGCACTCACCACCATCAGAACATATCTTCAAAGCTATCAGCGCAAAGAGAAAAGCAACACACCACTCCCGGAAGGGCTCGAAACTCCAACCTTTCGGTTAACAGCCGATCGCGCTAGCTAATTGCTCCACGGAGACAGTCCTGCTCCACTCTCACAAACATCAGAACATATCTACAAAGCTATCAGCCCAAAGAAAAAAAACGCGCCGCACCACCACCGGGTGGGCTCGAAACTCGAACCTTTCGGTTAACAGCCGATCGCGCTAGCGAATTGCGCCACGGAGACAGTCCTGCTCCACTCTCACCACCATCAGAACATATCTTAATTCTATCAGCCCAAATAAAAAAAGCGCCTTACTCCACCGGGTGGGCTCGAACTTCCAACCTTTTGGTTAACAGCCGATCGCGCTAGCCAATTGCGCCACGGAGACAGTCCTGCTCCACTCTCACCACCATCAGAACATATCTTCAAAGCTATTAGCGCAAAGAAAAAAAAGTGCCGCACCACCAACGGGTGGGTTCGAACCTCCAACCTTTCGGTTAACAGCCCATCGCGCTAGCCAATTGCGCCACGGAGAAGTCCTGCTCCACTCTCACGACCCTCAGAACATATCTTCATAGCTATCAGCCCAAAGAAAAAAAAAGCGCCGCACCACCACCGGGTGGGCTCGAACCTCCAATGTTTTTCGGTTAACAGCCGATCGCGCTAGCCAATTACGCCATGGAGACAGTCCTGGTCCACTCTCACCACTATCAGAACATATCTTCAAAGCTATCAGCCCAAAGAAAAAAAAGCGCCGCACCACCACTGGGCGGGCTCGAAACTCCAAACTTTCGGTTAACAGCCGATCACGCTAGTCAATTGCGCCACGGAGACAGTCCTGCTCCACTCTCACCATCATCAGAACATATCTTCAAAGCTATCAGCCCAAAGAAAAAAAAGCGCCGCACCACCACCACGTGGGCTCGAACCTCCAACCTTTCGGTTAACAGCCGATCGCGCTAGCCAATTGCGCCACGGAGACAGTCAGGCTCCACGCTCACAACCATCAGAACATATCTTCAAAGCTATCAGCGCAAAAAAAAGCAAAACACCACTCCCGGGAGGGCTCGAAACACCAACCTTCCGGTTAACAGCCCATTCAGCTAGTCAATAGCGCCACGGAGACAGTCTTGCTCCACTCTCACCTCCATTAGAACATATCTTCAAAGCTATCAGCCCAAAGAAAAAAAAGCGCCGCACCACCACCGGGTGGGCTCAAACCTCCAGCCTTTCGGTTAACAGCCGATCGCGCTAGCCAAATGTGCCACGGAGACAGTCTTGCTTCACTCTCACCACCATCAGAACATATCTTCAAAGCTATCAGCCCAAAGAAAAAAAAGCGCCGCACCACCACCGGGTGGGCTCGAACCTCCAACCTTTCGGTAAACAGCCGATCGCGCTAGCCAAATGCGCCACGTAGACTGTCGTGCTCCACTCTCACCACCATCCGAACATATCTTCAAAGCTATCAGCGCAAAGAAAAAAGCAACACACCACTCCCGGGAGGGCTCGAAACTCCAACCTTTCGGTTAACAGCCGATCACGCTAGCCAATTGCGCCACAGAGACAGTCCTGCTCCACACTCACCACCATCAGAACATATCTTCAAAGCTATTAGCCCAAAGAAAAAAGCAGTACGCCACTCCCGGGAGGGCTCGAAACTCCAACCTTTCGGTTAACAGCTGATCGCGCTCGCCAATTGCGCCACGGAAACAGTTCTGCTCCACTCTCACCACCATCAGAACATATCTTCAAAGCTATCAGCCCAAAGAAAAAAAAGCGCCGCACCACCACCGGGTGGGCTCGAAAGTCCAACCTTTCGGTTAACAGCCGATCGTGCTAGCCAATTGCGCCACGGAGACAGTCCTGCTCCACTCTCACCATCATCAGAACATATCTTCAAAGCTATCAGCCCAAAGAAAAAAAAGCGCCGCACCACCACCCGGTGGGCTCGAAAGTCCAACCTTTCGGTTAACAGCCGACCACGCTAGCCAATTGCGCCACGGAGACAGTCGTGCTCCACTCTCACCACCATCAGAACATATCTTCGAAGCTATCAGCGCAAAGAAAAAGCAACACACCACTCCCGGGAGGTCTCGAACCTCCAACCTTTCGGTTAACAGCCGATCGCGCTAGCTAATTGCGCAGCGGAGACAGTCCTGCTCCACTCTCACCACCATCAGAACATATCTTCAAAGCTATCAGCCCAAAGAAAAAAACGCGCCGCACCACCACCGGGTGGGCTCGAAACTCGAACCTTTCGGTTAACAGCCGATCGCGCTAGCCAATTGCGCCACGGAGACAGTCCTGCTCCACTCTCACCACCATCAGAACATAACTTCAAATCTATCAGCCCAAATAAAAAAGCCCCTTACACCACCGGTTGGGCTCGAACTTCCAACCTTTCGGTTAACAGCCGTACGCGCTAGCCAATTGCGCCACGGAGACAGTCCTGCTCCACTCTCACCACCATCAGAACATATCTTCAAAGCTATTCGCGCAAAGAAAAAAAAGTGCCGCACCACCACCGGGTGGGCTCGAACCTCCAACCTTTCGGTTAACAGCCCATCGCGCTAGCCAATTGCGCCACGGAGACAGTCCTGCTCCACTCTCACGACCCTCAGAACATATCTTCATAGCTATCAGCCCAAAGAAAAAAAACGCCGCACCACCACCGGTGGGGTCGAACCTCCAATGTTTCGGTTAACAGCCGATCTCGCGCTAGCCGATTGCGCCACGGAGACAGTCCTGCTCCACTCTCACCACCATCAGAACATATCTTCAAAGCTATCAGCCCAAAGAAAAAAAACGCGCCGCACCACCACCGGGTGGGCTCGAAACTCGAACCTTTCGGTTAACAGCCGATCTCGCGCTAGCCGATTGCGCCACGGAGACAGTCCTGCTCCACTCTCACCACCATCATAACATATCTTCAAAGCTATCAGCCCAAAGAAAAAAAAGCGCCGCACCACCACCACGTGGGCTCGAACCTCCAACCTTTCGGTTAACAGCCGATCGCGCTAGCCAATTGCGCCACGGAGACAGTCGGGCTCCACACTCACAACCATCAGAACATATCTTCAAAGCTATCAGCTCAAAAAAAAAGCAAAACACCACTCCCGGGAGGGCTCGAAACACCAACCTTTCGGTTAACAGCCCATTCAGCTAGTCAATAGCGCCACGGAGACAGTCTTGCTCCACTCTCACCTCCATCAGAACATATCTTCAAAGCTATCAGCCCAAAGAAAAAAAAGCGCCGCACCACCACCGGGTGGGCTCAAACCTCCAGCCTTTCGGTTAACAGCCGATCGCGCTAGCCAAATGTGCCACGGAGACAGTCTTGCTTCACTCTCACCACCATCAGAACATATCTTCAAAGCTATCAGCCCAAAGAAAAAAAAGCGCCGCACCACCACCGGGTGGGCTCGAACCTCCAACTTTTCGGTAAACAGCCGATCGCGCTAGCCAAATGCGCCACGTAGACTGTCGTGCTCCACTCTCACCACCATCCGAACATATCTTCAAAGCTATCAGCGCAAAGAAAAAAGCAACACACCACTCCCGGGAGGGCTCGAAACTCCAACCTTTCGGTTAACAGCCGATCACGCTAGCCAATTGCGCCACGGAGACAGTCCTGCTCCACACTCACCACCATCAGAACATATCTTCAAAGCTATTAGCCCAAAGAAAAAAGCAGTACACCACTCCCGGGAGGGCTCGAAACTCCAACCTTTCGGTTAACAGCTGATCGCGCTCGCCAATTGCGCCACGGAAACAGTTCTGCTCCACTCTCACCACCATCAGAACATATCTTCAAAGCTATCAGCCCAAAGAAAAAAAAGCGCCGCACCACCACCGGGTGGGCTCGAAAGTCCAACCTTTCGGTTAACAGCCGATCACGCTAGCCAATTGCGCCACGGAGGCAGTCGTGCTCCACTCCCACCACCATCAGAACATATCTTCAAAGCTATCAGCCCAAAGAAAAAAAAGCGCCGCACCACCACCCGGTGGGCTCGAAAGTCCAACCTTTCGGTTAACAGCCGACCACGCTAGCCAATTGCGCCACGGAGACAGTCGTGCTCCACTCTCACCACCATCAGAACATATCTTCGAAGCTATCAGCGCAAAGAAAAAGCAACACACCACTCCCGGGAGGTTTCGAACCTCCAACCTTTCGGTTAACAGCCGATCGCGCTAGCTAATTGCGCAGCGGAGACAGTCCTGCTCCACTCTCACCACCATCAGAACATATCTTCAAAGCTATCAGCCCAAAGAAAAAAACGCGCCGCACCACCACCGGGTGGGCTCGAAACTCGAACCTTTCGGTTAACAGCCGATCGCGCTAGCCAATTGCGCCACGGAGACAGTCCTGCTCCACTCTCACCACCATCAGAACATAACTTCAAATCTATCAGCCCAAATAAAAAAGCCCCTTACACCACCGGTTGGGCTCGAACTTCCAACCTTTCGGTTAACAGCCGTACGCGCTAGCCAATTGCGCCACGGAGACAGTCCTGCTCCACTCTCACCACCATCAGAACATATCTTCAAAGCTATTCGCGCAAAGAAAAAAAAAGTGCCGCACCACCACCGGGTGGGCTCGAACCTCCAACCTTTCGGTTAACAGCCCATCGCGCTAGCCAATTGCGCCACGGAGACAGTCCTGCTCCACTCTCACGACCCTCAGAACATATCTTCATAGCTATCAGCCCAAAGAAAAAAAACACCGCACCACCACCGGTGGGGTCGAACCTCCAATGTTTCGGTTAACAGCCGATCTCGCGCTAGCCGATTGCGCCACGGAGACAGTCCTGCTCCACTCTCACCACCATCAGAACATATCTTCAAAGCTATCAGCCCAAAGAAAAAAAAGCGCCGCACCACCACCGAGTGGGCTCGAAACTCCAACCTTTCGGTTAACAGCCGATCGCGCTAGCCAATTGCGCCATGGAGACAGTCGTGCTCCACTCTCACCACCATCAGGACATATCTTCAAAGCTATCAGCGCAAAAAAAATTGCCCGCAGCTTCCCTCGGGGGAACACTGAGGAGGATGCGGACCATATAATTGGTTAACGGGGTGTTAAAGTGCGACCTACTTGGGTCGATGGCTAAATTGGTTAACGTGGTTGTGAAATGGGGTGTTAAATTGCGACTTACTTGGGTCGATGGCTAAATTGGTTAACGTGGTTGTAGGAGGGGGTGTTAAATGAGTGAACACGTACACACGTATGCGAAAGGGCGGCGCTGGTCGAAGGGACGTCGATCATTGTGTTTGTGGATTCGTTGGAATTCATTTCACCGCGACCTTGGACGTCGACGCGCCGTACAAACCAACCGACGAGCGGCAACTGACCGAGCGAGCGCCGACCTTGAGTATATATACAGCACGACGGCGCATGCACTGTCAGCTGTTGAATGTTCTCGAAGCGCGACGCCACATGCGCGTCCACTGGAGAATCAGGAGAATTGTAGATGTCAAACGCGGTGTGTAGAGGAGGAAGGGTGCACAGATGGTGGAGGAGTGAAGCGCGCGCGGTGTGTAGAGGAGGAAGGGATGCACAGATGGTGGAAGAGTGGGCAACGGCGCGACGGCGCATGCGCGCGCATCAGCTGTCGAATGTTCGAGAAGCGGTGCGGACGGCGCGGACGGCGCGGACGGCGCACTACAAGGCGCGAGTATAATATGCTCCGCGTCTAAAAAGCAACACACCACTCCCGGGAGGGCTCAAAACTCCAACCTTTCGTTAACAGCCGATCGCGCTAGCCAATTGCTCCACGGAGACAGTCCTGCTCCACTCTCACCACCATCAGAACATATCTTCAATGCTATCAGCCCAAAGAAAAAAAGCGCCGCACCACCACCGGGCGGGCTCGAAACTCCAAACTTTCGGTTAACAGCCGATTCTGCTAGTCAATTGCGCCACGGAGACAGTCCTGCTCCACTCTCACCACCATCATAACATATCTTCAAAGCTATCAGCCCAAAGAAAAAAAGCGCCGCACCACCACCACGTGGGCTCGAACCTCCAACCTTTCGGTTAACAGCCGATCGCGCTAGCCAATTGCGCCACGGAGACAGTCGTGCTCCACACTCACAACCATCAGAACATATCTTCAAAGCTATCAGCGCAAAAAAAAGCAACACACCACTCCCGGGAAGGCTCGAAATTCCAACCTTTCGGTTAACAGCCGATTCAGCTAGTCAATTGCGCCACGGAGACAGTCTTGCTCCACTCTCACCACCATCAGAACATATCTTCAAAGCTATCAGCCCAAAGAAAAAAAAGCGCCGCACCACCACCGGGTGGGCTCGAACCTCCAGCCTTTCGGTTAACAGCCGATCGCGCTAGCCAAATGTGCCACAGAGACAGTCTTGCTCCACTCACACCAACATCAGAACATATCTTCAAAGCTGATTGATATGTGGGGTTTAACGTCCCAAAACCACTATATGATTATGAGAGACGCCGTAGTGGAGGGCTCCGGAAATTTTGACCACCTGGGGTTCTTTAACGTGCACCCAAATCTGAGCACACGGGCCTACAACATTTCCGCCTCCATCGGAAATGCAGCCGCCGCAGCCGGGATTTGAACCCGCGTCCTGCGGGTCAGCAGCCGAGTACCTTAGCCACTAGACCACCGCGGCGGGGCTATCTTCAAAGCTATCAGACCAAAGAAAAAAAAAGCGCCGCACCACCACCGGGTGGGCTCGAACCTCCAACCTTTCGGTAAACAGCCGATCGCGCTAGCCAAATGCGCCACGGAGACAGTCGTGCTCCACTCTCACCACCATCAGAACAAATCTTCAAAGCTATCAGCGCAAATAAAAAAGCAACACACCACTCCCGGGATGGCTCGAAACTCCAACCTTTGGGTTGACAGCCGATCACGCTAGGCAATTGCGCCACGGAGACAGTCCTGCTCCACACTCACCACCATCAGAACATATCTTCAAAGCTATCAGCCCAAAGAAAAAAAAGCGCCGCACCACCACCACGTGGGCCCGAACCTCCAACCTTTCGGTTAACAGCGGATCGCGCTAGCCAATTGCGCCACGGAGACAGTCGTGCTCCACACTCACAACCATCAGAACATATCTTCAAAGCTATCAGCGCAAAAAAAAGCAACACACCACTCCCGGGAAGGCTCGAAACTCCAATATTTCGGTTAACAGCCGATTCAGCTAGTCAATTGCGCCACGGAGACAGTCTTGCTCCACTCTCACCACCATCAGAACATATCTTCAAAGCTATCAGCCCAAAGAAAAAAAAGCGCCGCCCCACCACCGGGTGGGCTCGAACCTCCAGCCTTTCGGTTAACAGCCGATCGCGCTAGCCAATTGTGCCACAGAGACAGTCTTGCTCCACTCACACCACCATCAGAACATATCTTCAAAGCTATCAGACCAAAGAAAAAAAAGCGCCGCACCACCACCGGGTGGGCTCGAACCTCCAACCTTTCAGTAAACAGCCGATCGCGCTAGCCTATTGCGCCACGGAGACAGTCCTGCTCCACTCTCACCACCATCAGAACATATCTTCAAAGCTATCAGCCCAAAGAAAAAAAAGCGCCGCACCACCACCGGGCGGGCTCGAAACTCCAACCTTTCGGTTAACAGCCCATCACGCTAGTCAATTGCGCCACGGAGACAGTCCTGCTCCACTCTCACCACCATCAGAACATATCTTCAAAGCTATCAGCCCAAAGGAATAAAAGCGCCGCACCACCCCTGGTGGGCTCGAACCTCCAACCTTTCGGTAAACAGCCGATCGCGCTAGCCAAATGCGCCACGGAGACAGTCGTGCTCCACTCTAACCACCATCAGAACATATCTTCGAAGCTATCAGCGCAAAGAAAAAGCAACACACCACTCCCGGGAGGTCTCGAACCTCCAACCTTTCGGTTAACAGCCGATCGCGCTAGCTAATTGCGCAGCGGAGACAGTCCTGCTCCACTCTCACCACCATCAGAACATATCTTCAAAGCTATCAGCCCAAAGAAAAAAACGCGCCGCACCACCACCGGGTGGGCTCGAAACTCGAACCTTTCGGTTAACAGCCGATCGCGCTAGCCAATTGCGCCACGGAGACAGTCCTGCTCCACTCTCACCACCATCAGAACATAACTTCAAATCTATCAGCCCAAATAAAAAAGCCCCTTACACCACCGGTTGGGCTCGAACTTCCAACCTTTCGGTTAACAGCCGTACGCGCTAGCCAATTGCGCCACGGAGACAGTCCTGCTCCACTCTCACGACCCTCAGAACATATCTTCATAGCTATCAGCCCAAAGAAAAAAAACGCCGCACCACCACCGGTGGAGTCGAACCTCCAATGTTTCGGTTAACAGCCGATCTCGCGCTAGCCGATTGCGCCACGGAGACAGTCCTGCTCCACTCTCACCACCATCAGAACATATCTTCAAAGCTATCAGCCCAAAGAAAAAAAAGCGCCGCACCACCACCGAGTGGGCTCGAAACTCCAACCTTTCGGTTAACAGCCGATCGCGCTAGCCAATTGCGCCATGGAGACAGTCGTGCTCCACTCTCACCACCATCAGGACATATCTTCAAAGCTATCAGCGCAAAAAAAATTGCCCGCAGCTTCCCTCGGGGGAACACTGAGGAGGATGCGGACCATATAATTGGTTAACGGGGTGTTAAAGTGCGACTTACTTGGGTCGATGGCTAAATTGGTTAACGTGGTTGTGAAATGGGGTGTTAAATTGCGACTTACTTGGGTCGATGGCTAAATTGGTTAACGTGGTTGTAGGAGGGGGTGTTAAATGAGTGAACACGTACACACGTATGCGAAAGGGCGGCGCTGGTCGAAGGGACGTCGATCATTGTGTTTGTGGATTCGTTGGAATTCATTTCACCGCGACCTTGGACGTCGACGCGCCGTACAAACCAACCGACGAGCGGCAACTGACCGAGCGAGCGCCGACCTTGAGTATATATACAGCACGACGGCGCATGCACTGTCAGCTGTTGAATGTTCTCGAAGCGCGACGCCACATGCGCGTCCACTGGAGAATCAGGAGAATTGTAGATGTCGAACGCGGTGTGTAGAGGAGGAAGGGTGCACAGATGGTGGAGGAGTGAAGCGCGCGCGGTGTGTAGAGGAGGAAGGGATGCACAGATGGTGGAAGAGTGGGCAACGGCGCGACGGCGCATGCGCGCGCATCAGCTGTCGAATGTTCGAGAAGCGGTGCGGACGGCGCGGACGGCGCGGACGGCGCACTACAAGGCGCAAGTATAAGATGCTCCGCGTCTAAAAAGCAACACACCACTCCCGGGAGGGCTCAAAACTCCAACCTTTCGTTAACAGCCGATCGCGCTAGCCAATTGCTCCACGGAGACAGTCCTGCTCCACTCTCACCACCATCAGAACATATCTTCAATGCTATCAGCCCAAAGAAAAAAAGCGCCGCACCACCACCGGGCGGGCTCGAAACTCCAAACTTTCGGTTAACAGCCGATCACGCTAGTCAATTGCGCCACGGAGACAGTCCTGCTCCACTCTCACCACCATCATAACATATCTTCAAAGCTATCAGCCCAAAGAAAAAAAGCGCCGCACCACCACCACGTGGGCTCGAACCTCCAACCTTTCGGTTAACAGCCGATCGCGCTAGCCAATTGCGCCACGGAGACAGTCGTGCTCCACTCACACCAACATCAGAACATATCTTCAAAGCTGATTGATATGTGGGGTTTAACGTCCCAAAACCACTATATGATTATGAGAGACGCCGTAGTGGAGGGCTCCGGAAATTTTGACCACCTGGGGTTCTTTAACGTGCACCCAAATCTGAGCACACGGGCCTACAACATTTCCGCCTCCATCGGAAATGCAGCCGCCGCAGCCGGGATTTGAACCCGCGTCCTGCGGGTCAGCAGCCGAGTACCTTAGCCACTAGACCACCGCGGCGGGGCTATCTTCAAAGCTATCAGACCAAAGAAAAAAAAAGCGCCGCACCACCACCGGGTGGGCTCGAACCTCCAACCTTTCGGTAAACAGCCGATCGCGCTAGCCAAATGCGCCACGGAGACAGTCGTGCTCCACTCTCACCACCATCAGAACAAATCTTCAAAGCTATCAGCGCAAATAAAAAAGCAACACACCACTCCCGGGATGGCTCGAAACTCCAACCTTTGGGTTAACAGCCGATCACGCTAGGCAATTGCGCCACGGAGACAGTCCTGCTCCACACTCACCACCATCAGAACATATCTTCAAAGCTATCAGCCCAAAGAAAAAAAAGCGCCGCACCACCACCACGTGGGCCCGAACCTCCAACCTTTCGGTTAACAGCGAATCGCGCTAGCCAATTGCGCCACGGAGACAGTCGTGCTCCACACTCACAACCATCAGAACATATCTTCAAAGCTATCAGCGCAAAAAAAAGCAACACACCACTCCCGGGAAGGCTCGAAACTCCAATATTTCGGTTAACAGCCGATTCAGCTAGTCAATTGCGCCACGGAGACAGTCTTGCTCCACTCTCACCACCATCAGAACATATCTTCAAAGCTATGAGCCCAAAGAAAAAAAAGCGCCGCACCACCACCACGTGGGCTCGAACCTCCAACCTTTCGGTTAACAGCCGATCGCGCTAGCCAATTGCGCCACGGAGACAGTCGTGCTCCACACTCACAACCATCAGAACATATCTTCAAAGCTATCAGCGCAAAAAAAAGCAACACACCACTCCCGGGAAGGCTCGAAATTCCAACCTTTCGGTTAACAGCCGATTCAGCTAGTCAATTGCGCCACGGAGACAGTCTTGCTCCACTCTCACCACCATCAGAACATATCTTCAAAGCTATCAGCCCAAAGAAAAAAGCAACACACCACTCCCGGGAGGGCTCGAACCTCCAACCTTTCGGTTAACAGCCGATCGCGCTAGCCAATTGCGCCACGGAGACAGTCCTGCTCCACTCTCACCACCATCAGAACATATCTTCAAAGCTATTAGCGCAAAGAAAAAAAAGTGCCGCACCACCAACGGGTGGGCTCGAACCTCCAACCTTTCGGTTAACAGCCCATCGCGCTAGCCAATTGCGCCACGGAGAAGTCCTGCTCCACTCTCACGACCCTCAGAACATATCTTCATAGCTATCAGCCCAAAGAAAAAAAAAGCGCCGCACCACCACCGGGTGGGCTCGAACCTCCAATGTTTTTCGGTTAACAGCCGATCGCGCTAGCCAATTGCGCCACGGAGACAGTCCTGCTCCACTCTCACCACCATCAGAACATATCTTCAAAGCTATCAGCCCAAAGAAAAAAAAGCGCCGCACCACCACTGGGCGGGCTCGAAACTCCAAACTTTCGGTTAACAGCCGATCACGCTAGTCAATTGCGCCACGGAGACAGTCCTGCTCCACTCTCACCACCATCAGAACATATCTTCAAAGCTATCAGCCCAAAGAAAAAAAAGCGCCGCACCACCACCACGTGGGCTCGAACCTCCAACCTTTCGGTTAACAGCCGATCGCGCTAGCCAATTGCGCCACGGAGACAGTCGTGCTCCACACTCACAACCAACAGAACATATCTTCAAAGCTATCAGCGCAAAAAAAAAGCAAAACACCACTCCCAGGAAGTCTCGAAACTCCAACCTTTCGGTTAACAGCCCATTCAGCTAGTCAATAGCGCCACGGAGACAGTCTTGCTCCACTCTCACCTCCATCAGAACATATCTTCAAAGCTATCAGTCCAAAGAAAAAAAAGCGCCGCACCACCACCGGGTGGGCTCGAACCTCCAGCCTTTCGGTTAACAGCCGATCGCGCTAGCCAATGGTGCCATGGAGACAGTCTTGCTTCACTCTCACCACCATAAGAACATATCTTCAAAGCAATCAGCCCAAAGAAAAAAAAGCGCCGCACCACCACCGGGTGGGCTCGAACCTCCAACCTTTCGGTAAACAGCCGATCGCGTTAGCCAAATGCGCCACGTAGACTGTCGTGCTCCACTCTCACCACCATCCGAACATATCTTCAAAGCTATCAGCGCAAAGAAAAAAGCAACACACCACTCCCGAGAGGGCTCGAAACTCCAACCTTTCGGTTAACAGCCGATCACGCTAGCCAATTGCGCCACGGAGACAGTCCTGCTCCACACTCACCACCATCAGAACATATCTTCAAAGCTATTAGCCCAAAGAAAAAAGCAGTACACCACCACCGGGTGGGCTCGAAAGTCCAACCTTTCGGTTAACAGCCGATCACGCTAGCCAATTGCGCCACGGAGGCAGTCGTGCTCCACTCCCACCACCATCAGAACATATCTTCAAAGCTATCAGCCCAAAGAAAAAAAAGCGCCGCACCACCACCGGGTGGGCTCAAAAGTCCAACCTTTCGGTTAGCAGCCGACCACGCTAGCCAATTGCGCCACGGAGACAGTCGTGCTCCACTCTCACCACCATCAGAACATATTTTCGAAGCTATCAGCGCAAAGAAAAAGCAACACACCACTCCCGGGAGGACTCGAACCTCCAACCTTTCGGTTAACAGCCGATCGCGCTAGCTAATTGCGCAGCGGAGACAGTCCTGCTCCACTCTCACCACCATCAGAACATATCTTCAAAGCTATCAGCCCAAAGAAAAAAACGCGCCGCACCACCACCGGGTGGGCTCGAAACTCGAACCTTTCGGTTAACAGCCGATCGCGCTAGCCAATTGCGCCACGGAGACAGTCCTGCTCCACTCTCACCACCATCAGAACATAACTTCAAATCTATCAGCCCAAATAAAAAAAGCCCCTTACACCACCGGTTGGGCTCGAACTTCCAACCTTTCGGTTAACAGCCGTACGCGCTAGCCAATTGCGCCACGGAGACAGTCCTGCTCCACTCTCACCACCATCAGAACATATCTTCAAAGCTATTAGCACAAAGACAAAAAAGTGCCGCACCACCACCGGGTGGGCTCGAACCTCCAACCTTTCGGTTAACAGCCCATCGCGCTAGCCAATCGCGCCACGGAGACAGTCCTGCTCCACTCTCACGACCCTCAGAACATATCTTCATAGCTATCAGCCCAAAGAAAAAAAAACGCCGCACCACCACCGGGCGGGCTCGAAACTCCAACCTTTCGGTTAACAGCGCATCACGCTAGTCAATTGCGCCACGGAGACAGTCCTGCTCCACTCTCACCACCATCAGAACATATCTTCAAAGCTATCAGCCCAAAGGAATAAAAGCGCCGCACCACCCCTGGTGGGCTCGAACCTCCAACCTTTCGGTAAACAGCCGATCGCGCTAGCCAAATGCGCCACGGAGACAGTCGTACTCCACACTCACCACCATCAGAACA
Source organism: Rhipicephalus microplus (assembly GCF_043290135.1). Taxonomy (NCBI): domain Eukaryota; kingdom Metazoa; phylum Arthropoda; class Arachnida; order Ixodida; family Ixodidae; genus Rhipicephalus; species Rhipicephalus microplus. The sequence continues at coordinate 177,046,436 of NC_134703.1, forward strand.
TATCTTCAAAGCTATCAGCGCAAAGAAAAAAGCAACACACCACTCCCGGGAGGGCTCGAACCTCCAAACTTTCGGTTAACAGCCGATCGCGCTAGCTAATTGCGCCACGGAGACAGTCCTGCTCCACTCTCACAAACATCAGAACATATCTACAAAGCTATCAGCCCAAAGAAAAAAAACGCGCCGCACCACCACCGGGTGGGCTCGAAACTCGAACCTTTCGGTTAACAGCCGATCGCGCTAGCCAATTGCGCCACGGAGACAGTCCTCGTCACTCTCACCACCATCAGAACATATCTTAATTCTATCAGCCCAAATAAAAAAGCGCCTTACACCACCGGGTGGGCTCGAAAGTCCAACCTTTCGGTTAACAGCCGATCACGCTAGCCAATTGCGCCACGGAGGCAGTCGTGCTCCACTCCCACCACCATCAGAACATATCTTCAAAGCTATCAGCCCAAAGAAAAAAAAGCGCCGCACCACCACCGGGTGGGCTCAAAAGTCCAACCATTCGGTTAGCAGCCGACCACGCTAGCCAATTGCGCCACGGAGACAGTCGTGCTCCACTCTCACCACCATCAGAACATATCTTCGAAGCTATCAGCGCAAAGAAAAAGCAACACACCACTCCCGGGAGGTCTCGAACCTCCAACCTTTCGGTTAACAGCCGATCGCGCTAGCTAATTGCGCAGCGGAGACAGTCCTGCTCCACTCTAACCACCATCAGAACATATCTTCAAAGCTATCAGCCCAAAGAAAAAAACGCGCCGCACCACCACCGGGTGGGCTCGAAACTCGAACCTTTCGGTTAACAGCCGATCGCGCTAGCCAATTGCGCCACGGAGACAGTCCTGCTCCACTCTCACCACCATCAGAACATATCTTCAAAGCTATTAGCGCAAAGAAAAAAAGTGCCGCACAACCACCGGGTGGGCTCGAACCTCCAACCTTTCGGTTAACAGCCCATCGCGCTAGCCAATTGCGCCACGGAGACAGTCCTGCTCCACTCTCACGACCCTCAGAACATAGCTTCATAGCTATCAGCCCAAAGAAAAAAAAACGCCGCACCACCACCGGTGGGGTCGAACCTCCAATGTTTCGGTTAACAGCCGATCTCACGCTAGCCGATTGCGCCACGGAGACAGTCCTGCTCCACACTCACAACCATCAGAACATATCTTCAAAGCTATCAGCCCAAAGAAAAAAAAAGCGCCGCACCACCACCGAGTGGGCTTGAAAGTGCAACCTTTCGGTTAACAGCCGATCGCGCTAGCCAACTGCGCCATGGAGACAGTCGTGCTCCACTCTCGCCACCATCAGGACATATCTTCAAAGCTATCAGCGCAAAAAAATTGCCCGCAGCTTCCCTCGGGGGAACACTGAGGAGGATGCGGACCATATAATTGGTTAACGGGGTGTTAAAGTGCGACTTACTTGGGTCGATGGCTAAATTTGTTAACGTGGTTGTGAAATGGGGTGTTAAATTGCGACTTACTTGGGTCGATGGCTAAATTGGTTAACGTGGTTGTAGAAGGGGGTGTTAAATGAGTGAACACGTACACACGTATGCGAAGAGGCGGCGCTGGTCGAAGGGACGTCGATCATTGTGTTTGTGGATTCGTTAGAATTCATTTCACCGCGACCTTGGACGTCGATGCGCCGTACAAACCAACCGACGAGCGGCAACTGAGCGAGCGAGCGCCGACCTTGAGTATATATACAGCACGACGGCGCATGCACTGTCAGCTGTTGAATGTTCTCGAAGCGCGACGCCACATGCGCGTCCACTGGAGAATCAGGAGAATTGTAGATGTCGAACGCGGTGTGTAGAGGAGGAAGGGTGCACAGATGGTGGAGGAGTGAAGCGCGCGCGGTGTGTAGAGGAGGAAGGGATGCACAGATGGTGGAAGAGTGGGCGACGGTGCGACGGAGCATGCGCGCGCGTCAGCTGTCGAATGTTCGAGAAGCGGTGCGGACGGCGCGGATGGCGCGGACGGCGCACTACAAGGCGCGAGTATAAGATGCTCCGCATGTAAAAAGCAACACACCACTCCCGGGAGGGCTCGAAACTCCAACCTTTCGTTAACAGCCGATCGCGCTAGCCAATTGCTCCACGGAGACAGTCCTGCTCCACTCTCACCACCATCAGAACATATCTTCAATGCTATCAGCCCAAAGAAAAAAAGCGCCGCACCACCACCGGGCGGGCTCGAAACTCCAAACTTTCGGTTAACAGCCGATCACGCTAGTCAATTGCGCCACGGAGACAGTCCTGCTCCACTCTCACCACCATCATAACATATCTTCAAAGCTATCAGCCCAAAGAAAAAAAAGCGCCGCACCACCACCACGTGGGCTCGAACCTCCAACCTTTCGGTTAACGGCCGATCGCGCTAGCCAATTGCGCCACGGAGACAGTCGTGCTCCACACTCACAACCATCAGAACATATCTTCAAAGCTATCAGCGCAAAAAAAAGCAACACACCACTCCCGGGAAGGCTCGAAATTCCAACCTTTCGGTTAACAGCCGATTCAGCTAGTCAATTGCGCCACGGAGACAGTCTTGCTCCACTCTCACCACCATCAGAACATATCTTCAAAGCTATCAGCCCAAAGAAAAAAAAGCGCCGCACCACCACCGGGTGGGCTCGAACCTCCAGCCTTTCGGTTAACAGCCGATCGCGCTAGCCAAATGTGCCACAGAGAAAGTCTTGCTCCACTCACACCACCATCAGAACATATCTTCAAAGCTATCAGACCAAAGAAAAAAAAGCGCCGCACCACCACCGGGTGGGCTCGAACCTCCAACCTTTCGGTAAACAGCCGATCGCGCTAGCCAAATGCGCCACGGAGACAGTCGTGCTCCACTCTCACCACCATCAGAACAAATCATCAAAGCTATCAGCGCAAATAACAGAGCAACACACCACTCCCGGGAGGGCTCGAAACTCCAACCTTTGGGTTAACAGCCGATCACGCTAGGCAATTGCGCCACGGAGACAGTCCTGCTCCACACTCACCACCATCAGAACATATCTTCAAAGCTATCAGCCCAAAGAAAAAAGCCCCTTACACCACCGGTTGGGCTCGAACTTCCAACCTTTCGGTTAACAGCCGTACGCGCTAGCCAATTGCGCCACGGAGACAGTCCTGCTCCACTCTCACCACCATCAGAACATATCTTCAAAGCTATTCGCGCAAAGAAAAAAAAGTGCCGCACCACCACCGGGTGGGCTCGAACCTCCAACCTTTCGGTTAACAGCCCATCGCGCTAGCCAATTGCGCCACGGAGACAGTCCTGCTCCACTCTCACGACCCTCAGAACATATCTTCATAGCTATCAGCCCAAAGAAAAAAAACGCCGCACCACCACCGGTGGGGTCGAACCTCCAATGTTTCGGTTAACAGCCGATCTCGCGCTAGCCGATTGCGCCACGGAGACAGTCCTGCTCCACTCTCACCACCATCAGAACATATCTTCAAAGCTATCAGCCCAAAGAAAAAAAAGCGCCGCACCACCACCGAGTGGGCTCGAAACTCCAACCTTTCGGTTAACAGCCGATCGCGCTAGCCAATTGCGCCATGGAGACAGTCGTGCTCCACTCTCACCACCATCAGAACATATCTTCAAAGCTATCAGCGCAAAAAAAATTGCCCGCAGCTTCCCTCGGGGGAACACTGAGGAGGATGCGGACCATATAATTGGTTAACGGGGTGTTAAAGTGCGACTTACTTGGGTCGATGGCTAAATTGGTTAACGTGGTTGTGAAATGGGGTGTTAAATTGCGACTTACTTGGGTCGATGGCTAAATTGGTTAACGTGGTTGTAGGAGGGGGTGTTAAATGAGTGAACACGTACACACGTATGCGAAAGGGCGGCGCCGGTCGAAGGGACGTCGATCATTGTGTTTGTGGATTCGTTGGAATTCATTTCACCGCGACCTTGGACGTCGACGCGCCGTACAAACCAACCGACGAGCGGCAACTGACCGAGCGAGCGCCGACCTTGAGTATATATACAGCACGACGGCGCATGCACTGTCAGCTGTTGAATGTTCTCGAAGCGCGACGCCACATGCGCGTCCACTGGAGAATCAGGAGAATTGTAGATGTCGAACGCGGTGTGTAGAGGAGGAAGGGTGCACAGATGGTGGAGGAGTGAAGCGCGCGCGGTGTGTAGAGGAGGAAGGGATGCACAGATGGTGGAAGAGTGGGCAACGGCGCGACGGCGCATGCGCGCGCATCAGCTGTCGAATGTTCGAGAAGCGGTGCGTACGGCGCGGACGGCGCGGACGGCGCACTACAAGGCGCGAGTATAAGATGCTCCGCGTCTAAAAAGCAACACACCACTCCCGGGAGGGCTCAAAACTCCAACCTTTCGTTAACAGCCGATCGCGCTAGCCAATTGCTCCACGGAGACAGTCCTGCTCCACTCTCACCACCATCAGAACATATCTTCAATGCTATCAGCCCAAAGAAAAAAAGCGCCGCACCACCACCGGGCGGGCTCGAAACTCCAAACTTTCGGTTAACAGCCGATCACGCTAGTCAATTGCGCCACGGAGACATTCCTGCTCCACTCTCACCACCATCATAACATATCTTCAAAGCTATCAGCCCAAAGAAAAAAAGCGCCGCACCACCACCACGTGGGCTCGAACCTCCAACCTTTCGGTTAACAGCCGATCGCGCTAGCCAATTGCGCCACGGAGACAGTCGTGCTCCACACTCACAACCATCAGAACATATCTTCAAAGCTATCAGCGCAAAAAAAAGCAACACACCACTCCCGGGAAGGCTCGAAATTCCAACCTTTCGGTTAACAGCCGATTCAGCTAGTCAATTGCGCCACGGAGACAGTCTTGCTCCACTCTCACCACCATCAGAACATATCTTCAAAGCTATCAGCCCAAAGAAAAAAAAGCGCCGCACCACCACCGGGTGGGCTCGAACCTCCAGCCTTTCGGTTAACAGCCGATCGCGCTAGCCAAATGTGCCACAGAGACAGTCTTGCTCCACTCACACCAACATCAGAACATATCTTCAAAGCTGATTGATATGTGGGGTTTAACGTCCCAAAACCACTATATGATTATGAGAGACGCCGTAGTGGAGGGCTCCGGAAATGTTGACCACCTGGGGTTCTTTAACGTGCACCCAAATCTGAGCACACGGGCCTACAACATTTCCGCCTCCATCGGAAATGCAGCCGCCGCAGCCGGGATTTGAACCCGCGTCCTGCGGGTCAGCAGCCGAGTACCTTAGCCACTAGACCACCGCGGCGGGGCTATCTTCAAAGCTATCAGACCAAAGAAAAAAAAGCGCCGCACCACCACCGGGTGGGCTCGAACCTCCAACCTTTCGGTAAACAGCCGATCACGCTAGCCAAATGCGCCACGGAGACAGTCGTGCTCCACTCTCACCACCATCAGAACAAATCTTCAAAGCTATCAGCGCAAATAAAAAAGCAACACACCACTCCCGGGATGGCTCGAAACTCCAACCTTTGGGTTAACAGCCGATCACGCTAGGCAATTGCGCCACGGAGACAGTCCTGCTCCACACTCACCACCATCAGAACATATCTTCAAAGCTATCAGCCCAAAGAAAAAAAAGCGCCGCACCACCACCACGTGGGCCCGAACCTCCAACCTTTCGGTTAACAGCGGATCGCGCTAGCCAATTGCGCCACGGAGACAGTCGTGCTCCACACTCACAACCATCAGAACATATCTTCAAAGCTATCAGCGCAAAAAAAAGCAACACACCACTCCCGGGAAGGCTCGAAACTCCAATATTTCGGTTAACAGCCGATTCAGCTAGTCAATTGCGCCACGGAGACAGTCCTGCTCCACTCTCACCACCATCAGAACATATCTTCAAAGCTATCAGCCCAAAGGAATAAAAGCGCCGCACCACCCCTGGTGGGCTCGAACCTCCAACCTTTCGGTAAACAGCCGATCGCGCTAGCCAAATGCGCCACGGAGACAGTCGTACTCCACACTCACCACCATCAGAACATATCTTCAAAGCTATCAGCGCAAAGAAAAAAGCAACACACCACTCCCGGGAGGGCTCGAACCTCCAACCTTTCGGTTAACAGCCGATCGCGCTAGCTAATTGCGCCACGGATACAGTCCTGCTCCACTCTCACAAACATCAGAACATATCTACAAAGCTATCAGCCCAAAAAAAACGCGCCGCACCACCCCCGGGTGGGCTCGAAACTCAAACTTTTCGGTTAACCGCCGATCGCGCTAGCCAATTGCGCCACGGAGACAGTCCTCGTCACTCTCACCACCATCAGAACATATCTTAATTCTATCAGCCCAAATAAAAAAGCGCCTTACACCACCGGGTGGGCTCGAACTTCCAACCTTTTGGTTAACAGCCGATCGCGCTAGCCAATTGCGCCACGGAGACAGTCCTGCTCCACTCTCACCACCATCAGAACATATCTTCAAAGCTATTAGCGCAAAGAAAAAAAAGTGCCGCACCACCAACGGGTGGGCTCGAACCTCCAACCTTTCGGTTAACAGCCCATCGCGCTAGCCAATTGCGCCACGGAGAAGTCCTGCTCCACTCTCACGACCCTCAGAACATATCTTCATAGCTATCAGCCCAAAGAAAAAAAAAGCGCCGCACCACCACCGGGTGGGCTCGAACCTCCAATGTTTTTCGGTTAACAGCCGATCGCGCTAGCCAATTGCGCCACGGAGACAGTCCTGCTCCACTCTCACCACCATCAGAACATATCTTCAAAGCTATCAGCCCAAAGAAAAAAAAGCGCCGCACCACCACTGGGCGGGCTCGAAACTCCAAACTTTCGGTTAACAGCCGATCACGCTAGTCAATTGCGCCACGGAGACAGTCCTGCTCCACTCTCACCACCATCAGAACATATCTTCAAAGCTATCAGCCCAAAGAAAAAAAAGCGCTTCACCACCACCACGTGGGCTCGAACCTCCAACCTTTCGGTTAACAGCCGATCGCGCTAGCCAATTGCGCCACGGAGACAGTCGTGCTCCACACTCACAACCAACAGAACATATCTTCAAAGCTATCAGCGCAAAAAAAAAGCAAAACACCACTCCCGGGAAGTCTCGAAACTCCAACCTTTCGGTTAACAGCCCATTCAGCTAGTCAATAGCGCCACGGAGACAGTCTTGCTCCACTCTCACCTCCATCAGAACATATCTTCAAAGCTATCAGTCCAAAGAAAAAAAAGCGCCGCACCACCACCGGGTGGGCTCGAACCTCCAGCCTTTCGGTTAACAGCCGATCGCGCTAGCCAATGGTGCCATGGAGACAGTCTTGCTTCACTCTCACCACCATCAGAACATATCTTCAAAGCTATCAGCCCAAAGAAAAAAAAGCGCCGCACCACCACCGGGTGGGCTCGAACCTCCAACCTTTCGGTAAACAGCCGATCGCGCTAGCCAAATGCGCCACGTAGACTGTCGTGCTCCACTCTCACCACCATCCGAACATATCTTCAAAGCTTTCAGCGCAAAGAAAAAAAGCGCTTCACCACCACCACGTGGGCTCGAACCTCCAACCTTTCGGTTAACAGCCGATCACGCTAGCCAATTGCGCCACGGAGACAGTCCTGCTCCACACTCACCACCATCAGAACATATCTTCAAAGCTATGAGCCCAAAGAAAAAACCAGTACACCACCACCGGGTGGGCTCGAAAGTCCAACCTTTCGGTTAACAGCCGATCACGCTAGCCAATTGCGCCACGGAGGCAGTCGTGCTCCACTCCCACCACCATCAGAACATATCTTCAAAGCTATCAGCCCAAAGAAAAAAAAGCGGCGCACCACCACCGGGTGGGCTCAAAAGTCCAACCTTTCGGTTAGCAGCCGACCACGCTAGCCAATTGCGCCACGGAGACAGTCGTGCTCCACTCTCACCACCATCAGAACATATCTTCGAAGCTATCAGCGCAAAGAAAAAGCAACACACCACTCCCGGGAGGACTCGAACCTCCAACCTTTCGGTTAACAGCCGATCGCGCTAGCTAATTGCGCAGCGGAGACAGTCCTGCTCCACTCTCACCACCATCAGAACATATCTTCAAAGCTATCAGCCCAAAGAAAAAAACGCGCTGCACCACCACCGGGTGGGCTCGAAACTCGAACCTTTCGGTTAACAGCCGATCGCGCTAGCCAATTGCGCCACGGAGACAGTCCTGCTCCACTCTCACCACCATCAGAACATATCTTCAAAGCTATCAGCGCAAAGAAAAAAGCAACACACCACTCCCGGGAGGGCTCGAAACTCCAACCTTTCGGTTAACAGCCGATCGCGCTAGCCAATTGCGCCACGGAGACAGTCCTGCTCCACACTCACCACCATCAGAACATATCTTCAAAGCTATCAGCCCAAAGAAAAAAAAGCGCCGCACCACCACCACGTGGGCCCGAACCTCCAACCTTTCGGTTAACAGCGGATCGCGCTAGCCAATTGCGCCACGGAGACAGTCGTGCTCCACACTCACAACCATCAGAACATATCTTCAAAGCTATCAGCGCAAAAAAAAGCAACACACCACTCCCGGGAAGGCTCGAAACTCCAATATTTCGGTTAACAGCCGATTCAGCTAGTCAATTGCGCCACGGAGACAGTCCTGCTCCACTCTCACCACCATCAGAACATATCTTCAAAGCTATCAGCCCAAAGGAATAAAAGCGCCGCACCACCCCTGGTGGGCTCGAACCTCCAACCTTTCGGTAAACAGCCGATCGCGCTAGCCAAATGCGCCACGGAGACAGTCGTACTCCACACTCACCACCATCAGAACATATCTTCAAAGCTATCAGCGCAAAGAAAAAAGCAACACACCACTCCCGGGAGGGCTCGAACCTCCAACCTTTCGGTTAACAGCCGATCGCGCTAGCTAATTGCGCCACGGATACAGTCCTGCTCCACTCTCACAAACATCAGAACATATCTACAAAGCTATCAGCCCAAAAAAAACGCGCCGCACCACCCCCGGGTGGGCTCGAAACTCAAACTTTTCGGTTAACCGCCGATCGCGCTAGCCAATTGCGCCACGGAGACAGTCCTCGTCACTCTCACCACCATCAGAACATATCTTAATTCTATCAGCCCAAATAAAAAAGCGCCTTACACCACCGGGTGGGCTCGAACTTCCAACCTTTTGGTTAACAGCCGATCGCGCTAGCCAATTGCGCCACGGAGACAGTCCTGCTCCACTCTCACCACCATCAGAACATATCTTCAAAGCTATTAGCGCAAAGAAAAAAAAGTGCCGCACCACCAACGGGTGGGCTCGAACCTCCAACCTTTCGGTTAACAGCCCATCGCGCTAGCCAATTGCGCCACGGAGAAGTCCTGCTCCACTCTCACGACCCTCAGAACATATCTTCATAGCTATCAGCCCAAAGAAAAAAAAAGCGCCGCACCACCACCGGGTGGGCTCGAACCTCCAATGTTTTTCGGTTAACAGCCGATCGCGCTAGCCAATTGCGCCACGGAGACAGTCCTGCTCCACTCTCACCACCATCAGAACATATCTTCAAAGCTATCAGCCCAAAGAAAAAAAAGCGCCGCACCACCACTGGGCGGGCTCGAAACTCCAAACTTTCGGTTAACAGCCGATCACGCTAGTCAATTGCGCCACGGAGACAGTCCTGCTCCACTCTCACCACCATCAGAACATATCTTCAAAGCTATCAGCCCAAAGAAAAAAAAGCGCTTCACCACCACCACGTGGGCTCGAACCTCCAACCTTTCGGTTAACAGCCGATCGCGCTAGCCAATTGCGCCACGGAGACAGTCGTGCTCCACACTCACAACCAACAGAACATATCTTCAAAGCTATCAGCGCAAAAAAAAAGCAAAACACCACTCCCGGGAAGTCTCGAAACTCCAACCTTTCGGTTAACAGCCCATTCAGCTAGTCAATAGCGCCACGGAGACAGTCTTGCTCCACTCTCACCTCCATCAGAACATATCTTCAAAGCTATCAGTCCAAAGAAAAAAAAGCGCCGCACCACCACCGGGTGGGCTCGAACCTCCAGCCTTTCGGTTAACAGCCGATCGCGCTAGCCAATGGTGCCATGGAGACAGTCTTGCTTCACTCTCACCACCATCAGAACATATCTTCAAAGCTATCAGCCCAAAGAAAAAAAAGCGCCGCACCACCACCGGGTGGGCTCGAACCTCCAACCTTTCGGTAAACAGCCGATCGCGCTAGCCAAATGCGCCACGTAGACTGTCGTGCTCCACTCTCACCACCATCCGAACATATCTTCAAAGCTTTCAGCGCAAAGAAAAAAAGCGCTTCACCACCACCACGTGGGCTCGAACCTCCAACCTTTCGGTTAACAGCCGATCACGCTAGCCAATTGCGCCACGGAGACAGTCCTGCTCCACACTCACCACCATCAGAACATATCTTCAAAGCTATGAGCCCAAAGAAAAAACCAGTACACCACCACCGGGTGGGCTCGAAAGTCCAACCTTTCGGTTAACAGCCGATCACGCTAGCCAATTGCGCCACGGAGGCAGTCGTGCTCCACTCCCACCACCATCAGAACATATCTTCAAAGCTATCAGCCCAAAGAAAAAAAAGCGGCGCACCACCACCGGGTGGGCTCAAAAGTCCAACCTTTCGGTTAGCAGCCGACCACGCTAGCCAATTGCGCCACGGAGACAGTCGTGCTCCACTCTCACCACCATCAGAACATATCTTCGAAGCTATCAGCGCAAAGAAAAAGCAACACACCACTCCCGGGAGGACTCGAACCTCCAACCTTTCGGTTAACAGCCGATCGCGCTAGCTAATTGCGCAGCGGAGACAGTCCTGCTCCACTCTCACCACCATCAGAACATATCTTCAAAGCTATCAGCCCAAAGAAAAAAACGCGCTGCACCACCACCGGGTGGGCTCGAAACTCGAACCTTTCGGTTAACAGCCGATCGCGCTAGCCAATTGCGCCACGGAGACAGTCCTGCTCCACTCTCACCACCATCAGAACATATCTTCAAAGCTATCAGCGCAAAGAAAAAAGCAACACACCACTCCCGGGAGGGCTCGAAACTCCAACCTTTCGGTTAACAGCCGATCGCGCTAGCCAATTGCGCCACGGAGACAGTTCTGCTCCACTCTCACCACCATCAGAACATATCTTCAAATCTATCAGCCCAAATAAAAAAAGCCCCTTACACCACCGGTTGGGCTCGAACTTCCAACCTTTCGGTTAACAGCCGTACGCGCTAGCCAATTGCGCCACGGAGACAGTCCTGCTCCACTCTCACCACCATCAGAACATATCTTCAAAGCTATTAGCACAAAGACAAAAAAGTGCCGCACCACCACCGGGTGGGCTCGAACCTCCAACCTTTCGGTTAACAGCCCATCGCGCTAGCCAATTGCGCCACGGAGACAGTCCTGCTCCACTCTCACGACCCTCAGAACATATCTTCATAGCTACCAGCCCAAAGAAAAAAAAACGCCGCACCACCACCGGGCGGGCTCGAAACTCCAACCTTTCGGTTAACAGCCCATCACGCTAGTCAATTGCGCCACGGAGACAGTCCTGCTCCACTCTCACCACCATCAGAACATATCTTCAAAGCTATCAGCCCAAAGGAATAAAAGCGCCGCACCACCCCTGGTGGGCTCTAACCTCCAACCTTTCGGTAAACAGCCGATCGCGCTAGCCAAATGCGCCACGGAGACAGTCGTACTCCACACTCACCACCATCAGAACATATCTTCAAAGCTATCAGCGCAAAGAAAAAAGCAACACACCACTCCCGGGAGGGCTCGAACCTCCAAACTTTCGGTTAACAGCCGATCGCGCTAGCTAATTGCGCCACGGAGACAGTCCTGCTCCACTCTCACAAACATCAGAACATATCTACAAAGCTATCAGCCCAAAGAAAAAAAACGCGCCGCACCACCACCGGGTGGGCTCGAAACTCGAACCTTTCGGTTAACAGCCGATCGCGCTAGCCAATTGCGCCACGGAGACAGTCCTCGTCACTCTCACCACCATCAGAACATATCTTAATTCTATCAGCCCAAATAAAAAAGCGCCTTACACCACCGGGTGGGCTCGAAAGTCCAACCTCTCGGTTAACAGCCGATCACGCTAGCCAATTGCGCCACGGAGGCAGTCGTGCTCCACTCCCACCACCATCAGAACATATCTTCAAAGCTATCAGCCCAAAGAAAAAAAAGCGCCGCACCACCACCGGGTGGGCTCAAAAGTCCAACCTTTCGGTTAGCAGCCGACCACGCTAGCCAATTGCGCCACGGAGACAGTCGTGCTCCACTCTCACCACCATCAGAACATATCTTCGAAGCTATCAGCGCAAAGAAAAAGCAACACACCACTCCCGGGAGGTCTCGAACCTCCAACCTTTCGGTTAACAGCCGATCGCGCTAGCTAATTGCGCAGCGGAGACAGTCCTACTCCACTCTCACCACCATCAGAACATATCTTCAAAGCTATCAGCCCAAAGAAAAAAACGCGCCGCACCACCACCGGGTGGGCTCGAAACTCGAACCTTTCGGTTAACAGCCGATCGCGCAAGCCAATTGCGCCACGGAGACAGTCCTGCTCCACTCTCACCACCATCAGAACATATCTTCAAAGCTATTAGCGCAAAGAAAAAAAGTGCCGCACAACCACCGGGTGGGCTCGAACCTCCAACCTTTCGGTTAACAGCCCATCGCGCTAGCCAATTGCGCCACAGAGACAGTCCTGCTCCACTCTCACGACCCTCAGAACATAGCTTCATAGCTATCAGCCCAAAGAAAAAAAAACGCCGCACCACCACCGGTGGGGTCGAACCTCCAATGTTTCGGTTAACAGCCGATCTCGCGCTAGCCGATTGCGCCACGGAGACAGTCCTGCTCCACTCTCACCACCATCAGAACATATCTTCAAAGCTATCAGCCCAAAGAAAAAAAAAGCGCCGCACCACCACCGAGTGGGCTTGAAAGTGCAACCTTTCGGTTAACAGCCGATCGCGCTAGCCAACTGCGCCATGGAGACAGTCGTGCTCCACTCTCACCACCATCAGGACATATCTTCAAAGCTATCAGCGCAAAAAAATTGCCCGCAGCTTCCCTCGGGGGAACACTGAGGAGGATGCGGACCATATAATTGGTTAACGGGGTGTTAAAGTGCGACTTACTTGGGTCGATGGCTAAATTTGTTAACGTGGTTGTGAAATGGGGTGTTAAATTGCGACTTACTTGGGTCGATGGCTAAATTGGTTAACGTGGTTGTAGAAGGGGGTGTTAAATGAGTGAACACGTACACACGTATGCGAAGAGGCGGCGCTGGTCGAAGGGACGTCGATCATTGTGTTTGTGGATTCGTTAGAATTCATTTCACCGCGACCTTGGACGTCGATGCGCCGTACAAACCAACCGACGAGCGGCAACTGAGCGAGCGAGCGCCGACCTTGAGTATATATACAGCACGACGGCGCATGCACTGTCAGCTGTTGAATGTTCTCGAAGCGCGACGCCACATGCGCGTCCACTGGAGAATCAGGAGAATTGTAGATGTCGAACGCGGTGTGTAGAGGAGGAAGGGTGCACAGATGGTGGAGGAGTGAAGCGCGCGCGGTGTGTAGAGGAGGAAGGGATGCACAGATGGTGGAAGAGTGGGCGACGGTGCGACGGAGCATGCGCGCGCGTCAGCTGTCGAATGTTCGAGAAGCGGTGCGGACGGCGCGGACGGCGCACTACAAGGCGCGAGTATAAGATGCTCCGCATCTAAAAAGCAACACACCACTCCCGGGAGGGCTCGAAACTCCAACCTTTCGTTAACAGCCGATCGCGCTAGCCAATTGCTCCACGGAGACAGTCCTGCTCCACTCTCACCACCATCAGAACATATCTTCAATGCTATCAGCCCAAAGAAAAAAAGCGCCGCACCACCACCGGGCGGGCTCGAAACTCCAAACTTTCGGTTAACAGCCGATCACGCTAGTCAATTGCGCCACGGAGACAGTCCTGCTCCACTCTCACCACCATCATAACATATCTTCAAAGCTATCAGCCCAAAGAAAAAAAAGCGCCGCACCACCACCACGTGGGCTCGAACCTCCAACCTTTCGGTTAACAGCCGATCGCGCTAGCCAATTGCGCCACGTAGACAGTCGTGCTCCACACTCACAACCATCAGAACATATCTTCAAAGCTATCAGCGCAAAAAAAAGCAACACACCACTCCCGGGAAGGCTCGAAATTCCAACCTTTCGGTTAACAGCCGATTCAGCTAGTCAATTGCGCCACGGAGACAGTCTTGCTCCACTCTCACCACCATCAGAACATATTGTTGCGGGTTCGCGGCTATGCAGCTATGCGGGCGGTGCGAAGAAGAAGACGACGACGTTTTTGGGCTGTTCGAAATACACAACGGCTGCCATCTTGACTGCTGGAGTACTTTTCTACTCTAAAGTAGTAAATACATTCGCAACATTTTGGTGGTGGCGCTGGGTACGACGCAAGACGGAACTTCGAAGCGGACGTGTTCTCGACTGCCCGACCATGGCAACAGAAACCAATTCTGCCGCTCCTGTTTCAGCCGCGACTCCGGCGCAGCCTGTACAGCCGGTCGTATTGACGCAACCGCGCGACCCTGGCAACTTCTGCGGCACCGACCATGTTGACGTTGACGACTGGATTCCGAAGTTCGAGCGGTTTGCAGCAGTGTACCGGTGGGACCCTACGATGATGCTCGCCAACGTTGGCTTCTATCTCTGCGGAACAGCTGGCGCGTGGTTCGAGGCTCATGAAGCGGACATAACCAGCTGGGATACTTGCAAACAGAAGCTTCGTGACCTGTTTGGTAAGGCCGTCGGACGCCAGCGGGCCGCTTCTAAAGAACTCTCTGGTCGGGCACAAACTACGACCGAATCATATGTCACCTACATCCTTGACGTTCTCGCCCTTTGCCATCGTGCCGACCCCAACATGTCCGAGGAAGACAAAGTAAGCCATTTACTTAAAGGCATTGCAGATGATGCTTTTAACATACTGGTTTCCAAAGACTGTTCCACCATTGATGACATCATCAAAGAGTGCCGCCGATTCGAAGAGCTGAAGAGTCGCCGGGTCGCCAAGAATTTCTTGCGACTTCCGAACACGGCCGCTACGTCATCTTGCGAGGACCTTCAGCCGCCATGCAGTCAACCACATAACAACGAAAGTGTGGTTCGCATCGTTCGTAGAGAAATCGAGGCCGCGTCTCCGTCTTTTCTGACCCGCCCATCTGATGATCGACCAACGATCTCGTTGATCCAACAGGTCGTGAGAGAGGAGCTGGCAAACGTTGGGCTGCAGCCTGTGTGTTCGTTGACGGAACCTCGGGTCAGTACCATAGCGCCTTCTCCTGCACCAGAAAGATTCCGCCGCTATCGTGATCCTGCTCAGTGGAGGACACAGGACGACAAGCCTATATGTTTTCATTGTCATGGTGTAGGACACATCTCCCGCTACTGTCGTTTCCGCACGTATCCACCTCGGTCGTTTCCTGGCTATCGACGTGACGACAACCACCGGCCCCTGCAGTACAGCGCTCGTGACGATGGACCGTACAATGGCACTCCTGCGACACCAGTCCGCCGGTCCAGCCGTTCGCCGTCCCCGCATGACCGTCGCTCCAGGTCACCTCAGCACCGCCGCTATTCGTCGCCCCACCCTAGTGGACGCCCTTCTTCGGAAAACTGAGCAATGCAGCTCCCGGAGGTGACGCTGCATTGGACTCCCGACCTGAAAACCCTCTGCTGACCTTGACTACGGACAAGAACCTGCTTGATGTAGAAGTGGATGGCCTTCCTGTTACTGCCCTTATTGACACCGGCGCACATATTTCAATTCTGAGCTCTGACCTCCGTGCACGATTAAACAAGGTCCTTACGCCGCCAGAGTCCCTATTTGTACGTGTCGCTAGTGGAGCGACCCCGGCTGTGCTCGGAATGTGCACCGCGCGTGTGAGATTCGCCGACCGCCAGACGTCCGTTCTATTCCATGTTCTCGCTCACTGTCCACATGACGTCATCCTTGGACTCGATTTTTTGTCCGACCACTCCGCTGTAATTGACTGCTCAGCCGGCGTCGTGCAACTTGACTTGCCTGCGGCCACCGAAGAGTCGAAGATGGTACAGAACAAGCTTTCGTGCGCTGAGTTTGTTCGCCTCCCACCCCAAGCCCTAACTTGTGTCACAGTTGAACCATATCCCAGTGTTCCGGATGGGGATTACGTGGTCTTTCCCTCTCCCGGTGTTTTATTGGCCCGCAACGTTTCCTCCCCGTACACCATATTAACTGTCACAGCGAACAAGACGTGCCTTCCTCTTCTGAACTTCGGACTCAGCCCTCAAATCCTACCACAAGGCATTGTTCTCGCCACTCTTTCACCGTCACACGAGTGCCAGATCTCATCAGTGTCACGTGAACTGGCCACAGTCGCCTCGCCGAACCTGCATAGCACCGACGCAGCCAAATCTACACGGCTCAACAATGTAACTAAGATGATTGCCTCAGACCTCTTGCCGTCTCAGGTCAAAGACCTCACTGATCTTCTCACGAGCTATTCGGACATATTTGACTTTGACGGTAGGCCCATAAGTCAAACATCGCAAGTCAAACATCGCATTAATACCGGTGATGCAGCTCCAATTCACAGGCGTCCCTATCGAGTGTCCCCATCAGAACGCCAAGTTATCCAACAGGAGGTGAATAAGATGCTCACAAAAGGCATCATAGAGCCCTCATCGAGTCCGTGGGCGTCCCCTGTAGTCTTAGTTAAAAAGAAGGACAATACCTGGCGTTTCTGCGTGGACTATCGGCATTTAAACAAGGTCACCAAAAGGGATGTCTACCCGCTTCCTCGTATTGATGATGCCCTGGACTGCCTTCATGGCGCAACCTATTTTTCTTCGATAGACTTACGCTCCGGTTACTGGCAGATCGCCGTGGACGACCTCGACCGGGAGAAGACCGCCTTTGTAACGCCTGACGGTCTCTACCAATTCAAGGTAATGCCGTTTGGCTTGTGCAATGCGCCGGCAACGTTCGAGCGGATGATGGACACGCTTTTGCGCAGCTTTAAATGGTCTATCTGCCTGTGTTATCTGGACGACGTGATTGTGTTTGCCCCAACCTTTAAGTCTCACCTCGAGCGCCTTTCCTCAATTCTTTCAGTATTTCGAGAGGCTGGGCTCCAACTTAATTCCTCGAAATGCCATTTTGGGCATCGCCAAGTTACTATTCTAGGGCATCTCGTTGACTCCTCCGGCATCCGCCCCGATCCCGACAAAGTCCGAGCTGTCCTGGATTTTCCTGTACCGACTTGTGTCAAGGACGTTCGAAGTTTTGTGGGCCTATGCTCATATTTCCGACGATTTGTCAGAAACTTCGCAGAGGTCGCACGCCCCCTCACTGATCTTTTGAAGAAAGATGTACCATTTGAGTGGGGTCCTGATCAAGGCACGGCCTTTTCCCAGCTCATAACACTTCTGACCACGCCACCGATTCTCGCCCACTTCGACCCGTCTGCTCCAACCGAGGTCCGCACTGATGCTAGTGGCTACGGTATTGGCGCGGTTTTAGCCCAGCGTCAATCCGGTCACGATCGAGTTCTTGCGTATGCCAGCCGGCTCCTTTCTCCTGCCGAACGCAATTACTCTATTACGGAACGCGAGTGCCTGGCGCTTGTATGGGCAGTTGGTAAATTCCGCCCCTATTTATATGGCCGGCCTTTCACAGTTACCACTGACCATCACGCTCTATGCTGGCTTTCAGCCCTCAAAGATCCAACGGGGCGCCTTGCTCGTTGGGCTCTGCGCCTCCAGGAATTCACATACACAGTGGTTTACAAGTCTGGCCGTTTACACCAAGACGCCGACTGCCTCTCTCGGTACCCCGTTGACGCTCCAGATCTAGTAACCGACGACGCGTCCATCTGTATTTCCTCGCTCTCTGCTTTCGGCAACATAGGATGTGAGCAACGGCGTGACGCGTCCCTACGCGAGCTAATCGACCGCCTGAACACAGGCTGTACAGACAATTCGCTTCGCATGTTTGTTGTCATAGACGGCATTTTATACCGCCGCAACATGCACCATGTGGGAAACGAACTACTACTCGTAATACCCACTCATTTGCACTCGACCGTACTTCAGCAACTACATGATGTACCAACGGCTGGCCACCTTGGTGTTGCCAGAACGTACGACCGTGTCCGCCGACGCTTTTTCTGGCGCGGCCTCTACCGTTCTGTACAACGTTATGTTAGGTCTTGTGAGTCGTGCCAACGCCGCAAAAGGCCAGCGGTACACCCCGCCGGGCTCCTTCAACCGATCGACGTACCTGCCGAGCCTTTCTATCGTGTCGGCCTCGACCTGCTGGGCCCTTTCCCTCTTTCTACCGACGGTAACAGGTGGGTCGCCGTCGCCATAGATTACTCGACCCGTTTCGCAATTACGAGACCTCTTCCAAGCAGCTGCGCTACAGATGTCGCCGACTTTTTGATTCAAGACGTCATCTTACATCATGGTGCTCCTCGTCAACTGGTCACCGATCGCGGTCGCTACTTTTTATCTAAGGTAATTGACGATCTACTTCGTTCTTGTGCAACCAAGCACAAGCTTACGACGGCCTACCATCCTCAAACAAACGGCCTCACAGAACGTCTGAATCGCACACTCACTGACATGCTCGCCATGTACGTGTCGACGGATCATCGTGACTGGGACATTGCGCTACCCTTTGTCACTTTCGCTTACAATAGCTCACGCCACGACACTGCTGGATATTCTCCCTTTTACCTTTTGTATGGAAGAGACCCGACATTGCCGTTCGACACGCTTGTACCCAACCCTACCGACCTGTCCACAGCATATGCTCGCCGCGCTATTAGCACCGCGGAGAAAGCCCGTCAGATTGCCCACCAGCGCCTTTCGGACTCGCAGCTCCGTCAGAAACGTAGCTATGACAGCCACCATCGGGACGTCCACTTTAGTCCAGGTGACCTCGTTCTTCTGTGGACTCCGTCGCGACATGTTGGTCTGGCTGAAAAGCTTCTACCCAAGTATTCCGGACCTTATCGTGTGCTACGGCAGGTAACTGATGTTACCTATGAAATAGCACCTCTAAACCCTTCGATACCTTCCACATCTTCCGACATCGTCCACGTCGCTCGCCTCAAGCCGTACATCTCGTCCAACACCTGCTAACAAGCGCCGGGTCGGCGCTTTTCGCCGCCGGAGGTCGATGTTGCGGGTTCGCGGCTATGCAGCTATGCGGGCGGTGCGAAGAAGAAGACGACGACGTTTTTGGGCTGTTCGAAATACACAACGGCTGCCATCTTGACTGCTGGAGTACTTTTCTACTCTAAAGTAGTAAATACATTCGCAACAATATCTTCAAAGCTATCAGCCCAAAGAAAAAAAAGCGCCGCACCACCACCGGGTGGGCTCGAACCTCCAGCCTTTCGGTTAACAGCCGATCGCGCTAGCCAAATGTGCCACAGAGAAAGTCTTGCTCCACTCACACCACCATCAGAACATATCTTCAAAGCTATCAGACCAAAGAAAAAAAAGCGCCGCACCACCACCGGGTGGGCTCGAACCTCCAACCTTTCGGTAAACAGCCGATCGCGCTAGCCAAATGCGCCACGGAGACAGTCGTGCTCCACTCTCACCACCATCAGAACAAATCATCAAAGCTATCAGCGCAAATAACAGAGCAACACACCACTCCCGGGAGGGCTCGAAACTCCAACCTTTGGGTTAACAGCCGATCACGCTAGGCAATTGCGCCACGGAGACAGTCCTGCTCCACACTCACCACCATCAGAACATATCTTCAAAGGTATCAGCCCAAAGAAAAAAAAGCGCCGCACCACCACCACGTGGGCTCGAACCTCCAACCTTTCGGTTAACAGCGGATCGCGCTAGCCAATTGCGCCACGGAGACAGTCGTGCTTCACACTCACAACCTTCAGAACATATCTTCAAAGCTATCAGCGCAAATAAAAAAGCAACACACCACTCCCGGGAGGGCTCGAAACTCCAACCTTTGGGTTATTAGCCGATCACGCTAGCCAATTGCGCCACGGAGACAGTCCTGCTCCACACTCACCACCATCAGAACATATCTTCAAAGCTATCAGCCCAAAGAAAAAAATGCGCCGCACCACCACCGGGTGGGCTCTAACCTCCAGCCTTTCGGTTAACAGCCGATCGCGCTAGCCAAATGTGCCACAGAGACAGTCTTGCTCCACTCACACCACCATCAGAACATATCTTCAAAGCTATCAGACCAAAGAAAAAAAAGCGCCGCACCACCACCGGGTGGGCTCGAACCTCCAACCTTTCGGTAAACAGCCGATCGCGCTAGCGAAATGCGCCATGGAAACAGTCGTGCTCCACTCTCACCACCATCAGAACAAATCTTCAAAGCTATCAGCGCAAATAAAAAAGCAACACACCACTCCCGGGAGGGCTCGAAACTCCAACCTTTGGGTTATTAGCCGATCACGCTAGCCAATTGCGCCACGGAGACAGTCCTGCTCCACACTCACCACCATCAGAACATTACTTCAAAGCTATCAGCCCCAAAAAAAGCACCGCACCACCACCGGGTGGGCTCGAACCTCCAAGTTTTTGGTTAACAGCCGATCGCGCTAGTCAATTGCGCCACGGAGAGAGTCCTACTCCACTCTCACCACCATCAGAACATATCTTCAAAGCTATCAGCCCGAAGAAAAAAAAGCGCCGCTCCACCACCGGGTGGGCTCGAAACTCCAACTTTTCGGTTAACAGCCGATCGCGCAAGCCAATTGCGCCAAGGAGACAGTCGTGCTCCACTCTCACTACCATCAGAACATATCTTCAAAACTATCAGCGCAAAGAAAAAAGCAACACACCACTCCCGGGAGGGCTCGAAACTCTAACCTATCGGTTAACAGCCGATCGCGCTATTCAATTGCGCCACGGAGACAGTCCTGATCCTCTCTCACCACCATCAAAACATTAGTTCAAAGCTATCAGCCCAAAGAAAAAAAAGCGCCGCACCACCACCGGGTGGGCTCGAAACTCCAACCTTTCGGTTAACAGCCGATCGCGCTAGCCAATTGCGCTATGGAGACAGTCGTGCTCCACTGTTACCACCATGAGAACATATCTTCAAAGTTATCAGCGCAAAGAAAAAAGCAACACACCACTCCCTGGAGGGCTCGAAACTCCCATCTTTCGGTTAACAGCCGATCGCGCTAGCATAATTCGCCACGGAGACAGTCCTGCTCCACTCTCACTACCATCAAAACATATCTTCAAAGCTATTAGCGCAAAGAAAAAAAAGTGCCGCACCACCACCGGGTGGGCTCGAACCTCAGACCTTTCGGTTAACAGCCCATCGCGCTAGCCAATTGCGCCACGGAGACAGTTCTGCTCCACTCTCACCATCCTCAGAACATATCTTCATAGCTATAAGCCCGAACAAAAAGCGCCGCATCACCACCGGGTGGGCTCGAACCTCCAATTTTTCGGTTAACAGCCGATCACGCTAGCCAATTGCGCCACGGAGACAGTCCTGCTCCACTCTCCCCACCATCAGAACATATCTTCAAAGCTATCAGCCCAAAGAAAAAAAAGCGCCGCACCACCACCGGGTGGGCTCGAAACTCCAACCTTTCGGTTAACAGCCGATTGCGCTAGCCAATTGCGCCATGGAGACAGTCGTGCTCCACTCTCACCACCATCAGAACATATCTTCAAAGCTATCAGCGCAAAGAAAAAAGCAACACACCACTCCCGGGAGGGCTCGAAACTCCAACCTTTCGGTTAACAGCCGATCGCGCTAGCCAATTGTGCCACGGAGACAGTCCTGCTAAACTCTCACCACCACAGAACATATCTTCAAAGCTATCAGCCCAAAGAAAAAAAAGCGCCGCACCACCACCGGGCGGGCTCGAAACTCCAACCTTCCGGTTAACAGACGATCACGCTAGTCAATTGCGCCCCGGAGACAGTCCTGTTCCACTCTCACCACCATCAAAACATTAGTTCAAAGCTATCAGCCCAAAGAAAAAAAAGCGCCGCACCACCACCGGGTGGGCTCGAAACTCCAACCTTTCGGTTAACAGCCGATCGCGCTAGCCAATTGCGCTATGGAGACAGTCGTGCTCCACTGTTACCACCATGAGAACATATCTTCAAAGTTATCAGCGCAAAGAAAAAAGCAACACACCACTCCCTGGGGGGCTCGAAACTCCCACCTTTCGGTTAACAGCCGATCGCGCTAGCATAATTCGCCACGGAGACAGTCCTGCTCCACTCTCACTACTATCAAAACATATCTTCAAAGCTATTAGCGCAAAGAGAAAAAAGTGCCGCACCACCACCGGGTGGGCTCGAACCTCAGACCTTTCGGTTAACAGCCCATCGCGCTAGCCAATTGCGCCACGGAGACAGTTCTGCTCCACTCTCACCATCCTCAGAACATATCTTCATAGCTATAAGCCCGAACAAAAAGCGCCGCATCACCACCGGGTGGGCTCGAACCTCCAATTTTTCGGTTAACAGCCGATCACGCTAGCCAATTGCGCCACGGAGACAGTCCTGCTCCACTCTCCCCACCATCAGAACATATCTTCAAAGCTATCAGCCCAAAGAAAAAAAAGCGCCGCACCACCACCGGGTGGGCTCGAAACTCCAACCTTTCGGTTAACAGCCAATTGCGCTAGCCAATTGCGCCATGGAGACAGTCGTGCTCCACTCTCACCACCATCAGAACATATCTTCAAAGCTATCAGCGCAAAGAAAAAAGCAACACACCACTCCCGGGAGGGCTCGAAACTCCAACCTTTCGGTTAACAGCCGATCGCGCTAGCCAATTGTGCCACGGAGACAGTCCTGCTAAACTCTCACCACCACAGAACATATCTTCAAAGCTATCAGCCCAAAGAAAAAAAAGCGCCGCACCACCACCGGGCGGGCTCGAAACTCCAACCTTCCGGTTAACAGACGATCACGCTAGTCAATTGCGCCCCGGAGACAGTCCTGTTCCACTCTCATCACCATCAGAACATATCTTCAAAGCTATCAACCTAAAAAAAAAAGTGCCGCACCACCACCAGGTGGGCTCGAACCTCCAAACTTTCGGTTAACAGCCGATCACGCTAGCCAATTGCGCCACGGAGACAGTCGTGCTCCACACTCACCACCATCAGAACATATCTTCAAAGCTATCAGTGCAAAGAAAAAAGCAACACTCCGCTCCCGGGAGGACTCGAAACTCCAACCTTTCGGTTAACAGCCAATTCAGCTAGTCAATTGCGCCACGGAGACAGTCTTGCTCCACTCTCACCACCATCAGAACATATCTTCAAAGCTATCTACCCAAAGAAAAAAAAGCGCCGCACCACCACCAGGTGGGCTCGAAACTCCAACCTTTCGGTTAACAGCCGATCGCGCTAGCCAATTGCGCTATGGAGAATGTCGTGCTCCACTCTCACCACCATGAGAACATATCTTCAAAGTTATCAGCGCAAAGAAAAAAGCAACCCACCACTCCCTGGAAGGCTCGAAACTCCAACCTTTCGGTTAACAGCCGATCGCGCTAGCATAATGCGCCACGGAGACAGTCCTGCTCCACTCTCACTACCATCAGAACATATCTTCAAAACTATTAGCGCAAAGAAAAAAAAGTGCCGCACCACCACGGGGTGGGCTCTAACCTACAACCTTTCGGTTAACAGCCGATCGCGCTAGCCAAATGCGCCATGGAGACAGTAGTGCTCCACTCTCACCACCATCAGAGCATATCTTCAAAGCTATCAGCGCAAAGACAAAAGCAACGCACCACTCCCTGGAGGGCTCGAAACTGCAACCTTTCGGTTAACAGCCGACCGCGCTAGCCAATTGCGCCACGGAGACAGTCCTGCTCCACTCTCACCACTATCAGAACATATCTTCAAAGCTATTAGTGCAAAGAAAAAAAAGTGCCGCACCACCACCGGGTGGGCTCGAACCTCATACTTTTCGGTTAACAGCCCATCGCGCTAGCCAAATGCGCCATGAAGACAGTCGTTCTCCACTCTCACCACCATCAGAACATATCTTCAAAGCTATCAGCGCAAAAAAAAGCAACACACCACTCCCTGGAGGGCTCGAAACTCCAACCTTTCGGTTAACAGCTGATCGCGCTAGCCAATTGCGCCATGGAGACAGTCCTGCTCCACTCTCACCCCATCAGAACATATCTTCAAAGCTATCAGCCCAAAGAAAAAAAAAGCGCCGCACCACCACCAGGTGGGCTCGAACCTCCAACCTTTCGGTTAACAGCCGATCGCGCTAGCCAATTGCGCCACGGAGACAGTCGCGCTCCACACTCACCACCATCAGAACATATCTTCAAAGCTATCAGCGCAAATAAAAAAGCGACAAACCACTCCCGGGAGGGCTCGAAACTCCAACCTTTCGGTTAACGGCCGATCGCGCTAGCCAATTGCGCCACGGAGACAGTCCTGCTCTACTCTCACCACCATCAGAACATATCTTCAAAGATATCAGCCCAAAGAAAAAAAACGCGCCGAACCACCACCGGGTGGGCTCGAAACTCGAACCTTTCCGTTAACAGCCGATCGCGCTAGCCAATTGCGCCACGGAGACAGTCTTGCTCTGCACTCACCACCATCAGAACATATCTTCAAAGCTATCAGCGCAAAAAAAAGCAACACACCACTCCCTGGAGGGCTCGAAACTCCAACCTTTCGGTTAACAGCTGATCGCGCTAGCCAATTGCGCCATGGAGACAGTCCTGCTCCACTCTCACCCCATCAGAACATATCTTCAAAGCTATCTGCCAAAAGAAAAAAAAGCGCCGCACCACCACCGGGTGGGTTCTAACCTCCAACCTTCCGGTTAACAGCCAATCGCGCTAGCCAAATGCGCCATGGAGACGGTCGTGCTCCACTCTCACCACCATCAGAACATATCTTCAAAGCTATCAGCGCAAAGAAAAAAGACACACACCACTCCCTGGAGGGCTCGAAACTCCAACCTTTCGGTTAACAGCCGATCGCGCTAGCCAATTGCTCCACGGAGACAGTCCTGGTCCACTCTCACCACCCTCAGAACATATCTTCATAGCTATCAATAGGCCCAAATAAAAAAAAAGCGCCGCACCATCACAGGGTGGGCTCGAACCTCCAAATTTTCGGTTAACAGCCGATCGCGCTAGCCAATTGCGCCACGGAGACAGTCGTGCTCCACTCTCACCACCATCAGAACATATCTTCAAAGCTATCAGCGCAAAGAAAAAGCAACACACCACTCCCGGGAGGGCTCGAAACTCCAACCTTTGGGTTAACAGCCGATCGCGCTAGCCAATTGTGCCACGGAGACAGTCCTGCTCCAGTCTCACCACCATCAGAACATATCTTCAAAGCTATCAGACCAAAGAAAAAAAGCGCCGCACCACCACCGGGCGGGCTCGAAACTCCAACCTTTTGGTTAACAGCCAATCACGCTAGTCAATTGCGCGACGGAGACAGTCCTGCTCCACTCTCACCACCATCAGAACTTATCTTCAAAGCTATCAGCCCAAAGAAAAAAAAGTGCCGCATTACCACCAGGTGGGCTCGAACCTCCAACCTTTCGGTTAACAGCCAATCGCGCTAGCCAATTGCGCCACGGAGACAGTCGTGCTCCACACTCACCACCATCAGAACATATCTTCAAAGCTATCAGCGCAAAGAAAAAAGCAACACACCACTCCCGGGCGGACTCGAAACTCCAACCTTTCGGTTAACGGCCGATTCAACTAGTCAATTGCGCCACGGAGACAGTCTTGCTCCACTCTCACAACCATCAGAACATATCTTCAAAGCTATCAGCCCAAAGAAAAAAAGCGCCGCACCACCACCGGGTTGGCTCGAACCTCCAGCCTTTCGGTTAACAGCCAATCGTGCTAGCCAAATGCGCCACGGAGACAGTCGTGCTCCACTCCCACCACCATCAGAACATATCTTCAAAGCTATCAGCGCAAAGAAAAAAGCAACACACCATTCCCGGGAGGGCTCGAACCTCCAATTTTTCGGTTAAAAGCCGATCACGCTAGCCAATTGCGCCACGGAGACAGCAGTGCTCCACATTCACCACCATCAGAACATATCTTCAAAAATATCAGCCCAAAGAAAAAAAAGCACCGCACCACCACCGGGTGGGCTCGAACCTCCAGCCTTTCGGTTAACAGCCGATCGCGCTAGCCAAATGCGCCACGGAGACAGTCGTGCTCCACTTTCACCACCATCGGAACATATCTTGAAAGCTATCAGCGCAAAGAAAAAAAAGTGCCGCACCTCCACCGGGTGGGCTCGAATCTCCAACCTTTCGGTTAACAGCTCATCGCGCTAGCCAATTGCGCCACGGAGACAGTCCTGCTCCACTCTCACCACCCTCAGAACATATCTTCATAGCTATCAGCGCAAAGAAAAGAGCAACACACCACTCCCGGGAGGGCTCTAAACTCCAACTTTTCGGTTAACAGCCGATCGCGCTAGCCAATTGCACCACGGAGACAGTCCTGCTCCACTCTCACCACCACAGAACATATCTTCAAAGCTATGAGCCCAAAGAAAAAAAAAAACGCCGCACCACCACCGGGCGGGCTCGAAACTCCAACCTTCCGATAACAGACGATCACGCTAGTCAATTGCGCCACGGAGACATTCCTGTTCCACTCTCACCACCATCAGAAAATATCTTCAAAGCTATCAACCCAAAGAAAAAAAGTGCCGCACCACCACCAGGTGGGCTTGAACCTCCAAACTTTCGGTTAACAGCCGATCGCGCTAGCCAATTGCGCCACGGAGACAGTCGTGCTCCACACTCACCACCATCAGAACATATCTTCAAAGCTATCAGCGCAAAGAAAAAAGCAACACACCGCTCCCGGGAGGGCTCGAAACTCCAACCTTTCGGTTAACAGCCAATTCAGCTAGTCAACTGCGCCACGGAAACAGTCTTGCTCCACTCTCACCACCATCAGAACATATCTTCAAAGCTATCTGCCCAAAGAAAAAAAGCGCCGCACCACCACCGGGTGGGCTCTAACTTCCAACCTTTGGGTTAACAGCCGATCGCGCTAGCCAATTGTGCCACGGAGACAGTCCTGCTCCAGTCTCACCACCATCAGAACATATCTTCAAAGCTATCAGACCAAAGAAAAAAAGCGCCGCACCACCACCGGGCGGGCTCGAAACTCCAACCTTTTGGTTAACAGCCAATCACGCTAGTCAATTGCGCGACGGAGACAGTCCTGCTCCACTCTCACCACCATCAGAACTTATCTTCAAAGCTATCAGCCCAAAGAAAAAAAAGTGCCGCATTACCACCAGGTGGGCTCGAACCTCCAACCTTTCGGTTAACAGCCGATCGCGCTAGCCAATTGCGCCACGGAGACAGTCGTGCTCCACACTCACCACCATCAGAACATATCTTCAAAGCTATCAGCGCAAAGAAAAAAGCAACACACCACTCCCGGGCGGACTCGAAACTCCAACCTTTCGGTTAACGGCCGATTCAACTAGTCAATTGCGCCACGGAGACAGTCTTGCTCCACTCTCACAACCATCAGAACATATCTTCAAAGCTATCAGCCCAAAGAAAAAAAGCGCCGCACCACCACCGGGTTGGCTCGAACCTCCAGCCTTTCGGTTAACAGCCAATCGTGCTAGCCAAATGCGCCACGGAGACAGTCGTGCTCCACTCCCACCACCATCAGAACATATCTTCAAAGCTATCAGCGCAAAGAAAAAAGCAACACACCATTCCCGGGAGGGCTCGAACCTCCAACTTTTCGGTTAAAAGCCGATCACGCTAGCCAATTGCGCCACGGAGACAGCAGTGCTCCACATTCACCACCATCAGAACATATCTTCAAAAATATCAGCCCAAAGAAAAAAAAGCACCGCACCACCACCGGGTGGGCTCGAACCTCCAGCCTTTCGGTTAACAGCCGATCGCGCTAGCCAAATGCGCCACGGAGACAGTCGTGCTCCACTTTCACCACCATCGGAACATATCTTGAAAGCTATCAGCGCAAAGAAAAAAAGTGCCGCACCTCCACCGGGTGGGCTCGAATCTCCAACCTTTCGGTTAACAGCTCATCGCGCTAGCCAATTGCGCCACGGAGACAGTCCTGCTCCACTTTCACCACCCTCAGAACATATCTTCATAGCTATCAGCGCAAAGAAAAGAGCAACACACCACTCCCGGGAGGGCTCGAAACTCCAACTTTTCGGTTAACAGCCGATCGCGCTAGCCAATTGCACCACGGAGACAGTCCTGCTCCACTCTCACCACCACAGAACATATCTTCAAAGCTATGAGCCCAAAGAAAAAAAAACGCCGCACCACCACCGGGCGGGCTCGAAACTCAAACCTTCCGATAACAGACGATCACGCTAGTCAATTGCGCCACGGAGACATTCCTGTTCCACTCTCACCACCATCAGAACATATCTTCAAAGCTATCAACCCAAAGAAAAAAAGTGCCGCACCACCACCAGGTGGGCTTGAACCTCCAAACTTTCGGTTAACAGCCGATCGCGCTAGCCAATTGCGCCACGGAGACAGTCGTGCTCCACACTCACCACCATCAGAACATATCTTCAAAGCTATCAGCGCAAAGAAAAAAGCAACACACCGCTCCCGGGAGGGCTCGAAACTCCAACCTTTCGGTTAACAGCCAATTCAGCTAGTCAACTGCGCCACGGGAACAGTCTTGCTCCACTCTCACCACCATCAGAACATATCTTCAAAGCTATCTGCCCAAAGAAAAAAAGCGCCGCACCACCACCGGGTGGGCTCTAACTTCCAACCTTTCGGTTAACAGCCGATCGCGCTAGCCAAATGCGCCATGGAGACAGTCGTGCTCCACTCTCACCACCATCAGAACATATCTTCAAAGCTATCAGCGCAAAGAAAAAAGACACACACCACTCCCTGGTGGGCTCGAAACTCCAACCTTTCGGTTAACAGCCGATCGCGCTAGCCAATTGCGCCACGGAGACAGTCGTGCTCCACTCTCACCACCATCAGAACATATCTTCAAAGCTATCAGCGCAAAGAAAAAAGCAACACACCACTCCCGGGAGGGCTCGAAACTCCAACCTTTCGGTTAACGGCCGATTCAGCTAGTCAATTGCGCCACGGAGACAGTCTTTCTCCACTCTCACAACCATCAGAACATATCTTCAAAGCTATCAGCCCGAAGAAATAAAAGCGCCGCACCACCACCGGGTGGGCTCGAACCTCCAACCTTTCGGTTAACGGCCGATCGCGCTAGCCAATTGCGCCACGGAGACAGTCCTGCTCTACTCTCACCACCATCAGAACATATCTTCAAAGATATCAGCCCAAAGAAAAAAAACGCGCCGAACCACCACCGGGTGGGCTCGAAACTCGAACCTTTCCGTTAACAGCCGATCGCGCTAGCCAATTGCGCCACGGAGGCAGTCCTGCTCCACTCTCACCACCATCGAAACATATCTTCAAAGCTATTAGCGCAAAGAAAAAAAAGTGCCGCACCTCCACCGGGTGGGCTCGAATCTCCAACCTTTCGGTTAACAGCCCATCGCGCTAGCCAATTGCGCCACGGAGACAGTCCTGCTCCACTCTCACCACCCTCAGAACATATCTTCATAGCTATCAGCGCAAAGAAAAAAGCAACACACCACTCCCGGAAGGGCTCGAAACTCCAACCTTTCGGTTAACAGCCAACCGCGCTAGCCAATTGCGCCACGGAGACAGTCCTTCTCCACTCTCACCACCATCAGAACATATCTTCAAAGCTATTAGTGCAAAGAAAAAAAGTGCCGCACCACCACCGGGTGGGCTCGAACCTCATACCTTTCGGTTAACAGCCCATCGCGCTAGCCAATTGCGCCACGGAGACAGTCCTGCTCCACTCTCACCACCCTCAGAACATATCTTGATAGCTATTAGCCCAAATAAAAAAAGCGCCGCACCACCACCGGGTGGGCTCGAACCTCCAATTTTTCGGTTAACAGCCGATCGCGCTAGCCAATTGCGCCACGGAGACAGTCCTGCTCCACTCTCACCACCATCAGAACATATCTTCAAAGCTATCAGCCCAAAGAAAAAAAAGCGCCGCACCACCACCGGGTGGGCTCGAAACTCCAACCTTTCGGTTAACAGCCGATCGCGCAAGCCAATTGCGCCACGGAGACAGTCGTGCTCCACTCTCACCGCCAGCAGAAGATATCTTCAAAGCTATCAGCGCAAAGATAAAAGCAACACACCACTCCCGGGAAGGCTCGAAACTCCAACCTTTCGGTTAACAGCCGATCGTGCTAGCCAATTGCGCCACGAAGACAGTCCTGCTCCACTCTCACCACCTTCAGAACATATATTCAAAGCTATCAGCCCAAAGACAAAATAGCGCCGCACCACCACCGGGCGGGCTCAAAACTTAAACCTTTCGGTTAACAGCCAATCACGCTAGTCAATTGCGCCACGGAGACAGTCCTATTCCACTCTCACCACCATCAGAACATATCTTCAAAGCTATCAGCCCAAAGAAAAAAAGCGCCGCACCACCAGGTGGGCTCGAACCTCCAACCTTTCGGTTAACAGTCGATCGCGCTAGCCAATTGCGCCACGGAGACAGTCGTGCTCCACACTCACCACCATCAGAACATATCTTCAAAGCTATCAGCGCAAAGAAAAAGCTACACACCACTCCCGAAAGGGCTTGAAACTCCAACCTTTCGGTTAACAGCCAATCGCGCTAGCCAATTGCGCCACGGAGACAGTCCTGCTCTACTCTCACCACCATCAGAACATATCTTCAAAGCTATCAGCCCAAAGAAAAAAAACGCGCCGCACAACCACCGGGTAGGCTCCAAACACGAACCTTTCGGTTAACAGCCGATCGCGCTAGCCAATTGCGCCATGGAGCCAGTCCTGCTCCACTCTCACCACCATCGGAACGTATCTTCAAAGCTGTTAGCGCAAAGAAAAAAAAGTGCCGCACCTCCACCGGGTGGGCTCGAATTTCCAACCTTTCGGTTAACAGCCCATCGCGCTAGCCAATTGCGCCACGGATACAGTCTTGCTCCACTCTCAGCACCCTCAGAACATATTTTCATAGCTATCAGCCCAAATAAAAAAAAGCGCCGCACCACCACCGGGTGGGCTCGAACCTCCAATGTTTCGGTTAACAGCCGATCGCGCTAGCCAATTGCGCCACGGAGACAGTCCTACTCCACTCTCACCACCATCAGAACATATCTTCAAAGCTATCAGCCCAAAGAAAAAAAGCGCCGCACCACCACCGGGCGGGCTCGAAACTCCAACCTTTCGGTTAACAGCCGATTGCGCTAGCTAATTGCGCCATGGAGACAGTTGTGCTCCACTCTCACCACCATCAGCACATATCTTCAAAGCTATCAGCCCAAAGAAAAAAGCAACACACCACTCCCGGGAGGGCTCGAAACTCCAACCTTTCGGTTAACAGCCGATTCAGCTAGTCAATTGCGCCACGGAGACAGTCTTGCTCCACTCTCACCACCATCAGAACATATCTTCAAAGCTATCTGCCCAAAGAAAAAAAATCTCCGCACCACCACCGGGTGGGCTCTAACCTCAACCTTTCGGTTAACAGCCGATCGCGCTAGCCAAATGCGCCATGGAGACAGTCGTGCTCCACTCTCACCACCATCAGAACATACCTTCAAAGCTATCAGCGCAAAGAAAAAAGCAACACACCACTTCCTGGAGGGCTCGAAACTCCAACCTTTCGGTTAACAGCCGACCGCGCTAGCCAATTGCGCCACGGAGGCAGTCCTGCTCCACTCTCACCACCATCAGAACATATCTTCAAAGCTATTAGTGCAAAGAAAAAAAGTGCCGCACCACCACCGGGTTGGCTCGAACCTCATACCTTTCGGTTAACAGCCCATCGCGCTAGCCAATTGCGCCACGGAGACAGTCCTGCTCCACTCTCACCACCCTCAGAACATATCTTGATAGCTATTAGCCCAAATAAAAAAAGCGCCGCACCACCACCGGGTGGGCTCGAACCTCCAATTTTTCGGTTAACAGCCGATCGCGCTAGCCAATTGCGCCACGGAGACAGTCCTGCTCCACTCTCACCACCATCAGAACATATCTTCAAAGCTATCAGCCCAAAGAAAAAAAAGCGCCGCACCACCACCGGGTGGGCTCGAAACTCCAACCTTTCGGTTAACAGCCGATCGCGCAAGCCAATTGCGCCACGGAGACAGTCGTGCTCCACTCTCACCGCCAGCAGAAGATATCTTCAAAGCTATCAGCGCAAAGATAAAAGCAACACACCACTCCCGGGAAGGCTCCAAACTCCAACCTTTCGGTTAACAGCCGATCGTGCTAGCCAATTGTGCCACGAAGACAGTCCTGCTCCACTCTCACCACCTTCAGAACATATATTCAAAGCTATCAGCCCAAAGACAAAAAAGCGCCGCACCACCACCGGGCGGGCTCAAAACTTAAACCTTTCGGTTAACAGCCAATCACGCTAGTCAATTGCGCCACGGAGACAGTCCTATTCCACTCTCACCACCATCAGAACATATCTTCAAAGCTATCAGCCCAAAGAAAAAAAAGCGCCGCACCACCAGGTGGGCTCGAACCTCCAACCTTTCGGTTAACAGTCGATCGCGCTAGCCAATTGCGCCACGGAGACAGTCGTGCTCCACACTCACCACCATCAGAACATATCTTCAAAGCTATCAGCGCAAAGAAAAAGCTACACACCACTCCCGAAAGGGCTCGAAACTCCAACCTTTCGGTTAACAGCCAATCGCGCTAGCCAATTGCGCCACGGAGACAGTCCTGCTCTACTCTCACCACCATCAGAACATATCTTCAAAGCTATCAGCCCAAAGAAAAAAAAACGCGCCGCACAACCACCGGGTAGGCTCCAAACACGAACCTTTCGGTTAACAGCCGATCGCGCTAGCCAATTGCGCCATGGAGCCAGTCCTGCTCCACTCTCACCACCATCGGAACGTATCTTCAAAGCTATTAGCGCAAAGAAAAAAAAGTGCCGCACCTCCACCGGGTGGGCTCGAATTTCCAACCTTTCGGTTAACAGCCCATCGCGCTAACCAATTGCGCCACGGATACAGTCTTGCTCCACTCTCAGCACCCTCAGAACATATTTTCATAGCTATCAGCCCAAATAAAAAAAAGCGCCGCACCACCACCGGGTGGGCTCGAACCTCCAATGTTTCGGTTAACAGCCGATCGCGCTAGCCAATTGCGCCACGGAGACAGTCCTACTCCACTCTCACCACCATCAGAACATATCTTCAAAGCTATCAGCCCAAAGAAAAAAAGCGCCGCACCACCACCGGGCGGGCTCGAAACTCCAACCTTTCGGTTAACAGCCGATTGCGCTAGCTAATTGCGCCATGGAGACAGTTGTGCTCCACTCTCACCACCATCAGAACATATCTTCAAAGCTATCAGCCCAAAGAAAAAAGCAACACACCACTCCCGGGAGGGCTCGAAACTCCAACCTTTCGGTTAACAGCCGATTCAGCTAGTCAATTGCGCCACGGAGACAGTCTTGCTCCACTCTCACCACCATCAGAACATATCTTCAAATCTATCAGCCCAAAGAAAAAAAGCGCCGCACCACCACCGGGTGGGCTCGAACCTCCAGCCTTTCGGTTAACAGCCGATCGCGCTAGCCAAATGCGCCACGGAGACAGTCGTGCTCCACTTTCACCACCATCAGAACATATCTTCAAAGCTATCAGCGCAAAGAAAAAAGCAACACACCACACCCGGGAGGCCTCGAAACTCTAACCTTTCGGTTAACAGCCGATCAGGCTAGCCAATTGTGCCACGGAGACAGTCCTGCTCCACTCTCACCATCATCAAAACATATCTTCAAATCTATCAGCCCAAAGAAAAAAAAGTGCCGCACCACCACCGGGTGGGCTCGAACTTTCAACCTTTCGGTTAACAGCTGATCACGCTAGCCAATCGCGCCATGGAGACAGTCCTACTCCACTCTCACCACCATCAGAACATATCTTCAAAGCTATCAGCCCAAAGAAACAAAGCGCCGCACCACCACAGGTTGGGCTCGAAACTCCAACCTTTCGGTTAACAGCCGATTGCGCTAGCCAATTGCGCCATGAAGACAGTCGTGCACCACTCTCACCACCATCAGAACATATCTTCAAAGCTATCAGCCCAAAGAAAAAAGCAGCACACCACTCCCGGTAGGGCTCGAAACTCCAACCTTTCGGTTAACAGCCGATCGCGCTTGCCAATTGCGCCATGGAGACAGTCTTGCTCCACTCTAACCACCATCTGAACATATCTTCAAAGCTGTCAGCCCAAAGAAAAAAAGCGCCGCACCACCACCAGGTGGGCTCGAACCTTCAGCTTTTCGGTTAACAGCCGATCGCGCTAGCCAAATGCGCCACAGAGACAGTCGTGCTCCACTCTCACCACCATCAGAACGTATATTCAAAACTATCGGCGCAAAGAAAAAAGCGACACACCACTCCCGGGAGGGCTCGAACCTCCAACTTTTCAGGTAAAAGCCGATCGCGCTAGCCAATTGCGCCACGGAGACAGTCGTGCTCCACTTTCACCACCATCAGAACATATCTTCAAAGCTATCAGCGCAAAGAAAAAAGCAACACACCACTCCCGGGAGGGCTCGAAACTCCAACCTTTCGGTTAACAGCCGATCACGCTAGTCAATTGCGCCACAGAGACAGTCCTGCTCCACTCTCACCACCATCAGAACATATCTTCAAAGCTATCTGCCCAAAGAAAAAAAAGCGCCGCACCACCACCGGGTGGGCTCTAACCTCCATCCTTTCGGTTAACAGCCGATCGCGCTAGCCAATTGCGCCACGGAGACAGTCGTGCTCCACACTCACCACCATCAGAAGATATCTTCAAAGCTATCAGCCCAAAGAAAAAAACGCGCCGCCCCACCACCGGGTGGGCTCGAAACTCGAACCTTTCGGTTAACAGCCGATCGCGCTAGCCAATTGCGCCACAGAGACAGTCCTGCTCCACTCTCACCACCATCAGAACATATCTTCAAATCTATCAGCCCAAAGAAAAAAAAGTGCCGCACCACCACCGGGTGGGCTCGAACTTTCAACCTTTCGGTTAACAGCTGATTACGCTAGCCAATTGCTCCACGGAGACAGTCCTGCTCCACTCTCACCACCCTCAGAACATATCTTCATAGCTATCAGCCCAATGAAAAAAAAGCGCCGCACCACCACCGGGTGGGCTCGAACCTCCAATGTATCCGTTAACAGTCGATCGCGCTAGCCAATCGCGCCATGGAGACAGTCCTACTCCACTCTCACCACCATCAGAACATATCTTCAAAGCTATCAGCCCAAAGAAAAAAAGCGCCACACCACCACAGGTTGGGCTCGAAACTCCAACCTTTCGGTTAACAGCCGATTGCGCTCGCCAATTGCGCCATGAAGACAGTCGTGCACCACTCTCACCACCATCAGAACATATCTTCAATGCTATCAGCCGAAAGAAAAAAGCAACACACCACTCCCGGGAGGGCTCGAAACTCCAACCTTTCGGTTAACAGCCAATCGCGCTTGCCAATTGCGCCACGGAGACAGTCTTGCGCCACTCTAACCACCATCAGAACATATCTTCAAAGCTGTCAGCCCAAAGAAAAAAAGCGCCGCACCACCACCGGGTGGGCTCGAACCTCCAGCTTTTCAGTTAACAGCCGATCGCGCTAGCCAAATGCGCCACAGAGACAGTTGTGCTCCACTCTCACCACCATCAGAACGTATCTTCAAAGCTATCGGCGCAAAGAAAAAAGCGACACACCACTCCCGGGAGGGCTCGAACCTCCAACTTTTCAGGTAAAAGCCGATCGCGCTAGCCAATTGCGCCACGGAGACAGTCCTGCTCCAGTCTCACCACCATCAGAACATATCTTCAAAGCTATCAGACCAAAGAAAAAAAAGCGCCGCACCACCACCGGGCGGGCTCGAAACTCCAACCTTTCGGTTAACAGCCAATCACGCTATTCAATTGCGCGACGGAGACAGTCCTGCTCCACTCTCACCACCATCAGAACTTATCTTTAAAGCTATCAGCCCAAAAAAAAGCGCCACACCACCACAAGGTGAGCTCGAACCTCCAAACTTTCGGTTAACAGCCGATCGCGCTAGCCAATTGCGCCACGGAGACAGTCGTGCTCCACACTCACCACCATCAGAACATATCTTCAAAGCTATCAGCCCAAAGAAAAAAACGCGCCGCACCACAACCGGGTGGGCTCGAAACTCGAACCTTTCGGTTAACAGCCGATCGCGCTAGCCAATTGCGCCACAGAGACAGTCCTGCTCCACTCTCACCACCATCAGAACATATCTTCAAATCTATCAGCCCAAAGAAAAAAAAAGTGCCGCACCACCACCGGGTGGGCTCGAACTTTCAACCTTTCGGTTAACAGCTGATCACGCTAGCCCATTGCTCCACGGAGACTGTCCTGCTCCACTCTCACCACCCTCAGAACATATCTTCATAGCTATCAGCCCAAAGAAAAAAAAGCGCCGCACCACCACCGGGTGGGCTCGAACCTCCAATGTTTCGGTTAACAGCCGATCGCGCTAGCCAATTGCGCCACGGAGACAGTCCTACTTTACTCTCACCACCATCAGAACATATCTTCAAAGCTATCAGCCCAAAGAAAAAAAGCGCCGCACCACCACCGGGCGGGCTCGAAACTCCAACCTTTCGGTTAACAGCCGATTGCGCTAGCTAATTGTGCCATGGAGACAGTCGTGCTCCACTCTCACCACCATCAGAACATATCTTCAAAGCTATCAGCCCAAAGAAAAAAGCAACACACCACTCCCGGGAGGGCTCGAAACACCAACCTTTCGGTTAACAGCCGATTCAGCTAGCCAAATGCGCCACAGAGACAGTCGTGCTCCACTCTCACCACCATCAGAACGTATCTTCAAAGCTATCGGCGCAAAGAAAAAAGCGACACACCACTCCCGGGAGGGCTCGAACCTCCAACTTTTCAGGTAAAAGCCGATCGCGCTAGCCAATTGCGCCACGGAGACAGTCGTGCTCCACTTTCACCACCATCAGAACATATCTTCAAAGCTATCAGCGCAAAGAAAAAAGCAACACACCACTCCCGGGAGGGCTCGAAACTCCAACCTTTCGGTTAACAGCCGATCACGCTAGTCAATTGCGCCACAGAGACAGTCCTGCTCCACTCTCACCACCATCAGAACATATCTTCAAAGCTATCTGCCCAAAGAAAAAAAAGTGCCGCACCACCACCGGGTGGGCTCTAACCTCCATCCTTTCGGTTAACAGCCGATCGCGCTAGCCAATTGCGCCACGGAGACAGTCGTGCTCCACTATCACCACCATCAGAACATATCTTCAAAGCTATCAGCGCAAAGAAAAAAGCAACACACCACTCCCGGGAGGGCTCGAAACTCCAACCTTTCAGTTAACAGCCGATCGCGCTAGCCAATTGCGCCACGGAGACAGTCCTGCTCCAGTCTCACCACCATCAGAACATATCTTCAAAGCTATCAGACCAAAGAAAAAAAAGCGCCGCACCACCACCGGGCGGGCTCGAAACTCCAACCTTTCGGTTAACAGCCAATCACGCTATTCAATTGCGCGACGGAGACAGTCCTGCTCCACTCTCACCACCATCAGAACTTATCTTTAAAGCTATCAGCCCAAAAAAAAGCGCCACACCACCACAAGGTGAGCTCGAACCTCCAACCTTTCGGTTAACAGCCGATCGCGCTAGCCAATTGCGCCACGGAGACAGTCGTGCTCCACACTCACCACCATCAGAACATATCTTCAAAGCTATCAGCCCAAAGAAAAAAACGCGCCGCACCACCACCGGGTGGGCTCGAAACTCGAACCTTTCGGTTAACAGCCGATCGCGCTAGCCAATTGCGCCACAGAGACAGTCCTGCTCCACTCTCACCACCATCAGAACATATCTTCAAATCTATCAGCCCAAAGAAAAAAAAAGTGCCGCACCACCACCGGGTGGGCTCGAACTTTCAACCTTTCGGTTAACAGCTGATCACGCTAGCCCATTGCTCCACGGAGACTGTCCTGCTCCACTCTCACCACCCTCAGAACATATCTTCATAGCTATCAGCCCAAAGAAAAAAAAGCGCCGCACCACCACCGGGTGGGCTCGAACATCCAATGTTTCGGTTAACAGCCGATCGCGCTAGCCAATTGCGCCACGGAGACAGTCCTACTCCACTCTCACCACCATCAGAACATATCTTCAAAGCTATCAGCCCAAAGAAAAAAAGCGCCGCACCACCACCGGGCGGGCTCGAAACTCAAACCTTTCGGTTAACAGCCGATTGCGCTAGCTAATTGTGCCATGGAGACAGTCGTGCTCCACTCTCACCACCATCAGAACATATCTTCAAAGCTATCAGCCCAAACAAAAAAGCAACACACCACTCCCGGGAGGGCTCGAAACAACAACCTTTCGGTTAACAGCCGATTCAGCTAGTCAATTGCGCCACGGAGACAGTCTTGCTTCACTCTCACCACCATCAGAACATATCTTCAAATCTATCAGCCCAAAGAAAAAAAAGCGCCGCACCACCACCGGGTGGGCTCGAACCTCCAGCCTTTCGATTAACAGCCGATCGCGCTAGCCAAATGCGCCACGGAGACAGTCGTGCTCCACTTTCACCACCATCAGAACATATCTTCAAAGCTATCAGCGCAAAGAAAGAAGCAACACACCACTCCCAGGAGGGCTCGAAACTCCAACCTTTCAGTTAGCAGCCGATCGCGCTAGCCAATTGCGCCACGGAGACAGTCCTGCTCCAGTCTCACCACCATCAGAACATATCTCCAAAGCTATCAGACCAAAGAAAAAAAAGCGCCGCACCACCACCGGGCGGGCTCGAAACTCCAACCTTTCGGTTAACAGCCAATCACGCTAGTCAATTGCGCGACGGAGACAGTCCTGCTCCACTCTCACCACCATCAGAACTTATCTTCAAAGCTATCAGCCCAAAGAAAAAAAAGCGCCACACCACCACCAGGTGGGCTCGAACCTCCAACCTTTCGGTTAACAGCCGATCGCGCTAGCCAATTGCGCCACGGAGACAGTCGTGCTCCACACTCACCACCATCAGAACATATCTTCAAAGCTATAAGCGCAAAGAAAAAAGCAACACACCACTCCCGGGAGGGCTCGAAACTCCAACCTTTCGGTTAACGGCCGATTCAGCTAGCCAATTGCGCCACGGAGACAGTCTTGCTCTACTCTCACAACCATCAGAACATATTTTCATAGCTATCAGCCCAAATAAAAAAAAGCGCCGCACCACCACCGGGTGGGCTCGAACCTTCAATGTTTTGGTTAACAGCCGATCGCGCTAGCCAATTTCGCCACGGAGACAGTCCTACTCCACTCTCACCACCATCAGAACATATCTTCAAAGCTATAAGCCCAAAGAAAAAAAGCGCCGCACCACCACCGGGCGGGCTCGAAACTCCAACATTTCGGTTAACAGCCGATTGCGCTATTCAATTGCGCGACGGAGACAGTCCTGCTCCACTCTCACCACCATCAGAACTTATCTTTAAAGCTATCAGCAAAAAAAAAAGCGCCACACCACCACAAGGTGAGCTCGAACCTCCAACCTTTCGGTTAACAGCCGATCGCGCTAGCCAATTGCGCCACGGAGACAGTCGTGCTCCACACTCACCACCATCAGAACATATCTTCAAAGCTATCAGCCCAAAGAAAAAAACGCGCCGCACCCCCACCGGGTGGGCTCGAAACTCGAACCTTTCGGTTAACAGCCGATCGCGCTAGCCAATTGCGCCACATAGACAGTCCTGCTCCACTCTCACCACCATCAGAACATATCTTCAAATCTATCAGCCCAAAGAAAAAAAAAGTGCCGCACCACTACCGGGTGGGCTCGAACTTTCAACCTTTCGGTTAACAGCTGATCACGCTAGCCCATTGCTCCACGGAGACTGTCCTGCTCCACTCTCACCACCCTCAGAACATATCTTCATAGCTATCAGCCCAAAGAAAAAAAAGTGCCGCACCACCACCGGGTGGGCTCGAACTTCCAATGTTTCGGTTAACAGCCGATCGCGCTAGCCAATTGCGCCACGGAGACAGTCCTACTCCACTCTCACCACCATCAGAACATATCTTCAAAGCTATCAGCCCAAAGAAAAAAAGCACCGCACCACCACCGGGCGGGCTCGAAACTCCAACCTTTCGGTTAACAGCCGATTGCGCTAGCTAATTGTGCCATGGAGACAGTCGTGCTCCACTCTCACCACCATCAGAACATATCTTCAAAGCTATCAGCGCAAAGAAAGAAGCAACACACCACTCCCTGGAGGGCTCGAAACTCCAACCTTTCAGTTAACAGCCGATCGCGCTAGCCAATTGCGCCACGGAGACAGTCCTGCTCCACTCTCACCACCATCAGAACTTATCTTCAAAGCTATCAGCCCAAAGAAAAAAAAGCGCCACACCACCACCAGGTGGGCTCGAACCTCCAACCTTTCGGTTAACAGCCGATCGCGCTAGCCAATTGCGCCACGGAGACAGTCGTGCTCCACACTCACCACCATCAGAACATATCTTCAAAGCTATAAGCGCAAAGAAAAAAGCAACACACCACTCCCGGGAGGGCTCGAAACTCCAACCTTTCGGTTAACGGCCGATTCAGCTAGCCAATTGCGCCACGGAGACAGTCTTGCTCTACTCTCACAACCATCAGAACATATTTTCATAGCTATCAGCCCAAATAAAAAAAAGCGCCGCACCACCACCGGGTGGGCTCGAACCTTCAATGTTTTGGTTAACAGCCGATCGCGCTAGCCAATTTCGCCACGGAGACAGTCCTACTCCACTCTCACCACCATCAGAACATATCTTCAAAGCTATAAGCCCAAAGAAAAAAAGCGCCGCACCACCACCGGGCGGGCTCGAAACTCCAACATTTCGGTTAACAGCCGATTGCGCTAGCTAATTGCGCCATGGAGACAGTCGTGCTCCACTCTCACCATCATCAGAACATATCTTCAAAGCTATCAGCCCAAAGAAAAAAGCAACACACCACTCCCGGGAGGGCTCGAAACTCCAAACTTTCGGTTAACAGCCGATCCAGCTAGTCAATTGCGCCACGGAGACAGTCTTGCTCCACTCTCACCACCATCAGAACATATCTTCAAATCTATCAGCCCAAAGAAAAAAAAGCGCCGCACCTCCACCGGATGGGCTTGAACCTCCAGCCTTTCGGTTAACAGCCGATCGCGCTAGCCAAATGCGCCACGGAGACAGTCGTGCTCCACTTTCACCACCATCAGAACATATCTTCAAAGCTATCAGCGCAAAGAAAAAAGCAACACACCACTCCCGGGAGGGCTCGAAACTCCAACCTTTCAGTTAACAGCCGATCGCGCTAGCCAATTGCGCCACCGAGACAGTCCTGCTCCCGTCTCACCACCATCAGAACATATCTTCAAAGCTATCAGACCAAAGAAAAAAAAGCGCCGCACCACCACCGGTCGGGCTCGAAACTCCAACCTTTCGGTTAACAGCCGATCGCGCTAGCCAATTGCGCCACAGAGACAGTCCTGCTCCACTATCACCACCATCAGAACTTATCTTCAAAGCTATCAGCGCAAAGAAAAAAGCAACACACCACTCCCGGGAGGGCTCGAAACTCCAACCTTTCAGTTAACAGCCGATCGCGCTAGCCAATTGCGCCACGGAGACAGTCCTGCTCCAGTCTCACCACCATCAGAACATATCTTCAAAGCTATCAGACCAAAGAAAAAAAAGCGCCGCACCACCACCGGGCGGGCTCGAAACTCCAACCTTTCGGTTAACAGCCAATCACGCTATTCAATTGCGCGACGGAGACAGTCCTGCTCCACTCTCACCACCATCAGAACTTATCTTTAAAGCTATCAGCCCAAAAAAAAAAGCGCCACACCACCACAAGGTGAGCTCGAACCTCCAACCTTTCGGTTAACAGCCGATCGCGCTAGCCAATTGCGCCACGGAGACAGTCGTGCTCCACACTCACCACCATCAGAACATATCTTCAAAGCTATCAGCCCAAAGAAAAAAACGCGCCGCACCACCACCGGGTGGGCTCGAAACTCGAACCTTTCGGTTAACAGCCGATCGCGCTAGCCAATTGCGCCACAGAGACAGTCCTGCTCCACTCTCACCACCATCAGAACATATCTTCAAATCTATCAGCCCAAAGAAAAAAAAAGTGCCGCACCACCACCGGGTGGGCTCGAACTTTCAACCTTTCGGTTAACAGCCGATCACGCTAGCCCATTGCTCCACGGAGACTGTCCTGCTCCGCTCTCACCACCCTCAGAACATATCTTCATAGCTATCAGCCCAAAGAAAAAAAGCGCCGCACCACCACCGGGTGGGCTCGAACCTCCAATGTTTCGGTTAACAGCCGATCGCGCTAGCCAATTGCGCCACGGAGACAGTCCTACTCCACTCTCACCACCATCAGAACATATCTTCAAAGCTATCAGCCCAAAGAAAAAAAGCACCGCACCACCACCGGGCGGGCTCGAAACTCCAACCTTTCGGTTAACAGCCGATTGCGCTAGCTAATTGTGCCATGGAGACAGTCGTGCTCCACTCTCACCACCATCAGAACATATCTTCAAAGCTATCAGCCCAAAGAAAAAAGCAACACACCACTCCCGGGAGGGCTCGAAACACCAACCTTTCGGTTAACAGCCGATTCAGCTAGTCAATTGCGCCACGGAGACAGTCTTGCTTCACTCTCACCACCATCAGAACATATCTTCAAATCTATCAGCCCAAAGAAAAAAAAGCGCCGCACCACCACCGGGTGGGCTCGAACCTCCAGCCTTTCGATTAACAGCCGATCGCGCTAGCCAATTGCGCCACGGAGACAGTCGTGCTCCACACTCACCACCATCAGAACATATCTTCAAAGCTATAAGCGCAAAGAAAAAAGCAACACACCACTCCCGGGAGGGCTCGAAACTCCAACCTTTCGGTTAACGGCCGATTCAGCTAGCCAATTGCGCCACGGAGACAGTCTTGCTCTACTCTCACAACCATCAGAACATATTTTCATAGCTATCAGCCCAAATAAAAAAAAGCGCCGCACCACCACCGGGTGGGCTCGAACCTTCAATGTTTTGGTTAACAGCCGATCACGCTAGTCAATTGCGCGACGGAGACAGTCCTGCTCCACTCTCACCACCATCAGAACTTATCTTCAAAGCTATCAGCCCAAAGAAAAAAAAGCGCCACACCACCACCAGGTGGGCTCGAACCTCCAACCTTTCGGTTAACAGCCGATCGCGCTAGCCAATTGCGCCACGGAGACAGTCGTGCTCCACACTCACCACCATCAGAACATATCTTCAAAGCTATAAGCGCAAAGAAAAAAGCAACACACCACTCCCGGGAGGGCTCGAAACTCCAACCTTTCGGTTAACGGCCGATTCAGCTAGCCAATTGCGCCACGGAGACAGTCTTGCTCTACTCTCACAACCATCAGAACATATTTTCATAGCTATCAGCCCAAATAAAAAAAAGCGCCGCACCACCACCGGGTGGGCTCGAACCTTCAATGTTTTGGTTAACAGCCGATCGCGCTAGCCAATTTCGCCACGGAGACAGTCCTACTCCACTCTCACCACCATCAGAACATATCTTCAAAGCTATAAGCCCAAAGAAAAAAAGCGCCGCACCACCACCGGGCGGGCTCGAAACTCCAACATTTCGGTTAACAGCCGATTGCGCTAGCTAATTGCGCCATGGAGACAGTCGTGCTCCACTCTCACCATCATCAGAACATATCTTCAAAGCTAT
This sequence comes from Rhipicephalus microplus, assembly GCF_043290135.1. Classification (NCBI taxonomy): domain Eukaryota; kingdom Metazoa; phylum Arthropoda; class Arachnida; order Ixodida; family Ixodidae; genus Rhipicephalus; species Rhipicephalus microplus. The sequence goes on from NC_134703.1 coordinate 177,090,420, forward strand.
CAGCCCAAAGAAAAAAGCAACACACCACTCCTGGGAGGGCTCGAAACTCCAAACTTTCGGTTAACAGCCGATTAAGCTAGTCAATTGCGCCACGGAGACAGTCTTGCTCCACTCTCACCACCATCAGAACATATCTTCAAATCTATCAGCCCAAAGAAAAAAAAGCGCCGCACCTCCACCGGGTGGGCTTGAACCTCCAGCCTTTCGGTTAACAGCCGATCGCGCTAGCCAAATGCGCCACGGAGACAGTCGTGCTCCACTTTCACCACCATCAGAACATATCTTCAAAGCTATCAGCGCAAAGAAAAAAGCGACACACCACTCCCGGGAGGGCTCGAACCTCCAACTTTACAGGTAAAAGCCGATCGCGCTAGCCAATTGTGCCACGGAGATAGTCGTGCTCCACTTTCACCACCATCAGAACATATCTTCAAAGCTATCAGCGCAAAGAAACAAGCAACACACCACTACCGGGAGGGCTCGAAACTCCAACCTTTCGGTTAACAGCCGATCACGCTAGTCAATTGCGCCACAGAGACAGTCCTGCTCCACTCTCACCACCATCAGAACATATCTTCAAAGCTATCTGCCCAAAGAAAGAAAAGCGCCGCACCACCACCGGGTGGGCTCTAACCTCCATCCTTTCGGTTAACAGCCGATCGCGCTAGCCAAATGCGCCATGAAGACAGTCGTGCTCCACTCTCACCACCATCAGAACATAACTTCAAAGCTACCAGCGCAAAGAAAAAAGCAACACACCACTCACTGGAGGGCTCGAAACTCCAACCTTTCGGTTAACAGCCGATCGCGCTAGCCAATTGCACCAAGGAAACAGCCCTGCTCCACTCTCACCACCCTCAGAACATATCTTCATAGCTATCAATGGGCACAAATAAAAAAAAGCGCCGCACCACCACCGGGTGGGCTCGAAACTCCAAACTTTCGGTTAACAGCTGATTGCGCTAGCCAATTGCGCCACGGAGACAGTCGTGCTCCACTATCACCACCATCAGAACATATCTTCAAAGCTATCAGCGCAAAGAAAAAAGCAACACACCACTCCCGGGAGGGCTCGAAACTCCAACCTTTCAGTTAACAGCCGATCGCGCTAGCCAATTGCGCCACAGAGACAGTCCTGCTCCACTCTCACCACCATCAGAACATATCTTCAAATCTATCAGCCCAAAGAAAAAAAAGTGCCGCACCACCACCGGGTGGGCTCAAACTTTCAGCCTTTCGGTTAACAGCTGATCGCGCTAGCCAATTGCTCCACGGAGACAGTCCTGCTCCACTCTCACCACCCTCAGAACATATCTTCATAGCTATCAGCCCAAAGAAAAAAAAGCGCCGCACCACCACCGGGCGGGCTCGAAACTCCAACCTTTCGGTTAACAGCCAATCACGCTAGTCAATTGCGCGACGGAGACAGTCCTGCTCCACTCTCACCACCATCAGAACTTATCTTCAAAGCTATCAGCCCAAAGAAAAAAAAGCGCCACACCACCACCAGGTGGGCTCGAACCTCCAACCTTTCGGTTAACAGCCGATCGCGCTAGCCAATTGCGCCACGGAGACAGTCGTGCTCCACACTCACCACCATCAGAACATATCTTCAAAGCTATAAGCGCAAAGAAAAAAGCAACACACCACTCCCGGGAGGGCTCGAAACTCCAACCTTTCGGTTAACGGCCGATTCAGCTAGTCAATTGCGCCACGGAGACAGTCTTGCTCTACTCTCACAACCATCAGAACATATTTTCATAGCTATCAGCCCAAATAAAAAAAAGCGCCGCACCACCACCGGGTGGGCTCGAACCTCCAATGTTTCGGTTAACAGCCGATCGCGCTAGCCAATTTCGCCACGGAGACAGTCCTACTCCACTCTCACCACCATCAGAACATATCTTCAAAGCTATAAGCCCAAAGAAAAAAAGCGCCGCACCACCACCGGGCGGGCTCGAAACTCCAACATTTCGGTTAACAGCCGATTGCGCTAGCTAATTGCGCCATGGAGACAGTCGTGCTCCACTCTCACCATCATCAGAACATATCTTCAAAGCTATCAGCCCAAAGAAAAAAGCAACACACCACTCCCGGGAGGGCTCGAAACTCCAAACTTTCGGTTAACAGCCGATTCAGCTAGTCAATTGCGCCACGGAGACAGTCTTGCTCCACTCGCACCACCATCAGAACATATCTTCAAATCTTTATTTATTCTTTATTCTTTATTCAGTGAGTACCCCGCTTTGCTCAAAAAGGCGTTACAGCAGGGGGGTTACAGACTGGAATAAAACAATTCTTCGTTTATACAGCACACTTGCTCGTCTTGCAGCTGGTTCCAATCTCTAATGGTCATCACAAAAAAGGAATTATAAAACATGGTCGTTCTTGCTCGATACTCTTTCACTTTGCGTCGGTGGTCATGTCGACTAGATATGTAGCTGGGTTCACTGAAATAGTTATGACGGTCAATCCCAGTCCGCCCATGAAAAACAGAAAAAAAAAACTTCAAACGCAGTTTTTTCCTGCGTAAAGAAAGCAATTCCCAACCCAATTCAGCTTTCATAGCACTACAGCTGTCTCTCCGCTCGTACCGCCCTAAAACAAACCGCGCAGCTCTGTTTTGTATTTTTTCAAGCTTATCAATCAAGTTCGCCTGCATCGGGTCCCACACAGGACATGCGTATTCCAAAATCGGTCTAATACATGTGAGATAGGCCGTATTTTTTAATGTTCGGGGTGCCAATCTTAGGTTCCTCTGAATGAAATTTAGAGCCCTTGCCGCTTTGCTAACAACGTGATCAACATTGGCATTCCATGAGCAATCATGCGACAAAACAACGCCAAGATATTTGCATGTTGGTTCGGTAATAACAATATGCGTATCTATGGTGTACGCCGTTACTATTGGTTTCTTTTTTTTGGAAACACGCATATGAACGCACTTTTTGGGGTTTAGCGTCATTTGCCACTTCTGGCACCACTGTACAATACAATCCAAATCGTTCTGCAAATAAGCACAGTCACCTTTGTTCTGAACCTGTCGATATAACACACAATCGTCGGCAAATAAACGCATGCGCGACGAAATACCCACAGAAATATCATTTACAAAAATAAGAAATAAGAGAGGCCCAAGGACAGAGCCTTGGGGCACACCTGATGTAACGTTAACATAGGATGAACACTTCCCATTTAAAAGAACGCATTGACGCCTGTTCAGCAAGTAATTGGTTATCCAGATGAACACATTTGGGTCGAAATTTAGAGTCTGTAATTTAGCCAGAAGAAGAGAGTGTGACACGGTGTCAAAGGCCTTTCGAAAATCTAAAAACACGCAATCTGTTTGTCCACCTTCATCAACGTTGGAAGCCAGCTCGTGAAAGAACTCTACAAGTTGCGTCGTACAAGAAAAACCTTTACGAAAACCGTGCTGCTCATTTATTAATACATTATTAGCAGTAAGATGGGTCAATATGTGCTTGGATAAAATGTGCTCGAAAATTTTGCATGCCACTGACGTCAATGAAATGGGTCTGTAATTTGTTACATCTTTTTTTGAGCCACCCTTATGAACCGGAACAACATGAGAAATTTTCCAATCTTCGGGTAGAGTTCCCGTTGAAAGGGATTTTGAATAAATTATATAGAGGTAAAGAGAAATTGGCAGTGCACATCGCTTTAGAATACGAGGAGAGATGCCATCAGGACCAACTGCTTTGGATTCATCTTGGTTTTCTAGAAGAGAACATATGCCACGGACACTCAGTTCTACCGGTGGCATCAGCGGAATCGTGGTTGGGTGTGGTTTTGAAGGAACGTCAAGCTTGGGCAAGAACACAGACTGGAAATATTTGTTTAAACAGGTAGCTTTTGCTTCCTCATCAACTACAACCATATTATTAAAGCTTAGTTCAGCCACTCCAACATGATCAGTCCCACACTCTTTGATATAATGCCAGAAACACTTTGAATTAGATTTCATTTTATTGCTGAGCCCTTCGAAATATTTCGTTTTTGCGCTTTCCACACATGATTTATACTGCTCCGTTAATGCTTGTAATTCTTTCACGTGGTCATTGCTTCCAGATTTATTTAATTTACCAAAAACCCGTTGCCTTTTCCGGATTAATCTCAAAATACCGGACGTCATCCATGGCTTCTTGCGTTTACGAAGCTCTCCGGCTTGTTTCGCAGGTATATACTTATCTACGAGTGCTAACAACTTGTCCTTAAAGCTAAGCCATAAATCATTCATACTGTAGTGTTCAGATAGGCATTCAAACACGGGCAAATAATCTTCTAGCTTTTCAACTATTCTTGTGTAGTCACCCCTACTGAACAGAAAAACCTTTCTTGCCGCACTATTTGAGGTGTTCTTACATTCTTTTTTGATTTCTGCAACAACAGCCATGTGGTCGCTGATTCCTGGAATAACATTGACATTATTCACCAAACTGGGTGAATTTGAGAACACAAGTTCAAGAAGGTTATTATTTCTAGTTGGGCAAGTAACAAACTGGGTAAGGCCGTAGTTGTCTATTATATTTTTCATTTCTATGTTTGTGCGGCAGCCCAAATCTATCAGCCCAAAGAAAAAAAAGCGCCGCACCTCCACCGGGTGGGCTTGAACCTCCAGCCTTTCGGTTAACAGCCGATCGCGCTAGCCAAATGCGCCACGGAGACAGTCGTGCTCCACTTTCACCACCATCAGAACATATCTTCAAAGCTATCAGCGCAAAGAAAAAAGCGACACACCACTCCCGGGAGGGCTCGAACCTCCAACTTTACAGGTAAAAGCCGATCGCGCTAGCCAATTGCGCCACGGAGACAGTCGTGCTCCACTATCACCACCATCAGAACATATCTTCAAAGCTATCAGCGCAAAGAAAAAAGCAACACACCACTCCCGGGAGGGCTCGAAACTCCAACCTTTCAGTTAACAGCCGATCGCGCTAGCCAATTGCACCAAGGAAACAGTCCTGCTCCACTCTCACCACCCTCAGAACATATCTTCATAGCTATCAATGGGCACAAATAAAAAAAAGCGCCGCACCACCACCGGGTGGGCTCGAAACTCCAAACTTTCGGTTAACAGCCGATTGCGCTAGCCAATTGCGCCACGGAGACAGTCGTGCTCCACTATCACCACCATCAGAACATATCTTCAAAGCTATCAGCGCAAAGAAAAAAGCAACACACCACTCCCGGGAGGGCTCGAAACTCCAACCTTTCAGTTAACAGCCGATCGCGCTAGCCAATTGCGCCACCGAGACAGTCCTGCTCCCGTCTCACCACCATCAGAACATATCTTCAAAGCTATCAGACCAAAGAAAAAAAAGCGCCGCACCACCACCGGGCGGGCTCGAAACTCCAACCTTTCGGTTAACAGCCGATCGCGCTAGCCAATTGCGCCACAGAGACAGTCCTGCTCCACTCTCACCACCATCAGAACATATCTTCAAATCTATCAGCCCAAAGAAAAAAAAGTGCCGCACCACCACCGGGTGGGCTCAAACTTTCAACCTTTCGGTTAACAGCTGATCGCGCTAGCCAATTGCTCCACGGAGACAGTCCTGCTCCACTCTCACCACCCTCGGAACATATCTTCATAGCTATCAGCCCAAAGAAAAAAAAGCGCCGCACCACCACCGGGTGGGCTCGAACCTCCAATGTATCCGTTAACAGCCGATCGCGCTAGCCAATCGCGCCATGGAGACAGTCCTACTCCACTCTCACCACCATCAGAACATATCTTCAAAGCTATCAGCCCAAAGAAAAAAAGCGCCGCACCACCACAGGTTGGGCTCGAAACTCCAACCTTTCGGTTAACAGCCGATTGCGCTAGCCAATTGCGCCATGAAGACAGTCGTGCACCATTTTCACCACCATCAGAACATATCTTCAAAGCTATCAGCCCAAAGAAAAAAGCAACACACCACTCCCGGGAGGGCTCGAAACTCCAACCTTTCGGTTAACAGCCGATCGCGCTTGCCAATTGCGCCACGGAGACAGTCTTGCTCCACTCTAACCACCATCAGAACATATCTTCAAAGCTGTCAGCCCAAAGAAAAAAAGCGCCGCACCACCACCGGGTGGGCTCGAACCTCCAGCTTTTCAGTTAACAGCCGATCGCGCTAGCCAAATGCGCCACAGAGACAGTCGTGCTCCACTCTCACCACCATCAGAACGTATCTTCAAAGCTATCGGCGCAAAGAAAAAAGCGACACACCACTCCCGGGAGGGCTCGAACCTCCAACGTTTCAGGTAAAAGCCGATCGCGCTAGCCAATTGCGCCACGGAGACAGTCGTGCTCCACTTTCACCACCATCAGAACATATCTTCAAAGCTATCAGCGCAAAGAAAAAAGCAACACACCACTCCCGGGAGGGCTCGAAACTCCAACCTTTCGGTTAACAGCCGATCACGCTAGTCAATTGCGCCACAGAGACAGTCCTGCTCCACTCTCACCACCATCAGAACATATCTTCAAAGCTATCTGCCCAAAGAAAAAAAAGCGCCGCACCACCACCGGGTGGGCTCTAACCTCCATCCTTTCGGTTAACAGCCGATCGCGCTAGCCAATCGCGCCACGGAGACAGTCGTCCTCGACTATCACTACCATCAGAACATATCTTCAAAGCTATCAGCGCAAAGAAAGAAGCAACACACCACTCCCGGGAGGGCTCGAAACTCCAACCTTTCAGTTAACAGCCGATCGCGCTAGCCAATTGCGCCACGGAGACAGTCCTGCTCCAGTCTCACCACCATCAGAACATATCTCCAAAGCTATCAGACCAAAGAAAAAAAAGCGCCGCACCACCACCGGGCGGGCTCAAAACTCCAACCTTTCGGTTAACAGCCAATCACGCTAGTCAATTGCGCGACGGAGACAGTCCTGCTCCACTCTCACGACCATCAGAACTTATCTTCAAAGCTATCAGCCCAAAGAAAAAAAAGCGCCACACCACCACCAGGTGGGCTCGAACCTCCAACCTTTCGGTTAACAGCCGATCGCGCAAGCCAATTGCGCCACGGAGACAGTCGTGCTCCACACTCACCACCATCAGAACATATCTTCAAAGCTATAAGCGCAAAGAAAAAAGCCACACACCACTCCCGGGAGGGCTCGAAACTCCAACCTTTCGGTTAACGGCCGATTCAGCTAGTCAATTGCGCCACGGAGACAGTCTTGCTCTACTCTCACAACCATCAGAACATATTTTCATAGCTATCAGCCCAAATAAAAAAAAGCGCCGTACCACCACCGGGTGGGCTCGAACCTCCAATGTTTCGGTTAACAGCCGATCGCGCTAGCCAATTTCGCCACGGAGACAGTCCTACTCCACTCTCACCACCATCAGAACATATCTTCAAAGCTATAAGCCCAAAGAAAAAAAGCGCCGCACCACCACCGGGCGGGCTCGAAACTCCAACATTTCGGTTAACAGCCGATTGCGCTAGCTAATTGCGCCATGGAGACAGTCGTGCTCCACTCTCACCATCATCAGAACATATCTTCAAAGCTATCAGCCCAAAGAAAAAAGCCACACACCACTCCCGGGAGGGCTCGAAACTCCAAACGTTCGGTTAACAGCCGATTCAGCTAGTCAATTGCGCCACGGAGACAGTCTTGCTCCACTCTCACCACCATCAGAACATATCTTCAAATCTATCAGCCCAAAGAAAAAAAAGCGCCGCACCTCCACCGGGTGGGCTTGAACCTCCAGCCTTTCGGTTAACAGCCGATCGCGCTAGCCAAATGCGCCACGGAGACAGTCGTGCTCCACTTTCACCACCATCAGAACATATCTTCAAAGCTATCAGCGCAAAGAAAAAAGCGACACACCACTCCCGGGAGGGCTCGAACCTCCAACTTTACAGGTAAAAGCCGATCGCGCTAGCCAATTGTGCCACGGAGATAGTCGTGCTACACTTTCACCACCATCAGAACATATCTTCAAAGCTATCAGCGCAAAGAAACAAGCAACACACCACTACCGGGAGGGCTCGAAACTCCAACCTTTCGGTTAACAGCCGATCACGCTAGTCAATTGCGCCACAGAGACAGTCCTGCTCCACTCTCACCACCATCAGAACATATCTTCAAAGCTATCTGCCCAAAGAAAGAAAAGCGCCGCACCATCACCTGGTGTGCTCTAACCTCCATCCTTTCGGTTAACAGCCGATCGCGCTAGCCAAATGCGCCATGAAGACAGTCGTGCTCCACTCTCACCACCATCAGAACATAACTTCAAAGCTATCAGCGCAAAGAAAAAAGCAACACACCACTCCCTGGAGGGCTCGAAACTCCAACCTTTCGGTTAACAGCCGATCGCGCTAGCCAATTGCAACAAGGAAACAGTCCTGCTCCACTCTCACCACCCTCAGAACATATCTTCATAGCTATGAATGGGCACAAATAAAAAAAAGCGCCGCACCACCACCGGGTGGGCTCGAAACTCCAAACTTTCGGTTAACAGCTGATTGCGCTAGCCAATTGCGCCACGGAGACAGTCGTGCTCCACTATCACCACCATCAGAACATATCTTCAAAGCTATCAGCGCAAAGAAAAAAGCAACACACCACTCCCGGGAGGGCTCGAAACTCCAACCTTTCAGTTAACAGCCGATCGCGCTAGCCAATTGCGCCACCGAGACAGTCCTGCTCCCGTCTCACCACCATCAGAACATATCTTCAAAGCTATCAGACCAAAGAAAAAAAAGCGCCGCACCACCACCGGGCGGGCTCGAAACTCCAACCTTTCGGTTAACAGCCGATCGCGCTAGCCAATTGCGCCACAGAGACAGTCCTGCTCCACTCTCACCACCATCAGAACATATCTTCAAATCTATCAGCCCAAAGAAAAAAAAGTGCCGCACCACCACCGGGTGGGCTCAAACTTTCAACCTTTCGGTTAACAGCTGATCGCGCTAGCCAATTGCTCCACGGAGACAGTCCTGCTCCACTCTCACCACCCTCAGAACATATCTTCATAGCTATCAGCCCAAAGAAAAAAAAGCGCCGCACCACCACCGGGCGGGCTCGAAACTCCAACCTTTCGGTTAACAGCCAATCACTCTAGTCAATTGCGCGACGGAGACAGTCCTGCTCCACTCTCACCACCATCAGAACTTATCTTCAAAGCTATCAGCCCAAAGAAAAAAAAGCGCCACACCACCACCAGGTGGGCTCGAACCTCCAACCTTTCGGTTAACAGCCGATCGCGCTAGCCAATTGCGCCACGGAGACAGTCGTGCTCCACACTCACCACCATCAGAACATATCTTCAAAGCTATAAGCGCAAAGAAAAAAGCAACACACCACTCCCGGGAGGGCTCGAAACTCCAACCTTTCGGTTAACGGCCGATTCAGCTAGTCAATTGCGCCACGGAGACAGTCTTGCTCTACTCTCACAACCATCAGAACATATTTTCATAGCTATCAGCCCAAATAAAAAAAAGCGCCGCACCACCACTGGGTGGGCTCGAACCTCCAATGTTTCGGTGAACAGCCGATCGCGCTAGCCAATTTCGCCACGGAGACAGTCCTACTCCACTCTCACCACCATCAGAACATATCTTCAAAGCTATAAGCCCAAAGAAAAAAAGCGCCGCACCACCACCGGGCGGGCTCGAAACTCCAACATTTCGGTTAACAGCCGATTGCGCTAGCTAATTGCGCCATGGAGACAGTCGTGCTCCACTCTCACCATCATCAGAACATATCTTCAAAGCTATCAGCCCAAAGAAAAAAGCAACACACCACTCCCGGGAGGGCTCGAAACTCCAAACTTTCGGTTAACAGCCGATTCAGCTAGTCAATTGCGCCACGGAGACAGTCTTGCTCCACTCTCACCACCATCAGAACATATATTCAAATCTATCAGCCCAAAGAAAAAAAAGCGCCGCACCTCCACCGGGTGGGCTTGAACCTCCAGCCTTTCGGTTAACAGCCGATCGCGCTAGCCAAATGCGCCACGGAGACAGTCCTGCTCCACTTTCACCACCATCAGAACATATCTTCAAAGCTATCAGCGCAAAGAAAAAAGCGACACACCACTCCCGGGAGGGCTCGAACCTCCAACTTTACAGGTAAAAGCCGATCGCGCTAGCCAATTGTGCCACGGAGATAGTCGTGCTCCACTTTCACCACCATCAGAACATATCTTCAAAGCTATCAGCGCAAAGAAACAAGCAACACACCACTACCGGGAGGGCTCGAAACTCCAACCTTTCGGTTAACAGCCGATCACGCTAGTCAATTGCGCCACAGAGACAGTCCTGCTCCACTCTCACCACCATCAGAACATATCTTCAAAGCTATCTGCCCAAAGAAAGAAAAGCGCCGCACCACCACCGGGTGGGCTCTAACCTCCATCCTTTCGGTTAACAGCCGATCGCGCTAGCCAAATGCGCCATGAAGACAGTCGTGCTCCACTCTCACCACCATCAGAACATAACTTCAAAGCTATCAGCGCAAAGAAAAAAGCAACACACCACTCCCTGGAGGGCTCGAAGCTCCAACCTTTCGGTTAACAGCCGATCGCGCTAGCCAATTGCACCAAGGAAACAGTCCTGCTCCACTCTCACCACCCTCAGAACATATCTTCATAGCTATCAATGGGCACAAATAAAAAAAAGCGCCGCACCACCACCGGGTGGGCTCGAAACTCCAAACTTTCGGTTAACAGCCGATTGCGCTAGCCAATTGTGCCACGGAGACAGTCGTGCTCCACTATCACCACCATCAGAACATATCTTCAAAGCTATCAGCGCAAAGAAAAAAGCAACACACCACTCCCGGGAGGGCTCGAAACTCCAACCTTTCAGTTAACAGTCGATTGCGCTAGCCAATTGCGCCACCGAGACAGTCCTGCTCCCGTCTCACCACCATCAGAACATATCTTCAAAGCTATCAGACCAAAGAAAAAAAAGCGCCGCACCACCACCAGGCGGGCTCGAAACTCCAACCTTTCGGTTAACAGCCGATCGCGCTAGCCAATTGCGCCACAGAGACAGTCCTGCTCCACTCTCACCACCATCAGAACATATCTTCAAATCTATCAGCCCAAAGAAAAAAAAGTGCCGCACCACCACCGGGTGGGCTCAAACTTTCAACCTTTCGGTTAACAGCTGATCGCGCTAGCCAATTGCTCCACGGAGACAGTCCTGCTCCACTCTCACCACCCTCAGAACATATCTTCATAGCTATCAGCCCAAAGAAAAAAAAGCGCCGCACCACCACCGGGCGGGCTCGAAACTCCAACCTTTCGGTTAACAGCCAATCACGCTAGTCAATTGCGCGACGGAGACAGTCCTGCTCCACTCTCACCACCATCAGAACTTATCTTCAAAGCTATCAGCCCAAAGAAAAAAAAGCGCCACACCACCACCAGGTGGGCTCGAACCTCCAACCTTTCGGTTAACAGCCGATCGCGCTAGCCAATTGCGCCACGGAGACAGTCGTGCTCCACACTCACCACCATCAGAACATATCTTCAAAGCTATAAGCGCAAAGAAAAAAGCAACACACCACTCCCGGGAGGGCTCGAAACTCCAACCTTTCGGTTAACGGCCGATTCAGCTAGTCAATTGCGCCACGGAGACAGTCTTGCTCTACTCTCACAACCATCAGAACATATTTTCATAGCTATCAGCCCAAATAAAAAAAAGCGCCGCACCACCACCGGGTGGGCTCGAACCTCCAATGTTTCGGTTAACAGCCGATCGCGCTAGCCAATTTCGCCACGGAGACAGTCCTACTCCACTCTCACCACCATCAGAACATATCTTCAAAGCTATAAGCGCAAAGAAAAAAAGCGCCGCACCACCACCGGGCGGGCTCGAAACTCCAACATTTCGGTTAACAGCCGATTGCGCTAGCTAATTGCGCCAAGGAGACAGTCGTGCTTCACTCTCACCATCATCAGAACATATCTTCAAAGCTATCAGCCCAAAGAAAAAAGCAACACACCACTCCCGGGAGGGCTCGAAACTCCAAACTTTCGGTTAACGGCCGATTCAGCTAGTCAATTGCGCCACGGAGACAGTCTTGCTCCACTCTCACCACCATCAGAACATATCTTCAAATCTATCAGCCCAAAGAAAAAAAAGCGCCGCACCTCCACCGGGTGGGCTTGAACCTCCAGCCTTTCGGTTAACAGCCGGTCGCGCTAGCCAAATGCGCCACGGAGACAGTCGTGCTCCACTTTCACCACCATCAGAACATATCTTCAAAGCTATCAGCGCAAAGAAAAAAGCGACACACCACTCCCGGGAGGGCTCGAACCTCCAACTTTACAGGTAAAAGCCGATCGCGCTAGCCAATTGTGCCACGGAGATAGTCGTGCTCCACTTTCACCACCATCAGAACATATCTTCAAAGCTATCAGCGCAAAGAAACAAGCAACACACCACTACCGGGAGGGCTCGAAACTCCAACCTTTCGGTTAACAGCCGATCACGCTAGTCAATTGCGCCACAGAGACAGTCCTGCTCCACTCTCACCACCATCAGAACATATCTTCAAAGCTATCTGCCCAAAGAAAGAAAAGCGCCGCACCACCACCGGGTGGGCTCTAACCTCCATCCTTTCGGTTAACAGCCGATCGCGCTAGCCAAATGCGCCATGAAGACAGTTGTGCTCCACTCTCACCACCATCAGAACATAACTTCAAAGCTATCAGCGCAAAGAAAAAAGCAACACACCACTCCCTGGAGGGCTCGAAACTCCAACCTTTCGGTTAACAGCCGATCGCGCTAGCCAATTGCACCAAGGAAACAGTCCTGCTCCACTCTCACCACCCTCAGAACATATCTTCATAGCTATCAATGGGCACAAATAAAAAAAAGCGCCGCACCACCACCGGGTGGGCTCGAAACTCCAAACTTTCGGTTAACAGCCGATTGCGCTAGCCAATTGCGCCACAGAGACAGTCGTGCTCCACTATCACCACCATCAGAACATATCTTCAAAGCTATCAGCGCAAAGAAAAAAGCAACACACCACTCCCGGGAGGGCTCGAAACTCCAACCTTTCAGTTAACAGCCGATCGCGCTAGCCAATTGCGCCACCGAGACAGTCCTGCTCCCGTCTCACCACCATCAGAACATATCTTCAAAGCTATCAGACCAAAGAAAAAAAAGCGCCGCACCACCACCGGGCGGGCTCGAAACTCCAACCTTTCGGTTAACAGCCGATCACGCTAGTCAATTGCGCCACAGAGACAGTCCTGCTCCACTCTCACCACCATCAGAACATATCTTCAAAGCTATCTGCCCAAAGAAAGAAAAGCGCCGCACCACCACCGGGTGGGCTCTAACCTCCATCCTTTCGGTTAACAGCCGATCGCGCTAGCCAAATGCGCCATGAAGACAGTTGTGCTCCACTCTCACCACCATCAGAACATAACTTCAAAGCTATCAGCGCAAAGAAAAAAGCAACACACCACTCCCTGGAGGGCTCGAAACTCCAACCTTTCGGTTAACAGCCGATCGCGCTAGCCAATTGCACCAAGGAAACAGTCCTGCTCCACTCTCACCACCCTCAGAACATATCTTCATAGCTATCAATGGGCACAAATAAAAAAAAGCGCCGCACCACCACCGGGTGGGCTCGAAACTCCAAACTTTCGGTTAACAGCCGATTGCGCTAGCCAATTGCGCCACAGAGACAGTCGTGCTCCACTATCACCACCATCAGAACATATCTTCAAAGCTATCAGCGCAAAGAAAAAAGCGCCGCACCACCACCGGGCGGGCTCGAAACTCCAACCTTTCGGTTAACAGCCAATCACGCTAGTCAATTGCGCGACGGAGACAGTCCTGCTCCACTCTCACCACCATCAGAACTTATCTTCAAAGCTATCAGCCCAAAGAAAAAAAAGCGCCACACCACCACCAGGTGGGCTCGAACCTCCAACCTTTCGGTTAACAGCCGATCGCGCTAGCCAATTGCGCCACGGAGACAGTCGTGCTCCACACTCACCACCATCAGAACATATCTTCAAAGCTATAAGCGCAAAGAAAAAAGCAACACACCACTCCCGGGAGGGCTCGAAACTCCAACCTTTCGGTTAACGGCCGATTCAGCTAGTCAATTGCGCCACGGAGACAGTCTTGCTCTACTCTCACAACCATCAGAACATATTTTCATAGCTATCAGCCCAAATAAAAAAAAGCGCCGCACCACCACCGGGTGGGCTCTAACCTCCATCCTTTCGGTTAACAGCCGATCGCGCTAGCCAAATGCGCCATGAAGACAGTCGTGCTCCACTCTCACCACCATCAGAACATAACTTCAAAGCTATCAGCGCAAAGAAAAAAGCAACACACCACTCCCTGGAGGGCTCGAAACTCCAACCTTTCGGTTAACAGCCGATCGCGCTAGCCAATTGCACCAAGGAAACAGTCCTGCTCCACTCTCACCACCCTCAGAACATATCTTCATAGCTATCAATGGGCACAAATAAAAAAAAGCGCCGCACCACCACCGGGTGGGCTCGAAACTCCAAACTTTCGGTTAACAGCCGATTGCGCTAGCCAATTGCGCCACGGAGACAGTCGTGCTCCACTATCACCACCATCAGAACATATCTTCAAAGCTATCAGCGCAAAGAAACAAGCAACACACCACTACCGGGAGGGCTCGAAACTCCAACCTTTCGGTTAACAGCCGATCACGCTAGTCAATTGCGCCACAGAGACAGTCCTGCTCCACTCTCACCACCATCAGAACATATCTTCAAAGCTATCTGCCCAAAGAAAGAAAAGCGCCGCACCACCACCGGGTGGGCTCTAACCTCCATCCTTTCGGTTAACAGCCGATCGCGCTAGCCAAATGCGCCATGAAGACAGTCGTGCTCCACTCTCACCACCATCAGAACATAACTTCAAAGCTATCAGCGCAAAGAAAAAAGCAACACACCACTCCCTGGAGGGCTCGAAGCTCCAACCTTTCGGTTAACAGCCGATCGCGCTAGCCAATTGCACCAAGGAAACAGTCCTGCTCCACTCTCACCACCCTCAGAACATATCTTCATAGCTATCAATGGGCACAAATAAAAAAAAGCGCCGCACCACCACCGGGTGGGCTCGAAACTCCAAACTTTCGGTTAACAGCCGATTGCGCTAGCCAATTGCGCCACGGAGACAGTCGTGCTCCACTATCACCACCATCAGAACATATCTTCAAAGCTATCAGCGCAAAGAAAAAAGCAACACACCACTCCCGGGAGGGCTCGAAACTCCAACCTTTCAGTTAACAGTCGATCGCGCTAGCCAATTGCGCCACCGAGACAGTCCTGCTCCCGTCTCACCACCATCAGAACATATCTTCAAAGCTATCAGACCAAAGAAAAAAAAGCGCCGCACCACCACCAGGCGGGCTCGAAACTCCAACCTTTCGGTTAACAGCCGATCGCGCTAGCCAATTGCGCCACAGAGACAGTCCTGCTCCACTCTCACCACCATCAGAACATATCTTCAAATCTATCAGCCCAAAGAAAAAAAAGTGCCGCACCACCACCGGGTGGGCTCAAACTTTCAACCTTTCGGTTAACAGCTGATCGCGCTAGCCAATTGCTCCACGGAGACAGTCCTGCTCCACTCTCACCACCCTCAGAACATATCTTCATAGCTATCAGCCCAAAGAAAAAAAAGCGCCGCACCACCACCGGGCGGGCTCGAAACTCCAACCTTTCGGTTAACAGCCAATCACGCTAGTCAATTGCGCGACGGAGACAGTCCTGCTCCACTCTCACCACCATCAGAACTTATCTTCAAAGCTATCAGCCCAAAGAAAAAAAAGCGCCACACCACCACCAGGTGGGCTCGAACCTCCAACCTTTCGGTTAACAGCCGATCGCGCTAGCCAATTGCGCCACGGAGACAGTCGTGCTCCACACTCACCACCATCAGAACATATCTTCAAAGCTATAAGCGCAAAGAAAAAAGCAACACACCACTCCCGGGAGGGCTCGAAACTCCAACCTTTCGGTTAACGGCCGATTCAGCTAGTCAATTGCGCCACGGAGACAGTCTTGCTCTACTCTCACAACCATCAGAACATATTTTCATAGCTATCAGCCCAAATAAAAAAAAGCGCCGCACCACCACCGGGTGGGCTCGAACCTCCAATGTTTCGGTTAACAGCCGATCGCGCTAGCCAATTTCGCCACGGAGACAGTCCTACTCCACTCTCACCACCATCAGAACATATCTTCAAAGCTATAAGCGCAAAGAAAAAAAGCGCCGCACCACCACCGGGCGGGCTCGAAACTCCAACATTTCGGTTAACAGCCGATTGCGCTAGCTAATTGCGCCATGGAGACAGTCGTGCTTCACTCTCACCATCATCAGAACATATCTTCAAAGCTATCAGCCCAAAGAAAAAAGCAACACACCACTCCCGGGAGGGCTCGAAACTCCAAACTTTCGGTTAACGGCCGATTCAGCTAGTCAATTGCGCCACGGAGACAGTCTTGCTCCACTCTCACCACCATCAGAACATATCTTCAAATCTATCAGCCCAAAGAAAAAAAAGCGCCGCACCTCCACCGGGTGGGCTTGAACCTCCAGCCTTTCGGTTAACAGCCGATCGCGCTAGCCAAATGCGCCACGGAGACAGTCGTGCTCCACTTTCACCACCATCAGAACATATCTTCAAAGCTATCAGCGCAAAGAAAAAAGCGACACACCACTCCCGGGAGGGCTCGAACCTCCAACTTTACAGGTAAAAGCCGATCGCGCTAGCCAATTGTGCCACGGAGATAGTCGTGCTCCACTTTCACCACCATCAGAACATATCTTCAAAGCTATCAGCGCAAAGAAACAAGCAACACACCACTACCGGGAGGGCTCGAAACTCCAACCTTTCGGTTAACAGCCGATCACGCTAGTCAATTGCGCCACAGAGACAGTCCTGCTCCACTCTCACCACCATCAGAACATATCTTCAAAGCTATCTGCCCAAAGAAAGAAAAGCGCCGCACCACCACCGGGTGGGCTCTAACCTCCATCCTTTCGGTTAACAGCCGATCGCGCTAGCCAAATGCGCCATGAAGACAGTTGTGCTCCACTCTCACCACCATCAGAACATAACTTCAAAGCTATCAGCGCAAAGAAAAAAGCAACACACCACTCCCTGGAGGGCTCGAAACTCCAACCTTTCGGTTAACAGCCGATCGCGCTAGCCAATTGCACCAAGGAAACAGTCCTGCTCCACTCTCACCACCCTCAGAACATATCTTCATAGCTATCAATGGGCACAAATAAAAAAAAGCGCCGCACCACCACCGGGTGGGCTCGAAACTCCAAACTTTCGGTTAACAGCCGATTGCGCTAGCCAATTGCGCCACAGAGACAGTCGTGCTCCACTATCACCACCATCAGAACATATCTTCAAAGCTATCAGCGCAAAGAAAAAAGCAACACACCACTCCCGGGAGGGCTCGAAACTCCAACCTTTCAGTTAACAGCCGATCGCGCTAGCCAATTGCGCCACCGAGACAGTCCTGCTCCCGTCTCACCACCATCAGAACATATCTTCAAAGCTATCAGACCAAAGAAAAAAAAGCGCCGCACCACCACCGGGCGGGCTCGAAACTCCAACCTTTCGGTTAACAGCCGATCACGCTAGTCAATTGCGCCACAGAGACAGTCCTGCTCCACTCTCACCACCATCAGAACATATCTTCAAAGCTATCTGCCCAAAGAAAGAAAAGCGCCGCACCACCACCGGGTGGGCTCTAACCTCCATCCTTTCGGTTAACAGCCGATCGCGCTAGCCAAATGCGCCATGAAGACAGTTGTGCTCCACTCTCACCACCATCAGAACATAACTTCAAAGCTATCAGCGCAAAGAAAAAAGCAACACACCACTCCCTGGAGGGCTCGAAACTCCAACCTTTCGGTTAACAGCCGATCGCGCTAGCCAATTGCACCAAGGAAACAGTCCTGCTCCACTCTCACCACCCTCAGAACATATCTTCATAGCTATCAATGGGCACAAATAAAAAAAAGCGCCGCACCACCACCGGGTGGGCTCGAAACTCCAAACTTTCGGTTAACAGCCGATTGCGCTAGCCAATTGCGCCACAGAGACAGTCGTGCTCCACTATCACCACCATCAGAACATATCTTCAAAGCTATCAGCGCAAAGAAAAAAGCGCCGCACCACCACCGGGCGGGCTCGAAACTCCAACCTTTCGGTTAACAGCCAATCACGCTAGTCAATTGCGCGACGGAGACAGTCCTGCTCCACTCTCACCACCATCAGAACTTATCTTCAAAGCTATCAGCCCAAAGAAAAAAAAGCGCCACACCACCACCAGGTGGGCTCGAACCTCCAACCTTTCGGTTAACAGCCGATCGCGCTAGCCAATTGCGCCACGGAGACAGTCGTGCTCCACACTCACCACCATCAGAACATATCTTCAAAGCTATAAGCGCAAAGAAAAAAGCAACACACCACTCCCGGGAGGGCTCGAAACTCCAACCTTTCGGTTAACGGCCGATTCAGCTAGTCAATTGCGCCACGGAGACAGTCTTGCTCTACTCTCACAACCATCAGAACATATTTTCATAGCTATCAGCCCAAATAAAAAAAAGCGCCGCACCACCACCGGGTGGGCTCTAACCTCCATCCTTTCGGTTAACAGCCGATCGCGCTAGCCAAATGCGCCATGAAGACAGTCGTGCTCCACTCTCACCACCATCAGAACATAACTTCAAAGCTATCAGCGCAAAGAAAAAAGCAACACACCACTCCCTGGAGGGCTCGAAACTCCAACCTTTCGGTTAACAGCCGATCGCGCTAGCCAATTGCACCAAGGAAACAGTCCTGCTCCACTCTCACCACCCTCAGAACATATCTTCATAGCTATCAATGGGCACAAATAAAAAAAAGCGCCGCACCACCACCGGGTGGGCTCGAAACTCCAAACTTTCGGTTAACAGCCGATTGCGCTAGCCAATTGCGCCACGGAGACAGTCGTGCTCCACTATCACCACCATCAGAACATATCTTCAAAGCTATCAGCGCAAAGAAAAAAGCAACACACCACTCCCGGGAGGGCTCGAAACTCCAACCTTTCAGTTAACAGCCGATCGCGCTAGCCAATTGCGCCACCGAGACAGTCCTGCTCCCGTCTCACCACCATCAGAACATATCTTCAAAGCTATCAGACCAAAGAAAAAAAAGCGCCGCACCACCACCGGGCGGGCTCGAAACTCCAACCTTTCGGTTAACAGCCGATCGCGCTAGCCAATTGCGCCACAGAGACAGTCCTGCTCCACTCTCACCACCATCAGAACATATCTTCAAATCTATCAGCCCAAAGAAAAAAAAGTGCCGCACCACCACCGGGTGGGCTCAAACTTTCAACCTTTCGGTTAACAGCTGATCGCGCTAGCCAATTGCTCCACGGAGACAGTCCTGCTCCACTCTCACCACCCTCAGAACATATCTTCATAGCTATCAGCCCAAAGAAAAAAAAGCGCCGCACCACCACCGGGCGGGTTCGAAACTCCAACCTTTCGGTTAACAGCCAATCACGCTAGTCAATTGCGCGACGGAGACAGTCCTGCTCCACTCTCACCACCATCAGAACTTATCTTCAAAGCTATCAGCCCAAAGAAAAAAAAGCGCCACACCACCACCACGTGGGCTCGAACCTCCAACCTTTCGGTTAACAGCCGATCGCGCTAGCCAATTGCGCCACGGAGACAGTCGTGCTCCACACTCACCACCATCAGAACATATCTTCAAAGCTATAAGCGCAAAGAAAAAAAGCAACACACCACTCCCGGGAGGGCTCGAAACTCCAACCTTTCGGTTAACGGCCGATTCAGCTAGTCAATTGCGCCACGGAGACAGTCTTGCTCTACTCTCACAACCATCAGAACATATTTTCATAGCTATCAGCCCAAATAAAAAAAAGCGCCGCACCACCACCGGGTGGGCTCGAACCTCCAATGTTTCGGTTAACAGCCGATCGCGCTAGCCAATTTCGCCACGGAGACAGTCCTACTCCACTCTCACCACCATCAGAACATATCTTCAAAGCTATCAGCCCAAAGAAAAAAGCAACACACCACTCCCGGGAGGGCTCGAAACTCCAAACTTTCGGTTAACAGCCGATTCAGCTAGTCAATTGCGCCACGGAGACAGTCTTGCTCCACTCTCACCACCATCAGAACATATCTTCAAATCTATCAGCCCAAAGAAAAAAAAGCGCCGCACCTCCACCGGGTGGGCTTGAACCTCCAGCCTTTCGGTTAACAGCCGATCGCGCTAGCCAAATGCGCCACGGAGACAGTCGTGCTCCACTTTCACCACCATCAGAACATATCTTCAAAGCTATCAGCGCAAAGAAAAAAGCGACACACCACTCCCGGGAGGGCTCGAACCTCCAACTTTACAGGTAAAAGCCGATCGCGCTAGCCAATTGTGCCACGGAGATAGTCGTGCTCCACTTTCACCACCATCAGAACATATCTTCAAAGCTATCAGCGCAAAGAAACAAGCAACACACCACTACCGGGAGGGCTCGAAACTCCAACCTTTCGGTTAACAGCCGATCACGCTAGTCAATTGCGCCACAGAGACAGTCCTGCTCCACTCTCACCACCATCAGAACATATCTTCAAAGCTATCTGCCCAAAGAAAGAAAAGCGCCGCACCACCACCGGGTGGGCTCTAACCTCCATCCTTTCGGTTAACAGCCGATCGCGCTAGCCAAATGCGCCATGAAGACAGTCGTGCTCCACTCTCACCACCATCAGAACATAACTTCAAAGCTATCAGCGCAAAGAAAAAAGCAACACACCACTCCCTGGAGGGCTCGAAGCTCCAACCTTTCGGTTAACAGCCGATCGCGCTAGCCAATTGCACCAAGGAAACAGTCCTGCTCCACTCTCACCACCCTCAGAACATATCTTCATAGCTATCAATGGGCACAAATAAAAAAAGCGCCGCACCACCACCGGGTGGGCTCGAAACTCCAAACTTTCGGTTAACAGCCGATTGCGCTAGCCAATTGCGCCACGGAGACAGTCGTGCTCCACTATCACCACCATCAGAACATATCTTCAAAGCTATCAGCGCAAAGAAAAAAGCAACACACCTTTCCCGGGAGGGCTCGAAACTCCAACCTTTCAGTTAACAGCCGATCGCGCTAGCCAATTGCGCCACCGAGACAGTCCTGCTCCCGTCTCACCACCATCAGAACATATCTTCAAAGCTATCAGACCAAAGAAAAAAAAGCGCCGCACCACCACCGGGCGGGCTCGAAACTCCAACCTTTCGGTTAACAGCCGATCGCGCTAGCCAATTGCGCCACAGAGACAGTCCTGCTCCACTCTCATCACCATCAGAACATATCTTCAAATCTATCAGCCCAAAGAAAAAAAAGTGCCGCACCACCACCGGGTGGGCTCAAACTTTCAACCTTTCGGTTAACAGCTGATCGCGCTAGCCAATTGCTCCACGGAGACAGTCCTGCTCCACTCTCACCACCCTCAGAACATATCTTCATAGCTATCAGCCCAAAGAAAAAAAAGCGCCGCACCACCACCGGGCGGGCTCGAAACTCCAACCTTTCGGTTAACAGCCAATCACGCTAGTCAATTGCGCGACGGAGACAGTCCTGCTCCACTCTCACCACCATCAGAACTTATCTTCAAAGCTATCAGCCCAAAGAAAAAAAAGCGCCACACCACCACCAGGTGGGCTCGAACCTCCAACCTTTCGGTTAACAGCCGATCGCGCTAGCCAATTGCGCCACGGAGACAGTCGTGCTCCACACTCACCACCATCAGAACATATCTCCAAAGCTATAAGCGCAAAGAAAAAAGCAACACACCACTCCCGGGAGGGCTCGAAACTCCAACCTTTCGGTTAACGGCCGATTCAGCTAGTCAATTGCGCCACGGAGACAGTCTTGCTCTACTCTCACAACCATCAGAACATATTTTCATAGCTATCAGCCCAAATAAAAAAAGCGCCGCACCACCACCGGGTGGGCTCGAACCTCCAATGTTTCGGTTAACAGCCGATCGCGCTAGCCAATTTCGCCACGGAGACAGTCCTACTCCACTCTCACCACCATCAGAACATATCTTCAAAGCTATAAGCCCAAAGAAAAAAAGCGCCGCACCACCACCGGGCGGGCTCGAAACTCCAACATTTCGGTTAACAGCCGATTGCGCTAGCTAATTGCGCCATGGAGACAGTCGTGCTCCACTCTCACCATCATCAGAACATATCTTCAAAGCTATCAGCCCAAAGAAAAAAGCAACACACCACTCCCGGGAGGGCTCGAAACTCCAAACTTTCGGTTAACAGCCGATTCAGCTAGTCAATTGCGCCACGGAGACAGTCTTGCTCCACTCTCACCACCATCAGAACATATCTTCAAATCTATCAGCCCAAAGAAAAAAAAGCGCCGCACCTCCACCGGGTGGGCTTGAACCTCCAGCCTTTCGGTTAACAGCCGATCGCGCTAGCCAAATGCGCCACGAAGACAGTCGTGCTCCACTTTCACCACCATCAGAACATATCTTCAAAGCTATCAGCGCAAAGAAAAAAGCGACACACCACTCCCGGGAGGGCTCGAACCTCCAACTTTACAGGTAAAAGCCGATCGCGCTAGCCAATTGTGCCACGGAGATAGTCGTGCTCCACTTTCACCACCATCAGAACATATCTTCAAAGCTATCAGCGCGAAGAAACAAGCAACACACCACTACCGGGAGGGCTCGAAACTCCAACCTTTCGGTTAACAGCCGATCACGCTAGTCAATTGCGCCACAGAGACAGTCCTGCTCCACTCTCACCACCATCAGAACATATCTTCAAAGCTATCTGCCCAAAGAAAGAAAAGCGCCGCACCACCACCGGGTGGGCTCTAACCTCCATCCTTTCGGTTAACAGCCGATCGCGCTAGCCAAATGCGCCATGAAGACAGTCGTGCTCCACTCTCACCACCATCAGAACATAACTTCAAAGCTATCAGCGCAAAGAAAAAAGCAACACACCACTCCCTGGAGGGCTCGAAGCTCCAACCTTTCGGTTAACAGCCGATCGCGCTAGCCAATTGCACCAAGGAAACAGTCCTGCTCCACTCTCACCACCCTCAGAACATATCTTCATAGCTATCAATGGGCACAAATAAAAAAAGCGCCGCACCACCACCGGGTGGGCTCGAAACTCCAAACTTTCGGTTAACAGCCGATTGCGCTAGCCAATTGCGCCACGGAGACAGTCGTGCTCCACTATCACCACCATCAGAACATATCTTCAAAGCTATCAGCGCAAAGAAAAAAGCAACACACCTTTCCCGGGAGGGCTCGAAACTCCAACCTTTCAGTTAACAGCCGATCGCGCTAGCCAATTGCGCCACCGAGACAGTCCTGCTCCCGTCTCACCACCATCAGAACATATCTTCAAAGCTATCAGACCAAAGAAAAAAAAGCGCCGCACCACCACCGGGCGGGCTCGAAACTCCAACCTTTCGGTTAACAGCCGATCGCGCTAGCCAATTGTGCCACAGAGACAGCCCTGCTCCACTCTCACCACCATCAGAACATATCTTCAAATCTATCAGCCCAAAGAAAAAAAAGTGCCGCACCACCACCGGGTGGGCTCAAACTTTCAACCTTTCGGTTAACAGCTGATCGCGCTAGCCAATTGCTCCACGGAGACAGTCCTGCTCCACTCTCACCACCCTCAGAACATATCTTCATAGCTATCAGCCCAAAGAAAAAAAAGCGCCGCACCACCACCGGGCGGGCTCGAAACTCCAACCTTTCGGTTAACAGCCAATCACGCTAGTCAATTGCGCGACGGAGACAGTCCTGCTCCACTCTCACCACCATCAGAACTTATCTTCAAAGCTATCAGCCCAAAGAAAAAAAAGCGCCACACCACAACCAGGTGGGCTCGAACCTCCAACCTTTCGGTTAACAGCCGATCGCGCTAGCCAAATGCGCCACGAAGACAGTCGTGCTCCACACTCACCACCATCAGAACATATCTTCAAAGCTATAAGCGCAAAGAAAAAAGCAACACACCACTCCCGGGAGGGCTCGAAACTCCAACCTTTCGGTTAACGGCCGATTCAGCTAGTCAATTGCGCCACGGAGACAGTCCTGCTCCACTCTCACCACCATCAGAACATATCTTCAAAGCTATAAGCCCAAAGAAAAAAAGCGCCGCACCACCACCGGGCGGGCTCGAAACTCCAACATTTCGGTTAACAGCCGATTGCGCTAGCTAATTGCGCCATGGAGACAGTCGTGCTCCACTCTCACCATCATCAGAACATATCTTCAAAGCTATCAGCCCAAAGAAAAAAGCAACACACCACTCCCGGGAGGGCTCGAAACTCCAAACTTTCGGTTAACAGCCGATTCAGCTAGTCAATTGCGCCACGGAGACAGTCTTGCTCCACTCTCACCACCATCAGAACATATCTTCAAATCTACCAGCCCAAAGAAAAAAAGCGCCGCACCTCCACCGGGTGGGCTTGAACCTCCAGCCTTTCGGTTAACAGCCGATCGCGCTAGCCAAATGCGCCATGGAGACAGTCGTGCTCCACTTTCACCACCATCAGAACATATCGTCAAAGCTATCAGCGCAAAGAAAAAAGCGACACACCACTCCCGGGAGGGCTCGAACCTCCAACTTTACAGGTAAAAGGCGATCGCGCTAGCCAATTGTGCCACGGAGATAGTCGTGCTCCACTTTCACCACCATCAGAACATATCTTCAAAGCTATCAGCGCAAAGAAACAAGCAACACACCACTACCGGGAGGGCTCGAAACTCCAACCTTTCGGTTAACAGCCGATCACGCTAGTCAATTGCGCCACAGAGACAGTCCTGCTCCACTCTCACCACCATCAGAACATATCTTCAAAGCTATCTGCCCAAAGAAAGAAAAGCGCCGCACCACCACCGGGTGGGCTCTAACCTCCATCCTTTCGGTTAACAGCCGATCGCGCTAGCCAAATGCGCCATGAAGACAGTCGTGCTCCACTCTCACCACCATCAGAACATAACTTCAAAGCTATCAGCGCAAAGAAAAAAGCAACACACCACTCCCTGGAGGGCTCGAAACTCCAACCTTTCGGTTAACAGCCGATCGCGCTAGCCAATTGCACCAAGGAAACAGTCCTGCTCCACTCTCACCACCCTCAGAACATATCTTCATAGCTATCAATGGGCACAAATAAAAAAAAGCGCCGCACCACCACCGGGTGGGCTCGAAACTCCAAACTTTCGGTTAACAGCCGATTGCGCTAGCCAATTGCGCCACGGAGACAGTCGTGCTCCACTATCACCACCATCAGAACATATCTTCAAAGCTATCAGCGCAAAGAAAAAAGCAACACACCACTCCCGGGAGGGCTCGAAACTCCAACCTTTCAGTTAACAGCCGATCGCGCTAGCCAATTGCGCCACCGAGACAGTCCTGCTCCCGTCTCACCACCATCAGAACATATCTTCAAAGCTATCAGACCAAAGAAAAAAAAGCGCCGCACCACCACCGGGCGGGCTCGAAACTCCAACCTTTCGGTTAACAGCCGATCGCGCTAGCCAATTGCGCCACAGAGACAGTCCTGCTCCACTCTCACCACCATCAGAACATATCTTCAAATCTATCAGCCCAAAGAAAAAAAAGTGCCGCACCACCACCGGGTGGGCTCAAACTTTCAACCTTTCGGTTAACAGCTGATCGCGCTAGCCAATTGCTCCACGGAGACAGTCCTGCTCCACTCTCACCACCCTCAGAACATATCTTCATAGCTATCAGCCCAAAGAAAAAAAGCGCCGCACCACCACCGGGTGGGCTCGAACCTCCAATGTATCCATTAACAGCCGATCGCGCTAGCCAATTGCGCCATGGAGACAGTCCTACTCCACTTTCACCACCATCAGAACATATCTTCAAAGCTATCAGCCCAAAGAAAAAAAGCACCGCACCACCACCGGGTGGGCTCGAAACTCCAAACTTTCGGTTAACAGCCGATTGCGCTAGCCAATTGCGCCACGGAGACAGTCGTGCTCCACTATCACCACCATCAGAACATATCTTCAAAGCTATCAGCGCAAAGAAAAAAGCAACACACCACTCCCGGGAGGGCTCGAAACTCCAACCTTTCGGTTAACAGCCGATCGCGCTTGCCAATTGCGCCACGGAGACAGTCTTGCTCCACTCTAACCACCATCAGAACATATCTTCAAAGCTGTCAGCCCCAAAAAAAAAGCGCCGCACCACCACCGGGTGGGCTCGAACCTCCAGCTTTTCGGTTAACAACCGATCGCGCTAGCCAAATGCGCCACAGAGACAGTCGTGCTCCACTCTCACCACCATCAGAACGTATCTTCAAAGCTATCGGCGCAAAGAAAAAAGCGACACACCACTCCCGGGAGGGCTCGAACCTCCAACTTTACAGGTAAAAGCCGATCGCGCTAGCCAATTGTGCCACGGAGATAGTCGTGCTCCACTTTCACCACCATCAGAACATATCTTCAAAGCTATCAGCGCAAAGAAACAAGCAACACACCACTACCGGGAGGGCTCGAAACTCCAACCTTTCGGTTAACAGCCGATCACGCTAGTCAATTGCGCCACAGAGACAGTCCTGCTCCACTCTCACCACCATCAGAACATATCTTCAAAGCTATCTGCCCAAAGAAAGAAAAGCGCCGCACCACCACCGGGTGGGCTCTAACCTCCATCCTTTCGGTTAACAGCCGATCGCGCTAGCCAAATGCGCCATGGAGACAGTCGTGCTCCACTCTCACCACCATCAGAACATAACTTCAAAGCTATCAGCGCAAAGAAAAAAGCAACACACCACTCCCTGGAGGCCTCGAAACCTTTCGGTTAACAGCCGATCGCGCTAGCCAATTGCACCAAGTAAACAGTCCTGCTCCACTCTCACCACCCTCAGAACATATCTTCGTAGCTATCAATGGGCACAAATAAAAAAAATCGCCGCACCACCACCGGGTGGGCTCGAAACTCCAAACTTTCGGTTAACAGCCGATTGCGCTAGCCAATTGCGCCACGGAGACAGTCGTGCTCCACTATCACCACCATCAGAACATATCTTCAAAGCTATCAGCGCAAAGAAAAAAGCAACACACCACTCCCGGGAGGGCTCGAAACTCCAACCTTTCAGTTAACAGCCGATCGCGCTAGCCAATTGCGCCACCGAGACAGTCCTGCTCCCGTCTCACCACCATCAGAACATATCTTCAAAGCTATCAGACCAAAGAAAAAAAAGCGCCGCACCACCACCGGGCGGGCTCGAAACTCCAACCTTTCGGTTAACAGCCAATCACGCTAGTCAATTGCGCGACGGAGACAGTCCTGCTCCACTCTCACCACCATCAGAACTTATCTTATAGCTATCAGCCCAAAGAAAAAAAAGCGCCGCACCACCACCAGGTGGGCTCGAAATTCCAACCTTTCGGTTAACAGCCGATTCAGCTAGTCAATTGCGCCACGGAGACAGTCTTGCTCTACTCTCACAACCATCATAACATATCTTCAAAGCTATCAGCCCAAAGAAAAAAAGCGCCGCACCACCACTGGGTGGGCTCGAACCTCCAACCTTTCGGTTAACAGCCAATCGCGCTAGCCAAATGCGCCACGGAGACAGTCGTGCTCCACTCTCACCACCATCAGAACATAACTTCAAAGCTATTAGCGCAAAGAAAAAAGCAACACACCACTCCCGGGAGGGCTCGAACCTCCAACTTTTCGGTTAAAAGCCGATCACGCTAGCCAATTGCGCCACGGAGACAGCCGTGCTCCACATTCACCACCATCAGAACACATCTTCAAAGCTATCAGCGCAAAGAAAAAGCAACACACCACTCCCGGGAGGGCTTGAAACTCCAACCTTTCGGTTAACAGCCGATCGCGCTAGCCAATTGCGCCACGGAGGCAGTCCTGCTCCACTCTCACCACCATCAGAACATATCTTAAATTCTATCAGCCCAAAGAAAAAAAAGCGCCGCACCACCACCGGGTGGGCTCGAACTTTCAACCTTTCGGTTAACAGCTGATCGTGCTAGCCAATTGCGCCTCGGAGACAGTCCTGCTCCACTCTCGCCACCATCGGAACATATCTTCAAAGCTATTAGCGCAAAGAAATTAAAGTGCCGCACCTCCACCGGGTGGGCTCGAATCTCCAAACTTTCGGTTAACAGCCCATCGCGCTAGCCAATTGCGCCACGGAGACAGTCCTGCTCCACTCTCACCACCCCCAGAACATATCTTCATAGCTATTAGCCCAAAGAAAAAAAAGCGCCGCCCCACCACAGGGTGGGCTCGAACCGCCAATAGTTCGGTTAACCGCCGATCGCGCTAGCCAATCGCGCCACGGAGACAGTCCTACTCCACTCTCACCACCATCTAAACATATCTTCAAAGCTATCAGCCCATAAAAAAAAAGCGCCGCACCACCACCGGGTGGGCTCGAAACTCCAACCTTTCGGTTAACAGCCGATTGCGCTAGCCAATTGCGCCATGGAGACAGTCGTGCTCAACTCTCACCACCATCAGAACATATCTTCAAAGCTATCAGCCCAAAGAAAAAAAGCGCCGCACCACCACCGGGCAGGCTCGAAACTCCAACGTTTCGGTTAACAGCCGATCACGCTAGTCAATTGCGCCACGGAGACAGTCCTGCTCCACTCTCACCACCATCAGAACATATCTTCAAAGCTATCAGCCCAAAAAAAAGCGCCGCACCACCACCAGGTGGGCTCGAACCTCCAACCTTTCGGTTAACAGCCGATCGCGCTAGCCAATTGCGCCACGGAGACAGTCGTGCTCCACACTCACCACCATCAGAACATATCTTCAAAGCTATCAGCGCAAAGAAAAAAGCAACACACCGCTCTCGGGAGGGCTCGAAACTCCAACCTTTCGGTTAACAGCCAATTCAGCTAGTCAATTGCGCCACGGAGACAGTCTTGCTCCACTCTCCCCACCATCAGAACATATCTTCAAAGCTATCTGCCCAAAGAAAAAAAAGCGCCGCACCACCACCGGGTGGGCTCTAACCTCCAACCTTTCGGTTAACAGCCGATAGCGCTAGCCAAATGCGCCATGAAGACAGTCGTGCTCCACTCTCACCACTATCAGAACATATCTTCAAAGCTGTCAGCGCAAAGAAAAAAGCAACACACCACTCTCTGGAGGGCTCGAAACTCCAACCTTTCGGTTAACAGC
Source organism: Rhipicephalus microplus (assembly GCF_043290135.1). Lineage (NCBI taxonomy): Eukaryota > Metazoa > Arthropoda > Arachnida > Ixodida > Ixodidae > Rhipicephalus > Rhipicephalus microplus. The sequence goes on from NC_134703.1 coordinate 177,119,677, forward strand.
CGACCGCGCGAGCCAATTGCGCCACGGAGACAGTCCTGCTCCACTCTCACCACCATCAGAACATATCTTCAAAGCTATTAGTGCAAAGAAAAAAAGTGCCGCTCCACCACCGGGTGGGCTCGAACCTCATACCTTTCGGTTAACAGCCCATCGCGCTAGCCAAATGCGCCTTGGAGACAGTCGTGCTCCACTCTCACCACCATCAGAACATATCTTCAAAGCTATCAGCACAAAGAAAAAAGCTACACACCACTCCCTGGAGGGCTCGAAACTCCAACCTTTCGGTTAACAGCCGATCGCGCTAGCCAATTGCGCCATGGAGACAGTCCTGCTCCACTCTCACCACCATCAGAACATATCTTCAAAGCTATCAGCCCAAAGAAAAAAAGCGCCGCACCACCACCGGGCGGGCTCGAAACTCCAACCTTTCGGTTAACAGCCGATCACGCTAGCCAATTGCGCCACGGAGACATTCCTGCTCCACTCTCACCACCATCAGAACATATCTTCAAAGCTATCAGCCCAAAGAAAAAAAGCACCGCACCACCACCAGGTGGGCTCGAACCTCCAACCTTTCGGTTAACAGCCGATCGCGCTAGCCAATTGCGCCACGGAGACAGTCGTGCTCCACACTCACCACCATCAGAACATATCTTCAAAGCTATCAGCGCAAAGAAAAAAGCAACACACCGCTCCCGGGAGGGCTCGAAACTCCAACCTTTCGGTTAACAGCCAATTCAGCTAGTCAATTGCGCCACGGAGACACTCCTGCTCTACTCTCACCACCTTCAGAACATATTCTTTATTCAAAAAAAACCTTACAGGCCCCAGAACAGGGCATTGGGTAAGGGGGGGAGGAATCGGAATGATACAGACATGTAACGTTTACAGGCAGGATCTGTGCAAAAACAACGAAAAACTATATATATATATATATATATATATATATATATATATATATATATATATATATATATATATAAATGAGATCACATTTTAGGCTATACAGGGCGAGATAAATTTGAGGGAATACAGCACTTGTTGATATGAACATGGCGACAGAGGGATACATTTTAAAATAAAAGACAAGGGGAATATAAAGCACCGTTACGCAATGCACTCAGAATACAAAAACAGGGTCACATGGTGAACAGAGTGAGTAGCTGACGGCGAAATGTATCGGGATTAGATATGGAGGCTATGCAATCAGGGAGGTCATTCCAAAGACGAACGGCCCGAGGCAGTGGTGAAGAATTGAATGCATTAGTTGACCCGTATATGCGCATGAAGCTGAACTGATTATGCAATCTGCGTGAAAAAGAGTGAGGTGTTTGAAGCTGAAGCCGCGTTCGTTTATTAGAGGTAATATATTTCTGGAACACACAGAAAAGAGCAATACTGCGACGGCTATCCAATGACGGCAGCTGAAGGTCTGATTTAATTTGCGTTATGTTTGACGTGATGTCGTAGTTTCGTGATATGAAGCGGGCACCTCTATTTTGAATCCTTTCTACCATGATAATCAAGTAGTTTTGATGAGGAGACCAAATTGCTGAGGCGAATTCTAATATTGGCAGAATAAAGGAAAGAAAGGCTAGTTTTCGAATATTAGTAGGGGAATTTCTCAAGTTGCGGCGTAGGTAGCCCCGTGAACGTGATGCTTTGGCACAGGTAGACTCGATATGTGAGGCCCATGAAAGATTCTCTGTGAGAAGAACACCTAGGTATTTGTAGGAAGAAGTGTGGGAAAGCATGGTATTGTTCAAGTAATAGGAGAATTCGGAGGTTTCGTGTTTACGGGTGAAAGACATTACCTCGCATTTTGTTAAGTTCAGTTTCATAAGCCACTTGTCGCACCAGTTACAAATATGGTTGAGATCTGCTTGAATGGTTAGGTGTTCATTACTGGAGTTTATAGAACGGTATAATATACAATCATCAGCAAATAGACGCATGCAAGAAGTAATCTCGGAAGGTAAGTCATTAATGTAGATTAAAAATACGGAGGGCCCAAGGACGCGGCCTTGCGGTACGGCCGAACTAACAGAAGAAAAAGGGGACGCAAGATTGTTAACAACAGTGAACTGCTGTCGAAAAGAAATGAAGTTTCGAATCCAGGTTAATGTTAAAGAATCAAGTCGTAGAGCAGATAGCTTAGAGATTAGTCGGCAATGGGGCACACGATCAAAGGCTTTAGAAAAGTCAAGAAAGATACAGTCCGTTTGAAGGTTGCTGTTCATGTTTGAGTGTAAATCGGTGGTGAATTCAAACAGTTGTGTGTCACACGAAAATCCCTTTCTAAAACCATGCTGATTAGGAAAGAAAAAATTGTTAGTCTCGAGGTGATTGTACACGTGTGAACTGATTATGTGCTCAAGCATTTTGCAGCATATGCAAGTTAAAGATATGGGTCGGTAGTTGTCAGGCGAGTGAACATCTCCAGTTTTGTGAATTGGTTTTATCTTTCCTATTAACCAGTCGTCCGGTAGCATGCAAGATGTTAGAGATTGGTCAAAATTTGGCATAATATTTTGCTTGATATGGGGAGGGTGTTCTTTAGTATCTTGGAATGAATGTTGTCAAGACCGGCTGATGTGGATAATTTTAGGTTGTTAATGAGTGATCCAGTGCCTCCTACAGTGACAGTAATGGGTTCCATATAGGCGGCGTCAAGTTCAGGAAAAGTAGGCACATTGGAAGAATCTTCCTGAGTGAAAACAGATGAGAAGAACCTGTTGAAAACAGAGGGACAATCGGCGATAGGAATAGGTATTTTGTCAGTTCCATGTAAAGTAATAGTGTTAGTATCTCTGACCGGAGATATAGTTCGCCAAAATTTTTTGGGATTAGACTGAAGCAAGGAAGGTAGGTCTTGCGAGTAATATTTATCTTTAGCTGAGGTTATTGCTGAGCAGTAGGTTTTCAAACAGTGTCTGTATGTCTGCCATGCCCCATCAGTGCGCAAGCGTTTAGCCCTGTTGTACAACCGTTTCTTCTTGTTTCGCAGTTTGCTAAGGGACTTGCTGAACCAGGGGCTTAATTTATCGTTGGTTATGGACACTAAGGGAACATTCTGATCGACTAGCGCTGTTAATTTATCTCTGTAGAGTACCCAGTTTTCATTTACGGATCGACAAATGAAAGTAGGTAGTAACTCTTTAAAAAAATTGTTCTAGTTTTGTATTAATGGCAGCGTAATTTCCTCTATTGTAATCGCGAATTCGTTTTTTTGTTTTGCCAGATACGGGCTTCGGGATGCTTAAATCAAGTTGGAGGAGGTTATGGTCACTAAAACCGCTCACATTTGAAATTGAAAGTATTGTGTCAGGAGCGTTGGTGAATACCAAGTCCAGGATATTGGAAGCACGGGTGGGTTCTTTGACAACTTGGAACAGGTTGAAATCCAACGTTAGATTTATTAGTTCTAAAGACGCTTGGCATGAGGATGACATGTGTTCCCAGTCGATAAGAGGAAATTTAAAGTCGCCAAGAAGATATACATGGTTAGATGGGCATGACTGAATGGCATGAGAGATGCTATTACGCAAGTCCCCCAAAAAGGAATGATCAGAATCTGGTGCACGGTAACAAGCCCCAATTAATGCCACACTAGATGACATAGACAAAGCTGTCCATACAATTTCGACGGAAGATTTCGAATCAATCCAATGCGAATGAAGCGTTTTCTTAATAGCAAGGAGTACGCCGCCACCGCGCCTATTTACGCGGTCGTTCCTATAAATTTTGTAAAGGTCGTTGTGAGGTAGTACTTCGTTATCTCTTATATCTGGATTCAACCATGTCTCCGTTAGTACTCGTTAGTACTACTATATCTGAATCGCTATCATCAAGAAAAGAACAAAACATGTCACGTTTGTGTAACAAGCTTCGGATGTTCGTGTACGCGACCGAGAGTGGAAAGGCTGCTTGGGGCACGAGATGCGGCGCGTGTGAGTTTAAGCTTACATCTAGCTATCTGGAAGATTGAGCAACTGTGTCATTAACGGCATCATACACATATACCTTCTTATCCAAGTGAAGCTTGTCAAGGACCAACTTGTACGGCTTGTCGAATGATCTGGCAAAAGCGACCAACTTTCTTCTGGCCACACGTGTTGATGGCGCAAAGTCTTCCCCAATCGAAAAAGTTGTTCCCTTAAGCTTACGAGCTGCAGACAAGATGCTCTGTTTGTCCCTGAATGAAGATAATTTTGCTATAATGGGCCGTTTTTTTCCAATGGCAAATTTGCCCAGGCGGTGTACACGTTCATACTGCACACTTGTAGTGGCAAGTTCGAGTTTTTCTGCGCAGAATTTGATGACCTTTTTTTCAGACGCTGCCCAATTTTCTTTTTCGTCATCCTCTAAACCGCAAAATATCACGTTGGAACGTCTTAATCTGTTTTCTGCATCGTTGCATCTGGAAGTTATCTGTTGTAGCTGACTTGAGATATCATGCAAGGCATTTTGAGAAGGAACTACTTCAGGGGAAGCTGGATCGATTGCACCGGTTTCAAGAGCAGTTACTTTCGCTATAGGATTCTGGATTTTTCCACTAGTAGTTGCTTGTTCCGCCTTAATACCCTGAAGTTCAAGCAAAACAGACTTCAGTTCAGTACGCAGTTTCTCTATTGCCCCCAAAGCCGATTCGAAGGCAACACCCTCTGCCTTACTCATTGGGCCGGGGTTCGATTCAACATCGCCCGCCAGCAAGAGCAGCAAGTGAACAAGGGAAGAAGATATGCATAATGAACAACTCAAGATATGCTTTTTAACGCAAGACAACTCTAATGGGCACGACACCGCAATAAGGCAGTATTTGTTCGTTTTGTAACACATGGCATGGTTCAAGTAACTAACCTGGAAGAAGATCATTTGTGAGCAGCGCATGGCGGAAGCAGTGCCGTGCCCGATGGTGTTGGCGGCTGGCTCCAATTTATGCTTTGCTCCGCTTGCGTCACCGGTAAACATGCCCAATCCGGGTTGCCAGGCGTTGGAAGCGGATGCATCCAGGCCCAGCGGGGATCCGAGCAGGACCGGACTAAGCGGTGGTGGCTCGTCGAAGTGCAGCGGGAAAAAGCCAGGCAGCCAAGAGTGTACAGTCCATAACAGTGTGGCCTGGAAGAAGATCATTTGTGAGCAGCGCATGGCGGAAGCAGTGCCGTGCCTGATGGTGTTGGCGGCTGGCTCCAATTTATGCTTTGCTCCGCTTGCGTCACCGGTAAACATGCCCAATCCGGGTTGCCAGGCGTTGAAAGCGGATGCATCCAGACCCAGCGGGGATCCGAGCAGGACCGGACTAAGCGGTGGTGGCTCGTCGAAGTGCAGCGGGAAAAAGCCAGGCAGCCAAGAGTGTACGGTTCATAACAGTGTGGCCTGGAAGAAGATCATTTGTGAGCAGCGCATGGCGGAAGCAGTGCCGTGCCCGATGGTGTTGGCGGCTGGCTCCAATTTATGCTTTGCTCCGCTTGCGTCACCGGTAAACATGCCCAATCCGGGTTGCCAGGCGTTGGAAGCGGATGCATCCAGACCCAGCGGGGATCCGAGCAGGACCGGACTAAGCGGTGGTGGCTCGTCGAAGTGCAGCGGGAAAAAGCCAGGCAGCCAAGAGTGTACAGTCCATAACAGTGTGGCCTGAAGAAGATCATTTGTGAGCAGTGCAAGGAGGAAGCAGTGCCGTGCCCCTGCAAAGCTATCAGCCCAAAGAAAAAAAACGCGCCGCACCACCACCGGGTGGGCTCGAAACTCGAACCTTTCGGTTAACAGCCGATCGCGCTAGCCAATTGCGCCACGGAGACAGTCCTGCTCAACTCTCACCACCATCAGAACATATCTTCAAATCTATCAGCCCAAAGAAAAAAAAGTGCCGCACCACCACCGGGTGGGCTCGAACTTTCAACCTTTCGGTTAACAGCTGATCGTGCTAGCCAATTGCGCCACGGAGACAGTCCTGCTCCACTCTCACCACCATCGGAACGTATCTTCAAAGCTATTAGCGCAAAGAAAAAAAAAGTGCCGCATCTCCACCGGGTGGGCTCGAATTTCCAACCTTTCGGTTAACAGCCCATCGCGCTAGCCAATTGCGCCACGGAGACAGTCCTGCTCCACTCTCACCACCCTCAGAACATATCTTCATAGCTATCAGCCCAAATAAAAAAAAGCGCCGCACCACCACCGGGTGGGCTCGAACCTCCAATGTTTCGGTTAACAGCCGATCGCGCTAGCCAATTGCGCCACGGAGACAGTCCTACTCCACTCTCACCACCATCAGAACATATCTTCAAAGCTATCAGCCCAAAGAAAAAAAGCGCCGCACCACCACCGGGTGGGCTCGAAACTCCAACCTTTCGGTTAACAGCCGATTGCGCTAGCTAATTGCGCCATGGAGACAGTCTTGCTCCACTCTCCCCACCATCAGAACATATCTTCAAAGCTATCACCCCAAAGAAAAAAACGCGCCGCACCACCACCGGGTGGGCTCGAACCTCCAATGTTTCCGTTAACAGCCGATCGCGCTAGCCAATTGCGCCATGGAGACAGTTCTACTCCACTCTCATCACCATCAGAACATATCTTCAAAGCTATCAGCCCAAAGAAAAAAAGCGCCGCACCACCACCGGGTGGGCTCGAAACTCCAACCTTTCGGTTAACAGCCGATTGCGCTAGCCAATTGCGCCATGAAGACAGTCGTGCACCACTCTCACCACCATCAGAACATATCTTCAAAGTTATCAACCCAAAGAAAAAAGCAACACACCACTCCCGGGAGGGCTCGAAACTCCAACCTTTCGGTTAACAGCCGATCGCGCTTGCCAATTGCACCAAGGAGACAGTCCTGCTCCACTCTCACCACCATCAGAACATATCTTCAAAGCTATCAGCCCAAAGAAAAAAAAGCGCCGCACCACCACCGGGTGGGCTCGAAACTCCAACCTTTCGGTTAAGGGCCGATCAGGCTAGTCATTTGCACCACGGAGACAGTCCTGCTCCACTCTCACCACCATCAGAACATATCACCAAAGCTATCAGCCCAAAGAAAAAAAAGCGCCGCACCACCACCAGGTGGGCTCGAACCTCCAACCTTTCGGTTAACAGCCGATCGCGCTAGCCAATTGCGCCACGGAGACAGTCGTGCTCCACACTCACCACCATCAGAATATATCTTCAAGGATATCAGCGCAAAAAAAAGCAACACACCACTCCCAGGAGGGCTCGAAACTCCAACCTTTCGGTTAACGGCCGATTCAGCTAGTCAATTGCGCCACGGAGACAGTCTTGCTCCACTCTCACCACCATCAGATCATATCTTCAAAGCTGTCAGCCCAAAGAAAAAAAGCGCATCACCACCACCGGGTGGGCTCGAACTTCCAGCCTTTCGGTTAACAGCCGATCGCGCTAGTCAAATGCGCCACGGAGACAGTCGTGCTCCACTCTCACCACCATCAGAACGTATCTTCAAAGCTATCAGCGCAAAAAAAAGCGACACACCACTCCCGGGAGGGCTCGAACCTCCAACTTTTCAGGTAAAAGCCGATCACGCTAGCCAATTGCGCCATGGAGACGGTCGTGCTCCACTTTCACCACCATCAGAACATATCTTCAAAGCTATCAGCGCAAAGAAAAAAGCAACACACCACTCCCGGGAGGGCTCGAAACTCCAACCTTTCGGTTAACAGCCGATCACGCTAGTCAATTGCGCCACAGAGACAGTCCTGCTCCGCTCTCACCACCATCAGAACATATCTTCAAAGCTATCAGCCCAAAGAAAAAAAAAGTGCCGCACACCCACCAGGTGGGCTCGAACCTCCTACCTTTCGGTTAACAGCCGATCGCGCTAGCCAATTGCGCCACGGAGACAGTCGTGCTCCACACTCACCACCATTAGAACATATCTTCAAAGCTATCAGCGCAAAGAAAAAGCAACACACCACTCCCAGGAGGGCTCGAAACTCCAACTTTTCGGTTAACAGCCGATTCAGCTAGTCAATTGCGCCACGGAGACAGTCTTGCTCCACTCTCACCACCATCAGAACATATCTTCAAAGCTATCTGCCCAAAGAAAAAAAAGCACCGCACCACCACCGGGTGGGCTCTAACCTCCATCCTTTCGGTTAACAGCCGATCGCGCTAGCCAAATGCGCCTTGGAGACAGTCATGCTCCACTCTCACCACCATCAGAACATATCTTCAAAGCTATCAGCGCAAAGAAAAAAGCAACACACCACTCCCTGGAGGGCTCGAAACTCCGACCTTTCGGTTAACAGCCGACCGCGCTAGCCAATTGCGCCACGGAGACAGTCCTGCTCTACTCTCACCACCATCAGAACATATCTTCAAAGCTATTAGTGCAAAGAAAAAAAAGTGCCGCACCACCATCGGGTGGGCTCCAACCTCATACCTTTCGGTTAACAGCCGATCGCGCTAGCCGATTGCGCCACGGAGACAGTCCTGCTAAACTCTCACCACCATCAGAACATATCTTCAAAGCTATCAGCCCAAAGAAAAAAAAGCGCCGCACCACCACCGGGTGGGCTCGAAACTCCAACCTTTCAGTTAACAGCCGATCGCGCAAGCCAATTGCGCCACGGAGACAGTCGTGCTCCACTCTCAACGCCAGCAGAACATATCTTCAAAGCTATCAGCGCAAAGAAAAAAGCAACACACCAATCCCGGGAGGGCTCGAAACTCCAACCTTTCGGTTAACGGCCGATTCAGCTAGTCAATTGCGCCACGGAGACAGTCTTGCTCCACTCTCACCACCATCAGAACATATCTTCAAAGCTATCAGCCCAAACAAAAAAAAGCGCCGCACCACCACCGGGTGGGCTCGAACCTCCAACCTTTCGGTTATCAGCCGATTGCGCTAGCCAACTGCGCCACGGAGACAGTCGTGCTTCACACTCACCACCATCAGAACATATCTTCAAAGCTATCAGCGCAAAGAAAAAAGCAACACATCCCTCCTGGGAGGGCTCAAAACTCCAACCTTTCGGTTAAAGCCGATTCAGCTAGTTCATTGCACCACGGAGACAGTCTTGCTCCACTCTCACCACCATCAGAACATATCTTCAAAGCTATCAGCCCAAAGAAAAAAAAGCGCCGCACCACCACCGGGTGGGCTCGAACCTCCAACTTTTCGGGTAACAGCTGATCGCGCTAGCCAATTGCGCCATGGAGACAGTCGTGCTCCACACTCACCACCACCAGAACATATCTTTAAAGCTATCAGTGCAAAGAAAAAGCAACACATCACTTCCGAGTGAGCTCGAAACTCCCACCTTTCTGTTAACAGCCGATCACGCTCGCCATTTGCGCACGAAGACAGTCCTGCTCCACTCTCACCACCATCAGAATATATCTTCAAAGCTATCAGCCGAAAGAAAAAAAAGCGCCGCACCACAACCGGGTGGGCTTGAAACTCCAACCTTTTGGTTAACAGCCGATTGCGCTAGCCAATTGCGCCACGGAGGCAGTTGTGCTCCACACTCACCACCATCAGAACATATCTTCAAAGCTATCAGCCCAAAGAAAAAAAAGCGCCGCACCACTACCGGGTGGGCTCGAACCTCCAACCTTTCAGTTAACAGCCGATCACGCTCGCCAATTGCGCACGAAGACAGTCCTGCTCCACTCTCACCACCATCAGAACATATCTTCAAAGCTATCAGCCCAAAGAAAAAAAAAGCGCCGCACCACCACCGGGTGGGCTTCAAACTCCAACCTTTTGGTTAACAGCTGATCGCGCTAGCCAATTGCGCCACGGAGACAGTCGTGCTCCACACTCACCAACACCAGAACATATCTTTAAAGCTATCAGCGCAAAGAAAAAAGCAACACATCACTTCCGAGTGAGCTCGAAACTCCAACCTTTTTGTTAACAACCGATCGCGCTAGCCAATTGCGCCACGGAGACAGTCCTGCTCCACTCTCACCACCATCAGAACATATCTTCAAAGCTATCAGCCCAAAGAAAAAAAAGCGCCGCACCACCACCGGGTGGGCTCGAACCTCCAACCTCTCGAATAACAGCCGATCGCGCT